>NC_137798.1:69494719-70094719 GCF_963383645.1 Muscardinus avellanarius
TCTATAGCGAAATCTGTCCCACCAGTTGAGCTAAAGAATGACTTCAGTCAAGCCGGGCGTGGTGGCGCACGCTTGTAATCCCAGCATTCGAGAGGCTGAGACCGGAGGGTCGCGGTTCGCAGACCGCCTCAGCTACTTAGTGAGGCCCTCTGCAACTCAGTGAGACCCTGTTTCAAAAATAAAGAATAAAAAATAGGACTGGGGGTGTAGCTCAGAGGTAGAATGCTCCTGGGTTCCACTCCAAGTACCGCAAAAAAAAAAAAAGAGAGAAAAAAAGAAAAAGAAAAAAAGAAGAATGACATCAGTCTAGTAAAAGCAACTATGACAAACGTATATGTCCAGAGGTCAGAGAATAAAGACTAGAAGTTTAACAGTGATGCCAGGGTATAGGCACTGTCCACCACCTATTTCAAACATTAGGACCCAGGGCAGCCTCTTCAAGTGAAGAGGTATACACCTGTAATATGTCGGTATATACCTGTAATCCCAGTACGAAGGAGGCTGAGACAGGAGGATCACAGGTTTGAGATCAGCCTCAGTAATTTAGTGAGACTATGTTTCAAAATTAAAAAAACAAAAAAGGGCTGGGAGTGTGGTCTGGAGGTAGACTGCCCCTGGGTTCAATCCCCAATACTAAAATAAAATAAAATAGCCTTACATTACATGATCTTTTAGATGTCCTCTAACCCCAGAACTCTATGACTTTATGACTTTATAACTCCAAGTGTATTTGGCTAAGTTCATAAATTAAATATGCAAGACAATCTCAAATGTATCCTTTTATTTTTTTATTTAAATTTTTTTTTGGTGTGATACTGGAGATTGAATCTGGGTATATTCCACTTCTGAGCCCAAGCTCCAGCTCTATTTTGTCCTTCCTTCCCTCCCTCCCTTCCTTCCTTCCTTCCTCTCTTTTTGCAGGTCTGGGGATGGAACCAGGGGCATTTGACCTCCGAGCTACATCCCCTGGCCTATTTTTTATTCTTTATTTTTGAAACCGGGCCTCACTGAGTTGCGGGTCTCACTGAGTTGCGGAGGGCCTAAGTAGCTGAGGCTGTCCGCGAACCGCGATCCTCCGGAATGCTGGAATTAGAAGCGTGTGCCACCACTCCTGGCCCTATTTTATTCTTTATTTTATTTTATTTTTTTTACAGTACTGGGGATGGAACCCAGGGGGGGATTTTACCTCCGAGCTACACCCCCAGTTTTTTTTTTTATTCTTTATTTTGAAACAGGGCCTAACTGAGTTGCAAAGGGCCTCGCTAAGTAGCTGAGGCTGTCAGCAAACCCTAATTCTCCAGTCTCAGCCTCCCAAATGCTGGGATTACAAGCGTGCGCCACCACGCTTCCAGATAAGCTCTGGAAGACAGAGCTTATCACCATCTTATTTTAGTTCCATCTGATCCCTGCCCCTTTTTCAGCATGCCCTCCAAGAACCGGATCCTTGGAGACCAATGATAAAAGGGACATCAATAGGAAAGAAAAGCTTAGAAATCATCCACTGACCAACTTGGTGCCAAGAGTCTAAAGATTAAAAAAATAAAAAGCAAAAAAATAAGTCACATGTGGTGGTGTACGCCAGTAATCTCAGTACTTGGGAGGCTGAGACAGGATGATCACAGGTTCAAGGACAGCCTCAGCAAGTAACCTAGCAAGACCTTGTTTCAAAACAAAAAAATAAATGGGCTGTGGTGTATCTCAGAAGTAGAATGCTGGAGGGCAGGTGTGGTGGCGCATACTTGAAATCCTAGCATTTGGGAGGCTGAGACAGGATTGTGGTTCATGGACAGCCTCAGCTACTTAGTGAGGCCCTCTGCAACTCAGTGAGACCCTGTTTCAAAATAAAGAATAAAAATATAGGGCTGGAGGTGTAGCTTGGAGGCAGAATGCCCCTGGATTCCATCCCCAGTACCACACACAAAAAAAAAAAGAAAAAAGGAAGAAAGAAAGAAAGAAAAAAAGAAAGAAAGAAAAGAAAAGAAGGAAGGAAGGAAGGGAGAAAATGCCCTGGATCCAATCCCCAGCAACACACACACACATACACACACACACACACACACACACACACACCACCACCACCACCACCACCACCACCACCATCACCACTAACAACAACAACAAAAACAACTAAAAAAACCCTAAGTGGCCCATAATAAATATTCAATACGTTTTTTTTTAAAAAAAAAAACCCTCCAAACTTATAAGGCTTCTGCTTTTTATGAAGTTACTACAAGATTTTCAGGTAAATGTTATGGATGGTGGTGTTGTGGAGGCTGCCAAGGCTTAGAGGCTTCATGTGAAGTCTGACGCTTTAATTATTCTCTCCACAAATACATAATTGAACAGTACTGTACTGAAAAGATTCAGCCTCTGCGCATACTACATGCTAGTCCTAGGATTGCGTGAGCTATAGTCATAATAGGATTAGTTTCCCCTTGGTAAAAGGTCAAGTTCCTAATGATCTCATTTCTATTACAGTTTTACGCCTGCAGTAGAAAAGGAAAAAGGAAAAAAAGGCAAAGCAGTTCACTTCGCTGAAATGGACGGCCCCGCTTCAGAAAGGTGACCTTCTCACCCGTGTTGGCGCTGCCCGGGGCACTTCCCAGTGGACTCACCCGGGTGCGGTGGCGCATCCCTGTAATTCCAGTACGGGGAGGCTGAGACAGGAAATTGCAGGTTCGTGGCCAGCTCAGTAACTTAGTGAGGCGCTACACAAACTCAGTGAAACCCTGTTTCCAAATAAATAATAAATTAGGTCTGGGGTATAGCTCGGAGGAGGTAGAATGACTCTGGGTTTAATCCCTAGTACCTCCCTCTCAAGATTATATATTTTTGATGGGATGCATTTACATGTATGTGTATGGGGGTGTAGTGCTGGGGTTGAATTCAGGGCCTAGCACAATGCACATCCCCCACCCTATGTTTACATTTTATATTGGGGTGCATTATTCTTGCTCCGGCATAATAAATGTAATGTTTTTTTTCCTTTTTTTTTTTTTTTTTTGGTGGGTCTGGGGTGGAACCCAGGGGCATTCGACCTCCGAGCTATACCCCCTGTCCTATTTTTTATTCTTTATTTTGAAACCAGGTCTCACTGAGTTGCAGAGGGCCTCACTAGGTAGCTGAGGCTGTCCGCGAACCGCGATCCTCTGGTCTTAGCCTCCCAAATGCTGGGATTATAAGTGTGTGCCACCACGCCTGGCTATAAATGTAATGTTTAATAAAATGCATTCTAAAATGATATTACATGCAATGAAACTCATGTATGATGCTCAGGCTCTCATTACTTTATAGTAAATGCTTTGTGTACCTTAGAATAGATTAGATACATCTAAGACCTTTTATTTATTTATTTTTATGGTACTGGGGATGGAACCCAGGGGTATTTGACCTCCAGGCTACACCCCCTGCCCTATTTTTTATTCTTTATTTGGAAACAGGGTCTCACTAAGTTGCGGAGGGCCTCACTAAGTAGCTGAGGCTGTCCTTGAACCACGATCCTCCTGTCTTAGCCTCCCAAATGCTGGGATTACAAGTGTGCACCACCAAGCCTAGTTTACCTAAGACCTTTTATGCCGGAGCCAGCCGACAAGAGTATGGGTTCTGAAGTGAGGCGTGAGGATGGAGAATTTTAAATTCTAACGTGGGGGAGCTGCCAGCCTACTATCTCTACTAGTCGACCCCTCTTCGTGGGTCAACATTTCTTACAGGTGGACGACTATGGGTCAGTATTCTCTATTGCGCAAACACTCCTGGCCAACGCAGCTTCTGGGTCAATCTCGTCTTTATTGTGCCGACCCCGACTTTGTTTTTCCAGAGGTATTTATACACAGCTACAGGTCAATCAACATTCTCGTGCTACCACCACCAGAATACAATAAAGACCAATGCAAAACACATCATTACAGATAGGTCTATCAGTACCCTCGTGTCATCACCACCTGATCCTCTCTCTGACCTCTTTGAACTTTTCATAACCCCAAACCTTGTTGACTCTGGGCGAAGGACAGCCAGCTGAGTCAGAGACACCAATCCAGGGGAAAGCCTTAATGGCTCCCCACACTTTTAAAATACTGCAAGAGTCTATTAAGCTAGGTATAGTGGTGCACTCTTGTAATCCCAGTATTTGGGAGGCTGAGATTGGAGGATTACGGTTCACGGACAGCCTCAGCTACTACTTAGTCAGGTCCTTTGCAACTCAGTGAGACCCTGTTTCAAAATAAAGAATAAAAAAATAGGGCTGGGGGTATAGTTCAGAGGTAGAATGCCCCTGGGTTCCATCCCCAGTACTGCAAAAAACAACAAAAAAAATTCTATAAAATTCCAAAAACAGGCTGACAGATAAAAGGGTTGCTTCAAGAGAAGAGAAGTCATCAAAATCCTTGGAGAAACGAGGTCTGCAGGGCAAAGTGACGCTGGATGATGTTAAGTGTGAGTAACGGTTTCCTCCTTGCTTTCGTGCTGTGACCCTCCAAGGCAGCTCCTCGTCTCTCCTTCGATTACCCATCTTCTCTCCCTGCAGTCGTTGCTTTGCTTTTGCTACAAGAGACTGAGATGCAGCGGATCTGCTCTTTTACAACATTCATGAGGTATGTCATGCTTTTGAGACGCTGTAGATCTTTTCCCTTTATTTTGTAGTCATTTCATCTGATAAGTGGTAACAAATTTTTTAGAGACCGAGCATGAGGTGGGCTGCACATAAACCATTATCTCAGGACTGGAAGACTGAAACCAAAGAGGTTGAGAGAGGAAGCCAGAAGTTCTAGGAGCTCAGAGGAAGCCCAGGGCAGGGAGTCCCACATGGACTGTACTGTATTTACATAACGTTCACAGGCTCTGCCCGCTGACTGAAGAACAGTTTTCTCTGCCAGTTTGGCGGTCCTGATAAGTACTAGTTCTGTGACTCAGGGCGTTGCTTGACCTTTCTAAGCATCAGTTCCCTTCACTTCAAAATCGGGAAGTAAAAGCATCTCCTCTTAAAACTGGGGCACTCTCACTGACTGCTTACTTGGAGCTGGACACCTGACCCTCTACGGACTGGTCCCACACTCCTTGGCACTGTGTGAAGGCTGCTTTGGCAAGCAGCTGAGCCTGCCGGCCCGCAGGCCTTGCGCAATTGATGGGGCACACTCCCCCAGACCACGGGGCAAATAGGCCAGCCATGTGCCATGGGGGAGTTGGGAATGAATGTCCCAGCCTCCTCCTGTCAGGATAATTCCAAGATGTTTTCTATGCTGTCTCCTGCAGCCCGGCAGGACTGAATCACATTAGGTCACAGCAGTAACTTGTTAGTACTCCTTTTGCTGGCTTCTGGTCTCCTGTCTCCATTCTCCTAAGGATGTTTGCTGAGGTCACTTCCCTCATCAGCTCCTATACTCTCAGATCTTTGCTGCAGGGTCCTTTTCTGGGGCAATGTAACCTAAGGCAAGTAGTTACTAATATCTTTTAAAAATCTGCAGTGCTCACCTTTAATCCTGCTTTAAAGTTATAGTTAAAGGAAGTGTGCCAGAGCTGGGCGTGGTGGCACACACTTGTAATCCCAGCATTTGGGAGGCTGAGACAGGAGGATCGCAGATTTCAGAAAGCCTCAGCTACTTAGGGTGGCCCTTTGCAACTCAGTGAGACCCTGTTTCAAAATAAAAAATGAAAAATAGGACTGGGGGTGTTACTTGGAGGTAGAATACGCCTGGGTTCCATCCACAGTACTGTGGAAAAAAAAAAAGTGTGCCAGAGAAAGAATTTCTATTTGGGGCTGGAAAGAAGGCAGAAAAAATTCTTATAAGAATATTTAGAGTTAAGGCATGGTGGTGCACACCTAAAATCTCAGTACTTAGGAAGCTAAGAGAAGAGGATTGCAGGTTCAAGGACAGCTTTAGCAAGTGAGACTCTCGTTAATCTAGTGAGATCCTGTTTCATAATAAAAATAAAAGGGCTGGAATGTTGTAGCTTAGAGGTAAAGTGCCCCCAGGTTCAATTCCCAGTACCATACACATAAAAAACAAAACAAACCGAGTGTGGTGGCACACGCTTGTAATCCCAGCATTTCGGAGTCTGAGACAGGAGGATCACAGTTCGCAGACAGCCTCAGCTACTTAGGCTCTTTGCAACTTAGTGAGATTCTGTTTCAAAATAAAGAATAATGAATATGGGTCTGGGGGTGTAGCTTGAAGGTATAATGCCCATGGGTTTCATCCCCAGTACTGCAAAAAAAAAAAAGAATAGAAATAAAACAATAACTTTTAATTGCAAACAAATGATATAACATTTTATATCAGCATAGTCTTTTTGGAGAGCAAGATCTACACATTTAATATGCATGTGTACTTTGTTCTAGCAATTTCACTTCTTTCTAGAATTCTTTTTTCATTAAAAAACAACAACTGTGGCACCTACAACGAGTCAGAACTGGGTATCTATAATATTTTTAAAGACCTAAATATCTATCAATGGAGGACTAGCTAAATAACTTTGGAGATATAAAATACTTTATTCAGCAGTTCAAAAAAATGAGGAAAGTCTATACACAGCATCATAGAAAGACGTCCATGCTACACACGTAAGTGATAAAAGCAAGTTGCAAAGAATCATATCTACAGAATTACCCCATTAATTACTAGAAAAAAGCCTTTATATATGCGGGTGGGGGAGTTTGTTGTATGTGCATTTACCTGCTTTAAAAAGTTTAGGAAGAACGCCGGGCGTGGTGGCGCACGCTTGTAATCCCCGAGCTTGGGAGGCGGAGACAGGAGGATCGCGCAGGTTCGAAGCCAGCGGCGCTGGCGTAAGAGACCCTGTTTCAAAAATATAAAATAGGTCTGGGAGTGTAGCCCGGAGGAAGAAGGGCTTCCAGGAACCCCAGTACCACCAAAAAAAAAAAAAAAAAAAAAAAAAGTTTAGGAAGAGTTAACTCCAGACTTTTAATAGTGGTCATTGCTAGGGAGGAGCATGGTGACAAAGGGTTGAGAAAAGAGAACTTTTTGCTTCCTATATTTTGTAGATTTTCTAAACAATGGAAATATATAACTTGTATAACAAACACTTTAAAAAGAATATTAATAAGCACAACTATAAGAATTTGGTGTCTGACTTCTTCAAAATCTTTTTCTAACAAAATCAGATTTCTCACATTTATAACAGTTTAGTAGATAGAATTTAAGTTTTTATTTCAATACTGGGGATTGGAACCAGGACTGTTCTACCTCTGAGCTATACCCCAAGCCTTGTTTTAGCTTTTATTTTGAAACAGAGTCTTACTAAGTTGTGGAGGACTTCACTAAATTGCTGGGAATGGGATTCCAAGCACGTACCACCGTGCCTGGCTGCTCTTTGCTCTTTTTATTTTGAAATAGGGTCTACCAAGGTTACTGAAAGTCTCGCTACATTGCTGAAGCTGTCCTCAAACCTGCTGGCTCAGCCTCCCAAGCACTGGGATTACAGGCATGCACCACCATGCCCAGCTGATAGAATCTAATTGTATCATTATTATTATTGCCATTATTATTAGTGGAACTGGTAATTGATCAAGGAGCATTCTAACTCTGAACCATACCCAAAGCCCTTTTTATTTTTATTTATTTATTTTTTGCAGTACTGGGGATTGAACCCAGGGTCATTCTACCTCTGAGCTATATTCCCAGCCTTATTTTTTATTCTTTATTTTGAAACAGGGCCTCACTAAGTAGATGAGGCTGGCCATAAACCTGCAAACCGCCTGTTTCAGCCTCCTAAGCACTGAGATTATAAGTGTGCACCACAATACCCAGCTTCTTTTTTATTTTTAATTTTGAAGAAGGGTCTTGCTAAGTTGCCAAGATTGTCCTTGAACCTGTAATTCTCCTGTCCCAGCCTCCCAAGTACTGAATTTATAGGTGTGCACCACCATGCTCAGGTCAATAATGATGTTAGTTACTATCATTATTATTATTATTACTAGTAGTAGTAGTACTGGGGATTGAACCCAGGGGCATTCTGCCTCTGAACCATATACTAACTCTTTTTATTTATTTATGTGTGTGTGTGTGTGTGTGTGTGTGTGTGTGTGTGTGTGTGTGTTAGTAGGAATTGAACCCAGGAGCATTCTACCTTGATCTATACTCCCAGCTCTATTTTGAAAAAGGGGCTTGCTAGGTTGATGAGAATTTCACTACTTGCTAAGGCTGTCCTTGACCCTGCTATCATCCTGCCTCAACCTCCCAGGTACTGGGATTACAGGTATATGCCACCATGCCCAGCTTTTATTATTTATTTATTTATGGTACTAGGGATGAAACCCCTGAGCATTCTACCTCTGAGCTATATACTCAACCCTATTATTTTTATTTTGAAACAGGGTCTTGCTAGGTTGATAAGAGTCTCACTACTTGCTGAGGCTGTCCTCAAACCCGCGATCCTTCTATCTCAGCTTCCCATGTACTGGAATTACAGGTGTGTACCACCACAACTGGCTTATTTTTTATTTTGAAACAGAGTCTTGCTGAGTGCTGAGGCTGGCTTCAAACCTATGATCCTTCTGTCTCAGCCTTCTAAGTACTAGATAGATTGTTTTTTCTTTGTTTGTCTGCATATGTGTGGGTGTGGTGCTGGGGATTGAACCCAAGGGCATTTTCCCTCTGAGCTACACTGCTAACCCTTTTTATTAATTTTTAATTTTTTGTGGCACTGAGGATTGAGCCCACAAGCATTCTACCACCCTCAGCCCTATTTTATTTTTGAAACCAGGTCTTGCTAGGTTACTGAGTGTCTCACTACTTGCTGAACCTGTGATTCTCCTGTTTCAGCCTCCCAAGTACTGGGATTATAGGCATGCATCACCACAGCTGGCTTAATTTTTTTTTTAAACAGGGTTTTGCTAAGTTACCATGTGCTGACCTTGAAACTGCGGTCCTTCTGTCTTAGTTTCCCAAGTAGTAGTTAGAATTTTAAATGGTAAACTAAGCCAGGTGTGGTGGTACATGCTTGTAATTGGGAGGCTGAGATAGGAGATTTGCAGGTTCAAGGATAGCCTCAGCAAATTGTGAGACTCTCATTAACTTAGCAGGACCTTATTTATTTATTTATTTATTTATTTATTTATTATTTATTTATTGGTGGTACTGGGGTTCCTGGCGAACCTTTTACCTCTGGGCTACACTCCCAGACACCTATTTATTTTTTATATTTTTATTTGGAAACGGGGTCTCTTAAACCAGCGAGGCTGGCTTCAAACCTGCGTGACCCTCCTGTCTCTGCCTCCTAAGCATGGGGATTACATGCTTATACCACCATGCCTGGCCAGCAAGACCTTTTTTAAAAAATAAAAATAAAATAGAGCTGGGGGTTGCGCTCAGAGGTAGGATGTCCCTGGGTTCAATCCCCAGTGCAATATATACACACATACACACTCATGTACACACACAGAAAAGGTAGATTAGTTGTGTGATAGACATAATAACATATATGTATTTCTTATTATTCTTATTTTGTATGCCCATATACTTTTTTATGAGAAAACTGTGTGTGTGTGTGTGTGTGTGTGTGTGTTATGCTGGGGATTGAATCCAGGAGTGTTCTACTTCTGAGTTACTACCCCAGCCCTGTTTGTTTGTTTGTTTGTTTGTGGTACTGGTCATTGAACCCAGGAACGTTCTCTGAACTACACTCCCAGTGCTATTTTTTATTATTCTTTCTTTCTTTTTTTCTTTCTTTTTTTTTTTTTTTTTTTGGCGGGTCTGGAGATGGAACCCAGAGGCATTTGACCTCTGAGCGACATCCCTGCCCAATTTTTTATTCTTTATTTTGAAACAGGGTCTCACTGAGTTGCAAAGGGCCTCACTAAGTAGCTGAGGTTGTCCGCGAACCGCAATACCCTGGTCTCAGCCTCCCAAATGCTGGGATTATAAGCGTGCGCCACCACGCCCGACTTTATTATTCTTTATTTTGAAATAGGGTGTCACTGAGTTGTGGAGGGCCTCGCTGAATTGCTGAGGCTGGCTGTGAACCATGATCCTCCTATCTCAGCCTCCCAAGTACTTTGCTGTTTAATTTTTACTTGGAAATAGATTCCATTTTTTCTGTGGAATGTCTTTTTGGCCAAACCTCTCACTAGATTGCTGAGAGTCTCGGTAAATTACTGAGGCTGGCTTTGAACCTGTGATCTGCTCGGCTCAGCCTCCCAAGTACTAGGATTACAGGTGTGTGCTACCATGCCCACCTGAACCCCAATATTTGAAATAGATTAGTGCTAATTTCTTTCCTTTTTTCTCCCCAAATCTCTCCATAGAAATAAGTATCTGGACAATTTCCTAATGGCGTTATTGTACTATTTATCTCATTACTTGGAAAAAAGCTCACTGGAAAAGAAACCCAAAAGCTATATGGTGTAAGTAAGATTCTATTAGTGCTTCAGATTTTTATCAAAGCCAGTTTAAGACTAACTTTTATCTAAGGTAAAGAGATGATAGACTTGTTCAAATGTTTCAAGTATACAGAGACATTTTACATGAGAGAGTTTGCCAGTTTTTAAAGCTCACTGAATAATTCATATGGGTATTTGCTTAGCAAAATATCCCAACTAATTCACACCAACATTACTCAGTAATGAGATTAATGAAAAACACATTTGTAATTTTAATTTTTAAATAACTTTATCTTTAAAATGTAAAAAGAAAGCCAGGCATGGTGGCACATGCTTGTAATCCTAGTACTTGAGAGGCCAAGGCAGGAGTATCTCAGGTTCACAACTAGTCTCAGCTACTCAGTGAGGCTCTCCACAACTTAGTGAGACCCTGTTTAAAAAATAAAGAATAAAAAATAGGGCTCGGGGTGTAGCTAGGAGATAGAATGCTCATGGGTTCCATCATCAGTAGAATAAATAAATAAATAAATAAATAAATAAATAAAATGTAAAAAGAGAGCTGGGCATGATTGTGCACACTTGTAATCCCAATACTTGGGAGGCTAAGACAGGAGGGTTACAGTTTCAAGAACAATAGTGCACAATCCATTAGACCGGTTTAAAAAAAAATAGGGCTGGGAGTGTAGCTCAATGGTAGAATGGCCCTGGGTTCAATTCCCAGTAATACACACACACACACACACACTCTAACAAGATACAGATGAAATGAGTTTTAATCGTTATTTTATTTAATCCACTGAATCAAAAATGTTATTACAATATGTAGTCAATACTGGGAAGATATTAATGAGACACTACTTTTTTTAAAGTAGGTCTTGTGAAGCTCGATGTCTTTCATACTTACAACATATCTCAGTTACACTAGCCACATTAAGGGCTCAACAGTCACATGTGATAGTAGTTATCATATACAACAGTATAAATATTGATTTTTTAGTATGCTTTTTATGCTTACAAAATTCTTGCTAATGGGTTTGTAAATATCTAATGAAAAAAGCTAAGATTTAAAACATATAACTAATTTGGCCAAAATGATGTTTCTCATCATGGGAAAACCCCCAAGGTTTCTGAGGCTACTTTTAAGGAACTTTACTGCTTTAGGCAGAAGTGGCTCAGAGATGTACATGTAGGTCCAGAGTCTGGGAACTTAGTGTCCCCAGCAGGACAATGCCTTGCAGGCTGGGTGACCTTTCACGAGCCATGGAACTTTCCAAGCGCCAGGCTGCCCTCCCCAGTACAAGTGGAACCAACCCAATGATTTGGCTGTTAGGAATGTTGGGTAGAGACATTAACTTGTTGCTGCAGAATATTTTCAAAATGCAAAACTCTCTTATATAATCAAGCAGTTTGAGAACCACCTGTGGATAGATAAATATTTCTGGACAGCAGTGTTATAAAGGACCGAATAATTTAAATATGGCGGCTCCTGTAAAGCCATCATAATATACAACGTGTTATTTCAGGGTGGCATTTCACAGCAGGGGAGTTAGAGCACCAAGAGCACAATGTTTCTATGGCACCAAGCAAAAGGGCTGAAGCTGGCTACGGCTTAGAAAGCTTGAGGAATCCTACTCTTCCCAAAGAGAGACTTATTAGACTTTGGTGGCACTTAGGCTTGTTACATTTTGCATGGTTCTTTCTAATTTTGAGGCTCATTGCTACTCTAGCAAAAAAATTTGTTTTATATCTTAATTTATAGGCAACAGAGAAGAAAGGTTTCCTCGTCATTTTTTTTTTTTTTTTGGTGGTACGGGGTTCCAGGAAGCCCTTCTACCTCCGGGGTACACTCCCAGACCTATTTTTTATATTTTTATTTGGAAACAGGGTCTCTTAAGCCAGCGAGGCTGGCTTCAAACCTGTGCGATCCTCCTGTCTCTGCCTCCCAAGCGCGGGGATTACAAGCGTGCGCCATCACGCCCGGCTTCTTCATTATTTTTTAAATGCACTAATACCTACCAGAACACAGTGGCATGACACTGTTTCTTAGAAGTAATCAATTACAAAACGACAAAGAGCAAGACAGTCCAAGCCTTACAATTATTGATTCTAAGGTTTGAATTTTTGGTACTGGGGGTAGAACCCAGAGGCTTTCTACCTCCAGGCTACACTCCCAGACCTTTTTTATATTTTATTTGGAAACAGGGTCTCACTAAGTTGCTGAGAGCCTCACTAAGTAGCTGAGGCTGGCGTCGAACCCGTGCGATCCTCCTGTCTCAGCCTCCCAAGCGCGGGGATTACAAGCGTGTGCCACCATGCCTGGCTCTAAGGTTTGATTTTTTTTTTTAAAGAGAATTTATTAGCATTTAATAAACCTCTGAAACTGTGTGGCTTTCAAGCCACCAGGGTATGGGCACCCCAACACCCTTAATCCTCTCCTGAGCTCCTCTGCTGAAGAATTTGGCCTTGGCGATGACAGGCTGCTTTGGGAGCTTTCCTTTCCCCAAAGCTTTGTAGTAACCTAGAAAAAAGGAGTGACATGCGATGGCAGGTGCCGACGCCTGGACTGGTGTGAGGAGTGAGGCAGGGACCTGGGAAGGGCATGCTTCTGACCCCAGCACGAATCTAAGGTTTGATCTTTAAAAATCATTATAATTTTTCATTTTCAGGCTTCCAGTTATCAGTCAATTTACCTAGTATAATAGAACTAAGTATAGATTGCATATATTTTAGTCAGATTAGTAAGGCACAATAACATAGGGATAATGGCAATGCCTAATTCACAGAGTTGTGTAGACTTCAATGAGACAATATATATTATCTTTTTTTTTTTTTCAGTACTGAGGATAGAACACAGGGGCATTCTACCTCTAAGCTATACCCTCAGCCCTATTTTTTTATTTTTTACTTTTTGGAGTAGTCCCTACTTTTTATTATTTTATTTATTTATTTATTTATTTATTTATTTATTTATTTATTTATTTATTTTGGTGGTACTGGGGTTCCTGGAAACCCTTCTACCTCCGTGTTATACTCCCAGACCCATTTTTATATTTTTATTTGGAAACAGGGTCTCTTAAGCCAGCGAGGCTGGCTACGAACCTGCGCGATCCTCCTGTCTCCGCCTCCCAAGCGCGGGGATTACAAGCGTGCGCCACCACCCCTGCAGTCTTCACAATTTTCGATGGTGGCAATACATTTATATCAAGCATGTGCCACCACGCCAGGCTCAAGAGTTTATAATTCAGATGTTTGCTAACCAATGTAGGCATCTGCTCAAATTAATCCATATTGTCTTTCACCCGCTACTCCCAGGGGCCTTGTGGAGAAAAAAGAGATGGAGCTAGTGTTAAGTAGGCTGGAAGCAGCGCAGAAGTACTTGGCGCAGAAGTACTGTATCATCGTGTTAGGCCTGGGCATGCCTGATAAGCATCACATGTGCTGTGGAAAGTAAGTGTGCACTTCCAATGCCATCTAGCAGCATGTCCTTAGGACCCTTCCACTTGACTTCTGTGCCCTTGACAAGGATTCCTTTTTGTTGTTCAGAGTAATTGGACTCAGGTGAGAATCTGCCCAAGCCCTTATGATGTCTGTTTTGAGAGAGCCACGTGAGTACGGAAGGAATTCCAGAATCTCACTGATATTTTAAAACTCTCCCTTGTTGGGGATTAAATGACTTGATCTCTCAGTGGAACCTTACTCTCAACCAGCGAGGATTTCTGCGTGGGACGGGCCCCAAGACTGCCTCCAGGGGGTGATGGGCCGGTGTTGCAGGAGGGTGGATTGTTTGTGAATTCTGTTGAAACCAGAGTTGTTAGGATGAACTGCCATGGTGGGGGCTATAAGATGGCACTGTCTGTGAGAAGAACGACAAAGTTTTCAACTGTAATTAAAATGGAAAAAGGATTCTCATCAAGGAAAAGTGTGGGATCATAGATAGAAAGATTCAATCCCTAACTCTAGAGCTCTTCCTTTGAGCTGTTTCAAAAGAGGCCCAACAGCCATACGATGACCATAGACAGAACTTAAAAACAAACAAACGAAAAAACCCAATTCATTGGAAAAGAACCCAATACATGTTCTCTCTCTTGGTGTTTCACCTACATTTTCAAAGACAGCTTTGTCAATGAGCATCCTTACACATCCTTTTTTGTACTCTACATTTCCTGTGTACTTTCTTCTCTTTTGTGTACATAATTTCACTTATTACTTTCAAAAGCAGCTATAGTTATTTTGTTGCACAATAAACCCATTTGCCTAATCATTCTTTTTGTGACCATTTTTATGCTTTCGGGTTTTGTTCTATAATATTTTTTATTGATTATCTTTATGAAAATTACTTTATTCATTTGGGCTAATTCCTTAAGAATTTATGCTTTTTTAGCCAGGTATGGTGGCTCATGCTTGTAACCACAGTACTTGGCAGTCTGAGACAGGAGGATCGCAGGTTCGTGGCCAGCCTCAGCTACTTGGTGAGGCCCTCCACAACTTAGTGAGACCCTATTTCAAAATAAAGAATGAAAACAGGGGTGTAGTTCGGAGGTAGAATGCCCCTGAGTTCAATCCCGTACTGGAAAAAAAAAAAGAATTTATGCTCTTTTTAATTTTAATTTTAATTAATTAATTAATTTAGTGGTGCTAGAGATGGAAACCAGGGGCATTCTACCCCCAAGCTATACCCTTAGCCCTAATTTTTATTCTTTATTTTGAAACAAGATTTCACGAAGTTGCAGAGGGCCTCACTAAGTAGCTGAGGCTGTTTGTGAACCCGGATGCTCCTGTCTCAGCCTCCCAAGTACTAGGATTATGAGTGTGCGCAGCAACACCCAACTAGAATTTATGCTTTTGATCAACTCTTTCAAGCCATTTAATGATGGCATTACTTATCAGCTAATATTCAACTTAGGCACTTGTGTTCATTTGTAGACACATTCGAATACATTATTGGTTTCATCTTTTATTTAAAAACTAGTGGAAAATTGGAAAATCTAGTTTCATAGTATGCTGATGCACATCTAGAAACTACTGAGCATTTATGAAAAAATATATATACAAATACATATATTTCTATTCTGCATTTGTAAGTAAAATCACCTTTTCTCATATCAACATTTCTTCTAATTTTTTTTTCATCTTCAAAGCATGACTTCAAGTTGAGAAAACTAGAATTAAGGTTTAAAAAAAAAACTATTTTTGGGCTTGGGGATGTAGCTCAGTGGTAGAATGCTTGCCTAGCACGAGTGAAGCGTTGAGTTCAATCCTTAGCACTGCATAAATAAACAAAGAACAAGCACTAAGATAAAAAATAATGTAAGTAGGCAGTTGCCTCTGGTTAGCACAGCACATGTTCAAAAGATGCAGTCTAGCTGGGTGTGATGGTACACGCTTCTAATCCCAGCACTTGGGAGGCTGAGACAGGAGGATTGCAGGTTTGAGGGTAGCCTCAGCTACTCACTGAGGCCCTCCACAGTGTAGTGAGACACTGTTTCAAAAAATAAAGAATAAAACATAGGGCTGGGAGTATAGCTCAGAGAGAGAATGCCCTAGGTTCCATCTCCAGTACTGCAAACAAAACAAAACAACAGCAACAAAGATGCTGGTCTCTTCTTCACCGTCTGTAGCATCAGCTTTCTCCGCTCATTGGATAGCAGTTTGGAGGAGAATGAGCTTATCGCTCACCGTTTGCTATTCATACGTCAGATTCCATACAGACCTGGGTGCGGTGGCACGCATCTGTCAACGCAGTACTCAGGAGGCTGAAAGAGGGCATCGCAGGTTGAGGCCAGCCTCACGAACTCAGCAAGGTCCTGTTTCAAAATAAAAAGGGCCAGAGTGAGCTCGAAGGTAGAATGCCCCTTAGTTTGATCCCTAGAACAAAAAAAAAAAAAAAAAAAAAAAAAAAAACAGGCATGGCGAGCTCCCCTGGGTTCAATCCTCATACCACACACACACCAAAAAAAAAAAAAAGAAAAAAAGAAAAAATTTACTTCATATAGGTCAAAGGGCTGAACAAAGGACATAGATCATAGAATGTTTTGTCAGTAAAAGGTGTTAATTGGCCTGATGTTGATTATGTCCTTGACTCAGGAGTTTATATTGTTCTGTGTGTGTGTGTGTGTGTGTGTGTGTGTTACTACGGAGTGAACCCAGGGGCCTTCTACCTCTGAGCTATACCCCAGCCATATTTAATTTTTTGGTTAGAGACAGGGTCTCAGTGAGTTGCCGCACTAAGCTGCTGAGGGTTGCTGTGTATCCGCGACCCTGCCTCAACCTCCAGAGTACTGAGATTATAAGCCTGTGCCACTACACCCAGCTTCTTGGTGGTTTTTATGTAGGAGCAGATGAAGACAGTGTCTTTGCCAGTTACAAGTGATTATTTGATTTTAGCGTTATTTCATTCCTCTCGATGTGAATAAGTTAATAATTTCAAGTTTTCTTCCCTAATATGCATACTTAATATAGGACTAGAACACCTTATACTGTTTATCTCTGGGGTTAAATAGAAGGTTTCAGTAGAACCAGTAATTTGGGTGCTTTTAATTTAGTGCTTTCATGTCTCTTGAGAAGTAGGAGGGCATGCCTTTGTGTTCTAAGCACATCTGTAAAATTTCACTATCACATAAGCTTTAAATTTTTTTTTTTTTTTTGTACTGGGGAGGGAACCCAGGAGTATTTTTTTTTTTTTTTTTTGGCGGGTCTGGGGATGGAACCCAGGGCATTTGACCTCCGAGCTACACCCCCTGCCCTATTTTTTATTCTTTATTTTGAAACCAGGTCTCACTGAGTTGCAGAGGGCCTCACTAAGTAGCTGAGGCTGTCTGCGAACCGCGATCCTCCAGGTCTCAGCCTCCCGAATGCTGGGATTACAAGCGTGCGCCACCACGTCTGGCAACCCAGGAGTATTCTACCTCTGAGCTACACTCCTGGCCATTTTTATTTTCAGTTTTGAAACAGAGCCTTGCTAGATTGCGGAGGGCCTTACAAGTGGCTGAGGCTGGCCTCACACCTGTCATCTTCTGTCTCAGCCTCCCAAGTTCTGGGGTTACAGGCATGTATCACCATCCCTGGCAGCTTTGGCAAAATTTTAGTAAATATGTTCAGTAAAACTTCCCTGTATGTTCCAGGATGGGTGTGTGAATCTTCTTCTGTGGTGCATGCTACAGAAGTAGATCTGATTTTTGGTTATGGCCAATTCTGGCTCCACTCCCATCTCTTTAGGCATGAGGTGGAGAGAAAGCTCATCACCTTGAAGCTCAGGTATACAGATTGTCCTTTGTTTTTTCAAAATGGGGTGTGATTATGCTGCCCCAGCTGGTCTCCAGCTCCTGAGCCCAAGTGACCCTCCCACCTTGGCAGCCAGAGTAGCTGGGACTACAGGCTCCTCCATGCCCAGATCTGAGTCACTCCTGAGCCCTGCTCCCTGCCTGGGCCCTCATCACAGGCACCAAAGAGGTTTTTTTGGTGGAGGTACTGGGGATTGAACTCAGGGGCATTCTACCTTGAGATATACCCTCAGCCCTATTTTATTTTATTTTGTTTTTTAAAGCAGGTCTCATTAAGTTGCTGAGGCTGGCTATGAACCTGGGATGCTCCTTTCATAGCCTCCTGCTTACAGGGATTATAAGCGTGCCCCACCTTGCCCTGCTTGCACCAAGGACTCTTTCTTCTCCCTATCAACACATCCCTTTGAAAACTTTCTTCTCTTGTACAGAGAGGACTCAACATTAATTTAAATCTAATGCTACAGTTTAGCCCCCTATTTTTCTTATTTTGGGTTACTGGGGATGGATCCCAGGGGCATTCTACCTCCGAACTGTACACACAGCCCTAATTTTTATTCTTTATTTTGAAACAAGGTCTCACTGAGTTGCAAAGGGCCCTGCTAAGTAGCTGAGGCTGTCCTCGAACCATGAGCCTCCTGTCTCAGCCTCCTGAATGCTGGGATTGCAAGTGTGCACCACCACGCCCGACTTACAGCTTAGCTCTTGAATGTCCTCCAAAGACCCATGTGTTAAAGGCTTGATTCCCCAGGGTGGCATATTGGGAGGTGGTAGAACCTTGAAGAAGAGGTGGAGCCTGGTTCTTAGGTTGCTGTGGGCATGCCCCTTCTTTCTCTTTGCTTCTGGGTTCTGAGATGAGTGGTTTTGCCATACTGTGCTTCCTCACCATAGACCCAAAGCAGTCAGGCCAAAAGATCATGAACTGAAACCTCTGAAACGGTGAGCCAAAATGAACCTCTCCTCTCATAAGTTTACTATCTCAGGAATTTCGTTATGGTGACGCAAGGCAGTTAGCACTCCTGGTCCCATCCAAAGCAGCCGGGGCCAGTGGGGCACCAAGCGCTCTCCCAGGCCGGAGCCCCGGCTCTAGGCTTCATGTCCAGTTAGGATAACTAGTATACTTTCTTCACTTTGATGTGGAGCCAACAGTCTAAGGTAGCAAGAAGAAATAAAAAAGAATCATAACAGGCCACTAAAAATCTCTGGACTTACTACCAGGTTGTCTTTCCCTCTGTCCACTGGACAGCCCTTCGCTGCCCTCAGAGGTGGGTTGGAGTGTCTTTGCTGACCAACGTGGCTGCTGAGCACTTGAGCTCAGGGTTGGTCCAAAGAGAACATGCTGGAAGTCTAAATATATATATTGTATAAAAAGTTTAAAAATGGGTAAAGCCAGGCAAATGGCATAGCCCTGTACTTCCAGCTGCTTAGCAGGCCGAGGCAGGAAATTGCAAGTTTTTTTTTTTTTTTTTTTGCGGTACTGGGATGGAACCCAGGGACATTCTACCTCCAAGCTACACCCCCAGTCCTACTTTTTATTCATTCTTTTGAAACAGGGTCTCACTAAGTTGCAGAGGGCCTCACTAAGTAGCTGAGCCTCCTGTTTCAGCCTCCTGAATGCTGAGATTACAAGCGTGCGCAACCACGCCCAGCAAGATTGCAAGTTTGAAGCTAGGTTTTGCACTTAGCAAGACCCTGCCTTAAAAATTAAAAAGGGGATAGGGATGCAGCTTAGTGGCAGAGCACCCTAGGTTCAATCCTTAGTGCTACCAAAACAAGAATAAAATATCTCATTAATTTAAAATATTGATTATATGTTGAAATGATATTTGGGAGTCTGGATAAAATATTGTTAAAATTAACTTCACTTTTTTCTTTTTTTTTTTTTTTTTTTGTAGTGTTAGAGATTGAGCCCAGGGCTTTGTACATTCTAGGCAAGCACTCTACCACTAAACTATACCCCCGAGCCCACCTGTTTCTTTCTATCATGGCTCTAGAAATGTAAAAAGAAAAATATATTAAGAATATGAATTTAATTTAAAATTTTAAAAGATTATGTTTCTATTGGATTGTGTTGTTGTAAAAATCTTGTAAAAATTTGCAAAGGATTTTGGAAGGCTCTGCTTTGTTATAAGATACATTTCTGAATTTATAATCAATTGATTCTAAGTTTTATGCACTGACTATAAAAATCACAAAATTCAAAAAAGAAAGAACAGTGAGCTGGGCATGATGGCACATGCTTGTAATCCTAATACTTGGGAGGCTGAGACAGGAGGATCACAGGTTCATGGCCAGCCTAAGCTACTTTGTGAGATCCTCACTATTTCAAAAATAAAGAATAAAGCCAGGCATGGAAGCACACTCTTTTAATACTTTTAGTACTTGAAAGGCTGAGACAGGAGGATCCTGGGTTTGCAGCCAGCCTCAGCTATTTAGTGAGACCCTGTTTCAAAATAAAGAATAAAAAATAAGGCTGGAGGTATAGCTCAGCAGTAGAATGCTCTTGGGTTCCAGCCCCAGTGCTGCAACAAAACAAAACAAAAACAAAAACAAAAAAGCAATGACTCACAGTTGACCAGTAGAAGATGTATTTACAGAGATGTAAACTGTGAGGGCCTGTGGGGAGCCATTAAGGCTCTCCCCTAGATTAGTGTCTGACTCAGCTGACTGTCCTTCGCCCAAAGTCAACAAGGTTTGGGGAGAAGATCAGGTGGTGATGACACAAGGGCATTGATTGATCTGCCTGTAATGTATGTGCTTAGGATTGGTCTGTATTGTATTCCGGTGGTGATAGCACGAGAACGTTGATTGACCTGTAGCTGTGTATAAGTACCCCTGGAAAAACAAACCCAGCATCGGCGCAATAGAGATGAGATTGACCCAGAAGTAGGCGTCGGCCAGAAGCGTCGGCGCAATAGAGAATACTGACCCAGGCATAGTCATCAACCTGTAGGAAATATTGACCCAGAAACAGGGGTCAGCCAGTAGAGATAGTAGGCTGGCAGCTCTCCCACGTTACAATTAAAAAGTCTTCATCCTCACGCCTCTCTTCAGAACCCGAACCTCTGCCGGCTGGCTCCGGCAAGGGCCTAACAGTACTCAGGCTAAACACCTGCTTCCTGGACTCAGCTCTGTTTCATGTGCAGCGCTCAATCAGAAGGGCAAGAAGAACATTCCGTGCTCAGTTTTTATGGTGTGCACTATGTCAGTTTGCTTTGGGCTCAAAGAGGGGAGCAGTGCCAGTGTTTATGGCAACTCGAAGGAAACTGGGAGACACTCATGTTATCCTCTCTTCTAAACTAAACCAGTGAGAGAACAAAAAGAGATGAAAGGAAAAAGGAAAAAAAAAGGGAGTGAGAGAGGGAGGGAGGGAGGGAAAGGAAGAGGAGAGAAAGTGTGTGTTTCTTGGGCAATCAACTCAGTTCTAAGCTTTGCTAAGATGGTGCTGGCGTGGGTCACACTAACTGGAGTTCTGTTCTAAACTTCCTCCCAGGATACATGCTGGCTGGCTCGCTATTGCAAGTACAGTTTGTTTGCTTTTCAGCTTTACCTTGGCAGGCTGGCTTGGTGTCTGGTTTCAGTTGGTAGAGGAACATGATAAGGCAGAAATTCTTCAGGTAGAGTCCTCAGATGATACCAAAGAGATGTAGAAACTTGCTCTGAAAAACTTCTACTGGGAATTGTTGTTTAATATTCTTATCTGCAAACTATTCTAAAGAAAACGCGTGTTTTCCTAGTATTCTGGTTATGAGGACAGATTTAGGTATCTTACAGGTCTGAGTTTTAGTACTAGATCTGTCCCCAACATGTCTTTGAGCTTTAGTCTCAACTTTAGTTTTCTCAGTCGAAAAGTGGAAATAATAGTGCTGACTCTCATAGGGATATGATAAGGACTGAATACGTAGTCATTGTAATGGGCTTAGCATGGAACCTGGCACGTAGTCTCTGTTTAATTAAATTGTGTTTAATTCTTTTTTTTTTTCTTTTTTTGTGGTGCTAAGGATTGAATGCAGGGGCATTCTACCTCCAAGACATATCCCAGCCCTATTTTATTTTTTATTTAGAAACAGGATCTTGTTAAGTTGCTGAGGGCCTAAGTTTCAGAGGCTGGCTTTGAACTGTCATCCTCTTATCTCAGACTCCCAAGTACTGTGATTACATGTGGGTACCACCATGCACCATGCCCACAATTGCCTTAATTCTTTGTTGAAGACTCACACAAGAGGAAAGTGGTTCATAAAGAAGAGAGTGTGCGGAAGGGCAGGGACAGACCCCATTGAGCGGAACCACCTCTTTAGCCTCGTGCCCCAAACGGAAGCCTGCTTTGGGTCCATACAAACCAACGTTCCTGTGAGAAGGCTGGAGGTCCTGAGGGTTTTGGGTCACCTTGGCCAGACTATGGAAGTTCAGGGTGGTTCTGGGGAGCCTGGTACCAGGGCCAATCCTAGGTCCTAGGACTCACAATTTCCCCAAGGAAGGCCCAAGGAAAAACAAAAGTAAAGCCAGGATCAACCTTGGAGTCCCCTGGGTTGCAGTCACTGATAAAGCGATTGCAAGGGCACAGCTCCTATAGTCAATGTTCGAGGCCTCCACAGGCCAGGACTGCTTTTCTAAGGCTGGAAATCAGAATCAGAAGGGCTTGCATTGGGAGATGAGGCAAAGTCCACTCAGTGTGCTCAGCCCAGTACAATATCCTTTACATTAAATTTTTGTTGCAAAATTCCTGGGCAAATACTTGCTTTTCGGTGATGAGGCTCAGGGTTGGGGTTACAGGTCAGTGGTAGAACAATAGCCTAGCATGCTTAAGCCTCTGGGTTTGATCTCCAATGATGGAGAGGGAGAGGGATAAAGGAGAGGGGAGCGGGAGAGAGAGAGAGAGAGAGAGAGAGAGAGAGAGAGAGAGAGAGAGAGAGAGAGAGAGATGGCTGAAGTCTACTTAAGAAGGAACATACTAGTGCTCTCAGTCTATTGGTTGCATGGTGTAGACCTTTGTTGGTTTAATCTTTCCTTTTGTACTCAATAGCTATTACCATTGTTGGGATTTTTTTTTTTTTTAGTTCCTTGTAGACTTACCCTCTTGTTCTGCACATCACATGCAATCTCGGGTTACCTCTTCACCACCTTCCCAGTCTCCTCAGGTCTCCAAAATTCACATTAACAGAAGCATTTGAAAGCATACATTTCATTATCAGCTTGTTTATTCTGAATTTATATTGGTGAATTTCTTTTTTGTGATACTAGGGGGTGGAACCCAGGGGCTTTCTACCTCTGGGGTATGCCCTCAGCCCTATTTTATAATTTATTTGGAAAGAGGGTCTCACTAAGTTCCTGAGAGCCTCACCAAATAGCAGAGGCTGGCTTCAAACCTGTGTGATCCTCCTATCTCAGCCTCCCATATATTGGTGAACTTTTGACCAAACGTTCTAGGAGTTTTGATCTCCGCCACCTAGGAAGGTGAAGAAGGTTCTGACACTTCTTATAAATGTCTTCTGCTAGCATTTATGCAGCTAAATCATCTTGGGGCCACCAGTCATGATCTTCCTTTTGGGGAAGAGCTAGAGAACTACAGACTGAGCTTCCCTGACAACCTACTGTTGTGATTTGTTATATTGCAGGGAGAAAATATCAGACACACAAAAAGACTGGAAATTCTTTGAGGTGAGTCTGTTAAGTTTGGAGGATTTTTCCTTTTTACATGAAGCATGACTAGTAGCCATTTTTAGGCATGTATTTTGAGTGACTATCTCTGCTATATTTTAGAATTTATTTTAAATTCTATATTTTAGAATTTTGGTCCTATTTTCCTCTTGTAAAAGTAAGTACCTGTCTAATTTTGCACAGCTTTCTAGAGATGTTGAGAGATTGGGTCTTCTGGGTTTGCGTCTACTTAGCAGGAACATACTAGTGCTTAGCATACTAGTGCTTAGCATACTTAGCAGGGTTCCATGGGTAGGTGGGAGGTTTCCATATTGTTTCTGGGGAGTGTGATTTGTGATGTTTTTTATTGTAGTCCTTTTACACTTTCTGTACGTATGTGGCTTGGATCGTCTTCCGACGCCAACACTTGGCAGAGATTGAAGAAGAAATCGGAAGGCTCTTCCGTACCAACTTGTTCAACATTCCTCGAAGGAAGCGTGAAGATGAGGAATCAGGAGGGGAGAAGAAACGCATGACTTTTGTACAGTTCAGGTATGGCCTCTTGACTTTCTTAAGCCCCAGGATGTTTCTAGAAAACAGGATAATGTGGCCTGAATATCGCCTTTCTCTTTCTTAAAGGAGAATGATGGCAAAACGCCCAGCCATTAAAAAGGCCATTAACATGCGATCTCCGGTCATGTCTACCCTGCTGCCATCTCTCAGAGAAAAAGCTCAGAATGTCATTGAAAAGAAGTATCATCAAGTAGGCCTCAAACACCCAGCCCAGACGCATAAGCACATACAAAATCTGGACTCAGTGCCCATGCCAGTGTAAGTGGCCCAGGGAGGGAGGCCAGGGAGCCTGGAGCTGGCCGGAAGGGGTGAGGGATCGGCTTTGGCCAGAGCTGAGCTAAGACCAAGCACCTGTCTCCCCCACCGTGTGCTCCTCTCCAGCTGCTCCATCCAGCCCATTCCAGTTACAAACATTCAGATAAGAAACAAATTACTGGAAACTTATGCTAGATTCCAAATTAGTTCTGTCTTGGAGGAGTGAGAAAGAGAATCAGTTTTCCCTGGGTTAGGGTACTAGGGATTGAACCCAGAGACATTTTACCTTTGAACTACATCCGGAGCACTTTTTTTTTTTTTTGGTGGTACTGGGGGTGGAACCCAGGGGCTTTTCTACCTCCAGGCTATACTCCCAGATCTATTTTTATACTTTATTTGGAAACAGGGTCTCACTAAGTTGCTGAGAGCCTCACTAAGTAGCTGAGCCTGGCTTTGAACCTGTGTGATCCTCCTGTCTCAGCCTCCCAAGCTCTGGGATTACAAGCATGTGCCACCATGCCCGGCTAATTTTTTTATTTTGAAACAGGATCTCGCAAAGTTGCTGAAATTGGCTGTAAACCTGTGATCCTCCTGCCTCAGCTTCCCAAGTCCTGGGATTATAGGCATGCACCACCGTATCTGACCATAGCAGACTGCTTAAAGCTGAGGTTTTTCTATCATAAGAATCATCTTTGAGAAATGTGGGAAGAGCTAGTCTAAAATCTTGCTATAGATTGAGTTGTGGACCGATATGTAAGACCACAGCAGTAGTTCACAGAAACAGAGACAGCTTAAAAA
The DNA here is from genome assembly GCF_963383645.1 of Muscardinus avellanarius. Classification (NCBI taxonomy): domain Eukaryota; kingdom Metazoa; phylum Chordata; class Mammalia; order Rodentia; family Gliridae; genus Muscardinus; species Muscardinus avellanarius. The sequence continues at coordinate 69,519,593 of NC_137798.1, forward strand.
AATGTATATGCATGTGTACATGTATGTGTGTCAGACTTAGGTTTAGTATAAACACACACACACACACACACAAACACACACACACACACACAGTACATCTCAATTTTCAGCCTTCCTATTCAGTGATACCAATAATTCTTTTCACAGAGTTGGCATCTTGGGGGAGCCTCGAATTCTGTTCAATCCCCATACCCTTCTTCCCCTTGATCCAGAAGAAAATGCAAAATCATCCAGAAGAAACGCTTCCTTGATAGAGAGAAATAACACGAAGATTCAGGACACGCTGGAGTGGGCCATGAGAACACTGTCTTCTTGAATATCCTCCCAATGAGCTAGTACATTGCATTTCTTTAATCAGTTCCCTGTATTTGAAGTAAACTATTTTGACTTAATCACTTTATATGTGATTAATCTATATTAAAAGTGTTTGTTGCTAACACTAAGCTTTAAAAATTGCTCAAGTTAATTTTTGCTCAAGTTGTCTTTTAAAGTTGGACAATAGACTTAAAGAATTTAAGAACGCTTACTTTCTAGTTTGAGTTGTTACTAATTTGCTTTCCTGACTTCTGTGTGACTGTTTAGAGTCCTGGTAGACTAATGAAGAAACATTTTTGTTTTTTCATTTCTAAGTTTATCTTTGCCTTTTGAGATAGCACCTTTGGTATGTATAAGAACAAAATCTCATAATCAAAAGGGCAAATTATAATATTTAACAACATCCAGGCATGGTGGCACACTCCTGTAATCCCAGTACTTGGGAGGCTAAGGCAGAAGAATCACAGTTTTGAGGATAGCCTCAGCAACTTAGACCATTTTGAAAATAAAAAATAAAAAAGCTTAGAGGTAAAGATGTTCTTGGGTTCAACAAGCAGTGCTCAAAACAGAAAAAGAAAAGAAAAGAAAAAAAAAGAAAGTGAAAAGAATACCATATCCTCCAGGTTGGTGTAGAAAAGATTAACAAACAAACAAACAAAAAATACATACCCAGGCACAGCGGCACACACTAGTAATCCCAATACTTGTGAGGCTCAAGCAGAAGGATTGCAGATTTGAGGCCAGCAGTGTGCGGTAATTTAGCAAGACGCATTTCAAAATTGAAAAAAAGGGGCCAGTGCACGCTCGTAATCCCAGCATTCAGGAGGCTGAGACCGGAGGATCTCAGTTTGCAGACAGCCTCAGCTACTTAGTGAGGCCCTCTGCAACTCAGTGAGATCCGGTTTCAAAATAAAGTATAAAAAAACAGGGCTGGGGGGCGTAGCTTGGAGGTAGAATGCCCCTGGGTTCCATCCCCAGTACTGCAAAAAATAAATAAATAAATAATAAAACAAATAAAATAAAATAAAAAATAAAAAACTAAATAAAAATAAAAAGGGCTAGGGGTGAAGCTTGGAAGTAGAATGCCCCTGAGTTCAACCTCTAGTACCAAAAAAAAAAAAAAAAAAAAAAAAGGGAAACATACATGGATGAACAAAATACAATATTAAATATTTTAGAGGCCATAGAGAGGTAAACATAAGATGCCTTGTAAGAACAGAGCTGTGGAGCAACCACTTCCAGGGAGTCCAGGAGAGTTCTGATTTGACTTTGGCTTTGAAGGTTTGGGCATCACTGGAGGCGACTTGCAGTCAGAGGAGGCACATGTGCAGAGACACAGAGGTGAGAAGTGGCCCTGTGACTGAGGAGGGCCAAGAGCATGGCACTGCAGAAGGCCAGGTCGCCAGCGTCCAGCCAGGGAGCGTGCCAGTAGGCAGAGAAGATTAGGGCTTGCCATGGGGGTCAGCACACTGGATAGAATGCAGGGCTGCTGATGATATAACATCCCCATTTTGAAAGCTGTATCCTGGGGTGGAGTTCAGTCACCTAAAACAACTGGACTGGATATGCCTTTCTGCAGCTATATGTTAATTTACAACCTCCAAAGTCCTCCTTTTAGGTTCAGCATCATAGGAAAACTGGACGTCTCCCCAGACTTCATATCCAGAGCACAGCAACACTAGTTCCAGCCTTTCGTCGATGTGGGGCAGCCTCTGTTAGACATGCACTCTGTCTCCACTTTCTCATCCTTGATTATCCAGTGTGACTCCTGTTACACTCCTGTGAGAGTGGAAAAGGGTTTTATCCAGAGCCTGGACTATCAAGTTAACCCTTGCTGGACTTTTTATGTAATAGTGCATTCTGTCATAACAAAGTTTTAACTGCAGTATGTTCACATAGCTTTGTTTTATTTATTTTTGGCTAAGTATTTTACAAATAAATCCTGGGAAGTGCAAAATTTTTGTAACTCTATTCACGAGGCTTTTCTCTGTCTCCTTTATGGACCATGAGGCATTGGTGTGCTCCACCACTATGCATGTGTGGGACTGAACAGTTAAATCAGTGGATGATGATGGTGGGAATCAGCTGCTTACTGTTGGAGCGGGAGGTTACCGAAAGCAAGGAGAGGAGGCTGAAAGGACCCGTCTGTGACAATGAGAGCTGGAGACATCAGTGTGAACCCATGTCTTGCTTACTATGGTGATGTTACATACATAGATATGTTCATAGCTGTGTGTGTCTACACAGGTTAGTGGGCACACATGTATTTCCTTGATCTGTCAGCTCAGAGGATCTGGAATTAACACCTGATAACAATGAACAACCTAGCTCCCACATCTTGAGTTCTTCATCCTCCTTCTCCTCCTTCTCCTCCTCCTTCTCCTCTTCCTCTTCCTCCTCCATTCTTCGTCCACTTCTCTCCTTTCCCTTTTTTCTCTTTTTCTTTCCTTCCCCCCTTTTTTTCTTTGCAGTAAATCAGATTGAACCCAGTGAAACTCTACCACTGAGCTACATCCCCATCCGTTTTTCTTTTTCTTTTGAGACAATGTCTTGCCAAGTTGCTGAGGCTCACCTCAAACTTGTGATCCTCCTACCTCAGCCTCTCAAGTGCTGGGATCACAAGTCTTCACCACCATACTTACCTCCAGATGTTGGTTTCTAATATAATTTTCTAATAAAAAGAACTAGAACTCATAGGAGAAATGGCTGATTCTAGAACCGGGGCAGGCAATATAAAAGGTGAGCCTTTAGCAACTTGTAGTACAAAAAATAAGAAAGTGTTCAAAGCAAAACAAACACAATTATCTGGTGTGTCAAAGGACATAGGAGTCAACTAAAGAGTTGAAAAATTCAAGCAAGAAAATAAAGTAGTATTGGATTATAACTCAAAGGGTAAATGAATATCCATTAGTCTATACTGATATAAATTATTGAATAAATAGAATAGAATAGACATATCTCCCATAGAGAAGAATTCCAATTAACTTATGAAGATATCCCTTCAAGAATATAGAACATAACTCACTCTCCAAGTGTGTGCCACACATATGGACTTCCTTCCCTAGAGTACAGTATAGGAGGGGGAAAGAGAGTTAACTTTATACTCAACAAACTCTCACTTCAGGTAATGAAGGTTAACGCCAACAATGGTAAGTCCCATTGACAGTGTGAACCTCCATCTGGTGTGACAGGAAAGGCATTGAACCACTGTGGTCTCCACCCAAAACATTTAGATCAGTGGAATAGAAACAAGAATTCAGAAATGAGCACATATATTTAGGTCAATTGATAGTGGTGTGTGTGTGTTACTGGAGATTCAACTCAGAGGCATTCTATTCAGCTGCTCTTAGCCCGCCCTCCCTCCCTTCCTTCCTTCTTTCCATTCTCCTTCCTTCTTTCCATTCTCCTTCCTTCTTTCCATTCTCCTTCCTTCCCTCCCCCTTCCTTTTTTTTTTTTTTTTTTTGGTACTGGGGATAGAACCCAGAGTTTTATACCTCTGAGTTATACCCCAGACCATTTCATTTTTTGTACTGAAACATGGTCTGGCTAGTCTTGTTAAATTACTGAGACTGGTCTTTAACCTTTGATGTTCGTGTCTTGGCCTCACGAGTACTGGGATTACAAGAGTGTGCCACCACGCCCAGCACATATATAACTTTTCAAACATATTTGTGGATTTTGTGGATTCGTGTAGAGCTAGTTTAAACTTCTGGCTCCTTCATGTTGACCTGTGTTGGTGCTGTTCATTAGTGATTTAAGATTCATTGAGGGGGTGCAACTATGTCATTGTGTTCAGCCCAGTGATCAGATAGACAAGTTAGAAGTACTTTTGAGAATCAGAACAGTGATAAAGTAAATAATGTATCACCCTGGATTTATAAGCAGTCATTTATTGATAGCCTACTCAGTGCACAGGGCCTTGCTAGGTCTATATGAGGAACTCAGAAAGTAGAAGGCAATATATGTGCACTTTATTTGGATTCTAATTTGAATAAACCAATTAGGTAATATTTATAGTTAGATATAGATAATCAGGGAATTTTTTTGGTGGTACTGGGGTTCCTGGAAACCCTCCTACCTTTGGGCTACACTCCCAGACCTATTTTTATGTTTTTATTTGGAAACAGGGTCTCTTAAGCCAGCGAGGTTGGCTTTGAACCTGCGTGATCCTCCTGTCTCTGCCTCCCAAGCGCGGGGATTACAAGCGTGCGCCACCACGCCCGGCTAATCAGGGAAATTTAATACTAAGGGGATACTTAATACTAGGGGTCCATGCCATTCTGTATGATACTAAGAAATTATTAATAAATTTGTTAGGTGTAATAATGTTATTGTGTTTTTGTGTTTGTAAAGCCTTCCCTCTTTCAAGTTTTTTTTTTTTTTTTTTTTTTTTTTTTTTTTTTTGTGTGTGTGTGTGTGTATGGTACTGGGATGGAACCCAGGGACATTCTACTCTGAGCAACACCACCAGCCCCATTATTTTGTTCTTTCTATTTTTGAAACAGGGTCTCACTCAGTTGCAAAAGGCCTCACTTAGTGGCTGAGCTGTCTGCAAACTGCAATCCTCTGGTCTCAGCCTCCTGAATGCTGGATTACAAGTGTGTGCCACCACGCCTGGCTCCTCTTTCAGTATTTTTGGATTCAAGGTAAGCTTTCTACCACTAAGCTACCTTAGCCATCCTCCCTCCTCCTCCTCCTCCTCCTCCCCTTCTTCTTCTTCTTCTTCTTTTTCTTCTTCTTCTTCTTCTTCTTCTTCTTCTTCTTCTTCTTCTTCTTCTTCTTCTTCTTCTTCTTCTTCTTCCTCCTTCTTCTTCTTCTTCTTCTTCTTCTTCTCTCTCTCTCTCTCTCTCTCTCTCTCTCTCTCTCTCTGTGGTACTAGGGATTGAACCCAGGGGCATTCTACCTCTGAGCTACAACCCAACCCTATTTTTTACTCTTTATTTTGAAACAAGGTCTCACTGAATTGCAAAGGGCCTCACTAAGCTGAGGCTGATCTTGAACCTGCGATCCTCCTGTCTCAGCCTCCCAAATACTGGGATTATAAGTGTGTACTGCCACACCTGGCTTCCCTCTCATTTTTTAAAAACAGAAGTACAGACTTAAATATTTACAGCTGGAGGAAACAGACTTTAGAAAGGGGAGTGAGAGCCGGGCGTGGTGGCGCACGCTTGTAATCCCCGCGCTTGGGAGGCAGAGACAGGAGGATCGCGCAGGTTTGAAGCCAGCCCCGCGCGCTGGCTTAGGAGACCCTGTTTCTAAATAAAAATGTAAAAATAGGTCTGGGAGTGTAGCCCGGAGGTAGAAGGGCTTCCAGGAACCCCAGTACCACCAAAAAAAAAAAAGAAAAAAAAGAAAGGGGAGTGAGAGAAAACAAAGGAGGCGGTATCAGCTCTGCCGGGGTCCAGCCCTAGCAAGAGTCGAGGGAGGGTCGTGTGTTGGTGAGAGGAGAGTCGAGGTCGAGTGAGAGAAGATGCTGTCACACGAGACCAGCCGCAAGCTTCTCCAACTTTATTCAGGATTTGTTACAATTTTTATACTTTCTTTTTTGGCAGAAAGGGCAAAGGCATAGCCATGCAAGCAAGAACTTCAAGGACAGGAAAAGATTTTTACAGACTTCAGGCCAGGGTGCCAGACATTTAAATAATCGTAGAAAGTATGTTTTGTTTCACTTCGCAAGACCAACTTGAACTTAATCTTATATAAGGTCAGTTTGAACTTAATCTTTGGCCCAAACTTTATCCTTGGGAAAAAAATCTTTGCTGCCTGAGTCTCTCACAAGCCGCTGCCCATTGGTTTTAGTTATAATGCTTATACATGAAATTCCAATTATATATATCGATCTAAAAATCCTAAAATAATTTTTTGAAGAAGGGAATGCTAGACACACTTAATGAGGGATCTCCGCCTTTGCGGGTCCCCTGCCTGAGCTTTCTCAGGGTCCGCATGAGACGCTGCAGCTCGCTATAAACCACTGGGATGTGGTTGTCGAGTATCACATACTCTTCCCTAATTCTTTTACTTTGCAACAAGTACAGACCAAAGTGTTACACACACACACACACACACACACACACACACACACACAGCCTGTGCAGTGGCTCACTCCTATAATCTCAGTACAGATTTACAGACAGGCCCTATTTCAGGAGCGTGTGTTCTTTTGCGTGACTTCTCCGAGCCACTGATGGTATAAATGTGCTTGTTCCCATCCAAATACTGAGGCTTCCCTTGGGAGTAATTATGCCCCCTACGCCCACCCCTTGCCTTCTCACACAGCCCTAATATGCGCTGATAATCACACACTGGGCCAACCTGAAAGGCACAAACGGAGCATTTGCTTGAGGACTCGAGAGTCCTGTGTCACTGCACACAAAGAATCAAGGGAGGAGGAGCCCTGAGTGTCATTCCAGGACTCTCGCAGTAACAAGTACCCATTAAAGAACCACTGTGTGGGTGTTTAGAACTAGGCGATCCCCCCCCCCCCAGTCCTTCTCACAGCCAACCAGGCAGAGGGGTGGTGATAGAAGCTGCTTTTCAAGTTAGGACTGTGGATCGCGCTATTGTAACTGGTTCAGAATTGTGAGTTTGTCTTACTAACTTATTGGCCGATTAATTTGCAAGCAAATATTTATTGTGCACCTGCACCATAAATGGACTGATAAATGGGCATTAAGCCCTAAGAATACCCGCAGGACAAGGCAGGTGCGGTGCGGGCCTTTTTTGAACAAATGAGAGGGAGTTGGCAGGGACCCAGTGATTTGTGCTTTCTAGGCAGGTGAGGTGCTGGGATCCTACATTAATTAGTCTGGGAAGCAGATGGGGAATTTCAGGCAGAGGAGTGACATGATCTGGCTACAGTGTGGCTGGAAGCGGGGGCGGGGGAGTGAGGAGTGAGAACGGAGCCTGGTCGACCAGTTGGAGGCTACTGATGCTGATGCTGGAAGAGATCAGAGCTGGGAAGATAGATATGGAAGTAACTGGTTATGAGACCGGGTAAGATTAGCCAAGAAGCTGGGCATGGTGGTGCACACCTGTAATCCCAGTCCTTGGGAGGCTGAGAAAGGAGGATCACAGGTTTGAGGTCAGCCGCGGTGGTAACTTAGTGGGACCCTGTTTAAAAAATAAAATAAAATAAAATAGGGCTGGAGGTGTAACTCAGAGGTAGAACGCCTCTGGATTCAATCCTCAGGAACCCCTCCCCCAACACACACATAGATTAGTTTAGGAGAGAATGCAGATAGAGGAAAAGACAGGGCCCAGCTCTAAGCTCTCTACATGTTAGCAGGGGCAGAAAAGAAGCCAGGGAAATGCAGTAAGTTCCTTATGAGCTCCAGCAATGTAAATCAACTTCAGAACGTGGCCATAGCCAGTGAGGTGAAAGGGAAACCCAGAACATGGAGTCATGGAAGGAAAAGGGTGTTGGAAGCTGGGTAAAAATGCTGCCAGGAGAACTAGTCTAGGGAGAAGAGAAAGTGTCCATCAGATTTGGGAATGAGGAGGTCAACTGCACAGGCTTGGAGGTGTGGAGCCCTCCTGAAACTTGCCAAGTACTCGTCTGACGTGATGGTGGCACACACCTATAACCCTGGTACTTGGGAGGCTGAGACAGGAGGATTGCAGTTTTGAGGCCAGCCTCAGCAATTTTAGTGAGACCTGTTTCAAAATTAAAAAAAAAAATTGGGCTGGGGTGTAGCTCAGAGGTAGAATGCCCCTGGGTTCAATCCACACTACCAAAAAATGAAATGAAATTAAAAAAAAAACTGGTTGTGTAGAGAAATGTGGGTGAGAAAGTAGAGACGAAGATTTGAGGTGAGACTTGCTATAAGGGACTGAGAGTAACAACACCCTCACTAGGGGCGCGGTGTGGAGAAAAGGGGTGGGATTTTTTTTTAATTGTGTTGGTTTTGACTTTTCAGATTTTTTTTTTTTTTTTGGTACTAAGGATGGAACCCAGGGGCATTCTACTGCCAAGCTACATCCCCAGCCTGATTTTTTATTCTTTTAATTTGAAACAGGGTCTCACTGAGTTGCAGAGGGCCTCACTAAGTAGCTGAGGCTGTCCTCGAGCCTAGATCCTCCTGACTCAGCCTCCTAAATGCTGGGATTACAAGCGTACGCCACCACGCCCAGCTGACTTTTCAGAGTATTTAGAATACGTTTGTATGCTGATTACATGATCCAGTTTATTTATTTTTTATTTTTTAATTAATTAATTAATTAATTTTTTGATGGTACTGGTGTTCCTGGAAGCCCTTCTACCTCCGGGCTACACTCCCAGACCTATTTTTACACTTTTATTTGGAAACAGGGTCTCTTAAGCCAAGGCTGGCTCCGAACCAGCGTGATCCTCCTGTCTCCGCCTCCCAAGCGCAGGGATTACAAGCGTGCGCCACCACGCCCGGCTCCATGATCCAGTTTAGGAGAAAAAGCGATGATGCAGAGAGAGGGGGCTAGTCGGAGCTGAGACCTCAGGAGACGAGAGGGCCGGGATGGGCAGCACGGGGAGGGGACGCTCCTCCACGTTCCCCTGGGGCCCTCGATGGCATCACTGTAGCAACAACCAGTCTCTGAATTTTCAGTAGAAGAAACTCATATAGTAAAAATTCTTGCCGGGCGTGGTGGCGCACGCTTGTAATCCCCGAGCTTGGGAGGCAGAGACAGGAGGATCGCGCAGGTTGGAAGCCAGCCACGCGCCCTGGCTTAGGGGACTCTGTTTCCAAATGAAAATGTAAAAATAGGTCTGGGAGTGTAGCCCGGAGGTAGAAGGGCTTCCAGGAACCTCAGTACCACCAAAATAAATAAATAAATAAAATAAATAAATAAATAAATAAATAAATAAATAAATTCTTTAACCCAAAGAAGTGCATTTTCCAACCGTGGACATTCAGAACTTGCATAGGAAAGAGAACCGGGCCATGATGTGTTTCGTTTGTTTAAATTTCCCTGAAGCCACTCTCTCTGAGTGATTATCTACCCCACTTATGTGTAAGACGAGGCCTGAAAATTGTGCATGTGCGTTTTTTTCTAAGATCTCAAATAACCAAGCCATGGATCATCAGGCTTTAAACTGAACCGCACCTGAGTGCGAGCCTGCCGAGCCTCCGAGACCTTATCTTGTGCCCTGTGGATTGTTTTTTTAAGGCTAATTTCATTTCTCTTTTAGAATTGACTGCTAGGGGAAAGAGTGTCTCTCCAAAAAATCTACTATGGTTCCTTTAATCAGAGAATAAGAATGTATAACCTACCATGTTTTCTTTTTATTTTGCTGCAAGGAAACAGAAATAAAGTTAATATTCATCAGAGCTTAGAGTTGCTCATTTAGATTTTTATAGGTTTGTGTTGCTTATTTCTCCTCCTCCTCCTCCTCCTCCTCTTCCTCCTCCTCCTCCTCCTCCTCCTCCTCCTCCTCCTCCAGGCTGAACCCAAGGGAATTCTACCTCTGAGATATATCCTCCTCAATTCTGTTTTATTTTTCTAATTTGAAACAGGGTCTCACTCAGTTGTGGAGGGTCTTGCTGTTGTTTCTTTTTTAAATTCAATTTTATTTCAGGATAATTCCAGACTGACATATAATTGTAAAAATAATATAGTGGTCCTATGAAAGCTTTCCATGACTTCTCTCAATGATGGCATCTTGCAAAATTATAGGACAGTTTCACAGTGGATATTAATATTGATCCAGTCCAGATAAAGACCACCCCATTACCACAAGAATCCCTCACGTCATCCTGTTTATATCTACACATGCTTCTTAGGTGGTACTGGGGTGGGGGGCAGGGGCCTCCTACCTCCGGGCTACACTCCCAGACCTATTTTATATTTTATTTGGAAACAGGGTCTCTTAAGCCAGCTGAGGCTGACTTCGAACCTGCGTGATCCTGGGCGTGGTGGCGCACGCTTGTAATCCCACTGCTTGGGAGGCTGAGACAGGAGGATCGCATAGTTTCGAAGACAGCCTCAGCTACTTAGTGAGCCTCTCAGCAACTTAGTGAGACCGTGTTTCCAAATAAATTATAAAATAGGTTAGGGAATGTAACCCAGAGGTAGAAAGCCCCTGGGTTCCACCCCCAGTACCACATACACACACACACACACACACACACACACACACACACACACACACACAACACACACAAATAAATAATAAAAAGACAAAAAATAGGGCTGTGAGTGTAGCGGAGGTAGAATTCCCTGGGTTCCATCCCCAGTACCGCTAAATAAATAAATAAATAAATAAATAAAAAGCTCTGATATTTTTGGAATTCTATGTTTATATGTATAGGAAATTAAAGCAAAAATCCCAGGGCTGGAGGTGTAATACAGTTGCCTAGCATGTGTGAGGTCCTGGGTTTGATGCCCAGCTCTGTAAAGGAAAAAATAAAATCCCAATAGAGATGGTAGCTCAGTTGACCTTTAGCCCCAATTCCTCTTGATCTAACATTTTAGGGAATCAGAGTTATATATACAAATCTCTGCTTAAAAAAAAAAACAAGACAAAACAAAAAAAACAATGCATAGCCAGGTGTGGTGGTGCACGCTTATCATCCCCACGCTTGGGAGGCGGAGACAGGAGGATCCCGCTGGTTCGGAGCCAGCCTCGTTGGCTTAAGAGACCCTGTTTCCAAATAAAAATATAAAATAAGAGCCAAAAAGAGATAAAGGATGCAATTAATGAAGTAAAGGCCTCAATTCAAAGCACAAACAACCGATTAGAACACATGGAGAACAGAATCTCGCTCTTAGAAGATGATCATTCCAAAAATGAACGCATAGTTTCTAATCTAGGAAAAAATATCCGACAGCGGGAATCTGACATTGAAGAAATATGGGCCCATTTTAAGAGAGCTAACCTAAGAATAATTGGAATAGAGGAGGGAAAAGAAAGTGAAACCAAAGGGATCAACAATCTCTTCAAGGAAGTAATAGCAGAAAATTTTCCAGACATAGAGCAAGAGGTCGATACGCAGGTCCAGGAAACTTATAGAACTCCCTTTAGACAGGATCGGAGAAGAGGATCCCCACGCCACATAATTGTCAAAATGACCAATGTGGAAGCCAAGCAGAGAATCTTAAAGGCAACAAAAGCAAAGGGCCAAGTAACATTCAGAGGCAAACCAATTAGAATCACTCCAGACTTCCCAAACCAAGTTATGAGAGCCAGAAGGGCTTGGAGTAACATATTCCAAACTCTGAAAGAAAACAACTTCCAGCCAAAAATTTCCTACCCAGCAAAACTTTCTATCAAATTAGATGGAGAAATAAGAAGCTTCCATGACAAACAGAAACTGAAGGAATTTATGTCTTCAAAACCAGCACTAGAGAAAATACTCAAAGAGATTAACTACAAAGAAGAAATAGGTAACACACATCAGAACCAGAGAAACAAGATTTTCCATCCAACAGACAACTAAGATTGGTTATCTGTGGAGATTCATTATTTATGTTAGTCTTTTACCTATCTCTAAGTTGTATTGTTTGCATTTATTGTTGTTAATTTTTAGGATTTCTAGTTGGAATATTAATATACCTTCAGATATAGCATTTGGAAATATTTTATCCCATTCTATTAGTAACTGTTAACTCTGTTTACATTGTCTTTGGATATACAATATGTTTTTTATTTTTTAGGGAGTTTGTATACTCTTCTGTTGCCTGTGTCATTGAAATCATAACCAAGAAATCACTGCCAATTTCAATGTTGTGAGGTTTTATGACCCAGATTTTCTCCTAAAAGTTTATAGTCTTAAGATTTATATTTAGGTCTTTTATCTATTTTGAGTTAATATTTGTATATGGGATTAGGTAAGGGTCCAATTTTATTCTTTTCCATGTAATTATTATTTTTCAACAATATTTAGTTAAAAGATTATTATTTCTACCACCAAATGTTCATGGAAACCTTGTCAAAAATAACTTGACAATATAGGGAAGAATTTAGGTCTAGGCTTTTATTTAACTCCAATGGTTTATATATCTGCCTTTAGAATAGTACTACACTGTTTGAATTATTGTAGCTTTATATGGTTTGAAATCAGAAAATATATATCTTCTAGCTTTGTTCTTTTTCAAGATCGTTGTGGGTACCTAGAGTCCATATTCCATATTAGGATAGATTTTTTTTTCTGAAAAATAAATATATAAATATATGATAGTTTCACCTAAAAAATAGAAAAAAATAGATTCTCTGGTAAGAAAGAAAGCAAAAAGAAATATTGAAATGTTATCTTTAAGTCATCAAAAGCTTGGTATCAGACAAATGAAACTGTTATGTGAGATTATCATTTTTAATTTTGGATAAATTGCTATAATACTAGATATCAACTACTAAGCCAAGCATAGGAGGGGGGGGATAGGGAGAGAACGGGGTGGGGATCGGGTGGGGGCTGACTGGGCAATGTGTGCATGTATATCTACAAAAGTATGTATCCCACTATGATGTATAAATACAGTGCACCTATTAAAAAAATTCTAAAAAATAAAAAATAAAAAATAAAAATATAAAATAGTTCTGGGAGTGTAGCCCGGAGGTAAAAGGGCTTCCAGGAACCCCAGTACCACAAAAAATGCATAATTTAGGGACATAGAAAAAACTAATCCACCATGAAAGCCAATCCACATATTTTTGTTGAAGTCCCTCTTCTTCCTCCTCCTTTTTTTTGAGGAGGTACTTGGGATAGAACCCAGAGCCATTCTACCTCCTAGCAACACCCCAGCCCTATTTTTTTTATTCTTTATTTTGAAACAGGGCCTCACTGAGTTGCAAAGGACCTCACTGAGTAGCTGAGGCTGTCCGCACACCGTGATCCTCCTGTCTCAGCCTCCTAAATGCTGGGATTACAAGCGTGCACCACCACGCCCGGCTTTCTCTTCTTCTTTTTGTACTTGAAATTGAACCCAGGGGTATTCTACCTCCAAACTACAACCCCAGCCTTCTTTTTTTCCTTTTAATTTTGAAACAGGGTCTCACTAAATTGTTGAGGGTCTTGCTAAAGCTGCTGAGGCTGACCTCAAACCGGCACTTCTCCTGTCTCAGCCGCCCAAGTACTGGGATTATAGGCACGCGCCACCATGCCCAGCTTGTTGAAGCTACTTGACAAACTATCAGTGGGGGAGCAGAGGATGAGAAAGCTTGAGCTCTTGTTCGTTTTTTGAGGTTTGAAGGTGACACATCCAGCTAAATGCAGCTCTCACTCCTGCCTACATGCATTACTGTATCTAGCAAATTCTATTTGCTCCTTTACTTCACTCTGCATTCTGCTTACTCTGCGCTAGGAACGGGGTGGGGGATCCAGACATTAGTAGGATGCCATTCCTACGCTCCAGGGGCTCAGAGCGCAGCGAGGGAGGAAGCCGTGCATCTCAGTGGTCATGGGACTACAGTACAAGCAGCGCTAGTCCAGTGTCTGCAAGGGGCAGCGGAGCCCACAGCAGCATCCAGAGACGGGGGCAGTGGCGGCAGTGGGCTTGATGGACTGGCTCACGAGTGGTCTTCCCTGCAGATATGGCTAGTTGCCCACCCTCACTTTGCTCATAGCTATTTCCCAAGTCTTCCTGGTGATTTTATCCAAACCCCTTTCTGTTTTAATGAGCCCATGTTGATTGATAGGCTGCTAGTTCCAAGTTCTTGGGAGTCCTTTCAGAATTCCTTTGGACTAAGGCTCAGCAGGTTGTGAACATGCTGAGATATGACAGGTGGTAAGTAACACTGCCCCAGCCCCCTGAGGCCTCTCTTCCTTGGTCCCTCCCTGCGGCCCACATCACACCCGACAGGCACAGGTGCGGTCCACCACAATGCACGTGGCATTATTTCTGATTGACATGTATCTGTCACGAACTGACGGTGAAGCAGCTAAATGGATATCGTACATGTGTACATAAAGGTATGTATAGCAAGCACGTGTAAGTATCTATATATTGATGACAAATTCATTTCAAGTGGAACTTACTACACCTTTTGTATAGCTAATATAGGAATTTTCAAGATTAACATATTTAAATTTTCTTCATTTAAAAATGGCTGCTTGGTGTCCTATTGCATGGATTTAATCATGTTAATACAAATAATTTGGGGAGGTTTTACAAAATAGAGTTGCCCTAGGCCAGATACAGGGGTGCATGCCTATAATCTCAGTGGCTTGGGAGGTTAAGTGAGGAAAATCACAAGTTTGAGGCCAGCCTCAGCAACTTAGTGAGACCCTGTTTTTTTTTTTTTTAAATTGGTGCACTGTATTCATACATTATAATGGGATAAAAAACTTGTGTAGACATACATGCACACATCGCCCAGTTAGCCCCTACCCCACACCATTCCCTCCCCCTCCCTCCTTCCCATGCTTGGCTTAGTGGTTGACATCTGATATTATAGCAATTTATCCAGAATTAACAATGATAATCTCACATAACAGATTCATTTGTCTGATATAAAACTTTTGATCACTTAGAGATAACATTTATTTATTTTTTTATTTGGGTGGTACTGGGGTTCCTGGAAGCCCTTCCACCTCCGGGGTACACTCCCACGGGCTACACTCCCAGACCTATTTTATTTTTTTTTTTTGGTGGTACTGGGGTTTCTGGAAGCCCTTCTACCTCCAGGCTACACTCCCAGACCTATTTTTACATTTTTATTTGGAAACAGGGTCTCCTAAGCCAGTGCGCGCGGCTGGCTTCGAACCTGCGCGATCCTCCTGTCTCCGCCTCCCAAGCGCGGGGATTACAAGCGTGTGCCACCACGCCCGGCTAGAGATAACATTTCAATATTTCTTTTTTCTTTCTTTCTTACCAGAGGATATTTTTTTCTTTTTTTTTAAGGTGAAACTGTCATACATTTTTTCCAGAAAAAATCTATCCTAACATGAAATATGAACTCTAAATACCCAAAACAATCTCAAAAAAGAACAAAGCTAGAAGATGTACATTTTCTGCTTTCAAACCTTATAAAGCTACATTAATTGAAACAGTGTAATACTGCTATAAAGGCAGATATATAAACCAGTGGAGTAAACCTGTTTTGAAATAAGTAAAAAAGGGCTGGGATGTAGTTCAGTGGTAGAGTGCCCCAGGGTTCCATCCCCAGTACCAACAAAAAGAAAAAGAAAAAATAGAGATGTCCTGTTCCTCTACACAGTAGCTCCGGTTTGGAGATTAGCGAGGGTCAAATATTTGCACTTTTCAAAGCTCTCTGGTAGTTCTGATCATCAGCCAAAACTGAGAACTTTTTTTCATAAACAGCACCATCTTGCTTATGAATATGAAAGCACAAGTCCCAGAACCACCACTCCTCTGCCTCCTTTTTTGGTAATGTTAGGGATTGAACTCAGGGTCTTACACATGCTAGGCAAACACTCTACCACTTAGCTACACCTTAGCTCCAAACCCCGTGTGTGTGTGTGTGTGTGTGTGTGTGTGTGTGTGTGTGTGTGTGTGTTTTAAGTCTTTCTTTACTTTTTAAGAAGACAAAATATAAAATAAGCATGATGGACAGTTGTGTTTAAAGATGCCCAGTACTTCAGTGTATAGTTGTCTTGGCTGGCTACCAGACTGCAGCTTTTCTCTCTCTGCTTAGCAATAAGTACAGGAATGGCAGTCAAGAAGCGAGATGAGGGACAAAGCCTTCTCAGTAGTTTCCAGATGCCCAGGCCAAGCCCTGGCTTTCTGAGAGCATTTCTGTCCCTCCTGTATTTAGAATCCAACTTTGGTTGTCCTCCAGAAATGGAGTAGTAGCCAAACAAACATCAGCATTTCTTCGGATTTGGAAATGAATCTTGGTCATTTCTTCGTAAGAAGGCATACAGTTCAGATAATCAGCTGTGGTTCTTGGAAAGGATTAAAATGTGAACATAGCTCACCACTCCCAAGCCGTCTGGAAGCCAATTTGAAAGCCAGAAAAGTATATTTATGGAAAAAGAAGTTTACTTAAATACTTTTTTCAGCGACCCGCAAGATAGAGTTGAGAACCAGCATCTCATGTTTGGTGGACGATACCAAATTAGGTGGACTTGCTGACATCCCAGACAGCGAGAGCTCAGCTCAGCGTGGCACTTTCAGACAGGCCTTGACCAAGCAGAGAAAGGTTCATACCACAGATGCAAGATAAGAATTGGCTTATAAGAGGTGCCATTCAAAAACTGTAATGTTTTTAATGTTAGGAATTGTGTCACAAGTACAAAATTAGTGAACAATTAAGAAAACAAGAGAGCATCATGCTGGAATGTTAATGAGGAAAAGAAAAGCAAACTCCTGGACCTTTTCCCCACATACGGCGTTGGTCAGGCCTGAGCTAGAGAACATGCCTATCCACTTTGAGACTTTATAACTTGGGAAGTCTAGCCAAAAGGATAAAGTATGCCCTGAAAAAGGTGGGTAACTTAAAATATGGGGGGAGGGTCTCTTGCTGAAATTTAAACTGTAGTCAGAAAACTCATAAGCAACTTAAAAACTGCCTTCAAATATTGAAGTGGGATTATCCGGCAACTGCTAAATATATTTTTTCTCTCTGCTTACAGAGGATACAGTTGGAAACAAATAACTAAATAGGTGATCATTCAAACTGCACAAAATCCAAGGATGTGCTTGACCGAGGCAGACTGGACTCTTGGGAAACAGTGTACATACTGCACGTGCCTCTGTCCGGCTCACAGACTCTGGAGCCAGGCTTGAGTTCAGATTCCAGCTCTGCCTCTTCTCACCTGTGAGGCCTCTGGTAGAGTGCTGAGCTGCCTCGTTTCCCCACAGAGGAGCGGTTTATGCCTTATGAGTGTGTGAGGCGTGTGTGAGGATGGAAGGAGAGGATGCGTGCAAAGTTTGGAGGACCGCGTGATTATTGGCTGATCACCAAGGATGCTAAAACTTGTAAATTGGGTCCCTCACGGGGTTCCTTCAGTCTATCCTAACATTTAAAAGGCTGTCTTAAACTTATAGTTAAAATTTTCATGCTAATCTGAGTCAAATCAGTCAACAACACACGGTGTCGATGCGAAACATCTCACTGATGCAATATTTTGGACAAAATTTAAAAATTGCCTTATTCTATTCTCCTCCTCCTCCTCCTCCTCCTCCTCCTCCTCCTCCTCCTCCTCCTCTTCCTTCTTTTCTTGTGCTACTGGGGATTTAACCTAGGAACATTCTACCTCTGAGCTCCCAGCCCTTTTTATTTTTTATTTTGAAAGAGGGTCTCACTAAGTTGCGGAGGGCCTTGCTATGTTGCTGAGGCTGGCCTCAAACTTGAGATCCTCCTGTGTCAGCCTCTCAAGTACTGGAATTACAGGTGTGTACCACAAAACCCAGCCTATCACATTTTTATATCACAAAACTATATTTTACACACTCAACTGTGGCTGCCTTGCACACACCACACACCTATTCGACAATGTGAATTTCAAACTTGAATTTGGTTCATGAGAATATTTATTTTTTGCCTTTGGATATAACAAAGGCATCAGTCTTCATAACACCAGAACATATTCATGCCTGTTGGTGAGCCAGAGTATTCTATCATCCATCCATTCATCCATCCGTCTGTCTGTCTGTCTAGCTATCTAGCTATCTAGCTATCTAGCTATCATCTATTTATTGTGATGCTGGAGATCATACCCAGGACTTCATGCATACCAGGCAAGCAGTGTATGACTGAGCTACATTCCCGGCCCTACTGAGATATTTAATTCAATTCAAATTTCATTCAAGCCGGGCATGGTGGCGCACACTTGTAATTCCAGCATTTGGGTGGCTAAAAGAGAGGATCACGCAGGTTCGAAGCTAGCCTCAGCTACTACTTAGTAAGGCTCTCCACAACTGAGACCCTGTTTCAAAATAAAAAATAAAAAATAGGGCTGGGGGTGTAACTTGGAGGTAGAATGCCCCTGGGTTCCATCACCGGTACTGCAAAAAAAAAAAAAAAAATCATTCAGTTTGATTAACCATCATTGTTGACCTGTGCTAGGCCTGTAGAAAGACAAATCACCCTAGTTTCCTGTTCCAGTCTAACAAGTTGAAGAAGCAGAAATGATTTGTTTTAATATCATGTGATAGATGCACTATTTCAGGTCAATTGCTATGCTAACATGGAGTTTACTTATGATTTCTGTCTGGGGAAGTCACCAGAGGCTGATAGAAGCTCAGATGCTAAGTGAGCCTTAGCAGGAGAGAGGGCAAACATTCTCTCTCCCTCTTCTCTCTTCTTCTCTTTCTTTTTCTTTTTTTTTTGTGCTTTAATTGGTGCATTATAGTCACACATTGTAATGTAAATCATGTTGACAATGACGCGCTCCGGCTGCCCCCTCCCCACCTCCCTCCCTCCTAATAGAGCACCCAGATGGACGTTGGTATATATTCACATGTATACACTCCCTCCTTCCCTCGCCCTCTCTCTCTCTCTCCCTTCCTCACTCTCCCTCCTCCTCTTCTTTCTTTGGTACTGGGAATTGAACCCAGGGGCATTCTACCTTCCAGCCACATTTCAGCCCTATTTTATTTTTTATTTTGAAACAGGGTCTTGCTAAGTTGCTGAGGGTTTTGCTGAGGCTAGCCTTGAACCCGTGATCCTTCTGTCTCAGCCTGAGATATTTCTTAAGGTGAAGCTGAGAGGAGGGCTAGGAAGAGGGTATCTTCCTGGCCTGGGGACTGACTCGGTAGGGATGGGGTGCAGAACACAGCGGTGCTGGGAGAAGGAGGCGTTCAGGGGCTGGGGCCCTATTCCTGGGGCTGATGGCAGCCGGCTGTTTCTGGCTCTACTAGAACCGTGTTGTGCTGGGGTTGGGCTCGGTGATCTCTTAGAGAGGCTCCCTAGTTCCTCTCCCGCCCTCTGTGTCAGCAAGTCACTCATGTAAATGACACGAACAATTCCATCTGCTAATAGAGAGAAACACCCAGATTCCAACTGTGGTCTTAGGGAAGTTGCATCTCCCTGCGGAGGTCGCTGACTGGCACTGAAGTTTCCTCAACAGAGGCCTGGTAATGCCCAGCTCAGAGGACGTGCTGAGGATGAAGAGAGAGATCGCAAGTGAAAGGAAAGCTGCATAAAGTAGAGGCTCAACTCATGTTGGAGTTTGGTTATTGCTCTCATTATTATTTTGCCTAAATAGAGTTGGCATAGAGCAAGGACGTCCCCAGGTGAACTGGAGTATGAAGCGGTAGTCAAGGCAGTGAGAACTCAGACCATGGGGTTAAGTGGTCCCCTCACCTTGCAGACAGATTTCAGAGTGAGAAGTGTGTGTGTGTGTGTGTGTGTGTATAACTATTACTATACTTTTGTTTTGAACCCAGGGCCTTGCACATACTATGCATGTGCTCTCTGCTCTGATCTTTCTTTTTTCTTTTCCTTTCTTTTTTTTTTTGGGGGGGGAAGGGAGGTTGAGGATCGAAGCCAGTGACATTTTTTCATCCTCCTGCATCAACCTCCCAAGTACTGGAAGTACAGGCGTGCGCCACCGCACCCAGCCCCAAGGCCATTTTCGGAATAGTAAAACAGTAAATGTCAGAGCAAGATGCTTCTTCTGGGGTACAAGGACTAGACAGAAACTGTCCTTGAACTCTGTTTTTAAGGGCTCTGAAAATGTTGCCCCAAATCGCAGAAAGATAAGTAGGCACGCATCTCAGTGTAATCTATGTTCCCAACTGGTGAAAGTCTAGAACATTCTCCAAGTAATGTGGAAACGGTAAGGAGGTTCCAAACCCCTAAAATTTTGTTTCTAAGTTTTCTGTTACAATAAAGAGAGGGAGAAAACAGAGGTGGAGGAGGAAGAGTGGCCAGCCCAGGACACCAGGTGTCCCTGCAGATTCCGGCTGGCCTCAGACAGGGGGTCGCTCTTAATTTCCCTCAGGCAGCACGCTTGGTCTCTCATGGGTGTGTTCCTAAGAAGTGCATCCTGTTATAAATCAGCCTCTCCTGGGCTCACAAGGAGGGCCGTGGTGGCGCCACTCTGAGGTCAGTCCCCAGCCTGGTGGACTCAGGATCTTGAGAGGACAAAGCTGTGTGGATGTCCCGGGCACCAGTAAGTCTCTGGGAGTGGCAGACCGTCCCAGCATCACTGATAGGAAGCCATTTTTACAGAATTGGCCGGGTAGAGGCGGCTGAATGCAGAGCGCCCAGTGCTTCCCTGACTTTTGTTCCAAGGATAAGACAGATCCTCCTTTGTCTGTCCATAGCTAGATAATCTCCCAGGCCCCAGAAAGAATCGTTGGTGCCTGTCACGAGACACTGTGCCCTCATCACATGTCTCTAAAATGAGGATGTGCCGGGCCGCCCGAGGCCCTGCCCTGACCTCGGCCTACTCCCCAACTTCACCCCCCTTCTTTTGCTCCGTGTCTGGTTTCTGAGACGCCAAATAAATGCCTCATTGATTCAGCATTTGGAATCATTGAAGCTGAACACACTGAAGATTTCCTTGGCGATGCCTTTCACGAAGGGCTTGGAAGTAACTGTGCAAAATATAAAGTTAGATTTAATCCGATTAAATAAAAATGTATTAAAAGACTTTGTAGGTCGATGCGTTCGCTCCTGATAATGGACACGTTTTTATTATGGCCAATCTCCAACTGCCTGACAAAATGTTGGGCAAGGTTATGCATTAACAGACAAATAGAAACAAGGGAAGGAAGGAAATATTATATCTGAGTTTATTTAGAAATACCTCTGATTGATTAGCAATGCCCACTCTAGGCTCGGGAAGGAAGGTGCGAGGATGATGCACTATAGGCCGGTGCTGGCCTCTTTGATAGTGCCCAACTCAATCCAGAAATAGAGCTGCATAAAGCCAGGTGTGACGATGCAGGCCTGTAATCCCAGTAGTTGGGAAGATTGCAGGTTCAAGAACAGCCTCGGAAACTTAGCCAGACCTTCAGCAACTTAGTGGGATACTGACCCAAAACAGAAAATAAGAAAGGCTAGGGATGTGGCTCAGAAGTAGAATAGTCAATATTGAGGAGGAAGAGGAAGAGGATAAAGAAGAGGAGGAGGAAGGCAGAATACACAGATAAAAGCAAATAACACTAAGTATCATAAAGCAAGCATCTATTATGTTCTAGATCAATGCTAGGCACTCCGTGTGTGTGTGTGTGTGTGTGTGTGTGTGTGTGTGTGTGTGTGTGTGTTACTAGGGATTGAACCCAGGGACATTCTAACCTCTGAACAGCACCACCAGCCCTATTTTATTTTTTATTTTGAAATGGGGTCTCACTAAGTTGATGAGGGTCCCAATAAGTTGCTGAGGCTGACCTCGAATCTGCAATTTTCTTGTTTCAGCTTTCCAAGAACTGAGATTACAGGTGTGTGCCACCATGCCCGGCTTATGCTAGCTACTTTAAATAAACTTCTCATTTGATTCTCATGGTTCTCTGAAAAGTAGTAATGATCATTCAATTTTACAAATATAGAAATTAAACCCTAAAAAAGTTAAAATGACAAAGGCCACACGGCCAGTTAGTGGTAGAGTTAGGGTGAAATACAGGTCTGGTTGACTCCAAAGTCCAGACTATTTTAATTAAAATCAAATGGGCCAGTAGTTGGCAACTTAGTAAAAGGATTATTATAATTGGGTTTAGTAGGGATGGAAACTCTCTCAATAAAAATAGTTAAAGTGGAGGCATAACAGAATAATTTAAAAAATAATTCAAAAGAACACAGAAGAGAAAATAAAAGTGGCAATGAGAAAACACCTAGCGAGATGGGAGCTGTAAGGTGAGCATATCAATAATTACATTAAATGCAAATATTCTAAACCATTCCAATTCAAAGGAAGAAGCTGTTAGATTGATTTGTATGTGTGGGGGTCCTGGGACTAAACCCAGGAGCATTCTACCTCCAACCTACACCCCCAGTTCTTTTTATTTTTTGTTTTGAAATAGGGTCTCTCCAGGTTGATGAGAGTTTTGCTAAATTGCTGAGGCTGGTCTTAATCTGTGATCCTACTGTCTTAGCCTCCCGAGTATTGGCATTACAAGCATGTGCCACCACACCCAGCTAGACTGAATAATTAGTTAATTAATTAATTTGCAGGTCTGGGGATGGAACTCAGGGGCATATGACTTCCGAGCTACACCCCCTGCCCTATTTTTGTTCTCTGTTTTGAAATAGAATCTTATAAAGTTGCAGAGGGCCTCAGTAGTTGAGGCTGTCTGTGAACCTCAATCCTCCGGTCTCAGTCTCCCGAATGCTGGGATTACAAGTGTGCGCCACCACGCCGGGCAGGCTGAATATTTTAAAAGCCAGATTAAAAATAAGAGGATGCAGAAGGATAAATAATGGTAATGTTGATCAAAAGAATACTGGTGTGACCTGGCATGATGGTGCATGACTATAATACCAGTCCTTGGGAGGCTGAGACAGAAGCTACTTAGTAAGACCCTGTTTCAAAATAAAAAATAAAAAAGGGCTAGAGGTATAGCTCAGTGGTAGAACACTTCTGGGTTCAATTGCCTGTAAAAAAAAAAAATACAGATTGATAAGTAAAATAAAAAATTAAATGCGAGTAAAATAAAAAATAAGTGAGTACGGCGGAGTGTGAAAAACACGAGAGAGGTCCGGTACACATGGCATGTAAAGTTTTAATGACACGGCTCTCCCGGGGATCAGGACGAGGCACTGTGGGGCCCGCGCGCCTGTCCGAAGCTAGAGGACGCGGGCTCTCCTTTTAAAGGCATGCATCTCGCGAGATGGGGGTTTACTCGTGGGAATGCCCAATTCTCGCGGGGGTTTCAGCCCCTCCCTTGCCCTGCAGAGGTCATGTGACACAAAGTCACATGAGTGCAGGACCCAACTTAACATTCCGGCCTTTTGATGGTAGGGATAATGGATGACGTTGGACCCTCTAGCTTCTTCCTGCTGTCAAGGGGCGTCGTCAGGGGCCCCAGGCCGGGAGGAGTTGGGAGTCCAGTCCCCCAGAAGGGGTGCAGGTGGGTGCATAGCTGCAGTGCGAATTGGAGGTTACCCTGGACAGCTTAGTGATGTGCGCTTGAGGAGGCTTGAACAGGCAAGGGCTATTAAAGAAAAAAACAAATCATGAGATTGAGCAGGCGACCAAAAAGGAGACTGGTTTACTCAGTACCTGGAGAGCTACCCTGAGCTGGCAAAGAGAATGGAGATTGAGGGATCCAGGAGCCATCAGTCTTCAGCCAGGCTGAGTAGGGCCAGCGGCGGGGCCTGGTCTGGAAAGGTGCTCCCCCTGTGTTGAGGCACCTGGGGCTCACCCTTTTCCAAGGGCATTGTTCCAGTGGCCCTCCTGGCCGCACGCCGGGCACAGTCTGATTGGTGGGCGTGGCTTCGCCCCACTTCAGGCAGGCTCCTGGAGGTAGTCGTAATTGCAGTCCTCCACACCTAGGTGGTGCTCCAGAGGGCTGAGCCGCCACTGCCAGCTGAAGGGCAGCTACCAGGGATCTGCTTTTTGGCAAAGTCGGAGTGTACGCTCCATTTCCGCCTGTTTCTCTCTGGAATTAAAACTTAGATGCTATGTTAAGGTTCTGTCAGCTGTGACGGACCTATACTCACAAAGAGCGCGTCCCGGGGCTGGTGTCCAGCAAGAATGGCAACGCAGACTCCCCACGGGCAGAGGGTGTCGCCCCAGCCCCGGCGTTTCCCACAGCACCTAGGGCGCGCCCGAGCGGGCCGCCCAGCAAAATTGCAGTCTGGCACGGGCCAAGATGGTGACTGTGACATCACCAGGCAGTGACTACGCGCCATCACAAAATGGCAGCTGGCGGGAAAATAAATGGAAGCTGATGGGGGAGAGCATTTGGAGGGATACCAGACCGCTTATAAAAGTTCCTAACTATTCCTGGGCCACCGCAACCTATTTCCCAACTCATATCAAGGCAGACAGGCTCTCAGGACATCTGCTAGTATAAAGGTTCGACTCCCCATAATTGGTTCGTGGGCGGAAATGAAGAACAGGAAATGGGCGTCCCCGATTTCCCTGCTCAATCGTTCGGAAACAGAGGTTAAGAGATAGGGAAGAACGTCTTCATTCCTTCTCAAAACCGGAGGATGACCTGGTCATCCGCAGGGTGGTCCCAGTGGACCGGGGGACAATGGGTCACCAAGCGCTTGGATTTTTGGGTCCCAGTGGACCGGAAGACCCAAGTCCGGAACCCGCTAACCAAGGGAAGGAGGCAGTTTACCGGAGTGAAGTGTTGCCAGCCAGCGCTGGCTGCGACAGAAGCGCTGAGAAGCTGCTGGGAGCGTGGTGGAGCTGGGGCGCGTGGATGCCGGTGGCTGGTGTGGACGGCACTGGCGGCTGGCGCAGGCAGGATCAGTGGGGGTCCGCAGGCGGCATGGCTTGCCGGGTTTGCGGCGTGGAGACAAAATGGCTTCCAGGCACGTGGCAGTCGCTGAGGCTGGGCCCCGAGGAGCACCGCCAGTGAGCCTGGCTTGGGCGGGTGAAATGGAGCAGCAGCAGCAAGTAGAGCTACGCCTGGCGCGGGTGACTGTGGCGGACACCGAAGCCGGCTGTGCGCCGCCCAATGAGCCTGGCTCGGGGTGGGCGGGGCAAATCGGCCAGAGGTCCTGGCGGTGACTGGAGCGCCGAGCTGGAACGGCGGTTTTAGGTGGTCCAAGCGGCAGGCAGAGGTCCTGGCCCGTGCAGGAGGTCGGCAAGCAGAACAGGTGCCAGCATTATCCAAGGAGCCTGGCTCTGGGCGGGTGGAACTGGCAGCCTGGCGGCCGGCGGAGCCTGCACGCCCCGGCGGTGGTGGCTGCGGCCGCGGTGGCAGTGGAAGATGGCCTCCGGTGCTCCAGAAGAGAGCACGTGGGCGGGAAAAGATGGCCACCGGCTCTCAGCAGAGCGCGGGGCCGAAAAGATGGCTGCGGGCTCTCAGCAGAGCGCGGGGCTGAAAAGATGGCCGCGAGCTCTCAGCAGAGCTCGTGGCTGGAAAGATGGCCGCGAGCTCTCAGCAGAGCCCGGGGCGGGAAGAAGGCCGCCGGCTCTCAGCAGAGCGCGGGGCCGAAAAGATGGCCGTGAGCTCTCAGCAGAGCTCGGGGCCGGAAAGATGGCCGCAGACTCTCAGCAGAGCCCGGGGCGGGAAGAAGGCCGCCGGCTCTCCCGGAGAGCGCGGGGCTGGGGAAGAAGGCTTACGGTCCAGGCAGGCACGGGGCAGCAGTGGCGGCAGTGGCGGGAGCAACGCCTGCAAGCGGAGTGCTGGTGTGGGACCTCACAGTCGAGCTGCTGGCGGGTCGGAGAGTCCGGGGCTCAGAAAGAGAGTAAAAAGAAAAAGAGAAAAAAAGGAAAAAAACGAAAAAAAAAAAGAAAAAATGGGGAGGAACCCAAGAGTTCTCCCGGGTTTCGGCACCAAATGATAAGTAAAATAAAAAATTAAATGCGAGTAAAATAAAAAATAAGTGAGTACGGCGGAGTGTGAAAAACACGAGAGAGGTCCGGTACACATGGCATGTAAAGTTTTAATGGCACGGCTCTCCCGGGGATCAGGACGAGGCACTGTGGGGCCCGCGCGCCTGTCCGAAGCTAGAGGACGCGGGCTCTCCTTTTAAAGGCATGCATCTCGCGAGATGGGGGTTTACTCGCGGGAATGCCCAATTCTCGCGGGGGTTTCAGCCCCTCCCTTGCCCTGCAGAGGTCATGTGACACAAAGTCACATGAGTGCAGGACCCAACTTAACACAGATAAATAAGACTATACAGCATTGTCAACCAGTTTAACCTAACATTTATAGAACATTCCACTCAGCCTTAGTAGAAACCCATTCTTTTCCAGTGTACACAGAGGAGTTCCCACTATAATTTGGGCCATTACCAAACATTATCAAATTTAAAAGAACTAAAATCAAAATATGTTCTCCGACCACAATGGAATCAAACTATAAATCAATAAAAGAAAGACATTAGAAAATCCCTTATATGGAAATTAAACAACTCCCATCTGGCCCATGAGTCAGAGAAGAAATCACAGGGGAAATTAGAAAATATTTTGAATTGAATAAAATAGTCTAAGATGCTAACATTATATAACTCCTGCCTGGTTTGAATTAATGGGGCTTGCCTGCAGGTTAAAAAGCAATATATGACTGGAGAGATTTTATTAAAATACAGGACCCAAGAACACTGTGTTCTCATCAGTGTCTAAAACGAGGAGGAGATGGTACTGTCTGCTGGACCCTCACTGTCTTCCCCTCTTCCTGCATCTTGTTCTGTCCTGGTTTCAGAGCACATGTGCATTTTTGTGAATACATGTGACAGAATCTCACTGGAGGCATCACAGTGATGGATGCTGGGTGTTTCTGGGAGTGACTACGGGACAGGAAGTTCTCTGCTCCATGAGCAGGAGTAACTGTCTCCCTAGCCCTGGGTTTAAACTCTTTCAAATAACTATACCAAGCATGTATCTTTTTTTTTTTTTTTTTGGTGGTGGTGGTACTGGGGATGGAACCCTTCTACCGCCGGGCTACACTCCCAGACCTATTTTATATTTTTATTTGGAAACAGGGTCTCTTAAGGCAGCGCGGCTGACTTCGAACCTGCGCCATCCTCCTGTCTCCGCCTCCCAAGCGTGGGGATTACAAGTGTGCGCCACCTCGCCTGGTCCAAGCATGTACCTTGCCTCTACTTTACACTTCTGAAGTCAGAGGGTCTGCATGAAATTCACTCTGCCATCATGGGCGAGACAGCAGGAATAGGGCTTAGACGATAGGAAAAGCTAACTGAGGTATGGCGACTGTAGATTAGGTCATTAATAGTGATGATGACGTTTGTGTACTGTTTGCTCTGTCCCAGGCATTATCTCTTTAATCCCTACTGCAGAAGAGAGATTGCGGCATCGTAAATTAAGAAAATCACCTAGGATCTCACAGCCAGAATTCCAGGGCAGAGCTGGGATTCTCCAGGCAGTCTGCTCTGATCGGTCAAATTATAGGTCTGAGAGAGCCAAGACCACTGAGGGAGGCTGTTTCAGTCATCCTTCTCACAGCTGCCCCCCAAAATAAACTTGATGATATCAACTCAGAGGAAGATTTATTTGCTCACAGTTCTGAAGATTTCGGGGGTTTTGATAGGTCAGGTAAAGTCTGCAAGCTCAGGGCATGGGAGAGAGCAAGCAGGTGTTCTGCTCCCACATCATGGAGCCTAAAAGCAAGAGAGAGAGAGCTGAGGAAGGGGCTCATGGACACAGGCACAGTCCCCCAGGCCACACCCCAGGGGCCCCTCCTCAGCAACCAAGCCCTGTCTCCAACTCAGCTTCCTTGTCTGTGTGAGGTCTTAGGGACAGAAGCCCTACAATCCAATGGGGAAATGGTTATAGATGGCCTTGCAAAGGGCCAACAGAGGCCCAGAGAGAAGCCGGGCATGGTAGTGCGTGCTTGCAATCCCATGCTTGAGACAGGAGGATCACGGGCTCTAAGACAGCCTCAGCAATTTAGACTGTCAGCAACTTAGCAAGATCCTGTTTTAAAATAAAAAATAAAATATGGCTAGGGTAAAAAAACATAACAAAACCTGAGGCCCAGAGAGCATAAGGGGGCAGTTAGTGGCAGATTAGTTAGTCTGGCTTGCTAGAACCCAGTCCTTCTAAGCCCCAGGCCAGTGTCCTTTCTCAGCCATTCCAATTCCTGAGGTTCTTGTGTGTGCGCTTCCCAAAGTGTCGGTGAGGTCAGCTGGAGACACGGATGTGGACACGTGAACAGAGCAGACATATAACACCGTGGTGCAGTGTTAGTACAACTGGTGGGGTTGCTGCATGGCATGACTGGGGTGAGGGGTCTGTATAACGAGGGCCTGGTAGCCAGGTATAGTGGCGCATGCTTATAATCCCAGCATTTGGGAGGCTGAAACAGGAGAATCCAGGTTTAAGACCAGCCTCTACAATTTAGCAAGACTGTCAGCAACTTTGTGTGACTCTGTTTCAAAACAAACAAACATACAAACAAAAGGGCTGGGGTATAGCTTGGAGGCAGAATTCCCCTGTGTTCAATTCTCAGTCACAGACACAGAAAACTGGTTTGTCAGAGAGGCTCTGGTTACACATATGAGCAGTGTGGCCTTGAATAATTTCTCTGTCTCTGTCTCTCCCTCCTCTCCCTCCTCCTCCTCTCCCTCCTCCTCCTCCTCCTCCTCCTCCTCCTCCTCCTTCTTTCTTTCTTTCTCTCTGTCTCCCCCCCCCCCGGGGGCATTCTACCACTGAGCTACACCTCCAGCCCTCTTTTTTCCGTTTTTGTTCTTTGAAACAGAGTCTTGCTACGTTGCTGAGTCTCGCCAATTTTGCTGAGGCTGATCACGAACCTGTGATCTTTCTGTCTCAGCCAACCAAGTACTAGGATAACAGGTATGAGCCACCATGCTCGGCTTTGGGTACTTTCTCTACATCTCTATTTCTTCATCTACACAACTAAGGTGAAAATCCCAACAACTTCCCAGGGTCACTGTGAATATTAAAGGGGCTTTTGCTTCCAAGGCACCTAACACAGTGCCTGACACAGAGAAAGTGTGATGAGGACGTGGGGGCCCGTTTCTAGATGTCGCTGCTTGATTCGGCCTGAGAAGTCATTGCTGGAGTGTGTGCTCCTCAAACTAGTATCTTTTTTTTTTTTTTTCTTTTGTGAAATTTTTGGTCATGGGAAGTTTTTATGTATTTCTTTTTTTTAATTTTTTTTATTGGTGCATTATATT
Organism: Muscardinus avellanarius; assembly: GCF_963383645.1. Lineage (NCBI taxonomy): Eukaryota > Metazoa > Chordata > Mammalia > Rodentia > Gliridae > Muscardinus > Muscardinus avellanarius. Next base: position 69,548,512 of record NC_137798.1, read on the forward strand.
CATACAACTTATTGGGGTAAAAAACTTGTGTGTACAAACATGTACTCATCGCTGATTTAACCCCTACCCAAATCCCACCCCATTCCCTCCCCGTCCCTCCCTCCCTTGCTTGGCTTAGTGATTGACTTAGTGATATGTTTAAGTACATTGTGAGCTTTAGAGATTTTCTTCTTCCCCCCTCATTTCTCCTCCTTTAGGTTGACTTGTTTGCTCCTCTTTTCTCCCTAACTCTCACATATTAGGGAGAGCATCTGATTTCTTATTTTCAAACTAGTATCTTTTGATGAAAATGAAAGCAAGGTTTTCTCTTCCCTCCCCTTCCCTCTCAAGAGTGGAGGTTTCTATCCTGTCTTTGCCAGCTGCTCACCGGCCTGGGCTTGGAGCCCTGTGCCTGCTGGGGCTTGTCCCTACAAGCCAGCTCTTTGCTTTTAGCTTTTAGCACACACCCAGTATTTAGGAGATTTCTTTCTGGATCTAGAGAGGGCATTTCTAGAAATACCTTCTTTCCTAAATTAAAAAATGTAAGGATTGCCACACATGGTGGCTCACACCTGTAAGCCCAAATTCTTAGGAGGCTAGAGAGGCAGGAGGATCATAAGTTCAAGGCCAGTCTCAACAACTTAGCAAGACCCTGTTTCAAAAAAAAAAAATAGAATAAATAAGTAGAATAATAAAAGGGCTGGAGGTGTAGCTTGGAGGTAGAATGCCCCTAGGTTCAATCCCCAGTTCCCACAAGGGAAAAAGAAAATGAGGATTGCGTCACAAGCTCTAGAGAGGATGCATGTGGCGGGTACACAGAGGGGAGGAACGCACGTAAAAGCAGCAGCTTCTGGTTTGTGCTTCCTAGTTTTGTACATTCCACTTCTTCTAGAGAGGGCTGGAGCTCCGTTTGAGGTTCTTGTGTGTCTTCTCTAGAGTCTTCCCCGAGTTCTGCCAGAGATTGTCCTCAAGGCTCTGACCCTTCCATAGGAAGCAGCCAGAGGACCTGCTAGGATTCTCTTTGAGCCACAGTGCCAGGAAGAGGCTGTTGATAGCAAGAGTCCTAAAAAGGTTAACACACACACACACACACACACACACACACACACACACACACACACACACACACATCATAATTCAAGATGCAGTTTACTGAGCCCAGGTATGGTGGTATACACTTGTAATTTCAGATACTTAGAAGGCCAAGGCAGAAGGATTGCAAATTCAAGGTCAGCCTAAGCAATTTAGCCAGACTCTGTCTGAAAATAAAAATAAAAATAAAAATAAAGCAGGGCACGATGGTGCATGCCTGTCATCTCAATAGTTGGGGGGTTGGGACAGGAAGACAGGAGGATCACAGGTTCAAGGGCAGCCTCAGCAACTTAGTGAGACCCTGTTTCAAAATAACTAAAGCCGGGCGTGGTGGCGCACACTTGTAATCCCTGCGCTTGGGAGGCTGAGACAGGAGGATCACACAGGTTCAAAGCCAGCCCCAGCTACTTAGTGAGACCCTGTTTCCAAATAAAGTATAAAATAGGTCTGGGAGTATAGCCCGGAAGTAGCAAGCCCCTGGTTTCTACTCTCAGTACTAAAATAAAATAAAATAAAATAGGACTGGGGATATAGCTCAGTATAGCTCAGAGGTAGAATGCCTCTAGATTCAATTCCTTTTTTTTTTTTTTTTTTAATTTATTTTTTATTGGTGCAATGTATTCATACATCATAGTGGTATAAATAAGATACTTTTGTAGACATACATGCACACATCGCCCAGTTAGCCCCTACCCGATCCCCACCCCATTCCCTCCCCATCCCTCCTTCCCACGCTTGGCTTAGTGGTTGACATCTAGTATTATAGCAATTTATACAATATTAACATTGATAATCTCACATAACAGTTTCATTTGTCTGGTACCAAACTTTTGATGACTTGAAGATAACATTTCAATATTTCTTTTTGCTTTCTTTCTTACCAGAGAATATTTTTTTTTCTTTTTTTTTTTTTTAGGTGAAACTATCATACATTTATTTATTTATTTTTCAGAAAAAAAATCTATCCTGATATGGAATATGGGCTCTAGATACCCAAAACAGTCTCAAAGAAGAACAAAGCTAGAAGATGTATATTTTCTGATTTCAAACCATATAAAGCTACAATAATTGAAACAGTGTAGTACTGTTCTAAAGGCAGATATATAAACCATTGGAGCTAAATAAAAGCCTAGAGATAAATTCTTCCATACATTGTCAAGTTATTTTTGACAAGGTTTCCATGAACTTTTGGTGGAGGAAATACTAGTCTTTTAACTAAATATTGTTGAAAAATAATAATAAATGAAAAATAATAAATTTGGACCCTTACCTAACACATATACAAATATTAACTCAAAATAGATAAAGGACCTAAATATAAATCTTAATACTATCAGCTTTTAGAAGAAAATCTGGGTCATAAAACCTCACAACATTGAAATTGGAAGTGATTTCTTGGATATGATTTCAATGGCACAGGCAACAAAAGGGTAAATAAACTCCCTTAAAAAATAAAAAAATATTGTATATCCAAAGACAATGTAAACAGAGTTAAAAGTTACTGATGCTCTTCCAAGAGTTCCTCCTATGACCCATTTCTCCCTAACTCTCACATATTAGGGAATAGATTCAATTCCTAGTACAAAAAAAATGTGGTTTATCATAGTGAATAAGAACAGGAACTCTAAAAGATGTAGCTAGCTCAAGTTATGTTTTTTTCAAGGTGGTAAAAATTACTTAGGTAATTTATCCTAAAGAAATAACCATTTATTCTGATAAAAATGATTTAACAGGATTGTTTATGGAAAAAACTACACTTGATGTTGACCAATGGAAAAATTCTTAACTAAAGATGGAACATCCATATAATGATATAGACTGCATCCATCAAAAAAGATATTTACAAGTAATATTTAATATCAAGGGGATCATTCATGATCTAATACTAAATTAAAAACAGAATTTAGAACTATAAGGAATGACACACCTAATAGAACAGCTAAAATTTAAAAGAGCCATCATACTAAGTGTTCGTGAGGGTGTAGAGGAACAGAGCAGCTCATTCATGACTGGTGCGACTGTTTAGTGATACAATTACTTTGAAAAACACTTGACTCTGTGTGTGTGTGTGTGTGTGTGTGTGTGTGTGTGTGTGCCTGCGCTACTGAGAATTGGACCCAGAAACATGTTGCCTCTGGCTATCCCTTCAGCACTTTTTATTTGTTATGTTTTTTGCAAAACTGGAGACTGAACTCAGGAGCACTCGACCCCCAAGCTACACCTTGGCCCTCCCTTTTTTAAAAAAATCTTTCTTTTAAAACAGGATCTCACTAAATTGTGGAGGGATTCACCAAGAAGCTGAGGCTGGCTGCAAACCTGCAATCCTCCTGTCTCAGCTTCCCAAGTACTAGGATTATAAATGTCTCTCACCATGCCCAGTCTAATTATTAATTTTGAAACAGGGTCTCAGTTAATTGCTAAGGCTGGCCCTGAACCTGCCTCAATCTCCCAAGTACTGGGATCACAGGAGTATAGCACTGTACCCAGCACACTTGACTTTTTATATATAGTGAGTACAACTTTAAACATACGCATGTTATGATTCAGCAATTCCACTCCTACATATTTACTCAAGAGAAATGAAGGCAAATGCCTGCACAAAGATCTGTTCATAGAGCTGTATTCATACTTGCCCCAAGCTGGACACAGCCCAAATGTCTATCAGCGGGTAAATGGATAGATAAGTCGTGGTGTGGCTACACAATGGAATAGTGCCCCATAATCAAGAGGAGTGAGCTACTTATACCTGAAACAACGTGGATGATTCTGAAGGGTCTGCCGAGCAAAAAAAGGCCAGAAATGTAATGATCCCATTTATATGAAACATTTGAAAAACAAGCCTAATTTATGTGACAGAGAGCCAATCAATGGTTGCCTGGAGCTGGGGATCGAGGAAACTTACTGAGAAAGGGCACAATGGAACTTTTTGGGGAGAATGGAAATAGTCTATAACTTCTAATTAAAATATTTTGTACAGTATTGGGGATTAAGTCAGGGGCATTTTCTCTTTGATATATATCCCCAGCCCCGTTTCATTTTTTAAAATTTTGAAACAGGGTCTCACTAGGTTGATGAGAATCTTACTGCTTGCTGAGGCTGTCTTAGGTCTCAGCCTCCCAAGTACTGGGATTATAGGCTGGGGCTGTAACTCAGAGATGTCTCGGGGTTTAATTCCCATTACCAGAAAAAAAAAAGGGAAAAAAGAGAAAGAAAGAGGAAAAGAGCCAGGTTTGATGGCGCATGCCTCTAATCCTAGTACTTGGGAGGCTGAGACAGGAGGATTGCAGGTTTGTGGCCAGGCTCAGCAATTTAGTGAGGCCCTACACAATTTATGAGTCCTTGTTTCAACAAAAATAAAAAGTGGGGGGGGGCTCTGGGTGTAGCTAGGAGACAATATTTCCCTTGGGTTCAATCCCCATTACCACAAAGAAAGGAGGGGACCTGGCAGTGAAGCTTGGAGGTAGGACGCACCTTGGTTCAATTTCCAGAAATGCACACACATAACTATACATATACACATGTATGTATATATGGAATTTTATATTAAGTTGCTTTAAAAATAATTTTATTTATAAAATAATTTAGCCAGAGCTAGGCTCCATGGTGCATGCTTGGAATCCTAATACTTAGGAGGCTGAAATAGGAGGATCACAGGTTTGAAGCCAGTCTTGGCAACTTGGTGAGACTCTGTTTAAAAATAAGAATAAAAACGGCTAGAGGTATAACTCAGAGGAAAAATGTCCTGGGTTTAATCCCAGTACAAAAAAAAAAAAAAAATCCAGTGTCCCACGCCATAGAGAGAGAACAGATGCCCATTGTTCTCTGGCTAGCTGGCGCCTCTCTTCCCCAAGACAGCAGAGTCTGCACAAGCATGGCGGGTGAGACGGGAGCCCGTGATGCTGAGCAACGCATCTCAGTCAGCCGTGCCTCTTACTAAACATTTAGAGCTTCAATGAGGCAGCGCCTTTTCACACACTTCCACTGTGGTCACCACGCACTCAGGCCTTTCAGGAAGGTGAAGTCAAAAGGCTCTGCCTGGTCCTTTAGGAAGCCTGAGCTCACAGGAGGCAGCGAGGAGCACCTCCTCACCTGGGCGTGAGCCAGCGGAGCATCACCCTGGGCATCGCTCCACAGGGAAGGGCTCCTCGTAGGGGACACTCCCAAGGCTGGCATCCCTGTTGGCCGTCTCCCCTCTGCGCGCCAAGAACGTGTGGACCACAACTTCTTCCTCTTCGGTACCCCTCCCATGGGTCTACAGGGGAAGGTATCAATGGCTAATTTTAGTACTTTTGGTGGGTTTTGTTCAGTTGGTTGTGTGGTGGAGGGAAAGGAGCCATCTCCATTAACAGCTGCCAATGCCAGGGTCACTTGGAAGGCCAGGCCACGACCCCACCCAGCTCTCAAGGGCCGCAGAAGTCCCTGGGTGCTCCTGCGCAATCGCTGCCCAGATCCGGAGGGCGCTTCTTTGTCCAGCCTGCTGTCTGTGCCTCTTCCTCAACCTTGTTTCACCCAGACTGGCCCCACCCTGAAGCATGTCCCCCAGCTTGGTTAAGCATCCATTTCAAACCTGGCCGTCCTGGTTAAAACCTGGCTCCTCGTGTTCTAACGCTGGCCACAGTGGCTGGCGTCTGTTCCCGACCTCACTCTTTGCCTTTCTCCACCTTCCCGGCCTGGAGGAGAGAGTGGAGGAAGCTTGGCATCGCTGGCCCTCACAGACCTGCCGCCCACCACGGGAAATAAACGTGGCAGGAGAAACCAGTCAGCTCTGCCCACAGCACAAAATGCCTGGTTTCAATAGTTGGAAGGTCCAACCCAGTGCCGGGTCTCTTGTAGTTGTCCCTAGAATCTAATTTCCAATCCTTTCTTCCAAAATCAACCCAGGAGCCTTTATTCTCTGGGCTGATGTCCTTTGATGAGGTTCCCCGGCGGTGGGTGACCCTGCGCTCGCCTCTGCCTCTAACCCCCGCCCAAGCTTGCTTTTGTCTGTTGTGGTTTCTGAGCTCGGGATGGAAGTGTAGCTGGGTGTTTTATCACCACTGTGGAACACAGGCGTAGAAAGCGCAGGCTTCCCTGCAGTCTCTACTCCTCTGGACTTCTCTTAAGCCTTGGGTTTTACTGAAGCAGCACTTTTTGTGAAGAGTAGAGGAGGTATGGACCCCTCACCTGTCTTATCAGGAAAGTGAATCAGATGACCCAGCCAACTTCCATCCTTTATGGCCCGTCAATCAGCAAGGAAGCAAATGCCTATTGGCTGCTGGAGAAGATGCCAAGAGGCTGTGAGCCGTCCCCAGTGGCAAGGGCCTGTCCTGTGCCCCCATGGAGGTCACCACCTCCACCTTCACTGGGAATTTACTCTCAGTACAGACCCACACCTGGCAAGTGGGAATTAAATTTGTTACATGCTAGTGACAGTCCCACAGACTCAGAGCAACTTGAGGTTCCTGTGGCCTGGGGGCTCAGGGAAGGATGAGAAGAGGAACTGCTTGAACTGAATCTTAAAAACCAAAGACACTTCTTTAGGTGGAAGGGGAGGGAAGGGAACAAAGACGTCCCAGGCTGCATCAAAGTCCAAGTGAGCCGCGCGCTTTCCGGACTGATGCTGGAGTCTCTTTTACTTTGAAATTCTTCCAGACTTTCTCTTCGCACTGGTTTAACCAGGCAAGAGAATCCTATTGGACAGCAGGTCTACCCCTAAATTAGAAGCTGATCTGGATTCCCGAGGGTGGAGAAGCCCCAGAATCTCTTCCTCTCCCACTCCAAGCAACCTAATATGTGCATAGAGAGTCACTGAAGTAAGATTAGTTGACTGTAAGAGCTGGGCGGTGAAGGAGGAGGCTGCAGAAGGAGAGACCACTGGGTGGTCTAGGGGGAAGGTGAGGGGGCAGGAGAGTCCTCTGCTGAAGTATGCTGAAGATCTGTGCTCAGACTGTTTGTGGTGTGAGCTGGTCAAACAAACTGACTTCTCTGCTTCTCTAGAAGGGGTGGGCAGAGAAGGAGTCAAGGGCTGATGTAACCCACTGTGTTAGTCAGTTTGCTGTTACTATAACAAAATACCTGATATTACCAACTTCACAAATAAGAAATGTTTGTGTTGGCTCACGGTTTTGGAGTTTTCAGTCCATGGTTGGCTGGTCATTGCTTTTTAAACCTGTGGTGAGGAAGAAACTTGTGTTAGAAGTAGTTCGCAGCTGGGTGCAAGAGAAAGGGCTTAATGTCCCATTATCCCGTTTGAGGGTACACCCTCAACAACCTAAAACCTCTTACTAGGCCCTGCTCTTGAAGGCTTCTTGACCTCACAATGGTACCAAGCTGAGGAGCAAACTTTAACACATGGCCTTAACACAAATTCAAACTATAGTTCTGGATCCATCCTCTGAGTTGTGTGTGTTATCTTCTTAATCTAATAGGAAGATTTTCCTTGAAGTAGTACACTATGCCTTGCCCCACTCTAGAGCTACAGGAATTTCATAGTTAAAAATGCATACATGAGAAGTTGGGCCTGGTGATGCAAATTTTGTAATCCCAGCATTTGGGAGGCTGAGACAGGAGGATCCAGGTTTGCGGCCAGTCTCAGCTACTTAGTGAGGCCCTTTGCAACTCAGGGAGACCTTGTTTCAAAATAAAGAATAAAAAATAGGGCTGGCGGTATAGTTTGGAAGTAGAATGGCCCTGGGTTCCATCCCCAGTAAGGCAAAGAAAAAAAAATCCATACATGAAGCCAGGCATGTTGGCTCACACCTATAATCCTAGTACTTGGAAATCTGAGACAAGAGGATCACAGGTTCGAGAACAGTCTCAGCAAGTAATAAGACTCTCATCAACTGAGCGAGACCCTGTTTCAAAATAAAAATAAAATCTGGCTGGGCTGTCAGCTCAGAGGTAGAATGTCTCTGGGTTCAATCCCTAGTACAAAAAAAATCTGTGCATGAAGCTGGGCGTGGTGGCACATACCTGTAATCCCAGTACTTAGGAGGCCAAGTACCAGAGGATCTCAGGTTTGAGATCAGTCTCAGCAGCTTAGTGAGAACCTGCTTTAAAAAAAAAAAAAATTCTGTGCATGAAGGAAAATGCCAGGCAGGGCTTGTGTGGGAGCCCTGTGACCTTGGGCTTGTCCTCAGCCTCAGAGCCGCTGACCTGGCTGCTCCAGTCACTGCCAGCCCTGAGCCAGCTCTCCTCTGAGCTCTCCCGCTTCCCCACCTGCAGACTTGGCTGTCCTTCCCCTCTTTATCCTCAAGCTGACAACAGCCCCGGCAAGACAGTGCACAGGGCCCGTGGGGCTCTGGCCCTGGGTTGAGGAGGGAGGAGGAGAAGGAGAGAGGGTGAGCTCAGAGGATACTGGGAGCCCTTCCTGACCTGCTCAGCGAGGGCCTCAGGCACATCTAAGGCTGCTTAGAACATTGTGTACCTGAGACACAGGCTGGCACTGTCAGCGGCCTGGGAGCTGGGAGCCAGTATATTTTGGTTTAGTGTCAGATTGATCAGATTGGCTATGTATTCATCTGGTTTGTCACTGAGAGCCTGTCAGTGCTGTCCCCCTAGCAAGAGGCATCCCAATGTCATTGGAAGGTGGGCTGGGAGATGTAAACTCCAAAAAGCAGGGGATTTTGCTGTGCTGCTTGGTTTTTCTGTCTCCATGGTGCTTGTTGCAGTAGGCAAAAAGTAAAGATTTGTTTATCAAATTAGACAAACATTTGCAAATCACCTGATGAGGATTAGACCCAGGTCACTCTACCTCTGAGCTACACCCCTAGCCCTATTTTATTTTTTAGTTTCAAACAAGATCTCACTAAGTTGCAGAGGGCTTTGCTAAGTTGCTGAGGCTGGCTACGAACCTGCAATCTTCCTGTCTCAGCCTCTCAAATTCTGGGGATACAGGTATGTGCCACCATGCCTGGCTTGCAGGAGACTTTAAATAAACGAAAAACCAAATAATGGTATGGAGTTGTGCAGAATCATAGAGGAAGTCTAGAGTAGTGGATAAAAACATAGGTCCTACCCTCAGATCAAACTTTAAGATTTCTCTAAGCCTAAATTTCCTGATCTGTAACTGGGGGTGGGGATCACTGTTAGAAAGGTCGCTGGGAGGACTGAATGATCTGATGCACGAGGCACACGCTGCACAAGGCACACGGCGAACACAGGAGTCTCAGGGGAAGAGCCCTGAGCTGCACGCAGGATGTGGTGGCTACAAAAAACTTCAAGGATGGCCTGAGCTGAGTGGACCGAGGAGTGGATCAGAGAGGATGACAAGGCCCTCCTAGACCCTGTAGGTGGAGGAGGCCCAGGCAGCCATTAGGGGAGTGCTCAATGCATGGGTAGCCATGATTGTATACACACATGTGTATACTCACACATGTACACACACACTCTCTCTGCTCCTGTACATAGGACTGCTGCATTCTATCCATGCGTTTAGTCTCCTGTCCCGGTGCTGCACTGCCTCCCAGCTGCTTTCACAAGCACACAGAAGATTCCCACACAGTGACTCAGGCTCACCGCTTAGGAGTTGTCAGCCTGCACCTGGGAGGAACTAAAGACCACCTGAAACTGCCTTGGTTCCACGCTTTATTCTAAGCACACCATCTATATTAAGTTTAAGCCGGGCACGGTGGCCCATGCTTGTAATCCCAGTACTTGGGAGGCTGAGACAGGAGGATCACAGGTTCATGGCCAGCCTCAGCAACTTGTGAGGCCCTTTGCTACTCAGTGAGACTCTGTTTCAAATTAAAGAATAAAAAATAGGGCTGGGGGTGTGTAGCTTGGAGGTAGAATGGCCCTGAGTTCCATTCCAGTATAGTAAAAAAAAAAAAAAAAAAAAAAAAAAAAAAGCAACGATGAGGGGTAGAGAATCCGAGAATCCGAAGCACAGTTGTTACTATTTCTCTAAGTATAAAACTCATTTCATTTCTAGGGCTCTAAACCTTTTCAGAAAAGCACAAGTTTGCTAATGTAATTCTGGGGGGTCTGTGGGTCCCCCAAAGCCTATTGATAGGCCAATGACAGGTCTGTGAACTTGAGGCAAATGGATCCAAGACTTGCAGCTGGGGCTGGGGCTGGAGCTGGGGCTGGGCAGTCGAGGGGTGGGTTTGCGGGAGGGGACCAGGCTGGAAGCAGCCTGCTGCGAGGTCAGGGCAAGTCCCTGAGAGCTGCCAAGGGCGGCTCAGGCTGCCAGCTCAGCGCTCCGGGGATGAGAACACTTGCTTCAAACTCTGAATCATCCATTGCTATTTCTTTACATATTTTTTTTTACAAGTACAGAAGGCTTTATTTGGAATGATTTGCTAGCATCTAATAAATCAAGACACACACAAAACAGACTTAAAGGAGCTACAGAAATTTACAGAGACACCAAGCCTATAAATATAAACTATTGCCAATGTCCCCAGGGCAAGGCATGTAAACTCAGCTTCAGAAAAAAAGAACAGAATGAAATCAGCTTAACTTTTCAAGAGGGAGACAGATTAGAAATCTAGCTCATGTCATGCACAGCTACTTCCTTTTTTCTTTTGGTACTGCGGATTGTTTTTTTAAACAGGGTCTCACTAGGTTGCTGAGAATCTCACTAAGTAGCTGAGGCTGGTCTCAAACCTGTGATCTTCCTGTCTCAACCTCCTAAGTATTGGGAGTACAGGCAAGTGCCACCACGTCCAGCTGGTACTGGGGATTGAATCTGAGGGTGTTCTATCTCTGAGCTATGTCCTAGCCTTTTATTTTTCCATTTCTATTTATTTATTTAGTCCTGAAGTTTGAACCAAGAGTCATTCTAACTCGAAGCTACACCCCCGCCCTATTTTATTTTATTTTATTTTATTTTTGTTTTAAAACAGGGTCTCAGCTGAGTATGGTGGCGCACGCTTGTAATCTCAGCATTTGGGAGGCTGAGACAGGAGGACTGTGGTTCGCAGACAGCCTCAGCTACTTAGTGAGGCCCTTTGCAACTCAGTAACACCCTGTTTCAAAATAAAGAATAAAAAAAAATATGGCTGGGAGTGTATCTCGGAGGTAATATGTCCCTGGGTTCCATCCCCAGTACTGCAATACATACATACATACATACATACATACATACATACATAGGGCTGGGGGTAGAGCTCAGAGGTAGAGAGGTAGAATGCCCCTGGGTTCCATCCCCAGTACTGCAAAAATAGAATAGAATAGAATAGAATAGAATAGAATAAAATAAAATAAAATAGTCTGAATAGGTTTCTGAGAGTCTCACTGTATTTATGAAGCTGTCCTTGAACCCGTGATCCTCTTCTCTCAGCCTCCCAAGTACTGGGATTACAGGTGTGCCTAGTTTATTTTCTTTTAAGTAAAATTGAGCCAAGGTAATATATGAATAAGATACAAAAGTAAAAACTTTGGAAAGTCCAGCAATGAAAGGCAAAGCTGTATCCCCGCTGCCTTGATCCCACACCCTCAAGGCATCATTTTCCCCTCTGTTGCATTGGTTGACAATGTAACTCTGAATTATACCTGTACTTACATCTTTGCCTCTTGCTCATTCAACTTTTGACAGTCTCTCTCGCTTCCCTCCTGTCCAGGTGAGCAGCGGAGGCATCGAAGGTTCACCCCTTGTCCAGGCGCACAGATCGTAAGTGATAGTATGGCTGCGGGCCCAGGGCAGCCTCCAAACCCGGGAACTGCTGCTACGCCGCACAGTATAACTGCCGTGGCCCCAGACGCTCTGCCTGGCACCTTCATGAAGTGGGGTCACCTGCTATTTTTATACCTGTTACTATGCAAAAAGAGCAGGACTCCAAGGACTCCAGGCCTCCGCTAGGGAGTTAAAAAGCCACATTAGCTGTGTGTGTGTGGGGTGGGGGGGATAGAGTAGGGGCAGAGTTTGCAGAGTCCTGGAGTCTGGGGCTCAGGTGAATTTCCTCATTCTCTTGGAAGGAGGATTAAGAGTTATTCCCAGATGTTTTTACAGCAACAGGGCTTGTTTGGTTGGAACCCTGCACTGTTATTCAATAGCAGCGAGTGCAATAAAGGTATCCAGGTGAAGAGCTATTTGTTGAGTGCCCTGCCCCAGCTGTGGGAAGATCCGAGCGGCCTCCCCAGTGTCTTACTGGGCACGTCCCTCCTCCATGGGACCCTGGAGAACTGGATTTGTCCTCGTTGCTCTTTGATGGCTTAAATCCCAGCTCAATCAGACATAGTGACGCCAAGATTGTAATCTCAGTACTGGGGAGGCTGAGACAGGAGGTTCATGGCCAACCTCAGGAACTTAGTGAGACTCTGTCTCAAAGTGAGAATTTAAAAAAAAGGGAGGCTGGGGGTGTAGCTCGGATATAGATTGCCTTTGGATTCAATCTTCAGCACCAAAATCAATCAAATAATTATTATTATTATTATTTTTTGGTGGTACTGGGGTTCCTGGAAGCCCTTCTACCTCTGGGCTACACTCCCAGACCTATTATATATATATATATATATATATATATATATATATATATATATTTTTTTTTTTTTTTTTTTTTTTTTAAATTTGGAAACAGGGTCTCTTAAGTCATGCGGCTGGCTTCGAACCTGTGAACCTGCGCGATCCTCCTGTCTCCGCCTCCCAAGCGCAGGGATTATAAGTGTGCGCCACCACGCCCGGCTCAATCAAATAATTAAATTAAATAAATGAATCCCAGCTCAGACCTGCACACAGCCGGACTTATATCTCAAGCTTTTTAAGTTGGTCTACTATTTTACAGATCATAGAGCCCAAGGCCCATGTCAACATCTACACCATGGTGTGTTGGTAAGAATTTAGCAACTGGCTGCCATGGGGCTGGGGGCTGAGGAGTAGCAATTTGCCCATTCCCATGGTATTAATACTCCCACTGTTCACAATTTCAAGCTACCAACACCAACCCAACTTCACTGTACACAGTGGCGACTCATAATCAGCTATTTCTACCATGTGAATGTAATAGGTATTAAGGAAACTCAATGGCATGAGTAATAGAGAAATAATTAGGTAATGATTTTTAAGTATATATTTTGTGTGTGTGGTGCTAGGAATCGAACCTAAGGCCTCATGCATGTTAGGAAAGCATTCTACCACTGATACCATTGTGTGTGTGCGTGTGTGTGTGTGTGTGTTGCTGGGGATTAAACCCAATGGCATTCTACCTCTGAGCTACACTCCCAGTCTGATTTTTTACTATTTATTTTGAAACTGGGTCTCACTAAGTTTTGGAGGGCCTCACTAAGTAGCTAATAAGGCTGGTCGCAAACCCAGATCCTCCTGTCTCCGCCTCCCAAGTACTGGGATTACAAGCATGTGCCACTATACCCGGCCCAGCATACACTTTTTAAAAACATAACTTATTTGATTATAAATGCTTATAGTAACTTATGTGTGTGTGTGTGTGTGTGTGTGTGTGTGTGTGTGTGTGTATTACTGGGGATTGAACTTATGAGCATTCTACCTCTATGCTATATCCCCCAGCCCTGTTTCACTTTTTCTTTTGAAACAGGGTCTTGCTAAATTGCCGAGGCTGATCTTGAACCTGTGATCCTCCTGTCTCAGCCTCCCAGGTACTGAAATTACAGGTGTGCACCACCACAGCCAGCTAGTAATTAAATTTTTAATAATGGTTGAGTTTAACAAGTGGCTCACAAAGTTCTGGAAAGTTTGGTAGCTAGTACTCCTGAGCTGATACAAACTGGCTTTTGTCACCCCTCCTGATTGATTAGTAATCAGCTACTAGAATCCTGGCAAGGGATGATGGAGCCACTCTTCTTTTTTTTTTTTTTTTTTGGTGGTGGTGGTACTAGAGATGGAACCCTGGGGCATTCTACCTCTGAGCTACACTCCCAGCCCTATTTCTTATTCTTTATTTAGAAGGGTCTCACTGGGTTGCAAAGGGCCTCACTAAGCAGCTGAGGCTGTCCACAAACTGCGATCCTCCTGTTTCAGCCGCCCGAATGCTGGGACCACAGGAAGCCACTCTTACTGCGAGCCAGTGACCAGCTTGGAAGCTGTAGAAGTCCAGAGCATGGACTCTGGTCCTGGGTAGCGAGCAGGCCAGGGCAGGTGCATGTCTTGGAAATACTTGAGTATTTCAGAACTGACATCTTATTCTGTGTACTCAGATGTGCGAGAGGGGGCGGGCTGTTTTGTGACTATCTCAGTGCCGTGGCTTGGGTGTGTCCCAGTGTTTGCCCTGGGAGCTTGATGGGCTGTGTGGTGCTGCTGGAGGCTGGACTAATGGGAGGCCTGGAGGTGATGAGGCTCCAGCCTCAGCCGGGAATGATGCCATGCTGGCGGGATGAGTTCCTTCTCACGAGCAGGTTCATTCTCTCAGGAGTGGGTTGTTATAAAAGCCACTTTGTCTTCCTCAGCCCTCTCCTGCCTTATTAGGAAGCAGCCAGAGGCTCCCACCAGAAGCCGAGCAGACGCCGGCTCCGTGTGCTTGCGCTTCTCAGCCTCCAGAATTGTGAGCCAAATAAACTTCTTTTCTTCATAAATCTCTCAGTCTGCGGCATTTTGTTATAGCAACAGAAAATGGACATACATACTTATCTTCCTCTGAGACTTCTGTTGCCCCTGGTGAAGCCGAGGATTCCACTCATCTACAAAAGGTCACTCAGGAGAACCTATTTTCTCTCCATTCAGAAGAATCTCCTCCTCCTCCTCCTCCTCCTCCTCCTCCTCCTCCTCCTCCTCCTCCTCCTCCTCCTCCTCCTTCTTCTTCTTCTTCTTCTTCTTCTTCTTCTTCTTCTTCTTTCTTCTTCTTCTTCTTCTTTATTTTGGTGGTACTGGGGTTCCTGGAAGCCCTTGTACCTCCGGTCTACACTCCCAGACCTATTTTATATTTTCATTTGGAAACAGGGTCTCTCAAGCCAGCATGGCTGGCTTCGAACCTGTGCGATCCTCCTGTCTCCGCCTCCCAAGCGTGGGGATTACAAACGTGCGCCACCACTCCTGGCCAAGAGTCTCTTCTAACGTGGTTACCTCAGTCCCTCTAGAATAAAGATGCAGTCTTTTGAGTTTCTCCTCACCAACCTTTCTTTCTTTCTTTCTTTCTTTCTTTCTTTCTTTCTTTCTTTCTTTCTTTCTTTCTTTCTTTCTTTCTTTCTTATTTGTGGTACTGGGGGTGGAACCCAGAGGCTTTCTACCTCCAGGCTATACTCCCAGACCCACTTTATATTTTATTTGGAAACAGGGTCTCACTAAGTTGCTGAGAGCCTCACTAAGTAGCTGAGGCTGGATTCGAACCTGCGCGATCCTCCTGTCTCAGCCTCCCAAGTGCGGGGATTACAAGCGTGCACCACCACGCCCAGCGCCCCCATGTACTTTAAATCATATCTAACTTACTTATAACTTGATACAGTGTAAGCGTGACATAAATAGTAGTTATACTACATTATTTAAAAAATAATGGCAAGAAAAAAGTCTGTACACGTTTGATACAAATATACTTTTTTCTTTTTTTTTTTTTCCTGGTGGTACTGGGGTTCCTAGAAACCCTTCTACCTTCAGGCTACACCCCAGACCTATTTTTTTGGTGGTACTGGGGTTCCTGGAAGCCCTTCTACCTCCGGGCTACACTCCCAGACCTATTTTTATATTTTTATTTGGAAACAGGGTCTCTTAAGCCAGCGCGGCTGGCTCCGAACCAGTGCGATCCTCCTGTCTCTGCCTTCCAAGCGCGGGGATTACAAGCGTGTGCCACCACGCCTGGCTCACAGACCTATTTTATAATTTTTTTTTTTTTTAATTTGGAAACAGGGTCTCTTAAGCCAGTGCGGCTGGATTCGAACCTGCGCAACCTCCTGTCTCCGCCTCCCAAGCGCGGGGATTACAAGCGTGCGCCACCATGGCTGGCTACTTTTTTCTTAATATTTTTAAAAACACATGTATAAGGAGGGCAACTCTATATGTATAATATATATAAACATACATATGGCAACATATATGTATATACGGTAAGTCTCAAAACTATATACATTTAGTATTGTATATGCTTTATAAAACATTTATCTGGGGCTGGAGATGTATCTCAGTTGTAGAGCACTTGCCTACCATGCATAAGACCCTGGGTTCAATCCCCGGCACTGCATAAAAATGAACAAATAAGCCGGGTGTGGTGGCCCACGCTTGTAATCCCCGCGCTTGGGAGGCGGAGACAGGAAGATCACGCAGGTTCGAAGCCAGTCATGCTGGCTTAAGAGACCCTGTTTCCAAATAAAAATAATAAAAAAAAATAGGTCTGGGAGTGTAGCCCGAAGTTAGAAGGCCTTCCAGGAACCCCAGTACCACCAAAAAATAAATAAATAAAATAAGTTTAAAGGAAAAGAAAGAGGTAAAAACTGGGCACAGTGGGGAACCCCTGTAATCCCAATACTTGGAAAGCTGAACCAAGGATCCCAGGTTCAAGGACAGCCTTAGCAATTTAGTAAAACCCTGTTTCAAAGTAAAAAGTAAAAAGGGGCTGGGGGTGTAGCTCAGAGGTAGAATGCCCCTGGATTCAATCCTTAGTACAAAAACAAAACATACATTTGCAAACAGACATCTTAAAGGATAAAATAAGCCAGGTGTGCTGATGCCCTCCTGTAATCCCAGTACTTGAGAGGCAGAGATAGGAGGATCACAGGTTCAAGAACAGCCTCAGCAAGCAGTAAGACTCCATCAATCTAGCAAGACCCTGAAAAAAAGGGGGGGCTTAGAGCGTAGCTCAGAGGTAGAATGGCCCTAGGTTGAATTCCCAGTATCACAAATAATAAAAAAAGAACAAGATAAAAATGAAGATAGAAGTTTAATTTTTCTTTCTGTACCCTGTAGTGTTGTCCTTGGCATACCCCTCTTTATTTATTTTTGTGGTATTGGAGATTGGACGTAGGGACATTTTACCTCTGAACTACATCCCCAGCCCAATTTTTAATTTGTTTTTAGAAACAAGGTCAGCCGGGCGTGGTGGCACACGCCTGTAATCCCAGCATTTGGGAGGCTGAGACAGGAGAATCGCAGGTTTGAGGACAGCTTCAGCAAATAGTGAGACTCTCACCAACCTAGGGAGACCCTGTTGCCAAATAAAGAATATAGGACTTGGGGTCATAGTTCAGAAGTAGAATGCCTCTGGCTCGATCCCTGGTAACACACACACACCCAGCATCAGGGCTCAGCTGTGATGACCCTGTTTCCCCGGGCTGAGCACATTCTGCTCTTGAATAGCGATAGTCCTGGAAGTCCCCATGTCAGAAAACCAGCCCTGATGGTAGGTACAGAAATACAGCACCTTTATGAGTATAGTATTCCTCACACGAGCATTTTGAGAACCCACGAAGTCAAGAGAATAGGCATAGGATTCTTTTTTTTTTCTTCCAATTTTTTTCAATTTTTTTTTCAATTTTTTTTCAATTTTTTTTTTTTTTTTGTAGTACTGGGGGTGGAACCCAGAGGTTTTCTACCTCCGGGCTATACTCCCAGACCTATTTTATATTTTATTTGGAAACAGGGTCTCATTAAGTTGCCGAGAGCCTCACTAAGTAGCTGAGGTTGGCTTGGAACCTGTGCGATCCTCCTGTCTCAGCCTCCCACGCGCGGGGATTACAAGCGTGCCCACCACGCCCGGCTATGAATAGGCATAGGATTCTGTTCTTGCATCCAATAAAGACCCGAGGCACAGGTTAGGGGATTTTTGGAGACTTCGTAACAGTCACTTACCCAAGGTTGGTTTGTTGGTTTACTCTGGTGAGAACTGCAGTGCGGCCAAGTGGAAAGAGCAGAAGTTCTTGCCTCCTGGCTCCTGCTTGCAAATTTGGTGATCTTTGACATCTTCACTGCACTAAGCCTTGGTTTCCTATTGATAAAGATATAGTATAGAATATCATGTCTATGGATTCCATCATGTCAGTGGGAGGCTCACAGTAGGCATTTGACAATCCTTGTTAAAGTTAGCTGGTAGCGATAAAGGCTGGATTTACTGAAATAAGATTTTCCTCTGCTTGCCTGATGTCTACCCCTCCAACCCAAACTTGGAGGACTTCAAGTGGCCTGTTTTAACCAGGCATGGTGGCATAATTCCAGCAGTTCATTTGGGGGGCTCAGGCAGGAGGATCCCAAACCCAAGGCCAGCCTAGGCAATTTAGTCACACACAGTCTCAAACTAAAAATAAAAGGGGCTGGGGATACAGCTCAGTGATAGAGTGCCGTGGGTTCAATCCCTAGTGCTACAAAAATAAAAAAAATAAATGAATAAAGTGGCCTCTTTTATTTTTTATATTTTGGTACTAGAAATTGAACTTAGGAGCATTTACTTCCAAGCTAAATCCCCAGCCCTTAAAAAAAAATTTTTTTTTTTAAATTTTGAAATAGTGTCTTGCTAAATTGCTGAGGCTGGCTTAGAGCCTTCGATCCTCCTGTCTCAGTCTCCCAAGTACTGGGATTACAGATGTGTGCCATCATGCCCAGCTAACATGGTCCCTTTGAAAAGCAATATTTTGCATGGAGTAGCGGCACATACTTGCAATCCCGGTATTTGGGAGGCTGAGACAGGAGGATTGCAGGTTCAAGGCCAGCCTCCGTGACTTACTGAGGCCCTCCACAACACAGTGAGAACCTGTTTCAAAATAAAAAATAAAATAGGGCTGGGTAGAGTAGCTCAAAGGTAGAATGCCCCTGGGTTCAATCCTTAGTACTAAACAAATAAATAGAAATAAAAGCAACATTCTAGAAATGTATAACATTCTAGTTTAAAAATAATATATATTTTTTGCAGGTAGTAGGGATCAAACCCAGGACCTTGCACATGCTAGGTAAGTACCACTAAGCTACATTTTAAATTTTTTCTTGTGTGATGGCCCACACCTGTAAATCCAGTACTTGGGAGGCTGAGACAGGAGGATCACAGGTTCAAGAACAGCCTTAGCAATGTAGCAAGACTCTCAGCAACCTAGTGAGACCCTGTTTCACAAAATAAAAATAAAAAGGGGTAGGGATGTAGCATGGGGGTAGAATTCCCCTGAATTCAATCTCCACTACCATAAAATACATTTTTTTTCTTTTTTTTTTCAGTTGCCCAGGCTGCTCAGAATTGTAATCCTCCTGACTCAGCCTCCTGAGTAGGTAAGATTACAGGTATGGGTAGGCCACCATGTCTAAAGTTAATAAAATTTTTTCATATAAAAAGGCACAATTTGGGCGGGCGTGGTGGCGCACGCTTGTAATCCCAGCATTCAGGAGGCTGAGACCAGAGGATCGCGGTTCGTGGCCCTCAACTACTTAGTGAGGGCCTCTGCAACTTAGTGAGACCCTGTTTCAAAATAAAGAATAAAAATTGGTCAGGGGTGTAGCTTAGAGATTGAATGCCTCTGGGTTCCAGCCCCAGACCTGCAAAAAAAAAAAAAAAAGCATGATCTGTGGCCAGCCTCAGCTACTTAGTGAGGCCTTCTGCAACTTAGCGAGCCCTTGTTTCAAAATAAAGAATAAAAAATAGGACTGGAGGAGTGGAGCTTAGAGGTAGAATGCCCCTGGGTTCTATACCCTGTAGCACACACACACACACACACACACAAAAAAAAAAAAAAAAAAAAAAAGAAAAGAAAAGAAAGAAAAAAGAGCTTTACCATTAGGAAAATTACCAAGACCTTCTTTCATGCTATCTACACTATCACCCTCCCTATTTCTGTATTTATACCTCACTTCAATGCCTCCTCACCCCATACATTTATGTTTTTAGTAGGAGGCTCTTGAAAATCTGACCATCTTTGAAATCAAAAGGAGAGTATTGCCCTTACTGGGACTTCAGGCTGAAAAGCAGAGGGTAGAAATGAATATTTATGAGAACGTGGACAGTCGGGGTAGGAAGGAGAGCTGCTTCTCCCTTGGCTTATGGTTGTTAAACTTGAGGTTGCTTCCTATTGGACGTGCAGGCACAGACCTGGCGAAGCCTCCTTTGATCCTGAAATGTCTTTCTCACAGCAGGAAAATAGGGCAGGGGTGTAGCTCAGAGGTCGAATGCCCCTGGGTTCCATCCCCAGACCTGCCCCCCCAAAAAAATATATATAAAATGCATGATTTGTGGACAGCCTCAGCTACTTAGTGAGGCCTTCTGCATCTGGGAAGCGGGGTTGTCCACACACAGCCTCCCTCCTGGTCTCCCAGGAGTGTGCTTGGTCCCCCAAGCACATTCTCACTGAGAATGGCAGCCTGGGGGGCTGGGGGGGCCAGCCACACGTGCACAGACGGGGCAGCAAGCTGACCGGCGAGTGATGGGGTGGTGGGCAGGTGATGTAGCCGGGAATTGGACTGATCCTCTTGAGGTGTTTCTGGATGGACAGATCTGTGGGGAGCAGCGCTGTAAGGGGTTGTCAGCCGAGGGCAGCTGGTGACCAGCAGGAAAGGAGATACCTGCTTCAGTTTCTAACCATTTTCACTAAATCATATCTTGATTGTTTTCCCAAGATAATTGAAAAATAAAATATAGAGAAAGGTAAATTAAAAAAAAAAAAAGGAGGGCTGGGGTACAGCGCAGCAGTATGTACTTGCCCAGCCTCAGCAAGGTCCTGGGTTCCATCCCCAGCACTGAAAAACAAAAAACAACAAAACAGCAAAATAGCAAAATCAAAGGGGAAAAAACAACAAACAGAAAGGATGCAGAAGGGTGATAACCGTCTTTCTGCGCCCACAAATTTGTCTTCACAGGTCTAGGCCTTTCTGCACAGACCCGGGTGTGGGCTCTGCTGGTATGAGAAACACTGTCACCTGCTGGGCATTGGGGGAACGTCAGGGCCCTGCCACAAAGCCGGCTCCAAACCTTCCTTTCCAGGGAAAAGCAAGATCCGGGTCTGCCTTTCCACTGGCCCCAGGGAGAAATTACTCAGCTGACCAGAATGCAAACATAGTCATTTAGACCTTATTTTTAGCATTTAAGAGAACTGTACTAAGTGAAAATCCCAATATTTGCCTCCAGAAATGATCTATTTTGTCTTATAATTAAATTGCTTCCATAGAAATTAAAAACAACCAGATAACTTTAGATTAGCTAAACAAAGTTGTCCTTTTTCCTAGCTTAGATATATAATGTGGGCCAGGCCTCAATCCAATAATAATAGCTGCTGAGTGTGTTGATGCACGCCTGTAATACTAGTGCTTGGAAGGCTGAGACGGGAGGACCACATGCTTGAGACCAGCCTCAGCGACTTAGCGACACCATGTTTCAAAAACAAAATAAAGCCGGGCGTGGTGGGGCACGCTTGTAATCCCAGCATTCGGGAGGCTGAGACTGGAGGACCGCGGTTCGTGGACAGCCTCAGCTAATTAGTGAGGCCCCCTGCAACTTAGTGAGATCCTGTTTCAAAATAAAGAATAAAAAATAGGGCAGGGGGTGTAGCTCAGAGGTCAAATGCCCCTGGGTTCCATTCCCAAACCCGCAAAACAAACAAACAAACAAACAAAATAAATAACTAGGGCTGGAGGTGTGGCTCAGAGGTAAAATGGCCCGGATTTAATCCCCTTTACCCCCCATACTTGTAATAATATCCACCTCGTAGGGTTGTTGTAAGATTAAAAGATTCTTCACATCATAAATGGGAAACAAATGGTGGCTCTTATCCTTATTTTGGTTCTAAAATTCTGTGAAATCTAAATGCGTGGTAACATATTGACCCCTTATGAACCCAAGGCTCTTTGGTCCCTTTGGCAGAGGTCTGCTCTTAAGCGAGGCAAGAGCTTGGGAGGATTCTGTTCTAGCTCTACCCTCCCTGCTATTCTGGGGCCGCCCAGCTCCACCATTATGGGTTTCCCGGGAAAAACAACAAAAACAAAAAACCACACACCCTCCAGCACACAGCAAGAATTTTGACCAGGATATGCTGAAAGAACCGCAATTGACACAGTGGAGAAGAAGAAGGTCGTGAGGAATTTTTTTTATTTTCTTGGACCTTTGGAAGTCAATTTGCCTTCAGAATTTCCATTTCTGGCTTTAGAATTTTAACTTAAGTCACCGATTTAAGCTCAGATGTGATTCAGCATATGTGGGTGGGGGGGTACCTTGAAAAAAGCCAATCAAACCAAAGCCAGAGAAGCCATGTAAGGAGAAAGCCCTATGAGAGGGGTGGGGTGGTGACGCCGGGGAGGGGCCAGGGTGAGAGGAGCTTCTGTTAAGAAACCTCGTCAAGGCAGCGGGAGAGAGCAAAGAGGAGAACACAGGAGGGAAGGTGAGAGCCAGTGAGAATAGAGTTCTGCAGAGCCAGGAAAAAAAACCCGGAGCCCACTCTTCACAAAGACTTCCCCTGCTCCTTCTCCATCTAGACTTGGTGTGGGGGACTTTGAGCATAACAGGATGCTTTAAAACTAGCCGGCCATGGTGGTGCACACCCGTAATCCCAATACTTGGGAGGCTGAGACAGGATTGCAGGTTTGTGGCCAGACTCAGCTACTTAGCAAGACTCCCAGCAACCTAGCAAGATGCTGTTAAAAAAAAAAAAAAAAAAAAAAAAAGGCCGGGTGTGATGGCGCACACTTGTAATCCCCGCACTTGGGAGGCTGACACAGGAGGATCGCACGGGTTCGAAGCCAGCCTCAGCTACTGAGTGAGGCTCTCAGCAACTTAGTGAGACCCTGTTTCCAAATAAAGTATAAAATAGGTCTGGGAGTATAGCCCGGATGTAGAAAAGGCCCTGGGTTCCACCCCCAGTATCACAAAAAAAAAAAAAAAAAGAAAAGAAAAGAAAAGAAAAGAAAGAAAGAGAGAAAGAAAGAAAGAAGGAAAATTAAAAGGGTCAGGGTGTTAGCTCAAAGGTAGAATGCCCCTGAGTTCAATCTCCAGTGCCAAAAATAAATAAAGTGTTCCTCCATAAGAAAACTCAGGGATTATGACTGCTCCTTTGTAGTTCAGATTTTGTTAGATTATTCCTGAACTTCAGACTTTATTTTTATTTTTTGTGTTACTGGAGGTGAAACTCAGGGGCTTTTCTACCTCCAGTCTATACTTCCAGACATTTTTTTTTTTTAATATACTTTATTTGGAAACAGGATCTCACTAAGTTGCTGAGAACCTCATCAAGTAGCCGAGGCTGGCTTTGAACCTGTGCAATCCTCCTGTCACAGCCTCCCAAGAGCGGGGATTGCAAGCGTGGGTCACCACCCCGGGCTCAAACCTCAGATTTAAAATAAGTTTCCCCAAATCCCTTCCTCGTCCGATTCACTTCCTCGTCCGATTCACATTCAAGTGTCCACTTTGCAGAAGCGCCACCTACAGGCACACAGTGGAAGTGCACATATGTTTTTAGCTGTCATTTGAGAGGACTATCCCAGCTTTGTTGGGCTCAAACATTGAAGGCATACACTTAAGACAATAAAATTCTGTTTAAAGTATAAAGCAAGAGTACATCTCATTGCCATAATAGAAGTTGACTGTAGTTTGTGTTCTCACAATTAGTCATTGTTGAGGGACTGAAGATCACCCTTAAATTCCATCAATCAGAACTTAGCAACAGCCAGCACTGTCCTGTGACTTAACCATGAGCTTAGCTGCTATGTCATTTTATGAACAAATTAGATTAATTGAGAAAGTAAATCATCATATTTGGTAACAGCAATTCAGTAAAACATAAGATTGCAAAATTAAATAAGTAAAAAATATGAACCAGGTCATTCAAAAGATGGAGCAACTGGCTTTGACAGGTTATAGTTTGCTTACATGAGACATCAGCTTTGGGAAACTTTAATATTAATGAGGGTGGGGTGGGATAGGAAGTACAGCTTGTACATTCTTTAGAAGGTGTGTGGCAGTCAGGTGTGGTCGTGCGCCCTTGTAATTCCAGTACTTGGGAGGCTGAGACGGGGGACCGCAGGTATAGGGCCAGCCTCAGCTACTTAGTGAGGCTTTCTGCAACTTAGTGAGACTCTTTTTCAAAATAAAGAATAAAAAATAGGGCTGGGGTGTACCTTGGATATAGAATGCCCCTGGGTTCAGTCCCTAGTACAATCAATCAATCAATCAATCAATATTTAAAAAGAAGGTATGTGGCATGTTTTATTTCAGTTGTTAATTTAACATTATAGAAACATAAGCATAGTCTGGGTTAGTATTATGTTCACCATACACAAAATTCCAGCATGTGATTTCAAGGTGATATTTTGCATGTGTGTTTATGATTCTCTTGGGACTATGACAGTGTTTTAATCATTTCTTTTTTTCTTTTTTTTTTTTTTTTGCGGTACTAGGAATGGAACCCAGGGGAATTCTACCTCTGAGCTATATTATATCCCCAGCCCTATTTTTTATTTTTATTTTTTGAAACAGGGCCTCACTGAATTGCAAAGGGTCTCACTAAGTAGCAGAGGCTGGCTGCAAACTGTGATCCTCCTATCTCAGCCTCCCAAATGCTAGGATTACAACCGTGTGCCACCACACCCGGCTCATTTTAATCACTTCTAATAGACTTTTATTTAATTTTTTTGTACTGAAGATTGAATCCAGGGGCATTCTGCCTCCGAACTATACCCCAGCCCATTTATTTATTTATTTATTTATTTATTATTTATTTATTTATTTTTGTGGTAATGGGGATGGAACCTAGGGGCATTATACCTCTGAGCTACACTCCAAGCCCTATTTTTTATTCTTTGTTTTTTGAAACAGAGTCTCACTGAGTTGCAAAGGGCCTCACTAAGTAGCCGAGGCTGCCGCAAAATGCAATCCTCCTGTCCCAAGTGCTGGGGTTACAAGCATACACCATCATGCCCAGCTTCTTTTTATATTTTATTTGAAACAGAGTCTTGCTAAGTTGCTGGGGGTCTTGCTAAATTGCTGAGGCTGTCCTCAAAGCTGCAATCCTCCTCTCTTGGGCTCCCAAGTCCTGAGATTACAGATGTGTACCACTGTGCCCAGCTAGACAGCTGGTATGGTCAAAATGTGCTGGAGAAGCTCTTCAGAAGAAGAGGCTATCAGGAGCTGGCTGGGTCAAGAAAGGCCCCTTACTGCCACTGTTTGGAATTCGCATGGAGGGTGGGGCTTGTCTGAGAGCAGTGAGATCCTCCTGTTAGGGGCAGAGGCAGGGCAGGGGGCCATGCTGACGTCCAGTTGCAGCAGGGGGCAGATAGATTAGGGCTGGCCCTGTCACTCTGAAGGTCTTGAGAAAGAGGGGCCAGTTGCTCTTCTTCCCTTAGCAGACCTGCCGCCTATGCTTTGCAGTGGCCTGCGGGGTCCGCCTACACGTTCACGGCAGTTTCTCATGACATGTATGTAATTCCTTTCCCCTGACAACATGCCCAGTGTGTTCTCTCTGCTTGCTAATCACAGTATCCACTTTAAAAAAATTTTATGGAGTCTGATGAATAGCTTAACATTTTTTTTCTCTCTCTCTAAACTCCCAGATGTTCTGGCCAGATTCCAACCTCCAAGGTTCCCAGCACTTCACTTCACCCAGAGCTGTCTGGTAAATTTCTAATCCTCCCTGGGACATTCCTATTTCCTGTCGAGAAATAAGAAAACAGCACTGTTTCCCTGAGGGTGGTGTGCTTCAGTCCTGGGGACTGGAATCTCCATTTTAGGAAGTGTTTACAAGGGTATAAAAGTCCGAGAGGAAATGTGCATGTGAGCGCCCTGGGAAATAACAGGAGACCCCACCAGAGAGATCAGCTGGAGCGTTTTGCTACATTCCTTGGCTGTAAAAAGATTCCTTCAGTGCACTTAAATTTTTTTTTTTTTATTATGGAAGAGAGAGAGAGTGTGTGTGTGTGTGTGTGTGTGTGTGTGTGTGTGTGTGTTACTGGGGATAGAACCCAGGGGCTTTCAACCTCTGAGCTATATCACCCCAGCCCTACTTTACTTTTTTGAAACATGGTCTCACTAAGTTGCAGAAGGCCTCACTAATGCTGAGGCTGGCTGAGAATCTGTGATCCTCCGGTCTTAGCCTCCCAAGTACCGGGATTACTGGTGTGCACCACCATGCCCAGCTCTGGAAATATTTACACATACGAAGAAATAGAAAATAAGAAAATCAATCACAACATGCCCATCATCTCACTAAAACAATTATCAATATTTTTGTCGCTCCTTTCCATCCATCAGCCCCTCTCCTTTTATTTTTTTGCAATGGAGTTGGGAGCTGGGCCAAGTCCAACCTGACTGGTGCTTTTGTAAATAAAGACTGAATTGGAACACAGCCCGTTCCTTTGTATATGGTCTGTACCTGCTTTCACATCGTGACTTCAAGGCTTGGGGGTTGTAACAGAGACCATTTGAGGTTGTGACCTCAACATCTAAAACACTTGCTATCTGGCTCTTTACAGAAAAAGCTTGTTAGCCGGGCATGGTGGTGCACACTTGAAATCCCAGCATTCGGGAGGCTGAGAAAGGAGGATCGCGGTTTGTGGACAGCCTCAGCTACTTAGTGAGGCCCTTTGCAACTCAGTGAGACCCTGTTTCAAAATAAAAAATAGGGCTTGGGGAGTAGCTTGGAGGTAGAATGCCCTGGGTTTCAACCCCGGTACTGAAAGAAAAAAAAAAAGAAAAAAAAAAAAAAGCTTGTTAGCTGGGCATAATGGTGCATGTCTGGTGCATGGTGCAGTCTCTGACTGGGGAGACTGAGGCAAGAGGATCACAAGTTTGAGGCAAGCCTGGGCAACTTAGGGAGGTCCCCAAGAAAGAAAGAGGAGAGAGAGAGAGAGAGAGAGAGAGAGAGAGAGAGAGAGAGAGAAAGGAAGATAAATGCTTGTTAACTCCTCTGTTGGAATCTTAAATACTAGACAGCATATCTTTTCACCTGTATACTTTATTTAGTATCAGTCTCTAGCAGATAAGAATTTTGTGAAAGCTATGCTCATAGCAGAATTATCATATTTAAAATCAGTGACCATAGCTGGGCATGGTGGCACACACTTATAATCCCAGTACTTGAGAGGGTGAGACAAGAGGATCACAGGTTCATGGCCAGCATCGGCTACTTAGTGAGGCCCTTGGCAACTTACACTGTGTTCCGAAATAAAGAATAAAAATTAGGGCTGGCAGTGTAGCTCAGAGGTAGAATGCCTCTAAGTTCAATCCCCAGTACCATAAATAAATAAATAACCATTATGATGTGAGATTATAATGCACTAATAAAACTGGTAAAAATAAAACCAATAACTTGATAATCCCATCTAATATCCAATCTGTGTTTGTGTGTGTATGTATGTATGTATGTATTTATTTATTTTTGCAGTACTGGGGATTGTACCTCCGAGCTACACCCCAGCCCTATTTTTTAGTCTTTTTATTTTTGAAACAGGGTCTCACTGAGTTGTGAAGGGCCTCACTAAGAAGCTGAGGCTATCCACACACCGTGATCCTCCGGTCTCAGCCTCCCCCACAGTGCTAGGATTACAAACGTGCGCCACCATGCCCGGCTCAATCTGTGTTTAAAATTCCCCTATTAAGCTTGTAATCCCCTCGCTTGGGAGGCAGAGACAGGAGGATCATGCAGGTTTGAAGCCAGCCTCACTGGCTTAAGAGACCCTGTTTCCAAATAAAAATATAAAAAATAGGTGTCTGGGAGTGTAGTCCAGAGGTAGAAGGGTTTCTGAAATGGGGGGGGGGGGTTCTTGAGAAGAAACCCAGTGTTTCATCAAAGATGAAACAGAGTCTCTTGAGAAGAAACTTGGCGTTTCCTTACCGGGTTCTTGTCTACGGTAAGTGAAGAATGACACCTGCAGACTGCAGGAAGGGGAGTAAATGGTTTATTGGAAGCAGCAGGGAATAGGGAAAAGTGGCCGAACACCCCAAAGAGGCTGTCGGAACTCTGGAGTCCAGCAGCTGCCTTTGGGACAACACTTGAGAGTATCCCAAGCCAAAACCTTCAGTTGCAAGCTGCTTTCTTCCAGAATCCACGCAATCTGCCAGAAAAGAGGTGCAGGACACCCCTAGGGGGTCCTGGTTGGCCTTGATGTCCAGCAGAGGCCTTCAGGTCACTACCCGAGTGTAGCCTGAGCCACGTGCCCACAATTGCACTCTGCCTTCTCTCAAAGCTAACACGGCCTGCTAGAGAGAAAAGCTCCCCAAAGGGGAGGGGTTCCCTGAGAGGGAAAAACCATCCTGGTGGCTGGTCTAAGGTTTTATAGATGTCTGCGTGTCCTCTGTTGGTTGTGGTGAGTTTGGGATCCTGGGAATTCTGGGAAGCAGCTCTCAGAATTTGCATGTCCTTTGAAGAGTCTCCTTTCAGTAGTGTCAGACTTGCTCCAGTGATGTCTCCTGGGTTTGTTGATTAGTAACCAGATGGTTTTGTGAAACTTTGGTCCTTCTTATCTTTGAAACTTGGCCCCTCGCCCCTGAGGAAATTAAGTTTTTTTTTTTTTTTTTTTTTTTTTTACGGAGGCCTCTTCCCTATCTGCCTATTTCCTTTCTATCTCCTCATTTCCAGGAACCCCAATACCACCAAAAAAAAAAAAATTCCCTATTAGGTGGCATATGCTTGTAATCCCAGTGTTTGGGAGACTGAGACAGGAGGATCACATGCAGTTCACAGCCAGCCTCAGCTACTTAGTGAGGTCCTTTGCAACTCAGTGAGACCCTGTTTCAAAATAATGAATAAAAAACAGGGCAGGGGTATATAGCTCAGTGGTAGAATGCTCCTGGGTTCCATCCCTGGTACTACAAAAAAGAAGAAAGAAAGAAAGAAAGAAAGAAAGAAAGAAAGAAAGAAAGAAAGAAAGAAAGAAAATATCTTTTTAGCTGGGCATGGTGGTACAAGCTTGTAATTCCAGTACTTGGAAGGCTGAGACAGGAGAATTGCAGGTTCATGGCCGGACTCAGGTACTTGTAGTAAGGTCCTAAAACTTAGTGAGACCCTGTTTCAAAAATAAATCATAAAAATAGGGCTGGGGTGTAGCTAGAAGGTAGAATGCCCCTGAGTTCAATCCCCAGTACTAAAAGAAAGAAGGAAATAAAGAAAAAAGGAAGAATGAATCTTTTTTGAGTTAGCTTTTTCATATCATGATCTAAATAAGGTTCGCGTATTGCATGTGGTTCATTTGTCTGTTGCGTAGTTCTTAATCCATTGTCATTTCTTCCTCACCCCTTTTCTTCCTCCTCTTTCTTCCCCACCCTCTGGCCCTGGGGACTGAACCCAGGAGTATTCTACCTTTGAGCTACATCTCTAGGCTTGTATTTTTGTTTTGGAAACAGAGTCCCCTGGCTGCTAAGAGTCCCCTTAGCTTTGCTAAGCTGCTGAGGCTGGTCTGGAACCTGTTATCCTCTTGAGTCAGCCTCCCAAGAACTGGAATTACAGGTGTGTGCCACCACACAAGAAAAAATTTTAAATGTAGCTTAGTGGCTTATAATAAGTAACAGTTTAATCTTGCCTTGCTTTAGGCACAGTCTGAGTTGATTATTACCCTTCTCGAACCCTGACCCTCTTTGCTCCCCCGTGGGGGTGTTGGGTCCTCTACTCTGGCAGAAAATTTGTTCCCGTCTCTGTGAATTTTTCTAACATAAATTGGAAATAGTGACAAAACAACTTCACTCCACTTACTGCAGTAAGGCCTGACTTGGGCAGCAGGCAGGGAGGCAAAGGTGATTTGTAAGGAGGGGAAAGACCAAGCCAGAAAGCAGCTTTGCCCTTACGGTTGCCCCACACTGCAGGAAATGAAGGAGGAACTCCCCTGGGCACCAACGGGCAAATGACTAGAGAGATGACCAGGGATGCCCGTGTCACCTGGGGGTGATTAGCTTGTGGGCTCTTTGGGAACAATGACAGGCAGATACGTTAGCAGGCTGAGACAGGATGACTGCAGGTTCAAGGCCAGCGTCAGCAACTTAGTGAGATCTTGTTTCAAAATAAGAAAATTAAAAGGGTTGGGAGTGTGGCTCAGAAGTAAGGTAGAAGCCAGGCGTGATGGTGCACGCTTGTTATCCCAGTACCTGGGTGGCTGAGACAGGAGGGTCACAGGTTCACAGCCAGCCTCAACTACTTAGTGAGGCTTTTCGCAAGTTGGTGAGACCCTGTTTCAAATAAAGAATAAAAAATAGGGCTGAAGGTATAGCTCAGAGATAAAATGCCCCTGGGTTCAATCCCTAGTACCAAAACAACAACGACAAAAATCACATGTTGGATTCCACCTCTAGCACCTCAGAATGTGACCTTATTTGGAGACAGGGCCCTTCCAGAGGTGATCCAGTTAAGATGAGGTCATTGGTATGGGCTGTAATCCCACGACTTGTGTCTTTAGGAAAGGAGGACTCGGACACAGAGACGCATACCGCAGAAGAACACTCGGTGAGGTGCAGAACAGAGCCTCCCCCGCAGCTCCCTCACGGAACGCATGGCCCGCCGGGGTGTGGACTTCTTGCCTCTAGAACTATGAAAGGAGAAATTTCTTTTCTAAGCCACCCCATTGGCAGCACTTTATTATTGCAGCCCTAGCAAATACAACGACCCTCTCCCCAAGGACATGCTTCCCTTTCTGTACCATCTAGTACCCCGCAGTGCGCCCATTTGGGTGGGGTCGGGCATGGGGAGAGCGTGAGCACCCCCTGCGAGGTGCACTGTGGCTGTCTTGGGAATCGGCCACTACACCCAGGCTCAGCATGGCTCCTACTCAAAAGAAGCACCCATCTGACACCCAGAAGCAACGAGAAGCAACTCAAGTTCTTTGTGGAAGTCTCTAGAAGAGGCGCAGAAGGAAGGAATGGCAATGCAGAGTGTCCAGTGTCCGGCAAAAAATGTTAAGTTCTCTTAATTCATCAGTTTCCCAGATTCCCAGTCACCATAGCAACTGCTGCCCAAACCTCCCTATCAAACCTAATCCTGTCTTCCCATCTCGCCTGTCCTCCTCCTTCACCTCAGTTAGGCAGATCAGGCCAAACGTTTCCAGCTCTTACCTCTCCTCTTCGACTCCCAGAAAAACTGTAGAAAGAGAAAGTGCAGAAAGGGACCGACGTGGAATCCCAGGACTTGGGAGGCTGAGACAAGAGGATTGCAGATTCTCTATCAGCCTTAGCTACTTAGTGAGACCCTGTTTTGAAATTTATTTAGCCGGGTGTGGTGGCTCACCCTTGTAATCCCAGCATTTGGGAGGCTGAGACTGGAGGATTGCGGTTCGCAGACAGCCTCATGTACTTAGTGAGGCCCTCCACAACTCAGCGAGACCCTGTTTCAAAATAAAGAATAAAAAATTGGGCAGGGGGTGTAGCTTGGAGGTCAAATGCCTCTGGGTTCCATACCCAGACCCACAAAAAAAATTTTTAAGAAATTTATTTATTTATTTATTTATTTATTTACTTATTTATTTATTTGGCAATACTGGGGATTGAACCCAGAGGCATTCTACCTCCAAGCTATACCCCTAGCCCTATTTTTTTATTCTTTATTTTGAAATAAGGTCTCACTAAATTGAGGAAGGCCTCACTACTTGCTGGGGCTGGCCTCACACCTACAGTCCTCCTGTCTCAGCCTCCCACATACTGGGATTATAAGCATGCATGCCATACATGGTCAAAAAATAAAATAAAAGGGCTGGAGGTGTAGCTTAGAGGTAGACCCCCCCCCCTTCAATCCTCAGTACAGAAAGAAAGAAGACCGTGATGAGTGATATAGTAACACTTTATGTTTGTATTATATTTACTCATATCCTCCCTGCTTTGTATGGTGACTAGAATACAGTAGTGCTGGGTAAATGTTAATAACTAATGGATGGTGCACTGCACATGTTCTGGCTGAAAACACTGATATTCAATGGTAATACTATAGCGTCAAGTTCCTTATGGAACACGCACCCAAAAAAGAAAGGTGATATGGTGCTGTCTTGCCTAGAGGTGCTCATGATAAGAATATGCAATGCTGCTATCTTTCTATATTTGTGTGTGTGTGTGTGTGTGTGTGTGTGTGTGAGAGAGAGAGAGAGAGAGAGAGAGAGAGAGAGAGAGAGAGAGAGAGAGAGATTGAACCCAGGGGCATTCTACCTCCAAGCTACACTCCAGCCCTATTTTGTATTAACTCAGGGCTCACTGAGTTGCAAAGGGCCTCACTGAGTAGCTGAGGCTCTCTGCAAACCACAATCCTCCTGTCTCAGTCTCCAGAATGCTGGGGTTACAAGCACCACCACGCCCAGCTCATCAGCCGGGTCTTTCTACATGTTTATGTGTGTGAGTGTTCTCTTCTGAGTAAGCTTCTTGCAAGTAGGTAAGCATATGTGTATTTTATCGTCCTTATATCTACAAAGCCTGGCAATGTCAGGCTAGGAATAGACAGGAATCTTGTCGATAACTTACTGGGCATTGACAACACGCAACTTCTCCAGGGTTGATACATGTATGAACTCACTTAATACTCACAGGAACCTAGGGAGATTGGTTATATCAGTGTCACCCTCCTTTCTCAGCTGATAAAATGAGGTACGAAGGACTGGGTGACTTGCTGAAGGTTAAAAAGCAGGAGCTTGGCTTTGGACCAGGTGGTCTCGCTGGAGTCCACAACCCTCCCCTCTACGACACCTACGGAGTTTGGGGAACTAGAGTCAAGTGAGCAGATCTGTCATGCTGCTTCCAGGGAAGGCCTGAAAGTGCACAGCAGACACGTCTACAGAGACACTGAGGAAGTCCCGGAAACCACCAGTGTGCACCGAGGTGACTCATGGGCAGGAGAGAGGAGGAAGTGGCCAGGTCTGGGGTGGGAGTTGGGGCGGGGTGGCTTTGAAATTCACAAATAAAAGCAGGCAGCTGTATTCACGCTAGAATCCAAACAGAAGCCCAGCTGAAGCAGGAGCTGCTCCATCTGTCCCCTAGCCTATTGTGACACGGAGCTGGGTAAATATTTGGCAGGTGCAGGGACTTTCACAGGTTCTTAATACTCCGGCCATCACCTGGTTATGATGGAATTATGGATACTCTCATTTGGATCCTAATGTTTAGGAAAAAATTTTTTTTAAACCTCCAAGGGAAACCAGGAAGCAACACTCCTCTTTGAGGAACCAACGAATGGAAAGTTTTCTAAAATAAGTAACACGGTTGAGCTCTGGTGACTGGATTTGTGGCATCTCTCCCCATCACCGCTGATGTCCACCTTGTTTAGCAGCACATAAAAGTACTTTCAGCATTCAGGCATTTAAAGCTGCGTAACTGTTGGAACACTTTTAAGAGAATGAGAACAAAATGTTTTATACGGCCAGTGTGTCTCCCAAACATGTAAAGAAAAGTTTGTTATTGCTGACACAGAGGAAGGCCAGGCTATGAAATGAGACTTTGTAGTTCTGTGGATGAACAGGGCTGGTGTGGACACAGGGCTTTGAGCTTTCCTGTGGCTTACCTACATACACCATATCTCTCCCCTCTCCTCTCCTCTCCTCTCCTCTCCTCTCCTCTCCTCTCCTCTCCTCTCCTCTCCTCTCCTCTCCTCTCCTCTCTTCTCCTCTCCTCTCCCGTGATCTCCAAACCTGTGATGTTCCTGTCTCAGCCTTCCAGGTACTTGGATTACAAGCATGTGCCACCATGCCCTCATTTCTTTTCTTTTTCTTTCTTTCTTTCTTTCTTTCTTTCTTTCTTTCTTTCTTTCTTTCTTTCTTTCTTTCTTTCTTTTTTCTTTCTTTCATTTCTCTTTCTGTACTGGGGGTTAAACCCAAGGACATTCTACCTCTGAGCTATACCCCCCAGCCCTCCCTTTTTTTTTTTTTTTTTTTTTGGTGGTACTGGGGTTCCTGGAAGCCCTTCTATCTCCGGGCTACACTCCCAGACCTATTTTTACATTTTTTGGAAACAGGGTCTCCTAAGCCAGCGCGCGCAGCTAGCTTCGAACCTGCGCGATTCTCCTGTCTCTGCCTCCCAAGCGCGGGGATTACAAGCGTGCGCCACCACGCCCGGCGAGCCCTCCCTTTTTTTAAAATTTATTTTGAAACAGGGCCTCACTTAGTAGCCGAGGCTGTCTGCGAACTGCAGTCCTCCGATCCTCGGTCTCAGCCTCCCAAATTCTGGGATTCCAAGCGTGCGCCGCCACGCCCGGCTCCTCGCTGAGCTGTATTTTCCTCATGTGGAAACTGAGAGTTGCTCTGGACACTTCTCAAGGCTTGCCCAGTGGGAGCTCTGTGGATTCAGGAGAAACATGGTCCCGCTGAGGTGATGGTGCAGCTTCCACAGAGTTCATGTACTGATGAAACCCACGCCAGCGGTTCCCTCAGGAGACGCAGCTTTGAATCGTGTTCAAAGAAAGCGGAGCCGAGGAGGTGAGCTTCTCTGATGGAGCAGCTCTGCCTGCTCAAGCACCAACCTGGGGCACGTACCATTATTTTCCCTTCACCCCAGATCTTTTAACACACACACAGTGTGTGTGTGTGTGTGTGTGTGTGTGTGTGTGTGTACGTTGCTCTTAAAAATTGGGGGGATATAAATTGATTTTTATTTTTTGGTGGTACTGGGGATGTAACATTTCTCCGGGCTACACTCCCAGACATATTTTATATTTTTATTTGGAAACAGGGTCTCTTAAGCCAGCAAGGCTGGCTTTGAACCTGCATGATCATTCTGTCTCCTCTTCCCAAGCACGGGGATTACAAGCGTGCCACCATGCCTGGCTATAAATTGATTCTTTACAAGTGTAAAAGAAAAGCAAGAAAATAAAGAAGGAGGCAATTGCCTAATAATGAAATCCAATTGGAAATCATGATGGACTGAAATGGATCTGTGGGGTGTGTGTGTGTGTGTGTGTGTGTGTGTGTGTGTGTGTGTGTTGGTCAGCTTTTGTCACTATGATGAAATACCTAAGGCAAATAACTATAAAGATAAAAAGGTTATTTTGACTCGTGGTTTTAGAGCTTCCAGCCTATGACCAAGTGGCCTTATTCTCTGGGCCTCTGGTGAGGTTCCACATCGTAGTAGAGGACATGGAAGAGCAAGACCACTTATCTTATGAGCCAGGGAGCAAAGAGAAGAAAGAGAGGAAGAGCCGGGCATGGTGGCGCACGCTTGGAATCCCAGCATTTGGGAGGCTGAGGCAGGAAGATTGCAGTTTGTGGACAGCCTCGGCTACTTAATGAGGCCCTTTGCAACTCAGTGAGACCCTGTTTCAAAATAAAGAATAAAAAATAGGGCTGGGAGTGTCTCTCAGAGGTAGAATGCCCCTGGGTTCTATCCCCAGTACCACAAAAGAAGAAAAAAGAAAGAAAGAGAGAGAGAGAGAGAGAGAGAGAGAGAGAGAGAGAAAGAGAAAGAGAAAGAGAGAGAGAGAAGGAAGGGAAAGAGAGGAGAGACCAAGGCCCCACAGTCTCCTTTAAGGGCATGTTTCTGGGCCTATCTTTATGCCCCACCTCCTGCTGGTCCACAGCATCTCCAACAGCACCAACCAAGAGGCTGCACCCTTTGAGGGATACTATTCATATTCAAACTATAGCAGTGTGCTACTGTATTTGGGAAGATTTGAGGAGGATACGGATTTGAGAAAAAGAGAAAGAAAAAGAGAAAGCTACTCAAGGAGGCTGAGGCAGGAGGATTTGCAAGTTTAAGGCCAGCCTGGGCAACTCAGCAAGACCCTATTTCAAAATAAAGTTTAAAAAGTGATAAGGATGTAGCTCAGTAACAGAACCCCTGGGTTCAATTCCACATACCAAATAAAAAATTTAAAAATGAGAAAGCAACAACCAAATTCAGGTAGCAACTCTTCTCCTAACAGGATTGCTGTCTCCAGACTTCCCAAATCACAGAGACTCACTTTGCCTCTGACTGAATAGCCCTGGGTCTGTTTCAGTTTCAATCCTGGAGATTTGTTTGTTTCCAAACCAGAAAAAAATCATTCTGCTGTTACATATGCAAACAGAAGGAACAGAAGGAAAGTTTGCTTGCAATCCTTCCTTGAGAGAAGCCTGGCCAGTGTTCTTCCAGATCTTGCCTGCTCTCCCCGGCTGTGGCAAGCTTTCAAGGGGGCACCTGTCTCCCAGATAATAGATTCTGAACAGAATTGGGA
Source organism: Muscardinus avellanarius (assembly GCF_963383645.1). Lineage (NCBI taxonomy): Eukaryota > Metazoa > Chordata > Mammalia > Rodentia > Gliridae > Muscardinus > Muscardinus avellanarius. Next base: position 69,584,452 of record NC_137798.1, read on the forward strand.
GACCTCCCTTTTCTTCTTAGCGTCATTACTGCTTACACAATCTCTGTGACTTGATTCTCTATCTGCAATACATGTGCCACACTCACTAGTATATTTGTGTATGGGGGGTTCTGGGGATCGAACCCAGGGGCATGCTACCTCTAAGCTATACCTCCAGTCCTACTGTATTTATTATTTTGAAACAAGATCTTTCTAGGTGCAATGGCACATGCTTGTAAATATGTAGGAGGCTGAGACAGGAGTATCACAGATTCAAGGCCAGCCTCAGAAACATAGCGACACTGTCAGCAACTTAGGGAGAATGTTTTCAAACCAAAACATAAAAAGGGCTGGGGGTGTAACAAAAAGGAGGCGGAGGAAGAAGTAAAAGAAGAAGGTCTCACTAAGTTACAGAGGGCCTCACCAAGTTGCTAAGTCTAGCCTTGAATTTGCAGTCCTCCTGTCTCAACTTCCCAAGTACGAGGATTACAGACATGAGCCACCACACATGGCTCACTATTACCTTTGAGTAATTATATATTCACAGAGCTTACAGTGTGGAGAGCACTCCAGGGGCTCCCTGCCAGAACGTCAGCTCCATGGGGGCCGGACGCTTTTTTGTTTTGTTCTCTACAGGGTCCCCAGTAGGAAACAGGGGTACCACACAGCAGAACTGCCATCAGTATTAGCTGGCTGTATGGCTAGGACTCAAAGAAACTCTGGGAAATATTTCTCTCCCCTTTATACAGATAAAAAACGGAGTCTCAGCCAGCCTGGCCAGAGGTATTTTCTTTGGCCTGCACTCAGATTCCCAGGGGTGGAGTATGAAGGAGCACTCCGCTCTGAGCCCTGGCTTCAGAGCCCTAGCTTCCCTTTCCTAGCGGCGACTTGCTGGGACTGGCTTCTATCTCTTCCTGAACAGCCTGGGGATTGACTGGACTTCCGCTCAGGCGTGCCTCGGGATCGGGAGGTGGCCCAGCTACAGCTCCTCACTGCAGAAGACCTGGCAGGCAGCCAATTCCTCTTGGCCATCTTCCCTTCACACTGGCTGTCAGTTCTGGAGATGTGGAGAGGTCAGGATTAGAGGTCCATAGGGGAGGCCAGACCCCCGAGAGGCCAGGTATGTCTCCATGGAGAGGGAAGCAACATCTGTCCCCTTGACATTAGACGGTGTGGGTTGGGCTCAGCGCTGTCTGTCTTCTCATCTCCAGCACCTGCTCAGGACTTCACCCACAGCAGGCATGTCCCTACATAGGCAGGGCATACTTGGTTCTCAGATTTGATAGCAAAGCCTTTATTGCAATTTTAATCTTCACCCTCTTTACAGTGTTGTTTTTTTTTAAACCAGGGATGAAACCAGGGACATTCTACCTCTGAGTGACACCTTTAGCCCTATTATTCTTTATTTTGAAACAGGGTCTCACTGAGTTGCAAAGGGCCTCACTAAGTAGCTGAGACTGTCTGCTAACCATGATCCTTCTCTCTCAGACTCCCGAATGCTGGGATTACACGCGTGTGCCACCACAACCAGCTTTATTCTTTATTTTGAAACAAGTTCTCACTAAGTAGCTGAGGCTGGCTGTGAACCTGTGATCCTCCTGTCTCAGCCTCCGAAGTACTGGGATTACAAGCATGTACCACCTTGTCCAGTTTAGGGTGGTCTTTTAAAGTATTGAATTATTTAGATTTTTTAAAAAACTGAAGCTGGGTGTTGTGGTACACGCTGGTTATCCCAGTACTTGAGAAGTTGAGACAGGAGGATTGCAGGTTGTAGGCCAACCTCAGCAACTTAACAAAACCCTGTCTCAAAATTAAAAATAAAAATTAAATGGGCTGAGTTATAATTCAGAGGTAGAGTACCTCTGGGTTCAATTCCCAGTAAAAGTAAATAAATAAACAAAAAACCCCACAAATTTTGAACTAAGAATTGAAACACAATAATCTAAGCTAATCTTGCAATTAATTTTATTGGTTAGGATTTGAGACAGAACACAGAGGACTGCTGTTCTCTGCTCCATAACCTCTGGGATTTCAGGAGGCAGCTGCTGATGAGGGCTGAGGCTGGAGTCCAAGTAGGACATAGATCCCTTTGCCAATGCAGGAATGCCAATATCATATTGTAAGAAGAATATCAGAACTGGGCACAGTAGCACATGCCTGTAATCCCAGTACTTAGTAGACTGAGACAGGAGGATTGCAGGTTCGAGGCCAGGCTCAGTAACTTAGAGCCTCAGCAACTTAGTGAGACCCTGTTCCAAAATAAAAAATAAGTTGGGCACGGTGGCACACACCTATAAGCCCAGTAATTGGGAGGCTGAGGCAGGAAGACTGCTGGTTCAAGACAGCCTCAGCAATTGAGTGAGATTTTCAGCAATTGAGTGAGAGACCCTGTTTCAAAACAAACAAAAAATAAATAAATAAAAGGGCCTGGGGGTGTAGCCCAGAAGTAGAGTGTCTCTACCTAGCACCAAAAAAAAAAAAAAAAAAAAAAAGAATGGGAGTAGAGCTTTGAGTTCTTGGGTTTAATCCCCAGTTTAAGAAGGAAAGAAAGAAAGAAAGAAAGAAAGAAAGAAAGAAAGAAAGAAAGAAAGAAAGAAAGAAAGAAAGAAAGATGGGAACCAAATGTGGTGGTGCAATCCTGTAATCCCAGTACTTGGGAGGCTGAGACGGGAGGATTGCAGGTTCAAGGACAGCCTCAGCAAATAGTGAAACTCATCAACCTAGCAAGGCCCTGTTTATTTTTTGTTTTGTTTTTTGTGTGTTTTTTTGGTGGTACTGGGGTTCCTGGAAGCCCTTCTACTTCCGGGCTACACTCCCAGACCTATTTTTATACGTTTTTATTTGGAGACAGGGCCTCCTAAACCAGCGTGGCTGGCTTCGAACCTGCGAGATCCTCCTGTCTCCACCTCCCAAGCATGGGGATTACAAGCGTGCACTACCATGCCCGGCAGAAGGCCCTGTTTTAAAATAAACCTAAAATAGGGCAGGGGGTGCAATAACTCAGAAGTAGAATGCCCAGTACATGCAAATAAATAAATAAATATAAAAATAAGGGAGAGAGAGAGAGAGAGAGAGAGAGAGAGAGAGAGAGAGAGAGAGAGATGAACTGACTAGTAACAGAATGGGCAAGGGCAGAAAGAGCTGCTCACCTGCCAGGCGGGATTCGTCATGTCTGGCTGGGTGCGGTCCTCCCGGTAGCCGAGAGCTCAGCCCCAGCCCAGCCTTCCCATCCAGGGGTTCAGTACCAGCCAGGACCTGTCAGCACAGAGCCCCTTCCAACCCCCGCTGGCACCTGCACCTCACGACCCTCAGCGGTCAGTTTCCCTCAGAAGGGTGAAGCCTTTGGGGGCTGGAGGGTTGGATGGTGTTTTTTTTTAATCATTGTGCCCCAGTATCTGGGCCTCTCCTTGGTTAGAGACCAAAGAAATCTCAGGTCTTAATGGGGCTATTTAATAAAAGCTGGAAGCTTCAAGGTGCCCTTCATTTTTGGTAGTGAGAATTGAACCCAGGGGCGTTCTACCTCTGCGTTATACCCCAACCCTTATTTTTTTTTTTTTAATTTGAAACAGGCTCTCTCTAAGTTGCTGAGGCTGTCCTCAAGCTGGCCATCCGCCTGTCTCATCCTTCCAAGAAATGGAATTACAGGCACATGCCACTGGATTTTTATTTTTATTTTTTCTAACAAAGCTTTATTCTGGATCCTGTCTATCAGATTTAATATATCTTTTCAATTCCTGCCCCTGGGCTTTTTCACCAGTCACTTGCTCAGTCTAGAATACTGAGTCTCCTGCTGGAAGCCTGCCTCAAGCCTGTCCCTGCCCAGCCCCACTTCCTTTATGAAGCCTGACGGGCCCAGTCCATGTCTCATGATGGAGCCCATGTCAGAAGCTCGTGCACCACATGTACCACAAGCTACCTTGTGTAACATCCCTCTCCCTCTTTAGAGGTTTTCTTAAGGACAGGGACTGATGAGCAGGGATGCTTTTATGGTTTTTGGACCTCCCCACAGCACCTAGATAGTGCCTTGATCCATGTAGCTTGGATTCAACAGAAATAAACTTGACACCATCTTGGAAAACAGCGACTTTAACCTCCTGATGCCACACTAAACTTTTACATCACTGCGAACTAATAGCTAACATTTTCTGAGTGTCCCTCCTTCTTATGACAACCTGAACAAATAATTGCTGCTTTAGACAATAGGGCATTCATTTTTTTTGACTGTGGGCAGTAGGAGCAGCTGCAGGGAAGGGAAGACGGGAGGTCTGAGTCAGTAAGGCTGAGGGCAGGTGAAGGGAGTCTTTTCCCCTCGGTTTTGAAGAGGTGTGGCCCAGAACCCCTCTAAAAAGCAACTCAGTGTACTCCAAGGGAGTCATCGAAATGATCATCCTTGAGCCGGGCATGGTGGCGCACGCTTGTAATCCCAGCATTCAGGAGGCTGAGACTAGAGGATCACAGTTTGGGGACAGCCTCAGCTACTTAGTGAGGCCCTCTGCAACTTAGTGAGACCCTGTTTCAAAATAAAGAATAAAAAATAAGGCAGGAGGTGCAGCTCGAAGGTTGAATGCCCCTGGTTCTATCCCCAGAACTGCAAAAAAAAAAAAAGATCATCCTTTGCAGGACGTGGTGGCGCACACGCCTCTAATCCCAGCACTTGGGAGGCTGAGATGGGAGGCTTGCAGGCTCCAGGCCAGCCTCAGCAATTTAGCAAGATTCTCAGCTACCTAGTGAGACCTTGTTTCAAAACAGAAACATAAAACGGGGCGGGGGTGTACAGAAGTAGACTACTCCTGGGTTCAATTCTCAGTACCAAAGGGAAAAAAAAGATTCTTAAGCTCAGTGGGTCAAACGTGACCCCTTCCTTGCTCACATTTTCATAACTAAATATTCCAGTAAAGTAGGTTTCTGCCCCCATAATGTGAGAACTTTCAGAAGTCCACTGATTACAAGTACTTCATTTTAGTTTATTGGGAGTGTTTTTGTTTGTTTGTTCTGAAATCACAGCTCTGGGTTTGATGTCTCTGGAGTCTTTGCTCCTGTCCTGTGACCTCACCCACGGCCTCAGAGTAGGTTTCACAGCAGCCTAGGCCCCCCATACACACTTCCATAATAATCTGTTTAATGCTTCCTTCCCTGACCCACAAATCACCAGGGCAGGTGACTGGGGCCAGGGGACTGGTCCTCCCTTGTGCTGTTGACTCCTAGCACAGCAGCCTGGGGCGTGGGGAGCTCTGTCAATCTGTATTGACTGGGAAAACAGCCTGGCAGTTCCTCAGAAAGTTAAACAGAATTACCATATGCCTGGGCAGCTCCACTCCTCATGTGTGTCCAAGAGAACTGCAAACAGATGCCTGCTCAAAAACTCGCACATGAACGTTCATATCAGCATTATTTATAATAGCTGAAAGTGGAAACAAGCCAAATGTCTATCAACTCATGCAGAGATTAATAACAAGAAGGAATGCCGTACTGACATGCTACAACATGAACGAACTTTTTTGTTTTGTTTCGGTCCTAGGGATGGAACCCAGGGCCATCCTACCTCCGAGCTATACCTCCAGCCCTATTTTTTATTCTTTATTTTGAAACAGGGTCTCACCATGTTGCAAAGGGCCTCACTAAGTAGCTGAGGCTAACCGCAAACCCCGATCCTCCTGTCTCAGCCTCCCGAATGCTGGGATTACAAGCGTGTGCCCCCATGCCAGGCCATGCACAAACTTTGAAAACGTCTTGCTAAGCGAAAGAAGCCAGATGCAAAAGGTCACAGATGACGTGATTTCGTCCACATGAAGTTCCCAGAGTAGGCAAATCCTTAAAGACAGAAAGTAGGTTAGTGGCTGCCAGAGACTGGAGGTGATCAGGACATGGGGTCTCTTGTTATAAAGACAGAAAGGCTTAGGGATCAGCAAGCCGAGGGGTTTGCAGTATAGCGGATACACTAAAAAGCACTCAGTTGTAAACTTTAAAATGGTGCATTTTAGCCGGGCGTGGTGGCACCATGTTTGTAGTACTTAGGAGGCTGAGACAGGAGAATCACAGGTTCGCAGCCAGCCTCAGCTACTTAGTGAGACCCTGTTTCAAAATTCGGAATAAGCCAGGCGTGGTGGCGCACGCTTGTAATCCCAGCATTCGGGAGGCTGAGACCTGAGGATCGTGGTTCACAGACAGCCTCAGCTACTTAGTGAGGCCCTCTGCAACTCAGTGAGACCCGGTTTCAAAATAAAAAATAAAAAAATAGGGCAGGGGGTGTAGCTTGGAGGCCGAATGCCCCTGGGTTCCATCCCCAGACCCGCCAAAAAAAAAAAAAAAAAAAAAAATCGGAATAAAAGGGTGTATTCATTTTGGGTCACCCCCCCCCCATGCCATTTTGGCATAGGGCTGTATTTCTATTTTCTGTATTTCTATCTTTCTAATAAACTTCTTTAAATCTTCAGAAAAAAAAACTCGGAATAAAAAATAGGCTGGGAGTATAGCTTGGAGGTAGAATGCCCCTGTGTTCAACCCCCAGTTCCACAATAATTAATTAATTAATTAATTAAAAATGGTGCTTATTAAGTCAGGTGTGAGTTGCACACTTCTAATCCCACTGCTTGGGAGGCTGAGACCAGAGAATCACAGGTGTGAGATCAGCTACAGTAACTTAGTGAGACCCTGTTTCAAAATAAAAAAATAAAATATGGCTGGAGTGTAGTTCAGAGGTAGAGTGCCCCTGAGTTCAATCCTCAGAACCGCAAAAGGGGGGGGCATTTTATCATTTTATGTTATATGAATTATAAAAATATTGCCTTAATTATTGAATTAATGATGTATCTCTTTAAAAGATTGCAGCCCGGGTGCTCTGGATGAACCTCAAGCCTGCTGGCTCATGGGCGTGGCTGAGATTTCCTGCGCTCCAGCTCTGGCTGCCAGTACTCTAGCTGGACTTGGTCCATCGCTGACACTTTTCCTAATTTCAAGAGAGGAAGTCCGAGAGGGAAGACTCCACCCTGTTTGAAACTGACTTAGGAAGTTGTCAGATTAACAACAAAAGGCCCTTAATTTCCAGGCCAAGTACATAATTCTGTGTGTTTGGGGTGGGGGGAAGTACTGAGGATGGAACCTAGGGGTATTCTGCCTCCTAGATACACACCTAGCCTATCTCATTTTTTAGTTTGAAACAGGGTCTTGCTAAATTTCTGACACTGGCCTCGAACCTGTGGTCCTCCAGTCTCAGCTTCCCAAGTATTAGTATTATAGGCATGCACCACCATGCCCCATCTCCAAGTAAATATTTTTTTTTCTTTTTTGGTTCAAAGGACTAAACCCAGAGATATTCTACCTCTAAAGTACACCCCACCTCTATTTTATGTATTTATTTATGTGTAGTACTGGTGATAAAACCCAGGGGCATTCTACCTCTGGGCTATACCCCCAGTCCTATTTTTTATTCTTTATTTTGCAACCGGGTCTCACTAAGTTGTAAAGGGCCTCATTAACTAGTAGCTGGGGCTGTCCTTGAACCGCGATTCTCCAGTCTCAGCCTCCCAAATGCTGGGATTCCAAAGCGTGCGCCATCACACCCGGCTTATTTTTTATTTTGAAACAGGGTCTCACTTTGTTACTGAGGCTAGCCTCGAACCTATGATCCTCCTGTCTCAGCCTCCCAAGAACTGGGATTGTAGGTGTGGGCCACCACACCTGGCTTGAGTACATCATTTTACATAGATGGGGCAAGGGCAAGTGGTGAATTTCCAAGTTAGAATTCTGACTTACTTTATTGCAGGCTTTGGAAATTTGCATAAGAAATGAGGGAAAAGGTATTGGTGCTCTGTGGGCCACATTTAGAGTAGTCAAGTGTCAACAAAGGCAAAGTGCTGTGAGCAGTTCAAACCCTGGTGGATGGCATGGGGGTGGGGACAGACACCCCCATGTAGACATGCTCAGCTCCACTGAACGTGTGTCTTCAGGCTCGTCCTCACAGTTTCATCTCTTCTGTGGGACACATACTTCTAGGGGAACTGAGAACCAAAGATCCTGAGAAAACCCTATTTAGAGAAAGAAGAGACAAGATGAAGGTGGTGGCAACACCTGTAATCCCAGCATTTGGAAGGTGAGACGGGAGACACAGGTTAGAAGACAGCCTCGGCAGCTTAGATAGACTCTCAGCACCTAGTGAGACCCTGCTTTCAAGCAAAAATAAAAAAAGGCTAGAGGGTATAACTTGGAGGTGAAGCACCCCTGGGTTTTACCCTCAGTACCGCTAAATAAACAAATAAATAAAATTAAATAAAAAGAGCTAGAGATACAACTCAGAGCTAGAATGCTCCTGGTGTTAATTCCAAGTACAAAAAAAAAGACACACACACACACACACACACACACACACACACACACAGAGTCAAAGGCTGAGTTTCTGTGCAGACGCCATTTCTTATTAAGACCTTTCTCTGCAATCGATAAGCAATTTGCTCTTCAGATCTTAGCAGTCTTCCCAGTCATCCAGTGTATTTGCCAGTGCTGCCGGGCAGTGCCTGTGTATGTTTATAGATTTTAATCTATTTTAAAAATTTCATCAAAAGCAGTAGCTTATTATAAGGGCAAAAGCAGCAATTCTTTGTTCTCCAACTGCAGTTGGTACAGATGTCCTGTGAGGCCCCACTTCAGCCCTCCTGGGCCTTGCTGGTTGGGTGGCTCCTGTGGAGGGCCTGGGTGGGGCCCTCTTCCTATAGCCCCAAACCCAGCTGGCCACGCCTCCCTGGTGACTTGGTAGTAACACTGGCCCAAGGACCCACTACAGAACTGTTTTTTTTTTTTCTTTTGTGTGTGGTACTGGGGTCCCTGGAAGCCCTTCTACCTCCGGGCTACACTCCAGACCTTTTTTTTTTTTTTTTTTTTTTAAGATTTTTTAAACAGGGTCTCTTAAGCCAGCGTGGCTGGTTTTGAACCAGTGCGATCCTCCTGTCTCTGCCTCCCAAGCGCGGGGATTACAAGTGTGAGCCACCACGCCCGCTTCAGAACTGCTATTTATTTATTTATTTATGCCAGGCGTGGTGGCGCACGCTTGTAATCCCAGCATTCGGGAGGCTGAGACCTGGAGGATCGCGGTTCGCAGACAGCCTCAGCTACTTAGGGAGGCCCTCTGCAACTCAGTGAGACCCGGTTTCAAAAAATAAAGAAGAAAAAATAGGGCAGGGGGTGTAGCTCGGAGGTCAAATGCCCCTGGGTTCCTGTGTATGTGTGTGTATGGTACTGGGAATTGAATCCAGGGGAATTCTACCCCAGCCCTATTTTAATTTTAATTTGGAAATAGGTTCTCCCTAAACTGCTGAGGCTGACTTTAAACCTGTGATCCTCCTATCTCAGCCTTCCAAGTACTGGGATTATAGGCTTGCAAAATCACACCCTGCTTTTTTTTTTTTTTTTTAATAAGGTCTTGCTAAATTACTTAGGCTCTCCTCGAACCTACAGTTATCCTGTCTCAGCCTTCCAAGTACTAGGTTTACAGGCACGAACACCATGCCCAGCTTACAGGACTCATCTTGATATTGAGAAATTTGGGGAAGGACTGTTTGGCTTCATGAGGCCATCTGTAACAGGAGCAGGGGCATGTGTCTCTGGATACTGGAGAGGCCAAGCTGGAGCGCCCTGATGGAGCTGTTTGGATGCTAAACTTCCCTGTGGGGTTCTGATTGTGAGTGGCTTTTCCATTTCCTAATTGTGACAGTCTCTCAAGGTAAAACGAGCATCACTAGTATGAATAGGGAACATTCCAGAACAACCATCATGTATCAGGTATTTGTCTAAACGTGTGTGTGTGGGGGGGTCTAGGGATAAAACCCAGGGGCATTTGACCCCCAAGCTATACCCCCTGCTCTATTTTTTATTCCTTTTTTTTTTTTTTTTTTGGTGGTGGTGGTACTGGGGTTCCTGGAAGCCCTTCTACCTCTAGGCTACACTCCCAGACCTATTTTTATATCTTATTTGGAAACAGGGTCTCTTACCCCAGCAAGGCTGACTACCAACCTGCGCAATCCTCCGGTCTCTGCCTCCCAAGTGCGGGGATTACAAGTGTGCGCCACATGCCTGGCTTATTCCTTATTTTGAAACAGGGTCTCACTAAGTTGTGGAGGGCCTCATTAAGTAACTGAGGCTGTCTGCGAACCGTGATCCTCTAGTCTCAGCCTCCCAAATGCTGGGATTACAAGCGCGCACCACCACACCCAGCTGAACCTAGGGAATTCTACCTCTGAGTTACATCTCCAGCTCTATTTTATTTTTACTTGGAAACAGGGTCTCGCTAAACTGCTGAGGCTGCTTTGAACCTGTATTCTCCTGTCTCAGCCTCCTAAGTATTGGAATTACTGGCACGTGCCTCCATGCCCAACTGTCTAAACACTTCTCAAGGCATCATCTCATTCAGTCTTCTCCATGACCCAGTGAGATTGACACTATTTTAATGCCCTTCCAGATGAGGAAACCAAGCTCAGAATGGTTAACCACCCTGAAATCACACAGCTACTGAGTAGCAGAGCTAGGTTTGAAGCCTGGCCCACCTGACTCCAGAGTCTAGCATCCCAGAAGCCTCTTTCAGGGTTTCTAGAGAACTTCCCTTCTCCAATCAACTTGACTTGCCCCGGGGCCTTTGTGAACAGAAAGTCCACCTCACAATCCACATAGCAGTGAAAACAGGCTCTTAAAGTGTGGCTGTGAATGTAATGACAGGGACACCTGTGGGGAGCCATTAAGGCTTTCCCCTAGATTAGCGTCTCTGACTCAGCTGACTGTCCTTTGCCCAGAGTCAACAAGGTTTGGGGAGAAGATCAGATGGTGATGGCACGAGGGTACTGATTAACCTATCTGTAATGTATGTGCTTTGGATTGGTCTTTATTGTATTCTGGTGGTGGTAGCATGAGGATGTTGATTGACCTGTGACTGTATAAATACCTCTGGAAAAACAAACCCAGTGTCGGCGCAATAGAGAATACTGACCCGGGCGTAGTCGTCGACCAGTAGGAAATACTGACTCAAGATCAGTAGAGATAGTAGGCTGGCGGCTCCCCCACATTAAAATAAATTAAATATTCTGAGAATCAAATTCTTAGAGATAAATTCTTCATCCTCACACCTCTCTTCAGAACCTGTACTTTTGCTGGCTGGCTCCGGCAGACACCAAAGTCCTGACCCTTGGGAGCTGGGAGGCCACAGGCTCCAGCTGCTCCCGAAATTGCCCTGAGCTGTTTGTAGCAGGTGGCGCTGTACAGAGATGGAGAGCAGCCTCCTGAGCAGATCTCCTAAGCAAGGGTTCCCTGTCACCTCCCTAAAGAGGCTATGGGCTGGGTGCGCATAACCCCAGTGCTTAGGAGGCCAAGACAGGAGGATCACAGGTTTGAGTGAGACTCTCATCAACCTAGTAAGACCTTGTCAAAAAAATAAAAATAAAGCTGGGCATGGGGATGCATGCTTGTAATTCCAGTACTTGGGAGGCTGAGTCAGGAAGTTTGTAGGTTCAAGGCCAACATCTTAGTGAGGCCCTCAGAAACTTAGTGAGATCCTATTTCAAAATAAAAAATAAGCCAGGTATGGTGGTGCACACTTGTAATCCCAGTACTTGGGAGGCTGAGACAGGAGGATCGCAGGTTTGTGGCCAGCCTCAGCTACTTAGTGAGGCCCTTTGCAACTCAGACCCTGCTTCTAAATAAAGAATAAAAAAAAAAATGGGGGCCGGGCATGGTGGCACACCTTGTAATCCCAGCATTTGGGAGGCTCAGACAGGAAGATTGAAGGATTATGGTTTGCAGCCAGCCTCAGATACTTAGGCCCTCCACAACTCAGTGAGACACTGTTTAAAAAAAAAAAAAAAAAGGCTGGGGGTGTATTTTGGAGGTAGAATGCCCCCTGGGTTCCATCCCTGATACCGGGGGGAAAAAAAAAGAATAAAAAATGGGGCAAGGGATATAACTCAGAGATAGAATGGCCCTGGGTTCAATCTGCAGCACTGCAAAAATAAATAAATAAATAAATAAATAAATAAATAAATAAATAAATAAATAGTAAGGCTCCAGATGTAGCTTGGAGGTAGAATGCCCCTGGGTTTAAGCTCCAGTGACATGAAAATGAATGAATGAATGAATGAATGAATGAATGAATGGTCTGGGGGTATAGCTCAGAGGTAGAATGTACCTGGATTCAATCCCCAGTGCCACAAAAACAGAAAGAGATTCAGGAATCAGCAGGAAGAAAATCTGATGAGTATTCAGTCTGATGTTATGACCAGGTGTGGTGGTGCACACCTGTAATCCCAGTACTTGGGAGGCTGAGACAGAAGGATTGCAGGTTCAAGGATAGCCTCAGCAACACAGAGAGACTCTTAGCAACCTAGTGAGACTCTACTTCAAAATAATTTTTTAAAGGGTTGGGGATATAGTTCAAAGGTAGAATGCCCTTGGGTTCAATCCCTAGTACCTTGCACTAACACAAAAATTGATGTTACAAACAAGGAAACTGAAATCCAGGGAGATGAAGGAAAGTACACTGTGATTCTGTGTGTGTGTGTGTGTGTGTGTGTGTGTGTGTGTGTGTGTGTTTGTGTGTGTGTGTGTGTGTGTGTTACTGGCAGTTGACCCCAGGGGCAGTCTACCTTTGAGCCATACCGCCAGCCCAATTTTATTATTTGGAAACAAGGTCTCACTAGGTTGCTGAGGAAATTGCTAAATCGCTGAGGCTAGCTTCAAACTTGTGATCCTCTTATCTCAGCCTCCCAAGTGCTGGGATTACAGCCATGTGCCGCCACGCCCAGCTAAGACATACTCTGTCTGAAAGCACAACGTGGGTGTCCTGGCTCCCACATTGTCTCAGAGATGGTGTAATTGACAAAGATTTTTTTTTTTTTTTTTTTTTTGAGACAGAGACCTGGACTCGACTTCCTGGCGGTCAGTGACATACTGTAATAACAGCGGGCTGTGGATGGGTGTTTTTTGAATCCTTGTGTGATATGTGTATCATGTGCGTCTGTTTCTCAAACGAGCCCTAGAGTAAGACTCATCTCAGGCACGTGTTTAAAATGAGGACTCCTGTCCTGCTCTGATCTGTTTCTCTTGCTCTTGGTCCAACCCCCAACCTGTTATCACCTCCATCTTACAGTCTTTAGGATGGTCTTTTTAGACTCGTGCAGAGCTAGAAATCCTAGGAAGGATTCTGAACACACCTCTCATCTGCTCCCTTTATTCTCAACGCCGGAGCTGAGTCCTCTAGGTGGCGGGAATGAGCCACCTGTTCATTCTTTGGAGCTGATCCTCGAGACTTTTCCAGATTTTTATAAGAAAACAAATACTGATAGGTGGCCAGAAAGGAAGCAGATATTTTTTTTTATTTAGGTTTTATTTTTTATAAGTGGCACATATTGAGAGTGGTGTACATTTACATTGTGCTTCATGCCCTTCCCCCTCCCCTTCCCTCCCCCCAATAGAGAGTGTCTAGGTTAATCATGTTGTATTTATGCTATTGCACATATTCGTGTGTAGCTCCTCCATTAAACAACCTCAGCTTTCGAAAGGAAGCAGATATTAACATATGCTTTTCTCACTGACTGAAAGGTGGTCTAGACTCCATGGAACAAAACACTGGTAGAAACTCAGGCTTTGAATTCAAATAGAGACAGCTTCAAACCCAGAGTCAGATGTTTGAAGAACGCCTTCCATCTTTGTGACCCTGCCAGACTGTTTCAATTCGTCAGGTATTCGTGGTGTGTGCCTGTAATCCCAGCACTTGAAAGCCTGAGACAGAAAAATTTTAGGTTTGAGGGCAGCCTCAGCATCTTAGTAAGTCTCCGTTTTAAAATAAAAAGGGTTGATGTGCAGCTTGGAGGTAGAATGCCCCTGGGTTCAATCCACAGTACATACATACATACATACATACATACATACATATGTAAATGTATAAATAAATACATAAATGTAAAAATAAATTCCTCAAGTCTCAGTTTCTTGTTTTATATAATGGGAACAATAATCATACCAGCTTAACAGGATTGTGGGAGGCCTTATTTTGCAAGTGCTGAAAAATGTTAGCTGTTATTAGTACTTCAGCTCTTACGTCTCTTTCTGAAGATATATAATTATGAAGTCTGTTGAGCAGGTGGGTGGGTCCTACTTTCTCCCCGGTTAGTTAAAACTCCCTAAGGAGGCATTCAGCACAATCTTTTCTGAGCTCCAGCCTAGGGTGACAGGTCACATCCTGGGAACCAGTAAATGAAGAGCACAGAGGCCACGGTGGAAACTTACTGGCTTCCTTAATAAAATCAAACCCTTGTCCCCCGAGGTTGGCTCTTGATGGCTGGAGACTTGTCACGTGGGAAGGGTGCTGGATTGCTGTTTTGTCCCCCAAGAGAAGTTTCCTTCCCCTAGAGATTTCTCCCTAATCTCACAGTTGCCTCCAAAGGTAGAGACTTGCGTCCTGCCCCACCTCCTCCGTGGGATTTCCCCTTCCCTGCCACATTTCAGGATTAAGTTTGACTGGATTGAAGGTGTCAGCTGTCAGCAGGGGTCTTTTCCCGAAGATGAGACATGGGGATTTTCTTCTTTTTATCTTCACCTGGAGTAGCTTGCAATTTCAGGACCCTTTATTTCTAACTGGAAATAATAAGAATGATGATAATAACAGTAGCTACTGTTTGTACAGTCCTTCTTACAGGCCAAGTGTTTATGTGAGTTCTTTTCTTCCACCTTTTTTTCTTTTCTTTTCTTTTTTCTTTCTTTTTTTTACTTTTTGGTACTGGGTAATGAACACAGGGGCATTTTACCTTTGAGCTACACCCCTTGCCAGCACTTTTTCTTTTTTATTTTTTTAGTGGTACTGGGGTTCCTGGAAGTCTTTCTACCTCCAGGCAACACTCCCAGACAGACCCATTTTTTAAAAATATATTTTTATTTGGAAACAGGGTCTCTTAAGCCAGAGAAACCTGTATGATCCTCCTGTCTCTGCCTCCCAAGCGTGGGGATTATAAGTGTGCACCACCACGCTTGGCTTATTTTTTGTTTTGAAACTGGCTCTTTAGATGGGTGTGATGGCACATGCTTGTAATCCCAGTACTTGGAGGCTGAGACAGGAGGATCACAGGTTCTAAAACCAGTCTCAGCAACTTAGGCTATCAGTAACTTAGCAAGACCCTGCTTGCAAATAAAAAATTAAATAGGGCTGGGGATAGAGCTTGAAGGTAGAATGCCTCTGGGTTTAATCCCCAATACCACAAAACTAAAAAAAAAAAAAAAAACAGGGTCTCACTAGGTTGTGGAGATTCTTGCTAAATTGAATTGCGGAGGCTGACCTCGAACCTGTGATGATCCTATCTCAGTCTTCCAGGTACTGGGATTACGGGCATATGCCACCACACTTCCTTCAATCTTGGCTACAACCCAATGGGTGAGTTTTTATGGGCACCATCATTTTACAGATGGGGAAGTGCTGGAAGGAAACTTGCTCAAGGCCTCGGGGTAGCCCGGGAAGGAGTTAGGGATGGAGCCCAGGAGTCTGACTTGAGAGCTAAATTCCAGATCTCAGGGCTCTGAAGAGAGCTGAATGAACAGACACTGCCCTCCAGTCCCCCTTTTCCCTGGAGAGCGATAAAGATGAGGGGAGAAGGGGAGTACTGAGGGGAGAGACCTAAAGAGAGGGGTTTTGTGTCCTGGGAGGTAAAAAGATGCATCTTCAACAGAAAAGCTACTGCTGCAAAAACAACAACAGGACTTGAAGGTTAACATGCAAACACAGGCTGACCCTGGGGACCCAGCACCTAAAGGTCAGGTAGGGGGTGAGGAGGGTGCAGAGCTGCTGCGGGTCCACATCTTGTCCATATAAAGCAATTTGCAGAGAAGGCAGAGTGGAAGGAGAGGAAGCTGAGGCGGTAAGGAAATATATTTGAAGTTTATTTAGCAAAAAGGACTAAATGCTCTGTGATCCATTTATATAACGTTCTGGAGAAGGCAAAATGACTGAGACAGAAGTCAGCTCTGTGGTCCTCACAGGCCAGAGGTGGGATGCAATGACTAAATGCAAAGGGATGCAGGGACCTTTTGGGAATGATGGAACCGAGATGTATCTTAATGGAGGTGATGGTTATACCACTGAAAACATTTGTCAAAATGCGTCAAAATGTATGCTTTAAAAGTGCAAATTTTCAGCCAGGTGTGGTGGCACATGCTTATAATTTCAGCAATTTGGGAGGCTGAGACAGGAGAATCGCAGGTGCATGGTCAGCCTCAGCTACTTAGTGAGGCCCTTTGCAACTCAGTGAGACCTTGTTTCAAAATAAAGAATAAAAAATAGGGCTGGGGGGTGTAGGTGTATCTTGGAGGTAGAATGCCCCTAGGTTCCATCCCCAGTACCTTAAAAAAAAAAAAAGGCAAATTTTCAACCTGGACATGGTGGCATATTCCAGTAAATCCCAATACTTGGGAGGCTGAGACAGAAGGATTGAGGGTTCGCAATCAGCCTCAGCAACTTAGTAAGGCACTCTGCAACTCAGTGAGACCCTGTTTCAAACAAATAGGGCTGGGGATGTAGCATGGAGATAGAATGCCCCTGGGTTCAATCCTCAGAACTCAAAAATAAAAAAAAAAATAAAAGGACAGGTTTTTTTTGTGGTGCTGGGGATTAAACCAAGGGGCATTGTACCTCTGAGCTACACATCTAGTCTTATTTTATTTTTTAGCTTGAGACAGGGTCTCACTAGTTGCAGAAGGCCTGTTAAGCTGCAGAGGCTGTGCTTGAACCTGGGATCTTCCTATCTCAGCCTCTCAAGTACTGGGACTACAAGAGTGTGCCACCACATCTGGCTGGCAAGTTTTACTGTATGTAAATTATAGCTCATAAACCTGACTTAAAAGTAAGATTGAGGGAGGTATCAAACATTGTATACTATAACTCAGCTGTGTAAAAACAGAAAAACAGGTAGCTGGACCCTTTATTCTTTAGAACAGATGTAAACGTCACAAGTTCTCATTCACATTAATATCAAGTGGGAGAGTTTGTTTTAATTTTTATTTATTTAGCAGTACTGAGGATTGAACTCAGAGTCACTCTACCTCTGAGCTATACCCTCAGCCCTCATCCCTGTCTGGACTGCTCCTTCTCTCTGGGTGCGGCCTCTCCCACCCTCCTCCTCTGCTGTGTGTGTACTGGGCAAGGGGAGAGGGCTGCGGAACTAGTGCTGGACCCTGCGCTGTCCTCTGGGCCTCAGGGGCATCTGTGGATCTCAGTGGCATCTCGCGCCTGGTCTGCTGGACCCGCAGCTGGGGTCTTGTCTGGGGACGCCTGGTGCTTCATCCTGCTCTTGGGTCCTGCCTCAGCTCTGCTGGTTTTATAGACACAAGCCTGATCCTGTTTAAAGTCCCCTCACTTCCTGGATTCCTCCAGGCTTGAGCCCACGGCAGCTCCTCAGGCTCTCCGCTGGCAACCATGTCCACATCCCCAGGGGTTCTTAGGAACTTCTGGGTTTTTATCTGAGCCACATCAAGCGGAGGGGAATTGAAGTGGGGCAGGATATGTGAGGGCACGGAAGACCCCTCTCCCAACTTGAACACACCATGCACAGCAGGTGGCAGAGGGACCTGCGAGGGGACGCCCCAGGGCTCCACTTTTATCTCTGGCTCACCCTCAACCTGTTTGACGTGGTGAGGGTGGTGGCTTGTGCTCCCTCCTGGTGCTGGAGGGGTTGCACGAGTCCCCTCTCATCCAGACAAGGGTTGTCAGTCATATCATCAAATCATCCACCTTTTTCCCTCCCTGGACCCTGAGCCCCAGGGGCCGTGAGTTTCCTGATAATGAAGGTCAAGAGCCTTTGGG
Source organism: Muscardinus avellanarius (assembly GCF_963383645.1). Classification (NCBI taxonomy): domain Eukaryota; kingdom Metazoa; phylum Chordata; class Mammalia; order Rodentia; family Gliridae; genus Muscardinus; species Muscardinus avellanarius. The sequence continues at coordinate 69,602,249 of NC_137798.1, forward strand.
AAGGTAAAGAACGGGCTCTGTAACTGTGAGCTTTAAGCAAAGGTAATCATTCCCAGGAGAGCATTTTAACTGGCCTGTTAAGGGACTGCCTTTAAAATGATACAGAAGCTCAGCGAGGTGGCACACACTTGTCATCCAGGTATTGAGACAGGAGGACCACCGTGTTGAAGCCAGCCTCCGCAATTTACTGAGGACTTCCACAACTTAGTGAGATCCTGTTTCAAAATATAAAATAAAATAGGGCTGAGGGTTTAGGGAGTAGTGGAGCTCAGAGGTAGAATGCCCTTGGGTTCAGTCCCCAGTCCTGCAAAAAAATTTTTTTAAATAAAAATAAATAAAATATCCAAGCCCTGGGCCGGACCTACACTGACGAAGAATTTGATGAACTATGTTTTGAATTTGGTCTGGAACTCGATGAAATTACTTCTGAGAAGGAAATAATATGTAAGGAACAAGGTAACGTAAAGGCACAGGGGGCCTCCGATGTTGTTCTTTACAAAATTGATGTTCCTGCCAATAGATATGATCTCCTGTGCCTGGAAGGATTAGTTCGAGGACTTCAGGTCTTCAAAGAAAGGATAAAAGCTCCAGTATATAAACGGGTAATGCCTAATGGAGAAATTCAAAAGTTGATCATCACAGAAGAGACAGCTAAAGTACGCCCTTTTGCAGTAGCAGCAGTTCTCCGGAATATAAAGTTTACTCAAGATCGATATGACAGCTTCATTGAACTTCAGGAGAAATTGCACCAGAACATTTGCAGGAAAAGAGCACTGGTTGCCATTGGTACCCATGACTTGGACACTTTGTCAGGCCCATTTACCTTTACTGCAAAGCGTCCTTCAAATATCAAATTCAAGCCTCTGAATAAGACCAAGGAGTATACGGCCTGTGAATTAATGAACATCTACAAGACTGACAATCACCTCAAACATTATTTACATATCATTGAAAACAAACCTCTGTACCCAGTGATCTATGATAGCAACGGTGTTGTCCTGTCGATGCCTCCGATCATCAATGGAAATCATTCCAAAATAACAGTAAATACAAAAAATGTATTTATTGAATGCACTGGAACTGACTTTACTAAGGCAAAAATAGTTCTTGATATTATTGTTACCATGTTCAGTGAATATTGTGGAAATCAATTCACGGTTGAAGCAGCTGAGGTAGTTTCTCCTAATGGAAAATCAAATACCTTTCCAGAACTGGCTTACCGAAAAGAGATGGTGAGAGCTGATGTAATTAACAAGAAAGTTGGAATCAAAGAAACTCCAGGAAATCTTGCCAAGCTTCTGACCAGGATGTGTTTAAAGTCAGAAGTCATCGGTGATGGGAATCAGATTGAAATTGAAATCCCTCCAACCAGAGCTGACATTATCCATGCGTGTGATATTGTAGAAGACGCAGCTATTGCCTATGGATATAACAACATTCAGATGAGTCTCCCGAAAACATACACCATAGCTAATCAATTTCCCCTTAATAAGCTCACCGAACTTCTCAGACACGACATCGCAGCGGCCGGATTCACCGAAGCGCTTACCTTTGCTCTGTGCTCCCAAGAAGATATTGCTGATAAACTTGGTTTGGATATCTCTGCAACAAAGGCGGTCCACATAAGTAACCCTAAAACAGCTGAATTTCAGGTGGCACGCACTACTCTTCTTCCTGGCCTCCTAAAAACCATAGCAGCAAATCGGAAAATGCCCCTTCCTCTGAAACTATTTGAGATCTCTGACGTTGTAATAAAAGATTCTAGCAAAGGTGGGCCTGGATTTTATTTTATAACAAAAGACGCCTTTCTGATGGAGTATTCTAAATACGTACATGTGGATTCCCTGCTTGTCATCTGGTGTGCATCGAGGACTCTGTAGGAGAGACAGCACGGCATCTTGCTGCGTAGACACGACAGCCGAGTGCTTGGGTTTCCGTCAGGGTTCTGTTCTTTATCAGCAGCTTAACTTTGGCAGTTTGCCTAATCTCCCCGTGGCTCAGTTTCTTCATCTGTACAATGGGCATAATGGCAGCATTTATTTTATTAGATGTGTTCTAAGGATCAAATAAAATTTAAGTTTCAGCCACAAAAAAAAAAAATAAATAAATAAAATAAAACAATACAGGTTTTCAGCTAGCCATGATGGTGCATGCCTGTAATCCCAGTACTTAGAAGGCTGAAACAGGAAGACCATGGGTTTGAGGCCAGCCTCAGCAACTTATCAAGAACCTGTTTCAAAATAAAAAGGGCTTAGCCCGATATATGGTGGTACCCGTTTGTAATCCCAGTATTTGGGAGGTTGAAACCGAAGGATCAAAGGTTTGCTGGCACATGCTTATAGTCGCAGCATTCGGGAGGCTGAGACAGGAGGATTGAAGTTGGTGGACAGCCTCAGCTACTTAGTGAGGCCCTTTGCAACTCAGTGAGACTTTTTTACAAAATAAAGAAGGATCATAGGTTCCCTTCTGCAACTTTAATGAGATTCTATTTCAAAACAAAAAGAGTAAAATAGGACTGGGGTATAGCTCAAAAGTAGAATGCCCTTGGACTTCATCCCTAGTACCAAAAAAGCGGCGGGTGGGGAACATGTCGGAGTCTGACCTGGGCAGGAAGTGGGACCGGTGCTTGGCAGACGCGGTGGTGAAGATAGGTACTGGTTTTGGATTAGGAGTTGTTTTCTCACTTACCTTCTTTAAAAGAAGAATGTGGCCATTAGCCTTTGGTTCTGGCATGGGATTGGGGATGGCCTACTCCAACTGTCAGCATGATTCCAGGCTCCATACGTGGAAAATATGTCAAAGAGCAGGAGCAGTGACTTACTAGAACATCCCAGTGGGAGGACAAGAGAAATCATGTTTATTCCTCAGGAATACTGAAGTGCTCTGGAGAAAGCTGACCTCTGTTACAATGCTTTCAACTCCAGCACACTGTTTATGTATTTGAAACCAAGTCTGTTTCTTGTTTTGTATTTTCTCTCTAGAAATCGTAAGGAGATGGTCTTGAAAGAAATAAATTAAAAATGGGGGAAAAAAAGCTCCTGGGCTTAGCTTAATCCCTAGTAAACAACAACAATGATAATATAAATAAAATGGAACAGGTTTTCTAAACCAGTGGAATTCTCATCCACACAGATATATAACACACACCTCATTTTCCTGTCTCCCAATCCTGATTCTCCTCTCTGGTTCAAATCTACGAAGGCACCCTAATTAGAAGACAGGGTCCCTCCTTGACCCTATATCTTGTTTTGCCTTCCACAGTCCATCTGTCACTCTGTGTGTGCATAGGTACACGTGTGCGTGTGTGTGTGTGTGTGTGTGTGTGTGTGCATCTTTGTGTGTGTGTGTGTGTTACTGGGGATTGAACCTAGGGGCATTCTACCTCAGAGCTACACCCCCAGCCCTATTTAATTTTTTGTTTTTGAAAGAGGGTCTTGCTAGGTTTCTGAGAGTCTCGCTCAATTGCTGAGGCTGGCTTTGAACCTGAAATATTCCTGTCTCAGTCTCCTAAGTACTGGGGTTATAGGTGTACACCACTACACCTGGCTTCACTATTCATTCTGCTTCCTTAAACCAGAAAAAGTCCTCTCTCTGCCTCCCTCCTGTCCTGCTGCTGCTACCTTAGTTGAGGTTCTCAGGATTTCTCACGGGGAAGTTGGGATGACTTTTTGATCGCTTTTTCCCCCTAGACTTGCTGACTTGCTCCCCAGAACTCCTCCTTGCCACTGGTGTGATGTTTCCAAACCCAGACCAGATTGCGTGCTGCTTCTTAAAAACCTTCTGTAGCCAGGCACAGTGGGCAGGCCTGTAATCCCAACCACCCTGGAGGCTCGGGTGGGAGGATCCATCTAGCTAGACCCTATTTCAAGATAAAGAAATTAAAAAAGGCTGGGAAGCCAGGCATGCTGGCACATGCTTATAGTCGCAGCATTCGGGAGGCTGAGACAGGAGGAATGAAGTTCGTGGACAGCCTCAGCTACTTAGTGAGGCCCTTTGCAACTCAGTGAGACCTTTTTACAAAATAAAGAAAAAAAATAGGGCTGGGGGTGCAACTCAGAGGTAGAATGCCCCTGGGCTCCATCCCTAGCAGTGAAAAAAAGAAAAGAAAAGAAAAAAGAAAAGGCTAGGAATACAGCTCAGTGGTAATATGCCCCTGGATTCGATCTCAGTACAACATACGATAATGACAATTACACAGAACCCCTCCTGCAGGCCCCAGCCTGTGTGTCGTGTCCCCTGTCTGAAGACCTGTCTCCTTCTTTGTGCAGTCTCTGCTCCGGCCACACCAGTGACTTACGGCGGCCTAGATGTCTCTGTTGGTCTCCACTTCTGTGTCTTTGCATGTGCTCAAAGTCCCTCCTGACCTTTCTATCACTCGAGGTGCAGCTCAGAGACTTCCTTCCCTGAAGCCTCTCTGAGGCCTCCAGCAAGATCTCAGTGCTCTGAGTCACCAAGGTACCAACCTGCTTCCACTTGGGCATCGATATGCAGAATTGTGTCACTGTGCGGGCTGTGGGCAGTAGTAACCTCAGTGTCACCAGCACGTAGCATGGTGCTTGGCCCAAGCCAGCCCAAAGAACGAATGATACTGAGCACCAGCCCTGGACCAGAAGCGACCCGGGAGGTCACTGGCTTCAAGTTCGTATTTTCCAGATGAATCTGAGAAGTTCAGTGACTCAGTCAACTCGTGCTGTGATCGGTGACATAACTAGACCTGGTCCTGTGACTCCAGGAACAGAGCTCTTTTATCACTTTGCAGGGCCACCAGACACAAGGGAGGGAGCCAGGTGGGTCAGAGAGCACCAGGTGGGTTGGCCAGGCGTGGGCAGAGGTGAGGGAGAAGACACTAGAGGCAGAAACTTAACTCCGGGCTGGTATTGCCTATTCTCAAGCTGGAAAGTGGGCCAGCCCCACAAAGCGTTTTTGTGAAACCCTTTTCCTCTCCCGTGTGCTGCTGGAATGATGCACACAATGCCAGCGTGAGCAGCTGGCACCTGAAGTCACAGTAACAATGCTCTCAACACGTTTAAATACAGGCTCCCTCCCTCACAATTTGAGGCCTGGTCCATTTATGCAGCCTGATTACTTGCCCATTATCACAGGGATATTATTTTATTGTTTTATTTCTTTAGAATCTGTGTGTGTGTGTGTGTGTGTGTGTGTGTGTGTGTGTGTGGTTTTCTGAGGATTGAACACCCAGGGTACTCTCCTTCTGAGCTACACCCACAGCCCTTTTTGTTTTACTTTATTTTATTTTCTTGTGGTATTGGGGATTGATTCCAGGGGCATTCTACCTCCTAGCTACACCCCCAGCCCTACTTTTTATTCTTTATTTTGAAACAAGGTCAAGTTGTGGAGGACCTCACTCAGCAGCTGAGGCTGGCCACCAACCTGTGATTCTTCTGTCTTAGCCTACCAAGTACTGGGATTACGAGCGTGCGCCACCATGCCTGACTTCCTTTTTATTTTTTATTTTGAAACAGGGTATCACTAAGTTACTGAAAATCTTGCTATGTTGCTGAGGCTGTCCTTGAACTTGTGATCCTCCTGTCTCAGCCTTCCCAGTACTGGGATCATGGGCATGTGCCACCATACCCAGCAAAATTTGTATTTTATGATTGAAAAGAGCGGCTGTGCCGACTGCCTGAGCCCTTGCCCTCGTAAGCTCCCTAAGGTTGTGACTTAGAGCTCTGGGCCTCAGCGTTCCCCATTGTAAGGACAGAGGTCCTGATGCAACTCATGAGTGAATGAAAACAGGCTAAGGCAGCAGCCGGCACTGTGGGTAAGCTGGTCCTGGAGCCGAAACCTGGGCCGTGTTCCACTCTTTGCAAGGTGTATGGCCTTGAACGCCTTATTGATTTTTCTCTGTGTCTCAGCTTCTACTCCTTGTAGAAGTAGCATCCGTGTGTCACATGGATAGTGCCTGGCACTCAGTGAGTGTCCCCTCAATGTAAGCTAGTGAAAACATGCATGGAGCGGGGCACTCCACAGCCCTCCCTTCCTTCCAGAGGGAGCCCAGTTCTGTGTGTCTGTCTGGCGGATACACCTGACCTTGATTTGTGCTCTTCAGTGTAATCTTTTCAAAACTTCAGATAAATCTGGAAAAACCAGGTTCTTCCTTTTCTCCGTCCAGCCAATGACAGGTCAGCTCTTGCTCTCAGTCACCACATGTTCACTCCCCCTAAGTCCTTACATGGAACCTGCTCCTCCATTGCCCATGCTGGATACTTCAGGAATAAGTGAAAGCCCAGCCCAGGCTCAAGGCAGCATGGCCTCTGGCCTGGCTCTGCTCAGCCCTGGGGCCTGGCCCTGGCTCCCGAAACCTCCCTGAGGCCTGTTTGGACCTGCAGACTCTCAGCTCGGCAAGCCATCTCTGGCCACCCTCCTGTCACACAGGCTCTCAGAGGCCCTGGCCCTGAAGCAGGAAGAGGGAGGTGGATCGGGCGGGGGGCCGCCTTGAGTTTAGTAGAAAAAGAGCCTGAATCTTGCAGATGACAAATTGAACCCAGAGACAGCAAAAGACTGTGGGGCCTGCTTCTGGGTCTCTTAGGAACCTTTTGCTATTGGCAATTCCAGGTTCAGGATCCTAGACAAAGTCCTCATCCGCCCACTCTCCCTTGCTGAAGCAAGGGCTACCCCACATCTTCCAGACAGGCACGCTCCAGGCCCCGCATACCATGTGCTCTCCAGTAGCCAGTTCCCCACCTGCACTCCTCCACCTGCTACAAGGTCACCGTGTGGAACTTTGGCCCTGCGCTCCTGTCCCCTTTGTTGTGTAAGGGTCGGTTCCAGCCTCCACATCCTCATGGCTCACAGGGTTTTCAGACCCTGCCTCATCTTCCCAGGATCTCTAGATTTCTCTCATGTCAACAGAAAGGCAGCTGTAACCATAGCATTGAAGTCAAAGAAGGCTTAGGGAGCTCCCGCTGTGTGGTGGCATCTCACCAGGTGTGGGCGGGTGGGGACACACAGGTGTCACACCTGGTCTCTGACTTCAGGGAGCTGACCATAGAGGCCACAGGGAGATAGGCTCTCCTTCCCGCAGGCCAGCAGAGGCCACCTGCCAACTGCTGAAGTGTTAACGTCAAACAGGTGGGGTTACTAAAGGATATGAGGGCTTCTTCTTGGGGTGATTAAAATGTTCTTGAGTTGACTGTGGTGATGGTCAAACAACTCCATGACTATATGAAAAAGCACAGACTCTCCTTCCTTCCTCCCTTCCTTCTTCTCATCTTCCTTTCCTTCCTTCTTGGTTGTTGGTACTGGAGATCGAATCCAGGGGCAGGCTATCTCTGAGCTACACCTCCAGCCCTATTTTATTTTTTTGTTCCGAAACAGGGTCTTGCTAGGTTGCTGAGAGTCTCACTAAATTGTTAAAGCTGACCTCAAAACCTGCAATCCTCCTGCCTCGGCCTCCCAAGTACTGGGATTACAGGGATACCCCACCATGCCTGGCTTGAATCATATACTTTAGGATATTGGGGATTGAACCCAGAAGCATTCTACCTTGAGCTACATCCCCATCGTGTGTGTGTGTGTGTGTTGCTAGGGATTAAATCCAGATGTATTCTGCCACTGAGCTACATCCACAACCCTATTTTTTATTTTTTATTTTGAAACAGGGTCTCTAGCCATGAACCTGTGATTTTCCTGTTTCAGCCTCTCAAATACTGAGACTACAGGCTTACACCACCATGCACAGCTCTCCAGTCCCTTTTTAATTTTTTGTTTGTTTTTGTTTTGAAACAGGGTTTTCTTATGTTTTTGAGAATCTCACTAAATTGCAGAGGCTGTCCTCGAACCCATGATCTACCTCTCTCAGCCTCCTAAACACTGGGATTACAAGTCAAGTGTGTGCCTGGTTTAAATCATACACTTCAAATGAATGAAATGGATGCTATGTAAATTATATTTCAATAAAGCTGATTAAACATTTGAAGGGTTAAGCCAGGCATAGTGGCACACACCTGTAACCCCAATACTCGAGACGCTGAGACAGGAAGATCGCACGTTCGAAGCCAGCCTCAGCAACTTATCGAAGCTCTCAGCAACTTAGTGAAGCTCTCAGCACTTTAGTGAGACCGTGTTTCTAATAAAAAATAAAATAGTTCTGGGGGTATAGCCTAGAGGTAGAAGGCCCTGGGTTCTGTTCCCAGTAACACACACACACACACACACACACACACACACACACTTGAAGTTTTACCCTCACCCCTTTAGTTTGTTTTGTTTTGACATAGGGTCTTGCAAGGTTGTTAAGAGTCTCACTAAATTGTCAAGGCACATGCTTGTAATACTAGTATTTGAGAGGCTGAGTATTTGAGAGGCTGAGATAGGTGAATGGCAGGTTCACAGCCAGCCTCAGGAATTTAGTGAGGCCCTCTGCAACTTAGTGAAACCCTGTTTCAAAATAAAATAGGGCTGAGGGTAGAGCTCAGAGGTAGAATGTCCCTGGATTCAATCCCAGAATAAATAAATAAATAAATATTTTAACTGAGGGTTCTATCTGCAAAAATAAAAAATAAACACAAGTTAAGTAACATTTAAATTTAAATGGGCCGGGCATGGTGGTGCACGCTTGTAATCCCTGCACTTGGGAGGCGGAGACAGAAGGATCATGTAGGTTCAAAGCCAGATGCGCTGGCTTAGGAGACCCCGTTTCCAAATAAAAATATAAAAAAGAGGTGTCTGGGAGTGTAGCCCGGAGGTAGAAGGGTTTCAAGGAACCCCAGTACCACCAAAAAATTAAAATTAAAATTAAAAATAATAAATTTAAATGGGCCAACAGTCAGGTGTGGTGGTGCACATCTGCAACCCCAGTATTTGGAAAGCTGAAACAGGACAATTGTAAGTTTGATGACAGCCTCAGCAAATCAGTGACACTCTCAGCAACTTAGTAAGACCTTGTTTCAAAATTAAAAAAATTAAAAAGGGTTGAGTTTGTAGGTCAGAGGTAGAATGCCCCTGGGTTCCATCCCTAATACAATAATAATAATAATAATAATAATAATAATAATAATAATAATTAAACGGGCTGAATGTGGTGGTGCATGCTTATAATCCAGGTACTTGGGAGGCAGGAGGAATGCAGGCTCAAGGCTAGCCTCAGTAATTTAGTGAGATGCTGTTTTAAATAAAAAGGGCTGGGGGCACAGCTCAGTGGTAGAATGCCTCTGGATTCAAACCCCAGTACACACACACACACACACACACACACACACACACACACACACACACAATTTAAAGAATTTTCAATGGCCACCTTACTGGACAGCACGGGTCTGCACAGTGGTGGTGGTGGTATTCTGTCCTGTCAGCTCTGCCAGCTTCATCCCAGGGGGATGGGCTTGGCTAGAGAAGGATCAGAGTGGCGGCCCCAAGCCTGATAGTGCAGAGGGAAGTGAGACTCATTCTCAGAAAGAAACTGCCATATAAGGCAGTATGCTCCTGGCATCTGACCCTGGGTTCCCGGAGGAGAGGGATGCAGATGGCTGGGGGCCGGGCAGGGGGGATGATGGGAAGGCACCCCTAAACTAGCCATCCTGAGATTTGTACAGAGACCTGTTTCAAACAAGAAGCCTCCTTCGGTGGTTCAGGCCTATGAGGCCCGTGGGTCTTGGCAGAGAGAGAAGGCTCTGTTATTTTTTCTTCCAAGGCCATGTGAACGGGGCAGGCCGTGTGCATAGTTTCCATGGCATAATCGGACTATAAAGCCCTGTGTGTCTGTGGGGGAGGGGAGGAGAGGCCTCAGCACAGCCTCACTCAGAGCTGGGCGTGGGCCCAGGAGGCTCATTCCCTCCCCATTCCTGCAGGTCCGGGCTGTGTGGAGGGGAGGGCTGCGCTGGCTGCCCAGAGCTCTTGGAAGCCCATTTGGTTGCTAATGGGGTGAGGGTGTTGGCTCTTCCAGACGCCTGGACATGAGGTAGAGGAAAGACTGTCTCCCGAGAACTGGGCCTGGCCGAGGCTCCGTAGAACACAGGATGTGAATTCACTGGGAAGCAAAGTGCGCAAGCAAATGAGGGGCCCCTTGTCTGACTGACGGCTCCCAAAACAGCTCAGAGGCTGCATGTGGCTGGGACCCAGCCAAGGAGGAAACTGAGCAGGACCATTTGCCTGGAGCTCTTCGACCATATTCACCAAACACCTTTCTCTCCTGGAGGAAGGATGCTGCTAAAGGAAGAGGCACCTCCACCAGCCTCCTAAAACGGTGGCTTCTTGGACAGAAGTCAGGGATGCAGCCTGGCTAGCTGGATTAAACAACTACTAGGTTCTAAATGCTGCCAGATACAGTAGCACCCCCACTGTACCAAAGGTCTTGTTCTTCTAATCTCATTTGGAATATCGATATGAGAGGGCCAAGCATCAGTTAATTCTTTTTTCTTTCACCTTTTTCTTTTCTTTCTTTCTTCCTTTCTTTCTTTCTTTCTTTCTTTCTTTCTTTCTTTTTTTTTTTGGTACTGGGAATTGAACTCAGGACATTCTACCTCCAAACTACACCCCCCCAGCCCTTTTTATTTTTATGTATCTATTTGTTTGTTTGTTTGTTTGTTTTGGTGGTACTGGAGTTCCTGGAAACCCTTCTACCTCCAGGCTACACTCCCAGATCTATTTTATATTTTTTATTTGGAAACAGGGTCTCTTAAACCAGCACGGCTGGCTTCGAACCTGTGCGATCCTCCTGTCTCCGCCTCCCAAGCGTGGGGATTACAAGCGTGCGCCACCACGCCTGGCTCCTTTTTATTTTTTAAATAACCCAGATCCTCCTGTCTCAGACTCTCAAATACTGAAATTTTATTTTATTTTTTAAATTTCAAACCTGAGCCGAGTGTGGTAGTGCATGCTTTTTTTTTTTTTTTTTTTTTTGTAAATGGGATGAAATGCAGGGGCATTCTACCTCCAAACTACATCCCCAGCCCTATTTTTTTTTTTTTTTTGAAACAGGGTCTCACTGAGTTGAAAGAGCTTCACTAAGTAACTGAAGCTGTCTGCAAATCTCAATCCTTTTGTCTCAGCCTCCCAAATGCTAGGATTATAAGCCTGTGCCACCATGCCTGGTTTAGGGGTGCACGCTTTTAATCCCAGTACTTGGGAGGCTGAGACAAAAGGATTGCAGGTTTGCTGAGGGTGGTGGCGCACGCTTGTAATCCCAGTACTTAGGAGGCTGAGACAGGAGGATCGCACAGGTTCAAAGCCAGCCTCAGCTACTTAGTGAGGCTCTCAGCAACTTAGTGAGACCTTGTTTCCAAATAAAGTATGAAATAGGTCTAAGAGTATAGCCCAGAGGTTCTTAGAAAAGCCCCTGGGTTTCACCCCCAGTACCACACACACACACACACACACACACACACACACACACAAGGATTGCAGATTTGTGGCCAGTTTCAGCTACTAGTGAGGCCTTCCACAACTTAGTGACACCCTGTTTCAAAATAAAGAATAAAAAAATGGGGATGGAGGTATAGCTTAGAGGTAGAATGCCGTTGGGTTCAAGCCCCAGTACTGAAAAAAAAATTCAAACCTGAAATCCTCCTCTCAATACTGGGATTAAGCTGGGTATGGTGATGCATGCTTGTAATCCAGTACTTGGGAGGCTGAGACAGGAGAATCATAGGTTTGAAACCAGCCTCAGCAACTCAGTGAAGCTCTCAGCAACCTAGTGAGACCCTGTTTCTAAATAAAAAATAGGTATGGGGTATACCCCAAAGGCAGAAGTCCCCTGAGTTCCATCCACAGCAACACACCACACACACACACACACACACACACGTACTGGGATTAGAGGCATGCGTCCCCATTCCCAGCACGTGTGTGTGTATGCGTGTGTGTGTGTAGTACTTGTCTGTAATCTTGTCCTGAATCACTCTGCCAGTAACGGTCCCCATGGGGATTTGAACCCGGCACCTAACCCCACATCCCTGCTCTTAATCACGAATTTTCTGGACTGCTGTCCTGGTGATGTGTTTGTGAGGTTCTGCCCTGCGTACAGCCTTCAGTATGCTTCCACAGCTCTGAAGTGTGCAGGCGGTCTCTGAGCCCCTCCAACGCCTGCTTCCTCTGTCTGCCCTCTTTGGGGTCTCCAAGGCGGGAGTCTCCTAGGGCCGCTGTCCTCAGAGAGAAGCTATTCTGAGTTTTCAGTGACGTGCTGGGCAGCAGCCCCAGGCCACGGCGGTTGCGGAGACAATCGTTTCTTTCTGCGAGGCGCATGTGCGCAGGTCTCAGGACGCAGCGGGCACCCACAATGCCCCCTCTCTCCGCTAGGGCAGAAAGGCACATTATTGTGGGCCGGGTGACTCCGGCGCCACCGGCCGCGAGGTTTATGGTCTGCACATCCCCCACGAGGCGCCTGCCCCGCTGCTCCTCAACTCAGGAGAGGGTTATGTCTCCATCAACTTACCCCAAGTTGAAAAAGTCATTAAGTTGAAAGCGCATTTAATACAGTACCCCACTGCACACCCGCGCTCACACGCAGCTCCTCGTTCTTTTCCCTGGTGGTTGTGTGGCTGACTGGGAGAGGTGATTCATTGCCATTCAATGTCCCTGGCTTGGGAAAAGATAAAAAATTTAATTGCATTTTCTACTGAGTACATGCCACATTTGCACCATTATAAAGTTACAAAGGAAATCCACTGGGTATGGTGGCACATGCCTGTGATCCCAGTACTTGGGAGGCTGACCTAGGAGGATAGCGGGTTTTCCAGGAGCCTCAGAAACTTAACGAGGCTCTCAGCAATGTAGTGAAAGTCTGTTTAAAAATAAAAAGTAAAAAGGGCTAGAGGTGTAGCTTGGAGGCAGAATGTTTCTGGATCCAATCCCCAGCACTACAACAAATAAATAAATTGAAAAATCTTAGCCAGGCGTGGTGGTGCATGCTTGGAATCCCAGCCTTTGGGAGGCTGAGACCAGAGGATTGCAGTTCACTGACAGACTTAGCTCCTTAGTGAGGCCATCCAAAACTTAGTGAGACCCTGTTTCAAAATAAAGTATAAAAAACAGGGCAGGGGGTATAGCTTGGAGGTCGAATGTCCCTGGGTTCTATTCCCCCACAGAAAAAGAAAAATCTTAAATTGGGCCAGGTGTAGTGGTATACTCTTGTAATCCCAGTATTTGGTAGGCTGAGATAGGAGGATCGCAGGTTCAAGGTCAGCCTCAGCTACTTAGTGAGGTCCTCCACAACTTAGACCTTGTTTCAAGATAAAGAAAAAAAAAAAAAAAAAACACCAACATAGAGCTGAGGATGTAGCTTGGAGGTAGAATGCCCCTGGGTTCAATCTTCAGTACAACATACACACACACACACACACACACACACACACACACACACACACACAGTATCTTGAAGAACATTCCATATTGGCAGCACATAAAGGCCTTTCTCATGTTTTGTGACCACAGAAAATTCTCTTAAACAGAGGTTCCATCATTTACTTAAACAGTTCTCAGGGATAGAACACTTAGGTTGTTTCTAGTCTTTTGCTATTTCAACACTGCAGTGGAAAACGTGTACAGATGTCATTTCCTATAGACACAAGTGTGCCCACTAATACTGTAAATACTGTAAATACTGTAAAATAAACACCAAAAGCTTTTCCTGTCACTTGGGTGTCTCTCCTTCAGTTCTCCAACCTCAGGCTGCTGAAGTCTAATGGGCATGATCACTTTTGGAGAGGGGGGATTGGGTGGTCCTAGCGCCCTGACCCGACCCCAGAGACCCTTGCTTTGTCTAAAGAAACAACCGTTTCCTTTGATTCTTAGCATTTCAGTTGGATTCAAGCCATGTGTAATGAGCTACGGCTGGCTGGATGTGGAAAGCCAGAGAATAATTATAGACCTGCTGGAGAGAAAGGCGTTTGCAAACCACAGCGTCTCACGCACTTATTTGGTTGTTGCTTCACAGAGTCAGCAAATGTTGCCAGACACATAGGACCCGCCGGGCACTGTGCTGGGGACGCGGGAACAGTGGGGACCACACCAGGCAGGTCCTGCTCTCACGAGCCTGCAGCCTGTGACCGAGATGGACACGAAGCCAGGAATTCACACATGGTGCGGCCCATGACAGAGAAGCGGGGAAGCTTAGGCCAACCCTGGCATTCTGAGGCAGAAGGGGGCATGCCCCTTGATGCTTCTCTCCTGAAGCCCATCCAGGTTTTCCCTGGAGCCACCACAGGCTCTTCCTCCGGCCTTTCTTTCAACCTCCTCACCTCCTTCCCCTCACCCGCTCTGGGCAGGTGGAGGCCTGCAGGGCTGGGCCTGAGAGGGCGGAGAGCCACCTGCAGCCAGGGCGGCATTTCAGGCTTCTCCATGGTGATGGTGACGTGGGCCCTTCAGGCCTTGTTAGAGGCTGGAGCAGAAGCTCAGCCACCCCCTCCTCCCCTCCCGCTAGGGCGGGCAGAGGCACCAGGAAGCCTCCCCTTTCTGGCCGCCACGTGGCCCCACCTGCCGGGCACTCTGGCTCATCAGAACAGGCTCACCTTCCTGACACACTCGCGGGCAGCATTCTGATTAAAACGGCTCTCACAAGCTGCGCTGTGGCGCTTGCTTATAATCCCAGTACTTTGGAGGCTGAGACAGGAGGATCACAGGTTCAAAGACAGCCTCAGCAAGTAGTGAGACTCATCAGCCTAGCAAAGACCCTGTTTCAAAATGATATAAAAAAAAAAAAGGACTGGGTGTGCAGCTTGGAGCTTGAATGCCCCTCGGTTCAATCCCCAGTAACACACACACACACACACACACACACACACACACACACACACACGGGTCCCAGTAAGCTGTCTGCCACCTAATGTGCTGGCCCGCCCTCCCAGGAATATTTATTGAGCACTTTGACTAATAGCAAAGGAGAGGATCGCTAATCACAGAGGCCAGACAGGTGGGAAGGTTTTATTTGGCAGATCACAAGGGACCTTCCCACATGGCAGCAGTGTGTCTTATTTGGGATGGTTAGGAGGAGCTCTACCCTGAGTTTCTTGTGGTTTTGTTTGTTTGTTTGTTTTGTGGAACTGGGAAGTTTTGTGGAACCCCGGGGCATTCTACCTCTGAGCTACACCCCCAGCCCTATTGTTTTTTTTGTGGTATTGGGGATTGAACCCAGAGGCATTCTACATTTGGGCTACATCCCCATACCTATTTTATTTCTTATTTGGGAACGGGGTCTTGTGAGGTTGATGAGAGTCTCATTACTTGCTGAGGCTTTCTTCAAACCTGCAATCCTCCTGTCTCAGCCTCCCAAGTATTGGGACCACAAGCATGTGCCACCATGCCCGACTCAATTTCTTGTTGTTTTAACCATGGGGAATTTGGGAAAGTAAAATGTCTTTGTAAGGGTGAGAGATCTGAAGCTCCACATTCTCATCAAACACTTCTATGTCCAGGTGTCCCTGCATCAGGGGGAGGGGCGTGTCCGCTGTGACAGTGCATCCGCAGAGGGAAATGCGACGCTTGACAAAGTCTGTTAGGCAAGGGCCGTGAACTGGTTTCAGCTTCTACAATGAGTCTATTATCAAATAAGATGGGCTGAGTTAAATGCCGTTGACTATAATGATACTCACCTAGAGGTACACTGACAGAAGTTAGGGCTAGAGAGACAGGTAAAGGCCGTACTAGACTCATTTAACTACTTAAGAAGACTGTAGAAAATGGACCAGCTGGGTGCCCTGACACACATCTGTAATCTCAGTTCTCGGGAAGCTGAAATTGATGGATTGCAGTTTCAAGGCCAGCCTTGGTAATTTAGTGAGACCTTCAGTTACTAGTGAGAGCCTGTTTCAAAACAAAACAAAATACAGAAACACTGAAACTCTGTACCCATTAGCTGGTAACTTCCCGTTTCCATGTCCTCCTAGCTCCTTGAAACCGCCCTTCCACTCTTTGTGTCTGTGACTTTGACTACAGATACCACAGAGATGGCATCATACCGTGTTTTGTGATTGGCTTATTTCACTTAGCAGAACGTCTCCAAGGCTCATCCATTTCGTACCATTGATGCAGGACTTTCTTCCTTTTACTAGGAACATATTAGCCAGGCGTAATGGCACACGCTTGTAATCCCAGTACTCAGGAGGCTGAGACAGAAGGATTGCAGGTTCAAAGCCAGCCTCAGCTACTTAGTGAAGAAGCCCTCTGCAACTTAGTGAGACCCTGTTTCCAAATAAGAAATAAAATCGGGCTGGGGGTTTAGCTCAGAGGTAGATGCCCCTGGCTTCAATCCCCAGTGCCACACACGAAAAAGGAACAGATTCCATTGTACAGGTACCATGTTTTCTTTATCCATTCAACCATCTGCAGTCAGTCGTATTGCTTCCTTCTCCTGGCTATTGTGAGTGATGCTACAGTGCATATGGGTGAGCAAGCTTAACTTGCTTTTTAAAAACAACACCTTAAATAGATATGGAAACGATGGTGAGAGATGGCCCTCCGGGGCCGAGCAAGCCCAGGGCACGACCCCCTGCTTTCACCTGCCTGACCACTAGGGATGGTTGGCCCTGCCGGCTGGAGGAAGCAAGAGACCGGGATCACAGGTGTGCATGGAAGGTGCATGGAAAGGAGCCAGTTGCATGGGCCTGGCACACGGTCCTCTCTGCGGCATGGCCTCTGCTGCTTTCCCCACCGTGGCTTCTCCCAGCCCTGCCCACACCCTCCAGGCCCCTGGTTCGGCTTCTGGTGACGACTAGCAGCTGGGATTGGAGGTAAGTGGAGATAATTGCTCTCTTTTCCTTCCCCAAGCTCACTTTTTTTTTTTTTTTTTTCCTTTTTTGATTCTGGGGCCGTGCCTTGGTGTGGATTTGCAGGGCTAGCTTAGGTGTTTTCTGGGGCACCGGGACCCGTCCGCGTCACCCCTCACTGTCCTGACAGGCCCTTTCTGGGCTGGTGGCAGAGGCGGCGGGAAGCCAGCTTGGATGGTTTCCCACTGTGTGAGGTGACAGCTTGTTCTTGGACAGGATATCACTGAAGTTCCACTTTTTCTCTGACGATTGGGAAGCGCTCAGTTAACACGTGTAGAACCAACATCCTGTAGGGACCAGGCCATTCGTGGACATATGAGCGGGGGTCCTCAGGGACGGATGAGATGCTTTTCAAGGTGGGGGCAGAGTATGGGATATAGGGTCTCCAAAACCATGGAGGGGGTGTTCCCATGGGGCTATTGGAAGGTGTGGAAGTTATTTCCTTCCGCACTGGTCTATGGCTCTGGGCCACCTGGTAGCCTCAGATGACTTTTTATGAAGCCCTTTTTACAGGCTGTCAGAGTTCAGGCAGCTGCTGTCTGTGTCTAGGAAGGAGGTTGACACCAGGGTCTTCCCCATTTCCCACTCTACACCATCTGCCTTTCCTGACACCAACCACTGATTAGGCGGTTCCGTTCCAAGTTCTCCTGCTTTTCCCTTCCAAGCCCTGGAGGTGGAGAGGGGAAGGGCGTTCGCCAAGGCTGCCGGTCAGACAGCCCTGAGCTGTATGTGGCTGTTGATGTTTTAAACTAATTTCAATTAAATAAAATGGAAAGTTTAGTTCCTTAGTTGTGGCTAGATGTGTCTGAAGTTCTCAACAGCCAGTCTAATGAACTTTACAAATGCAGAACATTTCCATGATCACACACAGTTCTATAGGAAGAGCTAGGCATGGTGGCACGCACCTATAACCCCAGCACCTGGGAAGCCGAGAGAGGAGAAGTGTGGGTTTGAGGCCAGCCTCGGCCACTTAGACCCTGTTTCAAAATAAAAAGGGGTTGGGGTGTGGCTCAGAGGTAGAAAGCCCCTAGCCATGCATGCGCGCGCGCGCACACACACACACACACAGAGAGAGTCTGAGATTCTTGGAGTGATTGGAAGCTGTTATTCCTTGGGCCGGGGACCCCAGAGCCTGCTGCCTATTGAGAATTCAATAGCAGAAAATAAACTGGGCATGGTGGCATATACCAGTAATCTCAGTACTTGGGGAGGCTGAGACAGGAGTCTAGTAGGCTCAAAGTCAGCCTCAGCAACATAGAGAGACCTTCAGCAACTTAGCAAGACCCTGTTTCAAAATAAAAAATAAATAAATAAAAAGGACTGAGAGTCTAGTTGGTAGTTAGAATGCCCTGGGTTCAATCTCTAGTATAAAAAAGAAAAAATTAAGAAAGAATGAAGGAGAAAAAAGGAAAAATAGAAACAGTAAGAATGAGCAGGGTAGAAAAATGCCTTCAGTCCCTACCTGAGTCCAGGACAGCCCTAGACTCTGAAATCTTGCTCTTTCTGAGTGTGACATCTACAGTCCCGTGAAGTGAGTTCTGGCCTTGCAGCGGGGATTGTTCTTCACCAGATCCATTTAATGAATTGGCAGGGGTGCGTGTGCACCAGCCTAACCTGCCCTCTAATCTGGTCCCGTTCCTACAGCAGCATACCTCCTTGGATGCTTATGCAGGAGCTGCCCCTGCTGCAGGGCTCCGGCAAAGGTAGCTGCTGTCTGGACACAGGCTCTCCTGGCCATGCATGTTTCCCTGAAAAAGAGTCTGGCCGCTGGAGCTGGGAGGATGCAGGGACTGACTGTGTCTAACTGGGAAGTCCGTAACAGGGATGACATTCCAGGATACGATAGCACAGCCTTGACTTCTTCCCCAGGGCAGCCTGACTGTGTCTTTTTTTTTTTTTTTTTTTTTTTTTTGTGGGAGGGGAAGGACTGGGGATTGAACCTAGGGTCATTTCACCTCTGGGCTACATCCCCAGCCCTTTGTATTTTTCATTTTGGAGCAGGGTCTTGCTAAATTGACACAAATCTCACTAAATTGCTGATGCCGGTCTCCAACCTGTGATCCTCTTATCTCAGCCTCCTAAGTACTAGTATTGCAGGAGCCCACAGCTGGCTTGATCTTACGGTTCTAAACCCCCCCCCCCCCCGTTCCAAGTAGCCCCCACATGACATCTAACTTTGGAACTCCATCACTGAATCTATTTCACCTGCTTTGTCTAGCATCCTGAGAAAGAGCCAAGGCAAGAGACCAGAAAGGAACCTCTCTTTGCATTGGGGTGCTAAATTCTGAGAGCAGCAGTGTAGGTTGCCGTAACCATCTTCCTTGCCTCACAGTGGGTACCAACCTGTGCAGTTCATCTCAGTAGAGAAAGGGAGAGAAAGAGCCCTGCAGTATTCTCAGACCCCTGACCACCAGCCACGTGCCCCGGCACTTCACAAATGATCATACCTCCACATGTGGATTTTTCTAGTGACAACAGACAATAAACATCCTTTTGCTTCAGTTAGTTTGAGTCGAGTATTTGTCATTCCCAACCAAAAGAATCCTATTACAGCTTCACCGGGCCACACAATCTGGGGGGAGGAAACCTTTGCTTGAAGATCAAATTCAGGTTTTTGACAGGATACCTGCAAGGAATGGCCAGACTGAAATAACACTGAACTAGAGAATATTCTTTTTTTCCTTTTTCTTTTTATTTTTCTTTCTCTTTTACTTTTTTCTTTTTATGTATGTAGTACTGTGGATAGAACTCAGGAGCCTTCTACCCCTGGGCTACAACCCCCAGACCTATTTTTATTTATTTTTATTTAAAACAGGGCCTCAAGCTGGGCGTGGTGGCGCACACTTGTAATCCCAACATTTGGGAGGCTGAGATCGGAAGATCGCGGTTTGCGGACAGCCTCAGCTACTTAGTGGGGCCCTCTGCAACTCAGTGAGACCCAGTTTCAAAATAAAGAATAAAAAATAGGGCAGGGGGTGTAGCTCAGAGGTCGAATGCCCCTGGGTTCCATCCCCAGATCCGCAATAAATAAATAAATAAATAAATAAATAAATAAAAACAGGGCCTCACTAAGTTGCTGGGGCTAGCTTTGAACCTGTGATCCTTCTGTCTCAGCCTCCCAAGTACTGAGATTATAGGCATGTGCCACCATGTCTGTCTTTATTTCTCTCGTTATTTCTTTTTCTCTCTTTCTTTTTCTTTGTTTCTTGGATTGAACCCAGAGGCATTCTACCTTCAAGCTATAGCCCCAACTCTTTTTATTTTTGAAACAAGGTCTCACTAAACTGCCCAATGTCTTGCTAAATTGGTGAGGCTGGATTCAAATCTGTGATCCTCCTGTCTTGGCCTCCCATGTACTGGAGTTACAGGAATGTATCACTGTGCCCAACCAGAGATCAGTCTTGATCACAGGTTTGCCTTTTTGACATTGCCCTCTGCTCCTAATATTTCCTGTCCTCTTCAGTATCCCAAATCTTCTCCATCTGTCAAGACGAGCTCTACCCCTCCACCTCCTCAGCCTTCCCAGGCCACCCCAGCAGAGCTGTCTACTGCCTTCTAGTACCAATTATCAAGGACCTGTGAACTCTCTTACATGTCTGCATCCATTGTCTAGAATGGCACTTTTTTTTAATGGTACTGGGGATGGAATCCAGGGCCATTCTACCTCCAAGCTATACCCCCAGCCCTATTTTTTATTCTTTATTTTGAAACAGGGTCTCACTGAGTTGCAAAGGCCTAAGTAGCTGAGGCTGTCCTTGAACCTCGATCCTCCTTCTCAGCCTCCCAAATGCTGGGATTACAAGCATGTGCCACCACGCCCAGCTAGAATGGCACTTTAAAGATCTTGATATTCACGGTAAAATTCAAGCTGGCATGGTGGCACACACCTGTAATCCCAGTACTTGGGAGGCTGAGACACAGGCTCGCAGGTACAAGGCCAGCTCAGCACCTAAATGAGATCCTATTTCAAAATAAAAAATAAGCCGGGCGTGGTGGCGCACGCTTGTAATCCCTGCGCTTGGGGGGCTGAGACAGGAGGATTGTGCAGGTTTGCTTGAGAGACCCTGTTTCCAAATAAAATGTAAAGTAGGTCTAAAGAGTGTAGCCCGGAGGTAGAAGGCCCCTGGGTTTCATCCCCAGTACCACCAAAAAAAAAAAAAAGCCAGGTATGGTAGCGCACACACGCAGTCCCTGCATTTGGGCCACAGCGAGGCAGAGGAAAGAGGGCTAGCTACCATTGTCATAGGAGTGACATGCAGGGCAGCTGGGGCTGAGGAAGTTTTTGGAGATGAGTGTGTGTGTGTGTGTGTGTGTGTGTGTGTGTGTGTGTACTGGAGATTGAATCCAGAGACATTCTCCTTCCAAGCTACACTTCCATCTCTTTTTTAAAAAATTTTATGAGCCAGACATGGTGGTGCACGCTTGTAATCCCAGTTTTTGGGAGGCCGAGTTGGGATCCAGGTTCACAGACAGCCTCATCAACTTAGTAAAACCCTTTGCAAGTCAGTGAGACCCCGTTTCAAAATAAAGAATAAAAAAATTGGCTGAGGGTGTCGCTCAGAGGTAAAATGCCCTTGGGTTCCATCCCAGTACTCCAAAAAAAAAAAAAATTATGACACAGGGTCTCTTTAAATTGCTAAGGCTGAAGCCGGGCGTGGTGGTGCAAGCTTGTAATCCCAGCATTCAGGAGGCTGAGACCAGAGGATCGCAGACAGCCTCAGCTACTTAGTGAGGCCCTCTGCAACTCAGTGAGACCTGGTTTCAAAATAAAGAATAAAAAATAGGGCAGGGGATGTAGCTTGGAGGTCGAATGCCCCTGGGTTCCACCCCCAGACCCACAAAATAAACAAACAAACAAACAAATAAATAAATAAATTGCTAAGGCTGGCCTTGATCCTGCAACCCACCTATCTCAGCCTCCCAAGCAGTGGGATTGCAGGCATGTGCCACCATGCCGGGCTACAGATGACTTGAGGGTGCCTGTCCCTGCAGCTCTGCAGGAGTCTCTGAGCCTGGCAGGAGGCCGACTCCATTCTGAGGCACTTGGTCAACCTCGACTTGTCTCCGCAGAAGCGCAGGGCAGGCTGTTCTCCAAGCCTCAGCAGCAGGACTGTTAGCTGCTGAGCTAGGATTCGGTGTCTAAGTCCGCGGCTGCCAGGCCCAGGCCCTGTTTCACCTTTTATAGTATCTGGTTTGAGATGTCACAAGCTTTGAGAGACTTGGGCCTTTTTTCCCCCTTTTCATCAGCTTTATGACCCTGAACACATTCTTCCTCCAATCTCTGTCACTCATTTACCAGTCTCTGGAACAAGTTTGTAACTCACTTGTGAGCCTGGAAGGTTTTCTGGTGACGTGTGTGTGTGTGTGTGTGTGTGTGTGTGTGTGTGTGTGTGTGTGTGTATTTACTAGGGACTGAACTCAGGGTAACCCTGAGTTACACCCCCCGCCCCGTTCTATCTATCTACTATATCTATCTAATCTTGCTGGGGATTAAACTCAGGGGCATTCTACCTCCAAGCTATACCCCCAACCTTTTCTGAATTTTTGTTTTGAAACAGTTTTACTAGGTTGCTGAATGTCTTGCTAAATTATTGAGGCTGGCCTTAAACCTGCAATCCTCCTGTCTCAGCCTCCCAACTAACGACTGGGATTTTAGTTCGTGCCACTGCCCTGGTTTATTTCTTTTCTTGGATTTAATTTGCTTACGTTGCCCCCACTTCCTTTGCTCTGGGCCAGCATCTGGCTCTTGGGAGCTGAGGTAGAGTATTTAGTGGTAGGATGGTGGCTAAGAGCATGAGTTAGGCTGCAGAAGGACCTGGGTTCATGTCCTGGCTGCCACAAAGGACCACATGACTTGACTTGAGCTCTCTGCGCCTCAGTGTTCTCATCCATAGAGTGGGGAGAACTCTCACCCGAGAACTGTTGAGATGGTGGAAGAGAATGACGCACTCCGCCTATGTTTTGACACAGTGATGTCCCCAGTCTCTTCCTCGTCTCTCCCAGCAGGCAAGGCCAGCACAGCCTGGGATGGGGGTGTTTAGATCACAGGATGAGGGGTTTCAAGCCAGGCTTTTCTCCTGACAAAAGCTTGGTGGTAAAGGACAGAGAGATTGTTGTAAGCTGAAAAGATTCAGTTTGAGTTTTTTGCTTTTTGGTACTGGGTATTGAGCCCAGGGACAGTCTACCACTGAGCTATACCCCCAGTCCTTTTATATTTTGAAACAGGGTCTCACTAAGTTGCTGAGACTGGCCTCAAACCTGCCTGGCTCAGCCTCCCAAATACTGAGATTATAGGCATGCATAACCACACCCAGATAATTTGAGTTTTTGTTTGTTTGTTTGTTTGTTTGTTTTGTGGCACTAGGGATGAAACCCAGGGGCTTTCTACCTTTGGACTACACTCCCGTACCTATTTTATATTTTGTTTAGAAACAGGATCTCACTAAGTTGCTGAGAGCCTCACTAAGTTGCTGAGGTTGGCTTCTTATTGTGCGATCCTCCTCTTTCAACCTCCCAAGTACTGGGATTACAAGCGTGCACCACCATGCCCGGCTCTTGAGTTTTTTTTTTGTTTTTTTTGTTTTTTTTTTTAAGATGGCAGAATCCAACAGCCTCAGCTACAACTTAGTGAGACCGTTTTCAAAATAAAGAATAAAAAATAGGGCAGGGGGTGTAGCTCGGAGGTCAAATGCCCCTGGGTCCCATCCCCAGACCCGCAAAAAAAAAAAAAAAAAAAAAAAAGATTTTCAGAATTGGAAGAGATCCTGGAACTCCTCTCAAACTGAGAACACAGCTTTGTATAGGAGAATAACAACTCTGCTACTTTGTTAGAGGAGAAGATAACTTTGGTACAGGAGAGACAACTTTGTTACAGGAGAGTAGGCTCAGTGTCCTCTACAAGTACCCTGCAGGAAGAAACTGAAGGTTTTGATAGAAAGGCCTTGCATTCAAGAATAGGATTGGATTCTCCGGGTCTGTGAGCCCTGTCTCTGTTCAGGGGGAAGAACAAGGTCATTGTATCCACCTCTGGGCCACTTCCTCCTGGCCCTGGAGGAGCCGCTGGTGACTTAGGAAACTGGATGACATGGGCCCGAGTTCCTAGGCTGGTTATAACCCATCCGCGTTTCCTGGGTCTGGCACAGATTGCAAGGGAAGGGCCTGCAGAGCTGGGCCCTCTGACAAAGACCGAGAAACCAGTGCTGGGAACTCAGAGGTTCCTGCCTAAGAGGAAAATATCAACAACCACAATTACAGTGGGGAAGAACTGCCTCCACCTGCAAGTACCTGGGCAATTATCTACTAATTACACTCTCATTAGTTTGTTTTCTGAGGGTTCCAGTGTGGTGCTTGGAAGATGCGCCCAGCCCTGCTCATCACCAAGGTGTTGAAGACAAGCATTTTACATGCACCAAGGTGGAACTCTTTCATCTGATTAAACATAATAGCCTGACTTGTTCCAACGTCACAAGGCATTACAAGCGATGCCCATTTATCTTCGGAGAGCTGGGAGGAACTGCAGGGTTTTTCTTTTGAGTTCTCTGTATTTCGGGGGATAAGGAAGAGGAAGTGCTGGAAGGGGAAAAGACACTGTGGAGGATGAGTCTATCTCTCTTGCATCTGAATCACCTGCCAATTAAGAGTGCAGATTCCCAGCCTGGTGCAGTAGCACACATCTGTAATCTCAGGAGCTGGGAAGTTGAGACAGGAGAATTGCTGGTTTGAGGCCAGAGTTAAAAAAAAAAAAAAAAAAGCAAGCTGGTATCAGTCCTGAGTCATACTTCCGAGTGGTTTTTTTTTTTTTTTTTCTGTACTGGAGATGGAACCTTTGGGCATTCTGCCTCCAAGCTACCTCCTCCCACAGCTCTATTTTTTATTCTTTATTTTGAAACAGGGTCTCACTGAGTTCAAAGGGCCTCACTAAGTAGCTGAGGCTGTCTGTGAACCACGATCCTCCTGTCTCAGGAATTACAAGTCTGCACCACCACGCCTAGTGATTCTTTTTAACATTCAGGTCTAAAAACCTCAGGTAGAAAAGGACAGTCTTGGCTGGGTATGGTGGCACACACTTGTTGCAATCCCAATACTTGGGAGGCTGAAACAAGAGGGCCACAGGTTCAAAGCCAGCCTCAGCAACTTAGCAAGGCTCTCCACAACCTAATGAGACTGTGTTTCAAACTAAAAAATAAAATAGCACTGAGAGTGTAGCTCAGAGGTAATATGTTCCTGGGTTCCATCCCCAGTACCACACACATGCTAAAAAAAAAAAAAAAAAAAAAAAAAAAGGAAAGAAAAGGATAGTCTTCTAGAAACTTCTTTTTCTCCTTGGCACTGGTGGTGCATACCTGTAATCCCATTACTTGGGAGGCTGAGACAGGAGGATCATAGGTTCAAGGATAGCCTCAACAAGTACTGGGGTTTCAACTCAGGGGCATTATGCCTCTGAGCTAAACCGCCAGTTCTATTTTACTTGGAAACAGGGTCTTACTAAGTTGTGGAGAACCTCACTAAGTTGCTGAATATGGCCTCAAACCTGCAAACCTTCTGTCTCAGCCTTGCAAGCACGGGGATTAACAAGCATACATCTGACTTTTCCAGAGATATTTAATAACATTGATCCACAAAGCCCAACAAGCCAAAACACCATTTCAGACAGTAGTGACGTACCAGCCCAGGATTTGTGTGTGTGCTGGCGCAGGAACCTGTGTGGTCCCGGGGACCCCAGGGTCTCACGCATGCCAGGAGAGTGCGCTGTCACTGAACTGCATCCCCAACCCTTTTGACTCTTCATTTTGAGTCAGGGTCTCCCTGGGTGGCCAAGACTGGCCTTGAACTTTGGATCCTCCAGAGTCGATGGATGGAGTTAAAGACATGGACCTTGCACCACCTTGCCTAGCTCCAGAAAATCTTTTACTTTAGCATGACGCAGGGTAAAGCTTGTCTATTGTCTACATGCAAAGATACAGTTGGACAAACAGCCCAAAGGCCAGGGGCCTGGCGTTTCAGAGGTGAGTGTGTGGTGCCAGCTCTCGGACTCGGGTGTTGTAGTGGCGACTGGGCTCCTTTATCTACTGATAAGGATGTGACCGTAAGTGATCTCTAGAAATGGCTCACACGGGTTCCCCGTTCTTGAAAAACCACAAGTGATTGGCAAACGCTCCTGCTGCAGACGCAAACCCAAACAGCTCATTTCCTCCAGAGCTGCCGCTGCCGTCGCTGCAAGCTGAACCCAGAGAGGGACGGGAGGAGTTGTCTTCCGTCCCCCATAGCATCTTCCCCTTTCTGATGTCAGATTTTTCTAAGACTTCTAGAAGAAGCTATAAATAACAAGCTTCAAGCAGGGGACCTTCCCCCAGAGGCCACCACCTCTCAAAGTTGGATAGAGCCTGTTCACTTGTTTCAGGAAGCCGGGGCCACAAGGCTTCGAATCACTGAGTCTAAAGCATTGTGTGACAGCAGCTCTACCTGGAGCGTGCTCTGCTGAAATGCAGAAAGCTGGCTTTGCCTAGGCCCGGTGAGGGTCTTAAGGTTCTGGTAGATTCTCATTACAGACAGCCCCGATAGCTCTGGGTCAGGTCAGTGATTCACACTTTTTTTTTAATGACAGATTTTTTTGAGCTGGGATGGTGGTGCACATCTGTAATCTCAGTACTTGGAAGACAGACAGGAGGACAGCCTCAGCAAGTAGGAGACCCTCATAAACCTAGTGAGACCTTTTTTCAAAATAAAAATAAAATAATAAAATAAAATGTACCTTGCACCACCTTGCCCAGCTCCAGAAAATCTTTTACTTTAGCATGAAGCAGGGTAAAGCTTGTCTATTGTCTACATGTAAAGATACATGTAGATGCATGTAAAGATACCGGGGGTATAGCTTAGAAGTTGAATGCCTCTGACTTCTATCCTCAGTACCAAAAAGAAAAGAAAGAAAGAAAGGAAGAGCAGTTTTATTGCTATATATTTCACATACCATCTAATTCACCTATTTAAAATGAACAGTTCTCAGCGGTGGCACGTGCTTGTCGTCCCAGTACTTGGGAGGCTGAGGCAGGAGGATCGCATGTTTGCTGCCAGACTCAGCAATTAAGTGAGGCCCTCCACAACTTAGCAAGATCCTGTTTCAAAATAAAAAATAAAATCAGGCTGGGGGTGTAGATCAGCGGTAGAATGTCTCTGGGTTAAACTCACAGTAACACACACACATACACACAAATGTACAATTCGGCTGAAATGTACAATTCAGATGATACACGTCTGTAGTCCCAGTTACTTGGGAAGCTGAGGCAGGAAGATCACTTGAGCCCAGATGTTCAAGGCAAGTTGGGATAACACAGTAAAACTCTGTTCTCAAAAGAAAAAAAAAAATTTTTTTTTTCTGGGTGTTGTAGTATAGGCCTGTACGCCTATAATTCCAACTACTCAGAAGGCTGAGGCAAGAAGATTGCAGTTTAGAGGCCTGCCTGGGCAACCTATAGACAGCCTGTCTCAAAAATTTAAAAAAGGCCTGGGGATGTACTCAGTGGTACAGGGCTTTCCTAGTGTGCACAAGGCCTTGGGTTTAATCCCCAGTGCTGGAGGTGGGAGGGAAGAGAATTAACATGAACAAATCAGTCCCAAATTATAGCTTCATGATAGAATACATGCTTATCATTCTGAGGCCTTGGATTCAGTCCCCAGCCACAAAAGACAAACAAACAAACAAATGAAATCCAGTTAATTTTAG
This sequence comes from Muscardinus avellanarius, assembly GCF_963383645.1. Classification (NCBI taxonomy): domain Eukaryota; kingdom Metazoa; phylum Chordata; class Mammalia; order Rodentia; family Gliridae; genus Muscardinus; species Muscardinus avellanarius. The sequence continues at coordinate 69,629,690 of NC_137798.1, forward strand.
TATATTCAGAGTTGCACAAACATCAAAATAATATTTTATTTATTTATTTTGCGGTACTGGGGATGGAACACAGTGGCATTCTACCTCTGGGCTACACCCCAGTCCTATTTATATTTTAGTCTTTTCATTTATTTTTTATTTTGAAACAGGGTCTCACTGAGTTGCAGAGGGCCTCAGTAGCTGAAGGCTGTCCGCGAACCATGATCCTCTGGTCTCAGCCTCCCGAATGCTGGGATTACAAGAGTGTGCCACCACGCCTGGCACAATACTTTACAGCATTTGTATCATGGTTTCACAGCAGAGAGAGAGAGAGAGAGAGAGAAAGAAGAAGAAGGAGGAGGAGGAGGAGGAGGAGGAGAAGGAAGAGGAAGAGGAGGAGAGAGAAGAAGGGGGAGAGAGAGAAACCCCTCCCTATTCTCTCTAACCTCCCCCATCCACCCTCGCTTAGGCAACCATTAATCTATTTACCATTCTGGACGGTTCATGTAAATGGAACTCTGCAAGGTTCCGTCCTTTGTGACTGGCTTCTTTGACTTAGCATAAAGTTTTTAAGTTCCTCCATGAATTGCTATGTCATTTCTTCTTAAGGCTGTGTAAATATTCCCTTGTGTGGATATACCATGTTTTGTTTATCCACTCATCAGCTGATGGGCATTGGTTGTTTCTACTTTTGGTCTATTATGAATAATGCTGCTATAAAAATTTGTGTACATGTTTTTTTTTTTTTTTTTTTTGTGGACAGGTGTTTCCATTTCTCCTGGGTACATGCCTAGGACTCGAATGTAGGGTCATATAGCAAATCTGTGTTGAACCTTTAGAGGGACTGCCGGACTGTTTTCCAAAGCAGCTGCACCATTTTACATGCAGCAAAAGAGGGTTCCAATTTTCCCACATCCTCAGTAACATTTCTTATTATACACTTTAGCTTCTAGGCATCCTAGAGGGTATAAGGGAGCATTTCATTATGCATTTTCTTTGCATTTCTCTGATGGCTATTGAGGTTGAGCATTTGTGTGTCTGTGTGTGTGCCTGTCTACTTATTTATCATTTGTATACCTTCTCTGAAAAATTGTCTATATCTTTTGCCCATCTTTCTTTCCTTCTCTCTCTCTTTCTTTCTTTTTTCTTTTTTTGAACAGGGTTTCACTAGTTTGGTTCCTGAGAGTCTTATTAAATTGATGAAACTGGCCTTGAACCTATGATTCTCCTATCCCAAGTACTGAATTACAGGTGTGTACCACCATGCCTGACTTCTTTTGCCTTTTTATTTATTTATTTATTTTTGGTGACACTAGGAATTGAACCCAGAGGCATTCTACCTCTAAGCTACACCCCCAGCCCCATTTTATTTTTATTTTTAAACAGGTTTTTGAACAGGTGATGAGAGTCTCACCACTTGCTTGGGCTGTCCACAAACCTGTGATCCTCGTGCCTCAGCCTCCCAGGTACTGGGATTACAAGCTTGCACCACCATGCACAGTTTTATCTTTTATTTTGAAACAGGGTCTTGCTAAATCACTTTGCACTGGCCTTGAACCTGACTGAGATCCTTCTCTAGTCTCAGACTCCTGAGTGCTGAGATCATAGGCATGTACCACCATAGTCATTGTCTTTTCTTTTTCTTTTCTTTTCTTTTCTTTTTTCCTTTTTTTTTTTTTTTTTTTTTTTTGTGTGTGTGTATGTGTGGCCCTGGGGTTTGAACCCAGGGGGATTCTACCTCTGAGCTACACCCCCAGTTTGAAATAGAGTCTCACTAAACTGCAGAGGGCCTCGCTAAGTTGCTGAGGCTGGCCACGAATTTGTGATCCTCCTGTCTTGGTCTCCCTAGTAGGAAAAACAAGCATTTGCCACCATGCCTGGCCCAGGTCACCTTTAAGAAGGATTTCTGCCAGGGGTGGTGGTGCATGCTTTTAATCCCAGCATTGGGAGGCTAAGACAGGAGGATCACAGTTCCTGAACAGCCTCAGCTACTTAATGAGGCCCTTTGCAACTCGGCAAGACTCTGTTTCAAAATAAAGAATAAAAAAATAGGGCTGGAGGTGTAGTTTGGAGATAGAATGCCCCTGGGTTCCATTCCCAATACTGCAAAAAATAAAAAAAATAAAAAAAATAGGGCTGGGGGTGTCATTCGGAGGTAGAATGCCCATGGGTTCCATTCCCAGTGCCCCCCAAGAATAAAAAATAGGGCTAGGGGTATAGCTCAGAGGTATAACGTTCTTGGGTTCCATCCCCAGTCGCAAAAAAAAAAAAAAAAAAAAAAAGGAAAAAGAAAAAAATAGAAAGAGAAGGACTTCTTCCATGTTTGGGATTTCATTCCTCTGCTGCTGCAAACCATAGCTCCTACTGGGAGCCAGAGATCTGAGCTCTGGGGGAGTGGGTTGTGTTTACATCCCTCCCTCTCCTGAGGTCTACCACAATAGAGCAGCTGAAATGACAGTTTGGAAATGTCCTTTATTGTGAAAACTCAATAGCCTTTGTCTCTGGGATTTGAAATTTTCATGCCAGTGTTGGCGGCCAAGAGTTCTGAAGGAGGGGAAGAGATGAGAGAGAAACTGCCACTGATTTTCATCGTGAGTCATCTTAACTCTGAGTTGTTTGTGTTTTCTCACCCATAAAAAGGGGGGACACCTCTGTTTTTCCCATCCCTGTTGGGGGTACTGTGACGATGAATAAATCTGCATTTGTCAGGACACTTTGAGATCGTAGATTAAAGGCATTGACGAGATTCAAGGTATCATTATAATAATAAACGACTTAATAGCAGGGTGAGGCTACAGAGGCAAAAACCGGTAGGAAGGAGAGAGGCTGAGTGGAGCAGTTGCAGCCTGGAGCTCCTGGTCCAGACTGAGACTTTTATTTTATTTCATTTTTTCTGTACTGGGGATGGAATCAAGGGCATTCTACCTTTGAGCTATACCCCCGGCCCTATTTTTTTTTTTTTTTTTAGTTTGAAACAGGGTCTAACTTGCTGAAGCTGGCAGCGATTTTCCTGTCTCAGTCTCCCAAGTACTGGAATCACAGGCCTGTGCTACCACGCCCCACTTAGCTGGAGACTTTTATTCTTGCAGGTGAAATCATGTTATCTCTCACAAACTCTGGGTTGTTTCATCTGACTTCGGCATCACTTTATTGAGCGCGCCCTATAATGTTTTCTGCCATAGGGAGATTACAATCTTTTCAGGAAATAGGTGATATGAATTAAAACAATTAGAAACAACACGAGACTTGATCATCAGCGCTGTCAGTGTCAGCTGGAAAGCAGAGGTGGTGGTTGTTCACTGCAGATTTCTTCCCCTATTACAACTCCTTGGTCTGCCACGGACCAGCTCTGTGACCTCATTTCTTTTGTAACTGCAATTGCTCTGGGAAAGCATTTAGCATACTGACCCATACAAATAAGCACTTTAATGTTGGACATACTTAGTTTCTTGGCCAACTGCTTTCCTGGTTTCTGGGTAATGTTGGCCGAGCTGCTCCATTCCTCGGAGCCTCAGCATCCTCTCTGCAAAGTGGGCAGATTACTCCTACCTCAAGGTAGCTGTGCGGATCCAGGGCGGCAATGGTGATACAGAATGTAGTGCAGGCCCGGCAATCGATCCCTAAATCAGTTATTACTGTCACGAACACTATTACCTGCCCTTATAGTGGCTTAGTTAAATAGGGCAGCTTCTTTGGAGGTTGGAATTTGAGGTGGGCACGAAAGGACGGGTAGGATTCAGGTGATCGGAGAGGAAAGCCCACGGTGGCGATGCTAAGGATGACCGGTCCCTGGAAGGCCGTAGGGATCTGGACCTTTTACTTCTCCCTCCAGCTCCGAGCGCTTCTGAAGTCTGTCATCGACGCCCTTTTCTGCAATCTCCGCGGCCGGAGCGGCTGGCTCAGGAGGCCGAGCACAGACCCTCTCCCTGAGGAATGTGGGCCCGGCCGGCCGAGCACCTCGGCAGTCCGCAGCGGGGAGCCTGCAGCTTTCGCCCCACCCTCCGCCGGGATCCGGTTTCAAAGTCACCTGAAAGCCATTTCCTCCCGCGCAGCCCCGCCCCGTAATCACCTCCAGCTATTTTGCCCGGAGCAGCTATTTTTTTTTTCCTTAGTTGGGGAAGGGGGAGGGGGGTTTGTGTTGTGTTTTAAAAAGAACTCTATAAACCGTTTATAGTACACCTTGTTTACACCTGGTTATCAACAGACCTGCCCAGTGGTGCTGAGATCCGCGTGTCCCCTACCTCTTCCAAAAGAACTGGTGACCGCGTCTGGCCAGAGTGAGTCGTTCCTCTTCGGGGGCCCCAACCTGGACCCCGTCCCCCGGGTGTGCGCTGGGACAGCATCTTTCCCCCAGGAATTTTGCTGAATTATTACAGATAAATTCTGGGCCTATCCTCCTGCTCAAAATCCCAACTGTGCTGAGGGCCCCCGTCCGCACTCCCTTCTTTGATTTACAGGTGTGTGTACCTTTCCTTGCGCAAAGACAGACGGCTCGGCCTTTGTTTTATGGAGCTGGGGTCCGCTTTCTGCATGGTTACCCACTCTCAGGCCTTTGCGGAGGCCTGCCCCCAGCGCAGCGGCTTCTTTATCTCCTTTGGGTTTACAGCTGTAAAGGGTCACGGGGACGGGGTTTCGGCGAGGAATTCGAGACTAGCCTTTCTGACGCTCAGCAGTTGCGGTGACCCGCTCGGCGGGATCGGGAGGGACCTCGGCGTCCGGTCCGGGCGGGGGGCTCCCTGGAGGGAGCCCAAGGCCGGGCCCGCGGGTCCCCGTCGGGGGGGGGGGTGGCGGTCCTGGCGGTGATGTCTGATGGGTGCCCTTGGGGTGCCCCTCGCCACGTGCGTCCCGGTGTCTTGGAGCATCTGGGATGTCCAGGAGGGGCTGGCGGCCGGACACCGAGCCTGCGGGGCCGCCCCGCCCCACCCCACCCGCGGCGTTAATCATTGCCCGCCGCGGCCCCGCTCGCCGCTCCCGGCCCCGCCCATTGCTGGACGGCCGGGGCCGAGTCCCCGCCCCCTGGAAGCTTTCCCGGTGCGCTCCCGCCGCCTCCGCCCCGGCGCGGCCCCGACTTCCTGCCGGGCGCTGGGAAGCGGCGCAGCCCGGGTCCGGGGCCGCGGGCGGTGGGGTGGGCGGCGGGGTGGGCGGAGCAGCCGGCGGCCTCGGCCCTTCCCGGAGCCGCCGCACCTCGCGCCGCCTGGACAGCCCCGCGCCCGCGCCGCCGGTGAGTGGCCTCCGGCTTCCCGCTCGCCCAGCCCGGTCCTGCCGCTCTGCGGTGGGGGCCCCGGGCCCCCAGGGGCCGCGCCGGCTCCTCCCGGGAGCCCTCGGGGAGGGGGGCGAGGGCGCGGGAGGGGCTCGGAGGAGACGTCCTCGGTCCTTTCGCGCCCACCCCGGTGGCAGAGGATGTTCTTGGGGCCCCGCGGGGGCTCAGCCTGCGGTCCCGGAGCCCGCGAGGCTGCGCCCCCAGGGGACCCCTCGAGCCCCCTGCCCGCGCCCCTAGGCGTCGGCAGCCGGTTCCGGTTGGAGCCCCGCGGTGCTCCCCGCTCCCGGTCCAGGCGGGATCCGAGTGGGTGCGGGACACGGGCTGTCCGGGGCCTCGAGCACCCAGGCTGGCCGCCTCCGACTCCCGCCCGCACCCGACCTGCGGTCGGTTTGGCTATCTGCAGCCTACCCTCAGCCCACTGGGAAGCCAGGGGAAGGCGTGCGAGCGGGAACACTTGAAGGCACGGTTTAGGTGGCCGCCTTTACTCTTTGGAGCTACTTTCGAAAACAAAAGGGAGAGCGGAGTGGAAGATGGAAAGGCTGGGGCTGGAGAGGTGCGCGGGGCGGGGCGGGGCGGGGCGGAGGCCCTGGTAGGGCTTCGGCGTCGAGGTCTTAAGCTGTTGGCAGCCGTGGGGGCCTCTGCCGTGCAGCCCCCGCAGGGCAAGCCTCACCTTACAGGGAACCCCGATCCGAGGTTCCTAGAGTCCCCCCAGCGGTGACTCTGCACGCAGCCCAATCACAAGGCTCTTGCTTAAGAAATAATGAGGATGGTGACCGTCCAGAGACAGGGGCGTCCCCTGCTGAGCGCGTCGGCTGCCTGGCCTGGGAAAACGCCTCTCCAGCCCCTCTGCACTGGGTGTGGAGTCCTGCCCACTAAATCCCAGCTCCCCCAGCGCAGAACCTAGGGAGTGAGAGGCAGAAGGCAGCTCCTTTTCTCACTCACCCCTTCCCTGTGTTTCTGGGCGCACACCTGGCAGCCGCCTCACCTCCCCTTCCAACACCTGCCGTTAACAGCTCCGCCGGCTCTGCAGCCCTCTCCCTTCCGGAAACCTCGGACGACCCTGGCCCCCTAGGGCTGGAGCTGGGAGTTAAGGATGCCATAACCCCCCAGGCCAGGTCCCAGCTGCTGAGGGAGTGGTTTGTTTAAGAGCTGCTTTGGGGCTTTTCCATTGCCTTTCAAGAGGCAGAGCTGGGAAAGTGGAAAGAGCACTGGACTGGGAGCCTGCCCAGGTTTTTGCCTGAGTTTTAAGCCTGGCTTTTCAGCCTAGCAGGGAAGATCAATGGAGTGGCTGGGGCTGGGAGGCCCCTCAGATTATCGAGGCCATTTACACGTGAAGGCAGCCGAGTGTGGAGAGGAGGTCATTTCAGGCTGGGGTCCTGTTGGTTAGAGAGGTCCCCTCACTGTCTAATCTATGCTTTTTCCAAACTAAACTGGCCAATTTATTTATTTGTTTATTTAATTATTTTTGGTGTTGGGGACAGAACCCAGGGAAGTTCTACTTCTGAGCTACACTCCCAGCACTATTTTATTTGAAACATGGTCTCACTAAGTTTTGGAGGGCCTTAGCTTCTGCCTCAGCCTCAAAAGTACTGGGATTACAAAGGTGCACCACCACACCCAGCTTCATTTATCTTTTCTGACTTAGTTTCCACATGAATACAGTGGGGTTACTGCCTATTTTTCTTTATAAGGACTATGAGAAGGACCAAATGGATGGAAAGTACTCCATAAACTCTCATAAAAAAAAAAAGCCATGTGTGGTGGCGCATACTTGTAATCCCAGTAGCTGTTTAGTTTTAAAATATAATATAGAGAGCTGGGCGTGGTGGTGCACGCTTGTAATCCCAGCATTTGGGAGGCTGAGATAGGAGGATTGCAGTTCCCCGACAGCCTCAGCTATTTAGCGAGGCCCTTTACAACTCAGTGAGACCCTGTTTCAAAATAAGGAATAATAAAATATAGACACTCTGGGTGAGTGGTGGTTGGGAAGGCCCTTGAGGCCTTTATGAGCACTGGATGTGCCCCATGCGTGCTATGAGGAGGTGGTACATACTGGAGCTAGTGGTGGACGTTTACTCCCCTGGCCTGCAGTATCTCAGCTCCTGAGTAAACACTGGCCTTAGCAAATCCACTGAAATCCCTGGGTCACTGTGTTTACACCAGAGCAGGCCAAAGGCCATGGCCTGAGGGCAGAGCAGGACTGGTGGGGAGGGGAAGAGGGTCTCCTCCTGAAGGCTCTGGCCCCAAGTCTGGGAGGTTGCCAGGAGCCCTGGCTGGGTCCTGTTGGCAGAGGGTTAATTCTGGAGTGGTTCCCTACTGTGTTGGGGGTGATGGGAGGGTGTTGCCTTTGCAGCTGCACCCGGACTGTCTCCAGCTTCTCTCCCTGCCCCTCCCACTCCCAAGCTGCCCCTCTGCCCAGCTGCGTGTCCAGGGGCCTTTGTTCCTCCGTTACAGCCGCCCTGCTCCCTGCCCTCCTTCCCCAGCAGAAGTCCTCAGGCGGGGTCCCTGCAATTAGAAAGAACTGCTGGTGGCAGGAAGGTTGTCCTGGAGCTCCTGGGACTCTTGTTTCTAGTGTCAGGCTCATCTTGGGGTCCCCTACTCAGCCCCAGCCAGATTCTCTCACTGTCTTTTTCTAGCTTTCCGTCCATCCCTTGAACAGAGGGACCATCCACTTTTCCTCCCTAGCTCATGCCTCTTGGTTCTGTTTTATCTGTTCATTCATTCAACAATGATTTCTTAGCACCTACTTTGTATGACTGCTAGCTGGGGCACAGCAGACAGACACACTTCTTTTTTGCTACTGGGATTTGAACCCAGAGGCATTCTATCTTTGAGCTATACCCCATACTGATTTTCTTATTTGGAAACAGAATCCCACTAAGTTGCTAGAGGCCTCACAGAATTGCTGAGGCTGTCCTTGAATCTGAGATTCTCCTGTTACAGTCTTCCCCAGTACTGGGATTACAAGCCTGTACCACCACACCCAGCATCAAACATTGTTGTAGTGGGGAAAGCTGACTATAAACAAGATAGGTGGGCGTGGTGACGCACGCCTGAAATCCCAGTACTGGGGAGGACTTAGCCTCAGCAACTTACTGAGGCCCTTAGCAACTTAGTCCCTGTTTCCAAGTAAAAAAGTAAAATAGGGCTGGGGGTGTAGCTCAAAGGTAAAATGTCCCTGAGTTCAATCTCTGGCATCACCCAAAACAAAACCCCCAAAACAACCAAGGTAGATAATGGACATATAGAGTATGTTAATGATAAACAGAAAAACATGATAGAGAAAGTAAGATATGAATTGCTCTGGAAGGGTGAGGTGACAGTTCGAGTGACCAGGAAGACTTCCCTGAGGAAGGGACTTTTCAGCTGATGCCCAGTGGAGGTATTTTCCTTCAGCTCTGATTTCCCTTCTTTGAAACCCAGTTCAAGATGGATCTGGAGGCGCACGATATAATTCTAGTACTTGGGAGGCTGAGGCAGGAGGATCGCAGGTTTGTGGCCAGCCTCAGCTCCTTAGTGAGGCCTTCTGTAACTTAGTGAAACCCTGCTTTGAAATAAAGAATCAAAAAATCAGGCTGGTGGTGTAGCTTAGAGGTAGAATGCCCCTGGGTTCTATCCCCAGTGCTTCAAAAAGAAAAGAAAAAAAAAATACCCAGTTCAGCAAGCCGCTGTGGCATTAAGGAGCCGGGTTTGGAGCTGGACACGCCTGAGCTCAACACCTGGCTTGACCATATATCAGCCATGCAGCTGCTGACGTGAACCAAATTCCTTTGAGCCTGTGTTTCTCACCTGTAAACTGGAGTTAGTCATCACACCTACCACAGCGGCACAGCGAGAATGAACAATGTCGTCGTGTGCTCCGTGCTTAGCCAAGCCAGTGGAGGTGTTCAGTAAATCATCTCTCTAACCAAATCCTGCAGGGTAGCTTGGGACCGCGGAGTCTGATGGAAAGCTTTTCATCCTAAGTATTGGGTGGGGGGTTGAAGGCAGTGAAAATAGCAAGCCCAAGTAGGGAGCCTTTCCTACCCTACCCTGGGTTGTAGGTGGTTGAGGATGCAGGACTCCCAGATGTGTGCTGGCCCTTGCCCCTATGATAGTTAGGGGACCTAGGGCAGCCCTGACCCTCCCTTGCCCTGGAATTCCTCCTGCTTCCCACCAGCTGATGGATCACACAGACCCTGGCTTCTCAGCTTCACAGCTGCCCTGCACACCTCCCTCAACCCTGGGGGTGGGGTGAGAACAAGGGGTTGGGAGGGAGAGGGGCAGATGGCGGTGGAATTGTTCTAGGAGAGCTGAGGGAAGCTCTGAGGCCACTCAGTAAGGGGTCAACAGCAACCAAAATTAATTTTTGAAACAGGATCTTGCTATGTTGCACAGGCTGGTCTTGAATTCCTGGACTCAGTGGATCCTCCAGCCTCAGCCTCCCCAGTAGCTGGGAAACAGGCATGTGCCACCATGCCCCAGAATGGGAAGTAACAGAATGACTGGCACCATCAGCCCAGGGTCAGGCCTGCCTAGCTCCAAACCGCTTCCACCTCCCGGCTGCAACCGAGGGCCTCGAAGGGATGTAATCTAAAATGCTGCTGTCAAAATTTGTGGTGAGCGGTTTCCTGGGGGCCCTGCCTTGGCTCAGGAAGTGAGGGATGGGTGGAGAACCAGGCCCTGGGAAGTGGTCATCGGCCAGACCACTCCCCCAAGGGCAGCCAGGCAGGCCTCATGGTGAGGGAACTTTCTGAGCCTGCCAGCTGGAGCAAAGCTAGAGAGAATTGGGCCTCAGAGGAAGTTGAAATGAGGGCTGCCCAGCCCAAGCATGTGTGTGATGGCGGGGACTTGAAGTCAGGAGAAGGAAGACCGGCATGGTCAAACCCATGGGCAGCGGGGTGGATGTCAGTGGTCTGGAATAAAGGTCAGCTTTGTCAGCTGGTACTGGGTTCCCGTAGCTTTATTTTGATTGGAAGCTTTCTGAGGGCAGGATCTGTGCTTGATTCATCTTTGTTCCCATGGAGCACTTGAGCATAGGTCAAAGGGGGCCCATGGGGGATGGCAAGCGGGTGCTGGGCCATCCTGAGCGTCTCAGCTGCTCTCACTTCTGTTCCACTGATGGGGGACAGTGGCAGGAATCGGGTCCGGCTTGGGTGGGCTTTACCACCTGGAAATTCCAGCAATAGGGAGAGTGGGCCTTTGTGTAGTTCTCTGGATTCTTTTGGGGAGAGAGCCCAGATATGAGTTCAAAGACTGTGTGTGTGTGTGTGTGTGTGTGTGTGTGTGTGTGTGTGTGTGAGAGAGAGAGAGAGAGAGAGACAGACAGACAGACAGACAGACAGGCAGGCAGGCAGACAGACAGGCAGACAGACACTGAAGATTGAACCCAGGGGCATTCTACCTCCCAGCTACACCCACAGCCCTATTATATTTTTTATTTTGAAACAGGGTCTCACTAGGTTGATGAGAGTCTCAGTACTTGCTGAAGCTGGCCTTAAACCTGTAATACTCTCTCAGCCTTTACGGGGATGGAACCCAGGGGGATTCTACCTCCGAGCTACACCCCCAGCCCTATTTTTTATTCTTTATTTTGAAACAGGTTCTCACTGAGTTGCAAAGGGCCTCACTAAGTAGTAGCTGAGGCTGTTCATGAACCTCAGTCCTCCTGTCTCAACCTCCCGAATGCTGGGATTATAAGTGTGCACCGTAAGGACTGAGTTTTTAAGGACTCCCACTCAGAAGGCCACTTTTTGAGGAACACAGCAAAGGTCCTAGATATGGTTGTGATTATTTCTAGAGTTTGAGTGGAGATGGGAGGAAGGGGTAGAAGAGGAGTGAAATTTGTTTGATCATGTTAACAGGATCCCAAGAGGAGAGAGAGATTTTGCAAGCACTAGGAGCTCTTAAAAACCATATCCATTGCTCCCCTAGCTGTGAGACCGTGTGTGCAAACCAGAGGCTCTCCACCAATAGATTACAAGAATTTACTGAAAGGAACTGGATGTGGTGGCTCATGCCTATAATCCCAGTACTTGGGAGGCTGAGACAGGAGGGTCACAGGTTCAAGCACAGCCTCAGCACCCTTGTGAGACTCTCAGCAACTTTTTGAGACCTTGTTTCAAAAAAACTAAAAAGGGCTGGGGGTGTATCCTGGAGGTAGACTACCCCTGGATTTAATCTCCAGTAAAACACACACACACACACACACACACACACACACACACTTTAATGAAAGTAAAAGGGAACCAGTAATCATGCAGTTTCTATCCATTGAACTCATTGCTCTATCCCTTGTGTCTGTTGTATAGCAGAATTCCAATAAACACTTGTCAAATAAAACCTTAGAATACTCAGCCTGGCATGGTGGGGCATGTCTGTAATTCCAGTACTTTGGGAGGCTGAGACAGGAGGATCACCAGGATCAGGGCTAGTGCACTGAATTTAGTGAGACTGTTTCAAAATAAAAAATAAAAAGGGCTGTGGGTGTAGATCAACTGTAGAATGCCTCTGGGTTCAACCCCCTAGTAACACACACACACACACACACACACACACACACACTCGCGCAGAGAGAGAGAGAGAGAGAGAGAGAGAGAGAGAGGAATTAGAAATACGTTTCACAAATGTCCTATTACTATCTGAAAATGGTTAGGATGTAAGATTTGAAGAATTAGCCTGAGCTGGGCATGGTGGCACACACGCCTGCAATCCCAATACTTGTGAGGCAGAGACAGCAGGATCAAAGGTTTGAGGCCCTCAGCAATTTAGTGACACCTTGTTTTAAAATACAAAATAAGTTAGGATTAGGGCTGTAGCTCACAGGTAGAATGCCCCTGGGTTCGATCCCCAGTGCCACTGCAAAACCAAACAAAAAAACCCAACCCCATGGTCAGCCGTGCTGACAGCAGGATAGGCAGCCCTGACCTCCTCAAAGTGGGAGAGAACAGGGAGTCACGGGGACCATCTTCCCAGGCCTGCTGCAGAGTTTGCCACCATGCAAGTAGCCTCCCGTTCCACCTGAAGTGCACAGCAGGGTGTGCTTGTAGCCCTGGCTATATGCCCCGTAATGTCCTGTAGCACCTCTCTAATCCTAGTGCCAAGCAGTCTGCTTATCCGCATACAGCCAAGATGGCCTCACATAAGCCAAGGACTTCTGTTCCTACGTGAGTCATGCCATCCTCCTCAGACTCTCTTTAACTTTTTATTTATTTTTGCTGTACTGGAGATGGAACCCAGGGGCATTCTACCTCCAAGCTATACCCCCAGCCTTAGTGTTTATTCTTTGTTTTGGAACAGGGTCTCACTGTGTTGCAGACGGCCTCACTAAGTAGCTGAGGCTGGCTATGAACCCGCGATCCTCCTGTCTCAGCGTCCTGCATGCTGGGATTACAAGCGTGCACCACCATGCTCGGCTCCTGTTTAACTTTTACACATAAACTGTGTTGTCCTGTTTCGAAGGCCACTGCAGACTAAAAAGTAGCAAATGAAAGAGGGTGAAGAAACCAGGAGAGAGAGTGGAAAGACCACAGCCTGCTGAGATCAAAACGCTAGGAATGACCCATCCTAGCAGAAGAGCCCTGGGTCATTTGTTTAGGAGGAAATGACTTGTTACACCCTCCAGCTCCAAGACCATCCTTGTGATAATGGATGTCCTGGTAGTAGTGCCACTGAGTGACCCAGAAAAGGCAAAATTATATTCCTTGGACTCTGTTTAGAAAAGCAGAGAAGTGTAAAACAGAGCTTTGAAAGATCTCTGGTCAGATTGATTAAGATTTCAAAAAGTGCTGATGTTTAATTATTAATATCACAAATCCTCTCAGGCAAAATAAGTGCCATTACCCCTTCAACAGATAAGCAAACTGAGTCCCCACCAGGTTGGGTAACTTGTCCAGGATTACCTAGCTAACACTTGGCAAGGGTGAAGTTTGAATTTTTTTCTCTTTTGGGGGACGTGTGTGTGTGTGTGTGTGTGTGTGTGTGTGTGTGTGTGTGTGTGTGTGTGATCAACTCGGGACCTCTGCATCCTGAGCAAATGCTTTACCACTGAGCCACACCCCAGCCCAAGGTTTGAAGTTCTGAGTGCCTCAAGCATTCGATTTTAGCTCTATCCCAGACTGTTTTGAAACTTTTAAATATTTTTTTGATGGTATTGGGGTTCCTGGAAGCCCTTCTACCTCCGGGCTACACTCCCAAACCTATTTTTATATTTTTTTATTTGGAAACAGGGTCTCTTAGGCCAGTGCGGCTGGCTTCGAACCTGCGCGATCCTCCTGTCTCCGCCTCCCAAGCGCGGGGATTACAAGCGTGTGCCACCACGCCCAGCTGTTTTGAAACTTTTCACTCATTTTTGGGGGGATGTGTGAGAGGGTTACTGGGGATGGATTTCAGGGCCTCACATGTGTAGGTAAGCAGTCTACCACTGAGCTACATCCCCAGCCTTTTTTTACTTTATTGGAGACAGGGTCTCACTAAGTTGCCCAGGCTGCTAATTCTCAGCCTCCCGGAGAATAGCTCTGATCACTGGTGGGTGCCACCATGCCCAGCTGCACTCACTTCACTGTGTGGCTTCTGGACAACTTTGCCCACAGGGGGCCCAGCTAGCCAAGGTTTGGGTTACCATGGAGCCAGGAAAGGTCCAATCTTAATGCAGTTCCACCCGAGCGGATCAGCAGTTATCCCGAAGGGTGCCTGCCATGGTTGAAACAGGAATGCTTTCAATGCATTTACATCTTAAGCACCTACCTGGCTGCCTCACAGCACTTTCTGAGGCCAGACAATGATAGGGAGGAACCACAACTTCAAAAATGTAAGCCTCCTTCCATCAGGAGCTCTGTTTTTTTATGTTTGGGTTCTGGATGCTGCTGAAAGATGCTGAGCAATGTAGCCTCCGGGTCCCTGCTTAGGGACCCCCACCCCATGTTCCCACCGCACAGGGCCAGCAGGTGTTAATTTTCAATTTTCCATACTTGTTTCTCTCATTTATTATAGAGATAAAACGTTACAGATGGCAACTGAAGCTTCATTTTTCTAATCCTTTTTGCTATCCTCCCTTCCTAGAAGCAACATCTCCTGAATATGGTATTTAACATTCCTATGCGTGTGTGTGTGCGTGTGTGTGTGTGTGTGTGTGTGTGTGACACTGGGAATTGAACCTAGGGGCGTTCTACCTTTGAGTTATACCCCCAGCATTTTTTATTTTTTAAAATTGTGAAACTTTTTATGCTTTTAGGTATTATTTATAAGCAATTTGTAGCAGGGCATGGTGGTACACACTTGTACTTCCAGCATTTGGGAGGCTAAGACTAGAGGATCGCAGTTCGCGGACAGCCTCAGCTACTTAGGCCCTCCGCAACTTAGGCCCTGTTTCAAAATAAAGAATAAAAACTAGGGCTGGGGGTGTAGTTCGGAGGTCAGATGACCCTGGGTTCCACCCCCAGACCCACACACAAAAATAATTTATAGTATTGCATTAGAATTGTAGTGAATGGTGTTTTTTTTTGAGTTGGCATTCTTTCTTGTTTTTGTTTTGCCTGCTAGGGGTTAAACCCAGGGGCATTCTACCTTTGGACTACATTCTCAGCCTTATTCTATTTTTTTTTTTTAATTTGGAAATGGTCTCACTAAATTTGCTGAGAGCCTTGCTAAGTTGCTGATGCCGGCTTTGATCTTTTTGTTTCAGCCTCCCAAATACTAGAATTACAGGCATCCAGTACCACAGTCGGCTTTTTTTTTTCCACTTCGGAACTGGAAATTTAACCCAGGGGCACTCTACCTTCAAGCTACACCCCCAATCTTATTATTATTTTTTTCTTTTTGAAACAGGGTCTCACTAAGTTGCGGAGGCTGGCCACAGACCTGTGATCCTCCTGTCTCAGCCTCCTAGGTCCTGGGATTACAAGCGTGTGCCACCACGCCTGGCTGCTGCTTTTAATGCAATATGTGTTTCAGATGTATCCACGTTAGGATATTTAAATCTAGTTTACTCCTTTTAACTGCTGTATGGTATTTATTGTGTAATTATGTCACAATTCCCTTATTCATGGGCATGTAGATTGCTTTCCGTGTTCTCACCACTGCAGATAATGCTGTACTGAACATCCACTTGCCAGTCTTCGGCAGCGTGTAGGCTCGCAGTGGGGATTTCTGTGTCCTGAGGTGTGCTTTTCTGAATACTGCCAAGTAGGGCTCCCACGTAATTTGTAACTCACTTATATTCTTACCAAAAAAGCTTCTAATCTGGGGGATATATAATGTTTTTTTTTTTCCCCCTCTTTTGGTACTGAGGATGGAATCCAGGGGCATTCTATCTCGGAGGTACACCCCCAGCTCTATTTTTTATTCTTTGTTTCAAAACAGGGTCTTACTGAGTTGCAAAAAGCCTCACTAAGTAGCTGAGGCTGTCCATGAACCGCGATCCTCCTGTCTCAGCCTTCCAAATGCTGGGATTACAAACATGAGCCACCACGCCCGGCTACATAATGGTATTTTTTTTTTTTTTTTTTTTTTTTTTTTGCTGGTCTGGGGATGGAACCCAGGGGCATTTGCCTCCGAGGTACACCCCTTCCCCTAATTTTTTATTCTTTATTTTGAAACAGGGTCTCACAGTTGCGGAGGGCCTCACTAAGTAGCTGAGGCTGTCCACGAATCACGATCCTCCTGTCTCTCTCTACCTCCCAAATGCTGGGATTACAAGCATGTGCCACCATGCCCGGCTCAACATAATGGTATTTTAAAATTGTTTTAAATTAGCACTTTTTCTCTGTCTTTTGGCCAATTATTTACTGTGCCACCTTTGTCTTTTATATAAATAATTTTTATTTTTCAACCAGATAATGTATACAGCCGTCTGATTCAAACTCCCAAAGGGATACAGCGAGAGCGCTCCCAACCTCTCTCTGAACCGCCCAACACCTGTCCTGAGACATGATAGAGGTTCTTGTGTACTTTTTCAGAGGTAATTGAATTCTTTATGCTTTTTTACTTGTTTTTTTTTTTTTTTTTTTTTTTTTTGTTACAGCACTGGATACTGAACCCAGGGGCTCTCAGCCACTGAGCTTCTTCCCCACTCTTTTTAATTTTTTTTAATAAAAAATTTTTTTTTTCTGGTGCTGGGGATTGAACCCAGGGGCATTCTACCAGTGGGCTACACCCCAGACCTTTTTATTTTTTCAAACTTTGAAACAGAGTCTTGCTAAGTTGCTGAGGCTGGCCGCCAGCCTGTGATCCTCTTGTTTGAGCCTCCCAAGTGCTGGCATTACAGGCAGGCACCACCACACCTGGGTCCACACTTAAACTGAGTGTGTGTTTTTATTTGACGCTGGTTCTCACTCATGGCTACACATAACAGCCTTAGGAGGAGCTTTAACAAGTACACTGGTATCTGAGCTTAACTCCAAATCAGATCAGACCAGCAAAATGAGAGTTTTTTGGGTGGAACCCAGGCACGGTCATGAAGTGCTCGGGCAGACTTTTTTGTGTGGCCATAGTTGAGGTCCACTCAACCTTGTAACATGGAAATGATTCTATTTTTCCTAGAGTAATAGCCAATTTTTCCAGCATTGGTTAGTAAAGCTCTTTGTTTTTCCTACTATCTTGACTTCAACATTCTTTCTTTTGTCCTTTATAGTTTCGTTGAGATATATTTCATATATCTTAAAATTTACCCATATACATTGGTTTTTAGAGTATGTAACCATCACTGCTATCTAATTTTATAACATTTTATTGCTCCCCCCCCAAAGAAACCCTATTATCAGTCATTTCCCATTTCTCAAATCCTCTCCCCCCATCCTAGGCAACCATTAATGTACTTGTTTCTCTACATTTACCTATTCTGGGCATTCTGTATAAATGGAATTCTATACTGCGTGATCTTTAGTGACTAGCTGCTTTCCTTCCACCTGTTTTCAAAGTTCATTAACATAGCTGGGCACAGTGATGCGTGCCTGTCATTTACCTAATCAGGAGGCTGACACAGGAGCATCACAAGTCCTAGGCCAGCCTGGGAAATACAGCGGGACCTGGCTCAAATTAAAAAAGAAAAAGGCTAGGGATGCAGGTCAGAGATGAGCACTCCCAGGTTCAGTCCCCAGAACCACACACACACACAAGTTTATCAGTGTTGTAGCATGTTATAGAATATACTTCACTTCCTTTTTTATCGCTAAACAGTATTCTATTGTTTGGTTACTACATTTTGTTTATCTATTCATGAGCTGATGGACATTTGGATTCTTTGCATTCTTTAGCTATTGCGAATAATGCTGCTATGAACATTTGTGTACACATTCTGCTGTGGACTTGTTTTCAATTCCCTTTGGTGTACATCTAACAGAATGTACCACTAACACCCGGCTTTTATTCTTTATTTTGAAATAAGGTTTCACTAAGTTGCAAAATGCCTCACTAAATTGCTTAGGCTGGCCTTGAACCTTCAATCCTATTGTCTCAGCCTCCAAGTACTGGGATTTCAAGCTTGTGCCACCAGGCCCAGCTCGCCATTGAGTTTTAAATTGTATATTTCATTTCCATTGAGTACTTTCTCTAAATGTCCCATTCCTTTCCCTCTTGCACTATCTTGTTCTTTTATTATGGCTTTTATTTTTTATTTTTATGTCATTTTAAGTATTCACTTTTTTCTTATTTTGTGGGTCTGAGGATGTAACTCAGGGGCATTCAACCTCCGAGCTACACCCCCTGCCCAATTTTTTATTCTTTAATTGAAACAGGGTCTCACTAAGTTGCAGAGGGCCTCACTAAGTAGCTGAGGCTGTCTTTGAACCGTGATCCTCCAGTCTCAGCCTCCCGAAAAGTATATTCTTATTTTACTTTTAGCTCTTTAAGTGGCAGTTTGTTACATCTTTTGACTCTCTGGTGATGGCTCTCTTCCTTGTATGGATTAAAATTTTCATATTAGTAGGGCGTGGTGGCACATGTTTATAATCTCAGTATTTGGGAGGCTGAGACAGGAAGATCTGGGTTTGCAGACAACCTCAGCTACTTAGTGAGACCCTTTGCAACTCAGTGAGACCCTGTTTCAAAATAAAGAATAAAAAACAGGGCTGAGGATGAAGCTCAGAGGTAGAATGCCCCTGAGTTCCATCCCCAGTATCACACACACACACACACACACACACACACACACACACACACACACACAGACACACACACACACACACACAATTCATATTGAAGCCGGATGTGGTGGTGTACACTTGCACTCCCAGTACTTGGGAGGCGGAAACAGGAGGATTGCGGGTTCCAGGACAGCCTCAGCAAGTAGTGAGACTCTCATCAACTTAGACTGTTTCAGAATTAAATAGGGCTGGGGATGTAGCTTGGAGGAAGAATGCCCCAGGGTTCAATCCCTAGTACCACACACACAAAAATAACAATGATAATTTTCATAGCGAGCTCCTCTTTGGTTTTGAAGAGGGGGCTGCTTAAAAGTGAGGCGATTTGGAAGACTGTGCATGGTGGTGCGGCCTAGGCCTCACCCCCCAGGTGTGAGGGGATGGCTGGTGTGTGGGGTAGAAGAAAAGGCTGTTGGGAGGCTCTTGCCCCAGAGCTTTGAGCGTCGCCTGTTTCCTGCCATCCATGTGCCCGCTCAAGGGCCACCTCTTAGAGTCCCAGGCCTCCCTTCCTCAGAGTCCCCAAGCCTCAGTTGTACCATTTTCCCTGCTATGTCTCCAAAGCACTTAACACTATCCAGAAATATCTTAAGGGTTGGGGGTGTGGCCCAGTGGTGGTGGAGGGCTTGCCCAGCAGGTGCTGGCCCTGGGTTCAATCCCTAGCACTGGGCTGAGATTTGAAGTGACTGTACGGAGAGGAAGCAGTTGAGATCCTTGCCCCAGCGCAGGTCAGGACCTGAGGTGCCCGCCTGGGGGAGGGAGGGCTGCCCGTGCACTGTCCTCAGTCGGCTCCGCTGGTCTCCTGTGGTTGCTGGAGGCATCTCCAGGCAAGTTCAGAGTTCCCAATAGACACCACTCTGGCCTCATTCAGAGGTTGCCCCATGGTGCAGTAACTTGTTTTGAGCAAAGTATTAATTTGTAAAAGGGTAAAAAGTGCCCAGGGGCATTCTTTTGGGGATGCTGAGGAATGGCGCCTTTCCATTCATCCTTGGCTCCATCTCTCGGGCCCAGTAGGAGGTGGTGTTGCTAATGATGGAAAACACAGGATCCCTGGATTCCAGCAAACCCTGGCTTTGCACACGCAGGGCTGGATGGCCCTGGGCAGTGACTGCTGTGAGCTTACCTAGGAAACCAGTTAGCAGTGTCTGGTCTACCCTAGTAAGTGTGGGCCTAGATTCTTTCAGTCTGGCACCTCAGGGAGCCACTTGTGTCTCAGTTTTTCTGACCTGTCAAAGGGGGATAATAACTGATGTCCAGCTAGCCCTCCCTCGCCTTCACTCTCCCGAGGACAAAGGGTTAATATCTGCAGCTTCGAGGGCCTGGTGGGGGAGGTGCAGCATAAATGGAGTATTGTTGTGCTGCTGAATGATCTGGCTTTGTTCGAGAGGCTTCGGTATTTGACTTCCTGCACTTAGCGTCCATGTGCTTCATTGCTGGAGATATTCGCGGGTCCTCAGCTCTACGGGCGCTGGCCTCCGGGGCTGTGGCTGGTTCCTCACTTGTCATCGGGGACCACCGAGCTGTGTGAACAGCTGGGTTTCCTGTGTCGCCCCCATCCCAGCAATCAGGAATGAGAGAAATGCAGCAAGTGTGACCCACATGGGAACTGCTTCTGAATAGGGCGCTTTTGAAGAGGTTTTGCAGGAGGCAGCGGGCACTTTAATTGGCGCGCCCGCTAATTCCCCCCTGAGGCTGTTGGTGGCAGTTCCCTGCTGGCCCTGGGCCTGTTAACCGCTGGGCTGCCGGCCTCTGGGGAGAATGCGGCTCCCCAGCCCCTCACCCTCCCCGTGCTCAGATGGGAGCCCTTTTGAGGAAGGCGGTAAGTGCCCTCTGGGGCCAGGCCAGGGGATGTGGGCGGGGTGTCATCTTGAACTTGTCAGCTCTGGGTCTCCAGGCCTTGCCTGACAACCTCGGGAAAGCTGGTGGCCATAGGTGTTTGGACAAAAGGCAGGCTTCTCTCTTGGGGTTTAGAAACTGAGGGCCATACGGCTATGTGTGGGAGAGCAGCTACTTTTTAAAATCTCTCTCTGGTTGCTAGTGAGTTTGTCCTTGTGGCTGGGTGATAGCCAGACAGTCCTGGGGTCCTTAGAGAGGTGGCTGTACATGCTTTGACAGGGGGCTTCAGAGGTCTTCTCACCTTGAATATTCAGAGTTGAGGGGTTAGAGAAAGAAGGTCTCCCAGGGACCCAGCATACCTGGTTGAAAACACACACACACGCACAAACGCTGAGAAAAGCAGAGTTAATTTCCTATTTCTTCTGGAAGCTTCTTTTTCTCAGAACCCACAGGGATCGAGTTGGGCCGGAAGAGCAGGTGAGAGGAGTCTCCGTTTCTGTGGCTCTGGGTGGCAGGTGCGGGACATCAGGGGCAAACTGTTGCTCTGACTTGGCTATCTCTTTTGCCCCTGAATCAGGACCTCACTTTTCCAGGAGTAGGGGTTTGGTGACAGCTGCCCCAGCTGAGCCAATTCTGGTCTTTGTATGCGCCCAGCCCAGGGAGAAAGCTCCTCTGCCCAACCGGGAACTGGTTGGATGAGTTTCTTACACTTCCCGGGTTGAGGCCCCTTAGCCAGGGAGGTGAGGGACGTGGGGGATGGGAGCAGGTGCTTGGGGTGGGGGCTTCCTAGACTCTGTGGGATAGGGATCCACTAGGGTGGGCAAATGTACGAGGCCTGAAATCTGAAAGGCCTTTGAGAATTTACCCTGGTGTGACTCTGTAAGGTCTGCCTTGGATGTCCACCACCCTCACTTCTTTGGGTCAGGGTGTCTGATGAGGGCCCAGGGCAAAGGAGGGAGGCTCGTAGAGCTCTGCCCAGTCTGTGAAGCCGCTGGACGGATGCGGAAGGCCAGGATGGTTTAGCCAACTGCGGCGCTCAGGAGAGAAGGGTGGCTCACCTGGACATTTTTCTCTGGGGCTTGGAGGCTCGTGATCAGAAGTGGGGTGAAAGCCACCCTGCTGGCAGCCTCCCTCCCAGTTGGACACGTGCAGGGAAAGAAAGTTAGAAGGTGGGAGGGCAAATCCCTCGGGTGGTAAGGTGCCAAGGAGCCCCTTCCCCAGCCCAGGTGAGAGCTACCAGCCTGAAATCCCAGAGGGAGAGCCCTCTCTGGATAAGACCTAGACTCCCCATTTTCTAGAATAGTCTCTTCCTGCGTTTAGAAGTATGTAACTTATGTATACCTTCCTGCCATCACCTTTATTTTGGATACATTTCTTCCTGGTTGGTGTGGGTTGAGATAGGTCGCGCGCACTTGCGTGTGTGTGTGTGTGTGTGTGTGTGTGTGTGTGTGTGTGTTGCTAGGGATTGAACCCAGGGATGTTCTACCTCCAAGCTACACCCCCAGCCTTATTTTTATGTTTTTGTTTTGAAATAAGGTGTCACTAGGTTGCTGAGGGCCTTGCTATTTGCTGTGGCTGGCCTCTAGCCGGCGATCCTCCTGTCTTAGCCTCCTGCATGTGCCACTATGTCTGGCTTCATTCTTTCTAGCCGGTGGTCCCTGGGGTGCTCTCTCCTAGAGACATTCCATGAATGGTCAGCATCTCTCGGTCTTCCACATTCTCTTGGACATTCTATGGACACCTGTAGTCACAGCCACATCTCATTCTGTACCTTTTTTAGGGCACCTTCTCACACCTCGTAGAGCCTGGCTCCTGCCTGTCCTGGTGGTGGTTCTAACACACTTGCCTTGGACAGGTCCTTTCCCACAGAGGGACCGTGTGGTCCCCTCCCCTCTGTCCCGGGCCTGCTTCCAGCCTGGCCACTTGCTGCTAGAGTGCAGGTTCTAGGTGGTCCAGGTGCTTTGGGACGCAGCTTATCAGATGCCGATCCCTTGGCTTCAAGCGCCCTCAGGTCTCTTCTTCACCTGGCAAAGGCGTACTCATCATTTGTGACTCAGCTAAAACATCCCTCCTTTGGGTCCCCAGGTATATCCCAGCGCTCCTTATGTTAGCGTGATTTATTTATTCCTGCATCCGTACCAGCACTCAAAGCAGTGTTTTGTGGACAATTTGTTTATATGGCTGTTTTTCCATGAAGCTCAAGTTCCTCAAAGACAGGGATGAAGTGCTACTCAGTGTCCCCAGGGCTAGCGTCGTGCTCAGGAGTGCTGAGCATTCTCTTTGGAGGCCGGACCTCCAGGTCTCATGACACCACTCTCTGGATGTTTTGCAGTGCTGGGGCTTGAACCCAACACGGTGTTCTCTACATCTCTAGCCCTTACCACTCTCTACCTCTTTTTTTTTTTTTGGCGGGGGGGGGGTTTACTGGGGTTTGAACTCCAGGGCATTTTATTTCCTAGTTAAACCCCCAGCCCTTTTTATTTTTTAAATATTTATTTATTTATTTATTTTTTGCGGCACTGGGGATTGAACCCAGGGACATTCTACCTCTGAGCTACCCTCCCAGCCCTGCTTTTTATTTTTTATTTTGAAACTGGGTCTCACTGGGTTGCAAAGGGTCTCACTAAGTAACTGAGGCTGTCTGAACTATGATCCTCCTGTCTCAGCCTCCCAAATGCTGGGATTATAAGCATCCACCACCATGCCCAGCTTCCTTTTTATTTATTTATTTATTTATTTATTTATTTATTTATTTATTTAGAAACATGGCCTCTAGAAATTGCCAAGGCTGACCTCAGACCTGCCATCCTCCTGTTTCAGCCTCCCAAGTACAGGGATTACTTGTGTGCACCACTGTGCCCAGCGACCACCCACTACTTCTTTTTGTTATTGATGTACTTGTCTTGTTTCCCCTTACAGAATGTGAGTCTTTGGGAGGTGGAGTCTGTGTGTGATTCATGGTCATGTCTCCCACAAGGCTGCCATCATGTCTTTGTACTAAGTAGGTACTTAATAAATAGCTGTCTAGTGAATGAATTCTGAAGCCCACAACTTAGGTAGGAAAGGCCACCAGCATTACCCCCAAACTAGAGAGCTGGCCTTGAAGAACAAAGAGCTCACCTGCCTGCCCCTACCCTCCAGCTCATCTCAAGCAGTACTGGCTGTGGTCCCTGGGCTCTTTTATACATGGTCCTCTGTTTTTCCCCTAATTCCCTGTGGCTTGGGGAGTGGGTGAACATCAGGCCCTTCCCACTCCATTGCTGCTCCGGCTCCTGCCCTGGCTCTCCCAGATGTCCTCCTGCAGCTGGATTTAAAACCCAGGAGACAGCGTCAGGGTTTGCTTTTGTCGGTCACGTATTTTTGCTTTTGCTCCCACGATGCCTTAGCCCAGGCCCGCGGTCCCCCACGATGCCTTAGCCCAGGCCCGCGGTCCCCCACGATGCCTTAGCCCAGGCCCGCGGTCCCCCATGGCTCTGCTCTCTCCTGATCCTACTCCTACATACCGTCTCTCCCAGAAGAACGCTAAGGAATGCGTCCTGCCCGAAAAAGCAGCAGGACTCTGATTCATGTATGTTTTATTTTCTGACCTTCCGTTGGGTATGGGCATCGAGCGGTTTTTTCTTTCCAGCTAAGTCTCTCTGTATTTGCCCTTACAAGATCATGGCGTGAGTTGATGGTGGGATCATAGAGGATGAAGAAACTCTAGGTTGCTGGGGTGGGGGAGGCTGTGATGGCTCACAGAGCTTAATTGTACATTTAGTGTGAATTCGAGATATGGGTAAAAAAACAACTCAGGTCCACATCGGGGGGGGGGTGGGAATCTACTTTCCTGGTGCTTATAGAACAGATAAAAAATGTATTCATTGTGGTCATCAGCGTCACCAGTTGTCAGATGCACAGATGATTTACTTGTATCTCTGGAAGTAATCCACTGAGGTTGGCTCTGTTACTGTGCCCATTTTGCTAAGGCACCTAAAGCCTAATGAGGGCAAGCGGCTTGCTGAAGGCTGCGTACAGCCAGGGAAGCGGAGGATCTGGAGTTCAAGTCAGGCACGAAGCCTGTGTATGAATTTAGTGCGTTTAACTTCCATGGAGTTGAGTTACAGGCTTGGCATTTTCTCTTCTCTGCTGAGCTCAGCGGGATCTACTGGGCCCCCTCTGATCCGCTTGATTCCAAAGTTCTCCTATCAGTGTGCACCTGATCAGGGATACTGTACCACCTGACCATTTGGGGGACTGGGCAAGCAGTCTCCTAAATGGGGATGGCCTCAATATGATGGGTAACTTGCAGAGCTGGAATTGTGATTTTTTATTTTTATTTTTATTTTTTGTGGTACTGAGAATTTAATCCAGGAGTATTCTACCTCTGAGCTAAATCCTCAGACCTTCTTGCTAGGTTATTGAGAGTCTCACTAAATTGCCAAGGCTGGTCTTGAACCTGTGATCCTCTTGTCTCAGCCTCCCAAGTTCTGGGATTACAGATGTATAATCCCACTATGCCTGGTCCAGCCTTTTGATTTTTTTTTTTTTTTTTTTTTTGTGGTACTGGGAATGGAGCCCAGGATTCTATCTCTGAGCTACACCTCCAGCACTATTTTTATTCTTTTATTTTTAAAACAGGGTCTCACTAAATTTCTGAGGCTGGCCAAAGAACCTGCAATCTTCCTGTTTCAGCCTCCCAAGAACTGGGATTATAAATGTGCACTGTCACACCTGGCTGTGACTTTGATTTTGCTAATAAATTGGGTATGGGCATAATGGTCCTGTGAGTGTGTGTGTGTGTGTGCGCGTGCGCACGCTTTTTTATTTATTTATTTATTTATTTATTTACTTTTATCAAGGCTACTTCATTCATTCATAAAAGTCAAACCAACCTGAACGGAGGGAACAAAGTAAAACACAAGCAAAGCTCGCGGCTGTCACATTATTGCTCTGAGGTCCTGGGTTTGGAGCCTGAGAGCAGTCAATGGCAGGTGCCCCGCCAGTCACTCTCGCTACACGTGCAGACTCCCGGGGGCAGCCAGGCAACTACCGGGGGCTGCCAGGGGGCAGCCTCTATCCCGAGGGCGGCGAGGGCGGCTGAATCACCCACCGCCGTGGCCCTGAAGCTCCCGAGGCCGGGCTCCGCGCCTTGGCCTGGCTCCACGATCCTCGCAACCGCCACTCGCCTGAGGTACGGAGCCAGCGGGCGCCGGCCTCCGGTCCCCAAGGCTGCCGGGCGCGCGTCCTGCGTTCTATTTTTTATTTTTTATTTTGAAACAGGGTCTCCCTAGGTTGATGAGAGTCTCAGTACTTGCTGAGGCTGTCCTCGAACCTGTGATCCTCCTGTCTCAGCCTCACAAGTACTGGGATTATAGGCATGTACCACTGCACCCAGCTTCCAGGAATAATTTTCAGCACAATTCTTTAGAGCTTTTCTTTGGAGCTACCTCGTTTCCTGGAGACCTTGTGTCATTTCCCTGCTTGGTGACAAGTTGTATTGAAAGTCACACTGACCTACCCTGGCTGTGAGCAACAGCAATTTATAATCAACAGTAATTGCCCTCCTTTGGCTTTAGTACATTTATGTGAAACTTCCTGGTAGACAGCTCTTGGGATATTTGTAGAGGGAATCATCACAGATACGTGTCCAGACTTGGCCACTTTCCCCTTCCTCCCAGCCTTGTGACTGACCATGGAGTCAGTACATGGCCATGTCAGGGTAGCAGGGCCCCTGTTCCAGCTTCTTATCTGGAGGCAAGGGTAGGACTGCTGGGGTGGATGTGCAGTCACTGATGCTGGGTGTTTCTGGGCTCGTTGGAAACTTGATAGCGGTGACTAATGTGGATACTCATTGGTCTAGAAGGACCTGGCTCTGGTCTCGGCCTGGACCACTGTTTACCTTCCTCTTCACTGTGGGAGTGGTGAGCAGCGCTGCAGGCACCATCCTGCAGTCCTCCCAGCTGACATCTATCGAGCACTAGGTGTGTCTTGGCCTCTGGGGGGTGAAGGCCCAACCTACTGGTGTTTTCCGACTGGCCCAAAAGAAATGCTTGCATTTGTGAACCCCATAGACCAGTGCTTTAAATGATAACCAAGGTCAACTGCTACTATAACAACTTCCACAGACTTAGTGACTTCACACACACACACACACACACACACACACACACACACACACACACTTATCTTTTTGTTGTTGTTTTTACTGGAATTGGAGATTGAACCCAGAGGCATTCTACCTCTGATGTATACCCTCAGTCCTTTTTTTTTTTTTTTTTTTTTTTTTTTGTGGAACTGGAATGGAACCCAGGGATTTTCTATTTCCGGGCTATACTCCCAGACCTACTTTTTAATATTTGGAAACAGGATCTCACTAAGTTGTTGAGAGCCTCACTAAGTAGCTGAGACTAACTTTGAACCTGCATGATCCTCCTGTCTCAGCCTCCCAAGTACTGGAATTACAAGCATGGGACACCATGCCTTCACCCCTTTTTATATTTTGTTTGGAAAGAAGGTCTCCTAAGGTGCTGAGACTGGCCTTGAATCTGTAATCTTCCTGTCCTAGCCTCCCTAACATTAGGACTATACACCGAGCGCTACCCCCACCCCCAGCTACTCATTTGTTAAAGTTCTGGCAGCCTGGCATGGTGGTGCACACTTGGGAGGCTGAGACAGAAGGATTGTGGTTCGCAGACAGCCTCAGCTACTTAGTGAGGCCCTTTGCAACTCAGTGAGACCCTGTTTCAAAATAAAGAATGAAAAATAGGGCTGAGGGTGTAGTTCAATCAAAGGTAGAATGTCCCTGGGTTCTAGCCCCAGTACTAATTAAAAAAAAAAAAAGCCCTTGAGGTCAGGTGTGGGCCCGCAGGGCCGCTTCCTCCTGCGGCTCCAGGGTGGGCTTTGTCTCCTTGCCCTTTCCAGCTTCCTGAGGCTGCCCATACTCTGGCTTGTGGCCCGTGTGCCTTCTCTGCCTTCAAAGGCGACAGCACAGCATCTCCCAGCCTCTTCCTCTCTGTCACTCTGCCCTTGTCATTGCATATTATGGGCCCAGGATAATCGCCCCACCTTGAGATGCTTAATTTGATCCCATGTGCAAAAGTACCTCCCCCCTTTTGTGGTACTGAGGATGGAACTCAGGGGCATTCTACCTCCGAGCTACACCCCCAGCCCTAGTTTTTATTCTTTATTTTGAAACAGGGCTTTACTAATAAGTACCTGAGGCTGTTCTTGAACCACGATCCTCCTCTCTCAGCCTCCTGATGCTGGGATTACAGGCGTGAGCCATCGCACCCGGCTCAGTCCATTTTGTCATATAAGGTGACATAGGTTCTGAGGATTACTAGTTGGGACAATTTTCACCCATAATAGTGTATACGAGGGGAGGAATTGGAAATGGTTGAGCAGGCCTTTTTTTTGTGTGTGTGTGGTGGTACTGGGGTTCCTGGAAGCCCTTCTACCTCCGGGATACATTCCCAGACCTATTATTACATTTTTATTTGGAAACAGGGTCTCCTAAGCCAGCGTGCGTGGCTGGCTTCGAACCTGCGCGATCCTCCTGTCTCTGCCTCCCAAGCCCGGGGATTATAAGCGTGCGCCACCACGCCCGGCAGAGCAGGCCTTTTTAAAGGAAGTGATTTGGCTCAAATTGTAGATGGAGAGGATCTGAGGATATATTGTAAGTTTGAGAAATGACTTGAGCAAATGTCAGGGTTGTGGGAGTTGGAGACAGTGGGGTGTGGGTGAAGGGTCCTCCCTCTGGGAGGAGGTGCCAGGGGCTTTCCTTCCTTCCCCAGCTAAGGGAGTTTTCTGTAGGCCTGGACTTCCTGCTGGAATCCAGGTGGGAGGCTCCGTTGGCATGGCAACCACAATCCTTTTCCTTCTACAGCTGCAGTCATCCTGTAGGGACCCAGCCACATCTTGGGCCCTGCTGCTTGTAGGTGGTAGGAAAACAAATTCCCAAGGGAAAGTAGATTTGAGCCAGCTGGGCTGGTTTGGGGTGGCCCAGAAATGCTGGCCACACTGTTCTCACAGCCTTTGCAGAACTCGCTGCTCACACTGAACACAAAGCTCAGAGTCGCTCTCCAGGGAGCCTGGACTCTCCAGGAGGAGTCAGGGTGAGGATTAGTAGGAGAAGGGCTGAGGCTCCAGAGCCAGGCCCCTTTGGCGGTCCTTCCCTCCCCCAGGAGAGCCTCCAGGGCTGGGCCAGGGAGGGCTAGGGACCGAGCCCCAAGGCCTGGGGTGTGCTTGTCTAGAGCACAGCCAGTGCTTCCAGGATCTTGCTGGAGATCCCTGCAAAAGTTCCCGTTGCTCCCCACCCGATTTGGAAAAGCTGTGCCTGCTCTGGTTGCTGCTTCTGGTGCCCTTTTGGAGGCTGCAAGTGGAGTTGGAGGATGGTGTAGGGAGGGTCAAAGGCCTTTGGGCTGCTCTGGGTTTGAGACCTTTGGGATGTCTAGGTTCACAGAGGCAGATGGAGGGAGGCTGCATTGAAGGACATCGTCCTGTGCAGGCAGGGGAGCATCCTTCCCCCATTGCGGTGGACTTCGGAGCCACTGCCTTGGGGAAAACCCCCTCACTCCATTTCCGCCCACCTCCGCACAGGTGTGGCGCTTGGGGTTGAAAGGCCATAGGTGAAAGGATGACATCAGCCTCTCAGCCAGAATGTTTTCCGGGGCTCCTCCAGCCTGCCCGCCCTGCAGAGGGTTCATGGTCGAGTGTGGGAGGAAGGGCCAGCTTTCCCCTGTTGGGTCAGATTGAGGGCATGGTGCTGAGGCATGGTTGGGAGGGGAGGATGTAGGACGAGGCCCCAGCCCACTGTGCTGGGAATCCAAGGGGCCTGCTGCAGCCTGCCTGCTTCCCTGCCGCCCAGAGAGATTCAGCCGTGACTCTCAATAGGCGGGTCCATGTAACCTGGCAGGTGTGGGTGGAGGGAGGGTGTAGATTGCATTTAAATTTCAAGAATTAAAAAATATATTTTTGGCACACTAGGGTTTGAACCCAAGGTCTCATACATGCTAGGCAAGCACGTCATCACTGAGCTACTAGCCTAAGCAGCCAGGTGCAGTGGTGCACACCTGTAATCCTGGTCCTGGGGAGGCCGAGACAGGAGGATAGCAGCTTCAAGGTC
This sequence comes from Muscardinus avellanarius, assembly GCF_963383645.1. Taxonomy (NCBI): domain Eukaryota; kingdom Metazoa; phylum Chordata; class Mammalia; order Rodentia; family Gliridae; genus Muscardinus; species Muscardinus avellanarius. The sequence goes on from NC_137798.1 coordinate 69,658,983, forward strand.
AGCCTTAGTGAGACTCTGTTTCAAAATAAAATATGTAAAAAGGGCAGGCTAGGGGTATAATTCAGAAGTAGAAAGCCCCTGGGTTTAACACCCAGTATCCAAATAAACAAGTAAATAGAATAAATAAACTTAAAGTTTAAAAAAGAAGAGGAAAGGGGGAGGAGAAATGGTACATGTTTGTAATCCCAGTTACTCCCCTGAGTCTGAGACAGGAAGGTTGTAAATTCAAGGCCAGCCTGGGGAGTTTAGTGAGACCCTGTTTCAAAATTTAAAGTTTTAAAAAGGGGCTGAGGCTATAGCTCAGTGGTAGAGTGCCCCGGGTTCAATCTTCAGTTCTATGGAAAAAAAAAAAAAAAGAGAGAAAAATGGATCACGCCTCTCCTTCTTTTCAACCTGGATTTTAAAAAATAACATGTCTGCAGCTTCTCAGGCTCATCAAAATGAAAGGTCTTTGAGAATCTTGTCAAAGTGGACTTCACAGCCTAGGACGTGAGTTTTCTAGAAGGCTGATGCGTGGACTGATACTGGACTGGGTGACTCGTGTTGAAAGATGGAAGAAGTCTTGGCAGGGAATGCTGGGGGGCCTGGAGGCTGTTGCGGTTGGAAGGGGTAGACGTGTGTACTTGAGGGTTTGGCTGCTGTCTGCCTTTTCCCTTCCTACCCCAGCAGACAGCATATTCCAAGATGGGTTTGAAGAACCAGCCTCTCACCCTGGTTTGAGGGTGCATCTCACGAGGTGGGTGATGCTTGTGGGTAGGAAGGCAGGGCTGCCCCTACCACAGGGGCATGTGGGTGGTGCTTGTCTCTGTGGGGATCTGAGCTACATGCACGCACGCACGGTGGTGGTCAGATCAGTCCCCTGGGGCCAGAAAGCGCTCAGGAAACTGGGGTGCGTCTGTTCTGTCCCCATCCCGTGGTCCTCCTAACTCCCGCTTGGCCCCTGCTTTGTGGTCCTTGCAGCCCTGTTTGTTCTTCAGCCCTTCCCTTCCTTGGCATGCAGGCTCTCTTCCAGGGAGTCCTCCTGCCCAGGAGAGCGCGCCTCGTGATGGTGGGTGGGTCTCCGGGTCACTGCAGGGCTTCTTTTCTCATCTGGGAAATTTATAATCTGATTCTGGAGACTTTTTCCCTTCTCCTTTCTCCTTCTTCCCCGTGACTTGCCAGCCTTTGACCTGGAATGTGTATTTTTCTATGTTGTTCCAATGGGAAAGCAAATGGCCTGAGGCTACATAGTAGCAGGTGCAGAAATAGCCATTTTAGTCCTTTGGAATGTCCTGTTAGAGGCAAAAGCAAAGCTGTGGCATCCAGGGGCTTTGACCCAGCTCCACTACCTACTACTTCTGGGGCGTAGTTTTGCATCAGTGCAACGGGGATGATAATGGAACCCACTGCACAGGGTTGTTTCAAGGGGTGACTTAGCATGTGGGCAGTGCGTAGAGCATTTGAGCAGGGCCTGCTCTGCTTTGTTTTAGTCCCAGGAGGATTTAGACATGTATTCTACCTTTTTTTTTTTTTTTTTTTTTTTTGTACTGGGGATTGAACCCAGGGACATTCTACCTCCATGCTAGACTTCTAGCCCCCCCCCCTTTTTTGGTGGTACTGGGGTTCCTGGAAGCCCTTCTACCTCCGGGCTACACTCCCAGACCTATTTTTACATTTTTATTTGGAAACAGGGTCTCCTAAGCCAGCGTACGCCGCTGGCTTCGAACCTGCGCGATGCTCCTGTCTCTGCCTCCCAAGCGCGGGGATTACAAGCATGCACCACCACACCCGGCTCCCCCCCCCCCTTTTATTTTGAAACCATTTCACTAAGTTGCTGAGGCTGGTCTCAAACCTGTGATCCTCTCGTCTCATCCTCCTAAGTACAGGGATTGTAGGTGTGCACCACCATGCCTGGCTGTGGATATTTTTTTATTTTTTTATTTTTTATTTTTTGGTACCGGGATGGAACCCTGGGGCTTTCTACCTCTGGGCTACACTCCCAGACCTATTTTATATTTTATTTGCGAATAGGGTCTCACTAAGTTGCCGAGAGCCTCACTAAGTAGCTGAGGCTGGCTTCAAACCTGCGCGATCCTCCTGCCTTGGCCTTCCAAGTGCTGAGATTACAAGCGTTGCACCCAGCTTGGCTGTGGATTCTACTTTCAAAATGCAGGCTGGGTTTGCAGGCAGGCAGCTGTGTTTAGAGAAAACTTCTTTAAGTAGAAAAGGCTTAGTTTGCTGGACATGGTGGTGCATGCCTATAATCCCAGTACTTGGGAGGCTGAGACAGGAAGATTGAAGGGTTGAGGACAGCTTTAGCAATGTAGGGAGACTTTCAGCAACCTAGTGAGCCCGGTTCAAAACAAAGAGCTGGGAGTGTAGCTTAGAGGTAATGCCCTTGGATTTAACCTCTAGTACCACAAAACAAACAAACAGGCTTTATTCTGGGCTTGAAGTGTCCTTATGTTGCCACTTTTACACAGTAGGGTTCTCAAAGAGTGACCCTCAGAAAGTACCCTAATAGTGTGTGTGGGTTGGGAGGGGCTGTGATTAATCTTTTGCTTCAAGGCTGTGATCTGGCTGGCTGCAAATTCCACTGGGGCTTGGGCCTTTTCCATTTCACCTCCCCACAGGCGCTGACTGACCCTTGGGCTAATCTGGGAAAGGTCTTGGGCCAGAAGTCTGTGCCCTGGTGTTCTAGCTGAGACTGTAGGGAAGAGGGTGGGCTGGGGGAGTGGTGGGGCTGACTCTGTGATTTCTGTGAAGGGCATCAGTGCCACAGGGCTGGGGGTCCAGGGCAGAGGTGGGGCTTGGGTCTTTCTTCTTGTGCTGGAAGGGCATGGTGTTTCCCTGCTGCTGTTTCTGCAGAGAGGCACAGCCAGTTAACTGTAAAGGTTTTTGTGGGAAGAGGCTGTCTTCCCTGTGTGCTCTACCGGGATTCACCATCGCAGTCCTGTTCAGGAATCCTTTGTATGTTCCACCGCAGAGGAGAACATGGGCTGGTGCCAGTGCTAATACTTTGGCTTCTTTTGCCATATGAGGGGCGTATGTGGGGCACTTTGGAAGGGATATCAGGTCTGCAGCCTCTCCCTCCTGCTACCCCAGATAGAGAAGGCCCTGGCTGGCTAGCAGTGGATGGTGTGTCTGAACTTTTAGTGTTGTAAACTTTCTTTTAGTGCAAACTTTCTCTTTGTTTCCTAACGTTATTCATTCGCCAGGATTCGCCAGGTTGTCGCTTAGTAATTTACATTCTCAGCAGAGGGTCTCAGGCTAGTCAGTGTCACACAGTGAGTGGTGAGCAGGAGAGGAAAGCTGGGAGGCTGCAGGGTGGGGAGAGATGTGGGAAGGTCCTGGAGGAGGTGGCTTCTGGTTCAAGACCTGAAGGTGGGGGTGTGGTGTGGATGGCACAGGGAGGCTGGGGAGGAAATAATGTCCAGGCAGAGAGAAAAATATTTACAAAAGCCAAAGTCCAGAGTGCTGGCTTCCAGATGGGGGCAGAGGCACAGAAAACCAGGGGGCTGGTGCCAAGGGGACTGGAATGATGCCACCTTGTGTGTGTGTGTGTGTGTGTGTGTGTGTGCGCGCACGTGTGCACCTGTTCATCGGGATTAAACCCAGTGATATGCTACCTCCAAGCTATACCCCCAGACCTTTTTATTTTCTGTTTTGAAACAGTTTTTCTAGGTTGGTGAGAGTCTCACTACTTGCTGAGGCTGTTCTTGGACCTGCATCCTCCTGTCTCAGCCTCCCAAGTACTGCGTCGATAGGCGTGTGCCACCATGCCCCGCCGAATGATGTCACTTTCTAGATCCTCCCTCCTAGCTCAGATCTCTGCTCCTTGGCCATGTCTGTAGTCCAGTGGCTTCTCCATCCTGGGCTAGGGTTTGAAGACTTGGTCAGCAGAGGTGAGGGGGGTGCCCAGGAACTTTTTCCCCCTGTGGAAATAGCAATCAAGTGGGCATCTGAACAGTGGTACTGCCCAGCTGTGGTGGACAGGCAGGGTTCTGTCTTTCCCAACAGCCGCAGCCTGAAGGAGGTTCCAGCTGCTGCTTGCTCCTGGCTCTAGGTGGGCCTGCCTGTGAGCCACACCATCTGCTCAGGGAATAAAGTCCACCTGAGGCTGTGTTTGCCTCACCTGGGTGCAGTTTCCTGTCGGTACACAGCTCTGGCTGAGCTGTGCTTAGGGAAGAGTGCAGGGACTCGGCCATGGCTCAGCTCTGGGGAATTTCCTGGTCTGGCTGAGTCAGGGGCCTGCCAACTTCCGGGGTGGGGTGGGTGTGAGGCTGGCTCAGCCTTGCCACCTCTCCTCTGTCTTCCCCATCAGTGTCCCTAAAGTTTCAGGTGCATGGTGAAGTCACCAGTGTCTGAGAGTTTGCAGTCCTGGGGAGACTATAACTCGCTGTTGTGTTGTCTTAATATGGTCAGAGCCCGAGCTTGGCCCACATCAGGCAGGTGTTGGGATGTGCTTCTTAATGGCTACCATTATCACCACTGTACTGATGGTGAATGGAGTGTTTGCTCTGTGGTGCACCATGCTTGGAACTGTATAGGCAGCAGTTGCTTCATCCTGGAGGACCCAGCCCCAGGGTAGGCTGTATTCATCCTCATTTTCCAGGTGAGCAGCAGAGGCTCTGAGAGGAGAGGCACTTGGCCAGTTGGCAGGCTGGGCTTTGAGGTCCTTAGACGGTACCCTGGACCACTACACCAACAGAGGTGTCCTTTCTGCTTTTCTGGGGCCTTGGATTTCTGAGCCCTTTATTGATCCCTGGTGTAGGACACTTTTCCTTTTACCCTGGGAAGGACAGAGGGGAGCTTTTGGAACTTGGACGGCCTTGCCAGGGCTCTTAGAGACTGAGGCCATTACCCGCATTGGCATTCATTTTTGTTTTGTTTTGGGTTTCTTTGCAGTACCAGGGTTGGAACCCAGGGGCATTCTACCTCTGAGCTACACCCCAGCCCTGTTTTTTATTCCTTATTTTTAAGTGTAAGTTCAATAATGTTAAGTGCATGTTATTGTGCAGCCAGTACAGCATCCATCCACTCCAAGGAACTCTTTTCATCTGAGGAAAGTGAACTCTGAACCTACTCATGATGACTTCCCATTCTGCCCTTCCCCTGCTCCTGGCAACCTCACTTCCACTTTCTGATTCTTCGGGGCCTCAGGATGACTGTTCGTCTGTTTGTGTGTTTGCTCCAGAATCTCCCCGAGGTGCACCCCCCAGGCAGCAATGCCAGGATGCCTGTCTCTACTGCCCGTCACCAAGATGGCAGCCAGGAGCGGCCAGCAAGCCTGACGTCCACCACCTCCTCGTCTGGCTCTTCCCGTGACAGCCGCAGTGCCATGGAGGAGCCCACTGGCTCCGAGGCAGCAGCCCAGAATGGGGCAGCCTCCCCACAGGGCCGGCACGCCCCCAACAGCAACAACAACTCCAGCGGCTGGCTGAACGTGAAGGGGCCCCGCTCCCCCTTCAACAGCCGGGCAGCGGCAGGGCCCGCTCACAAGCTCAGCTATCTGGGCCGGGTGGTGCGGGAGATTGTGGAAACTGAGCGCATGTATGTGCAGGACCTGCGCAGCATCGTGGAGGTGAGTACTGAGGCCACCAGGGCAATCTCCGTGTCCATGCAGGGCTGTGGACACTGGCCTCTAGTGGCTGGCCTCTAGTGGTCTGATTCCTTAGTATGAACCCTGGTACACTTGTCTCAGGACATCTGTCTCCCTCGGAGCAGTGGGGAGGCCATAGACTGCTCATGATATCCACATCTACAGCCACATCAGAAACTTGGGCTGTAGAACTTCCTGCAGGTGCCTAGAGAGGGAGGGAGGGAGGGAGGGAGGGAGGGAGGGAGGGACCCTTGCCTGATTGGGAAGACCACACATGATACTGCCTGGGGACTGGTCCCTACTCTGCTATTCCTTGGCTATAGTGTCTGCAGTTCCCACATAATTGCCTGAGCCTCAGGTTCCTCATCTACAGAGCAAGGACCTGCCTAACTCACAGAGATGTGTAGGTGAAGTTTCACACCATGAATGGTGGTGTGTGGCTGCTGTTGAAGAGACCCTCTGCCCAGCTGTGGAGAGGGGTATTCGTTTGCTAAGAATGTGTAGCAAAATCACCATAAACCAGGTGGCTTAAAACAACAGAAATTAATTCTCTATCAGTTCAGAAGTCAAAATCAGGGTCAGGCAAGCTGGTTTTCTCAGGAGCCTAGAGGGAGAATGGGTTCCAAGCCTTGACTGGCTGGCACTCTTGGGCCATGCGTGTACTGTTCCAATCTCTTCCCATTACCTTTGTGTCCTCCCCAGTCATTGGATTAGACTTACCCTAAATAGTATATCATCTTGAAAGCCTTAACTAATGACATCTGCAAGGCCCCTCTTTCCAAATAAGGCTGCATTATCAGCCATGGTAGCATATGCCTGTAATCCCAGTATTTGGGAGGCTGAGACAGGAGAATTGCAGGTTTGAAGATCATCTCAGCAATGTAGCAATACTTTCAGTAACCTAGTGAGACCTTGTTTCAAAACAAAAAACAAAGGCTAGGAGGTATAGGTTGGAGGTAGAAATGCCCCTGGGTTCAGTCCTCAGTACCACAAAAACAGGACAAAACATTAATAAGGCTGCGTTCTGAGGTGCCAGGTGGACGGGAAGTTTAGGGTGGATACATTCCAATGCCGAGCAGTGGGTGCTGTCTGTGAAGTTGCATCATAGCTGTAAAATGCAGTTCAGAATTAAGGTGGGGACAGGGGTGGTAGGAGGACAAGATGGACCCAGAGCCGGTGGGGTAGCTTACGCTTGTAATCCCAGCATTCCGGAGGCTGAGACAGGAGGATCGCAGTTTGTGGACAACCTCAGCTACATAGGCCCTCTGCAACTTAGTGAGACCCTGCTTCAAAGTAAAGAATAAAAAACAAGGCTGGGGTGCCTCTCGGAGGTAGAATGCCCCCGGGCTTCATCCCCAGGACTGCAGAAAAAAAAAAAAAAGGGATGGAGCCAGGAGGAGCTAGATTCTGAGCGCCTCTTTCCATGCAGGACTACCTCTTGAAGATCATTGACACACCCGGGCTGCTGAAGCCAGAGCAAGTCAGCGCCCTCTTTGGGAACATAGAAAGCATCTACGCACTGAGCAGGTGTGTGAACGAGCCTGGTACTACTTTCTGCCGATGAGGCTGCCTCAGGGCCAGGAAGAGCAAGGGCTATATTATATGGACCTGATCTCTGAGGATGGGGAAGAGAGGTCCATCCATGCACAAGGGCATACTTAGCTCCATGCTGAAGAGAGGGCACCATCTGGGCTGATGTGCTTTTGGGGGTGCGTGAGGGAGATCATTGAGGGTATGTGCTTGCTGAGTCCAGTCTGGGCCGGTGTGCCCTCAGGGGACCGCCAGACCCTGGTACACTAGCGCTCTTTCTTTGGGTAAATCCTTTGTCTCCATCTTCATTCTCCATTTGCACATCTCTTAATTTCTTCTGCTTCTTTCCACCAATTCCAAGGGAAGTGGGACTCCCTGGAGATGATCTAATCTGTTAGTGGAATGCACAGGCCAGGCAAGACCTGTGGGGGAGGCTGAGCAAGTCCTGGCTAGGAGCTGCCTGAGGGCAGAGGGAACTTCATGAGGACGTGCCTCAGGGCCTGCCGCCTGGTGCGGAGGAGCCCAGCCTGGGGAGCAGGTTGACAGGACAGGAGGACCCTTCCCCTGGTCCCTCCAGATGGGCAAAGGGGCCTCTGCAGCTAGAAAAGTCTGAAAGGCAGGCACAGGCCAGACTTAGGCAGATTGGGGGAGTCTAGGCAAGAGGAGGAACCCCGATGGAAGAGGCAGGGGAGCACTTTTTCTGGGGTTTCCTGTAGTACTCCCATCTAAGATTGGGGTGCCGGGACTTACCATGTCTTTCCCTGCTTCTTGCATCCTTCCCATCTGGGAGGCTTCTGTGCTAGACCCCTCTCTCCTTCCCCCTTTAATCTCTGCCTTTGTGTGTTTGACTCCTGCCCGCAGCGGAGCTGTGTCCCCTTCTGAGGTGGGTACTGTGTCTGCCCCCTCTCCTGCTTGCTGAGCACGTGGGGCTCCCTGTCTTTGTGGTGTGCTGATTGTTTCTGGGGCAGGGCTCTCTCAGGGTGGGAGCCCTGACTCTTGGCATGACAGCAGGGCTGGCTGTGAGTCCGGGTCTCAGGAGGTCGGGAAGAGGGCTCCTCCTGCAGAGATCAGGCTCTGATGGCCACTCTCCCCTCACCCAGCCAGCTCCTCAGAGACCTGGACAGCTGCAATAGTGACCCTGTGGCTGTGGCTAGCTGCTTTGTGGAGAGGGTAAGGAGGGCTGGGCCCTTGTCCCTTGTCTTATCTTGCTGGGAGCTCAAAGGGACAGGAATGCAGAAAACTAAGAGGAAAACATAGGAGGACACCTGAGCCCTGGGGATGCCTCTCCAGGGACAGGGCAGGCTCCCTTCCTTGTAGGGAGGGATATTCTTGGGTGTAGCCAGGGGCTACTGGGTGGATAGAGTGCCCTGGGCAAATGGGTTGGGAGTAGGCTATGCAGGCACTGGGGGAAGGAGCACAGAGTGTGCTCAGAAGCCAGAGGCCCCACCAGGTTTACAGTCCAATGAGAAACTCCTTGAAGTCACTATTTTCGGTCTTTCCTTAGAGCCAAGAGTTTGATATCTACACCCAGTATTGCAACAACTACCCCAAGTGAGTAGCTGGGGTGGAGAGGGGAGGTCGAGCCGCGTGGGAGCCTTCCCCAGGCGGTGACGCTTCTCCTCCCCGCCCCAGCTCCGTGGCCGCCCTGACGGAGTGCATGCGGGACAAGCAGCAGGCCAAGTTCTTCCGGGACCGGCAGGAGCTGCTGCAGCACTCACTGCCCCTGGGCTCCTACCTGCTCAAACCAGTGCAGCGCATCCTCAAGTACCACCTGCTGCTCCAGGTAGCTCAGGTGTCCTGCTGAGGACGGGGCTGAGGGAGGGACTGGGCCTTTGAGTCGCCCTTGCCAAACCCCTGCCCCTGCACAGGAAATCGCCAAACATTTTGACAATGAAGAGGACGGCTTCGAGGTGGTGGAGGACGCCATTGACACCATGACCTGCGTGGCCTGGTACATTAACGACATGAAGAGGAGGCACGAACACGCTGTCCGGCTCCAGGTGCTTGGGGATGAGCTGAGGGTGGAGTCTGCGTCTGGGAAGCCTTTGGGGTCAGGTCTGTGCCAGCCTCCTGGGGCCCGTGAGGTCTGACCCTGGGGATCGTCTCTGTCGCAGGAAATTCAGTCCCTGCTCATCAACTGGAAGGGGCCGGACCTGACCACCTACGGGGAGCTGGTCCTAGAGGGCACATTCCGGGTACACCGCGTGCGCAACGAAAGGACTTTCTTCCTCTTCGACAAAACGCTGCTCATCACCAAGAAGCGGGGCGATCACTATGTCTACAAGGGCCACATCCCGGTAACCAGGCTGCCCAGCATTTTGCTGCCTTTTCTCCATGCTCCGAGGCTGCCTCGAGGGCCAGGTCCCCTCGCTCCTGCCTGACTGCCCTGTCCCTCTCCCCAGTGCTCCTCGCTGATGCTGATCGAAAGCACTAGAGACTCCCTGTGCTTCACCGTTACCCACTACAAGCACAGCAAGCAGCAGTACAGCATCCAGGTGAGGGCGGCGGGGCCGGGGACCCAGACTTCCAAGTACACCTGCATGTGATGCCTGACTTCATGGCTCACCTGGCACAGGCCTCACCTATGAAGTAGGGATCATTGTGGGGGCCTCGGGGGCTTCAATGAGGGGTCAAGGCCACTTCACAGAGGCCCCTGTGCAGCCCCTCTTTCCCTCTCCCCCACCCCCAGACAGAAGCACTGTGCCTGTAATAATCCATGGTGCCTTTCTCTTGGGCCCCTCTCAGGCCAAGACAGTACAGGAGAAACGGAACTGGACTCACCACATCAAGAGGCTCATCCTGGAGAACCACCACGCCACCATTCCCCAGAAGGTCGGTTCCCAGGGAGGTCCTGGTGGCGCGTGCAGGGAGCAAGTCCCTTTGCGCCAGCTCCAGCGGGTCTGCTGGGGCCTCGCTTTCTGGACAGCAGTGTTGCTATCCCAGCTGCCCGGGCCTTGGCACAGCGCTGTGGGATCTATGGGACGTCCTGCATGGGGGAGGCGCAGTCCTCAGTGCAGTGGTAACCAGGGGCTTTCCTTCCCTTCCAGGCCAAGGAGGCCATCCTGGAAATGGATTCCTATTGTAAGTTACCCTTTTCTGCTTGTTTTGTCCCTGATTGTACACACTGCGCGGTCAGGCCACGCCCTGGGAAAACATCACCTGACACTTCTACCCCAGGAGCAGGGAGGACGGGGAACTCCTCCTGTCAAGGACTGGAGGCTGCACAACTAGGGGACACCATCCTGCTGAGGCCTGGTCTCTCAGTGCCTGGCGCCCCCCAGATGGATGAGGATGGAAGATGGAGGGGCTCTGGAGGCGTCTGGCCAGGGTTGGGGGCAGAGGTGTGTCTGGGTATGGACAGGGTCTAGGTCGAGGCGACAGGAAACCTAAAGCCCGCTCGTCTCTCCTGGGTGCAGATCCCACTCGCTACCGAGGCAGCCCAGAGCGGCTGAAGAAGGCCTGGTCCTCCCAGGACGAGGTGTCCACCCAAGTGCGCCAGGGGCGCCGGCAGTCTGGTAAGGAAGGGGCTGTGTGGGCAGGAAGTGTCTTTGCAGGAGCCTGGACTGGGCTGGGGGCCACCTGTGGTAACAGGCAGGGCTGCCACTTGCGTCCTGCCAGAAGCCCAGGAAAGGGCAGCAGGAAAGATCAATAGGCTTCATGGAGCCTACTTTCCCGCGCTCGTGCTGCCCTCGGGCGCCCCTGGCCCAGGGTCGGGTGCCCACCTTTCAAGGCCCCAGGAACACGTGCTCACTCAGGCCTTGGTGCCCTTTCTTAGCAGCTCTTCCCCCTAAGCCTCCACCACTCAGTACCGACTCAGCCCCAAGTAACACTTGGATGCCGTGGAGGGTCCCAGCCCAGTTCTGGAACGACAGAGTAGAAGCAGGACATGAGGAAAATGAGTTAGACCAAGTGGCACCAAATCCAGACAGGAAATATTTACTTTGGGTCTCAGGGAAAAGTTCCATTTTCCTCCCCTGGGTTTTCTTCCATTACTGGACTTGCTAATGTGTTCTTGGGTCTATTGGAATGAATCGTCTATTAAGAAAGAGAAAACCGTGCCTTTATCCTTAGCTCTGCAGCGATGTGGTGGTGTTGGGGGCGGGTGTTTTCCACATCTGTTTTTGCTCTGCTCTTCAGTCAGAGGCTCAGGACAGACCTGGGCTGGGGGTGGGGTGAGAACCACCTTGTAGTTGCCTCAAGAGAAAGATTTTGGAGTGGCTGAGAGCAGCGTCTTGGCTTAGAGCCATGAGTGCCTTTGATTGGCCATGACCCTGGGTGCATGGGCACCTGTGAGGATTGATGTGGGGACTCTGGCCTCCTAGAAGGTGGAGCCAGGTGGTCTCTGGAAAGCTTTTGTGTTTTTGTGTTTAGTATTACTCCAAGTAGATCTTGTATGGTTACAAAAGTTTTGTTAAGAGCTCTAAGTTAGGGGTGTAGTTTTATTGACCTCTGACTCTCTTTTTCCCCCTGATATTATATTTCTCTTTCTTTTCACTGACATTTCCCCCTTAACTTATAGTTTAATGTAGCACTGGAAACTTGTGGCATGTGGGAACATTCAAGCGCTGATGGTAGCAATGACAACAGTAATAATATCAAAGCTTCAGCCTCAAAACTTTAGCTCTGATGTACAACTCTGTGGAGATGCTTAAAACCATTGGATTGTACATTCCCAGTAGGTGAAGTACCGTGTGAATTGTATCTCAAACTGTTACCAAAAACCCAACAAGACTTTAGCTATCCAAGACACTTGGGAAATGAGCCATTTTACAGAACTGAAATTTCCATATGGTGTGAGGGTTTGGCCTATAAATACTCAGAGTTGAGTTGTTAGCTTCCTTGTGTGTGTGCGCGCGCTTTCACATGTGTGTTTGGCAGTACTGAAGGTCAAACCCAGAGGCACTCTGCCACTAGCCACAATTCTCCTCCCCCCAGTCTGAGACAGAGTCCGAGTTGCCCAGGCCAGCCTAGAACTTGTGATCTTCCTGCATCAGCCTCCCAATCTGCTGGAATTACAGGCATGCACCATTGCACCCAGCTCTGTGTTTTAGTTGTAACTAAAAAACAAGCATCTTTCTGAAACATGTTTAGTACTTTTGAGCCTTTTTAGAGTAGAGGGTGCTGGCCACACTCGAACTTTTCCTTTTTTGGAGCTGGTACTGTGATGTCATAATGATATAAGAGCTACAAGATGGCGGGGGAGGGGGTTGGGGGAGACCATGGGTTACCATAGAGACAGGCTGCTTCCAGACATGTGTCTGTTGTAACAGGCTGTAACACTGAAAAGTGTCCTTTTCAGTGGGTCTGAGCATGTTTGTGTGTAGTACCCCTTTGTCCGCCTCCTGTGTTAGAAATCAGTTGAAGGAATTTATGGGAACTGTGTGTAAAAACAGACAAGGGAGGCAAGTGTGGTGGCACATGACTGAATTCTAGTGCTTGGGAAGCTACAGATCACAGGATCGTGGCCAGCCCCGGCAACTTAGTGAGGCCTTTGGCAACTCAGTGAGACCTGTTCCAAAATTAAAAGAAAAAAAAAAAATAGGGGCAGGGGTGTGGCTCAGAGGCAGAATGACCCATCCCCAGTACCACAAAAAATGAACAAAACCAAAACGAAACAGACTAGGGAGTTGCTGAGCGCAACTTAGGCCACACTCAAGAGCTTAGTGCCTGGACTCAGCCATCTGCTCTGCTTACCTTGGGGTCTTTCCTGTGTGCTCCTTCCAGAAAGCCGAGTTGGGCAGACAGGTTCACAATAAGGATAAGCAAAGTCTATGGCTACATCTTAAGTTATTTGTCACTGGGTACTTTTTTTGTGTGTGGTATTGGAGATTGAATCCAGGGCCTAACACATGCTACGGAAGTGCTCTGCCACCAAGCTACATCTCTAGCCCTTATTAAATATTCGATTTCTTACTTCAAAAGTAATTAGGTGAGCTGGGCCTAGTGGCACACGCTTGTAATCCCAGTACTTGGGAGGCTGAGATAGGAGGATCTGTTCGCAGCCAGCCCCACCTACTTAGTGAGGCCCTTTGCAATTTAGTGAAACTCTGTTGCAAAATAAAGGATAAAGAGTAGAGCTGGGAATGTAGCTCCCCAGGGTTCAATCCCTAGTAACACACACACACACACACACACACACACACACACACACACACACACACACACACCAATTGGGTATTTACTTCTATTGATGCGGATAGAATGTGTGCATATGTATGTGTGTCTCAGGAGAAAAGAAGTTCTTTAGGGTGCTCCCCTGCCAAGGATCAGCTAAGGAAGTTTCTCTCTGGCTCCAAGTTTATGGACAGTCGTGGCCAGCCCTTAGCCCCTCTTCACACCAGCTGGGCAGAGGTAGGGACAGGCTAAGGGATCTGTAGAGAGTTCTCTTGAGACAAGGTCCTCTTATCCCTGCTCCCCATCTTGGGTCTGTGCTCAGAAAGGTACGAGGTGATGACACCATGGCCTAATGGGTATGCTTTGTATCCTGTCCCCAGAGCCTGGTCACCCCCTGTCCAGCCGGGCAACACTCCCCAGCAGGCAGCGAGGCTTCGTGATGCCAGGCCTTAAGGGCCGTAGAAAGTCGGGTGCGACCTCTGCTCTCAGCTGCGGTGCTGTGCGGGGGCTTGGCGGGGATGTAGCTCAAGCGCTCGTGTGGCCTCGCAGGGGGGAGGGGAGCCAGGGCGGGTCAGGCTGAAGGGGCAGCATGGCCCTGGTGGGTGTGCTAGCGCGGGGACTGGGTAGTGGCTGTTCTGCAGGGCTCTGGGGCCCACCTTCCTGTTGGTAAGGTGTGAGGAGGCTGACCCTGGGGGGGGAGTGTCTCTGGGGCCCTGGGGTTGCTGGGGGGATGAGCCAGAGGGACTTTGAGCTGGTGATGGGCTAGTGGCGCTGTGAGCTGGGGCCAGGCGAGGCGGGCTCTTCCCTGGTCTGGGCTGACTCTGACCATTATGTTCCTTCTCAGAGCCGACCAGACACCTGCTCAGGCAACTGAACGAGAAAGGTGAGTGTGTGAGGAGGGTGGACGGCCATTCCCAGGGAGCTGGAGGTGGGGCAGGGGGTGAAGCAGGAATGACCTGGGGGATGGTGGAGGATGGTAGAGGGAAACTGGGCCTCTATTTCCCTCTGAGGGCCTCACACCTGCGCCTGAGCAGGGGGCCTCAGCAGCATGCCCCGTACCCTTTCCTCAGGGGCCTGGTGGTGTGCACGGAGTCCTGCTCTGCACCCCGGGCTTCTGATCTGTCTGCCTGTCATTTGAAAGCCCAGAGACTGGGTGAAGGTCTGGGAGCAGGAGCCCCAGGGGGCTTCCCTTGGGGATTCTGGTCTCCCCGAAGTGGCTCTTTTTCCTGCTTATTGGTGTTTCCTCTCCCCTGCCCCTTACCATGTGCTGGGGACCTGGTGTTACCGTCAGCAGCCAGAATAGCAGGAATGAAGGTGAGGCCAAGGGGCGTTCAGGCTGGGTGGGGTGGGGGGCGCTGACTGAACCGAGGGTCGCGGGGTGGCCCAGCCCCCCTTTTATCTTCACTCATTCAGTACATACCTATCAACACCTCTTGTGCCCAGCCTCTGGGTCACAGAGGAGCCTCAAAGGTGTATAAGATACGGCCCTTGTCCCGGGGACCCTTTCATACCTTCTTTCTGGAGTGACAGCTTGGGGGTGGCCTGCCCAGCCCAGATCCTCCTTCATTTGTTCCTCTCTGGGGCAGGCAGGCCTCTTCTGGGCCTGTACTTCTGACCCAGTCCCAGCCTGTCCACCATGAAACGCCCCCTCCCACTGGGCCCCAGTGGAGCTGGGATTGGGCATGCAGGTATGGCTTTCTGTGGAAAGCCTCCCCTCCCCCAGCTGCCCTGCGGAGGAGGGGAGGTCGCGCACATGGCTGGTCACGAGGGGTCTTGTGCTTTGAACAGCATGCGGGCAGTGCCGGCACCCTCCTGGACTTTGGGCAGCCTCCCCATACCCGGGGCCTGCAGCCAGAGGCTGAAGGGGCTACTCAGGAGGAGAAGGAGGAAGACGAGGAGGAGGAGGTGGAGGAGGAGGAGGAAGAGCAAGAGCAGGAGCAGGCCTTTCCGGTCTCTCTGGAGGACCTGGCAGGGCATGAAGGCAGCAAGAAGGGGGCCAGGTTGGAGCCCCCAGGCTCAGAGGAGGAGGAGGAGGAGGAGAGTCTGGCAGTGGCGGAGCAGGTAGCCGACTTTGCCAGCTCCCTGCTGGCCGCCCTCCACTGCTGGCACTATCGAGCCAACGCTTTACTTTTCTCCCGGGGTGCCATGGTGAGGTGTCTCTCTTTGATCCCCCTCCTTCTTGCATGCTCCTGGCATGTGCATGCCCATCCGAGAGTCCTCTCCTGTGTGCTCCCCACCCTGCCCCGTCCTCCACTCCCGTCATCAGCACTTCTTAACCTCGCTCGACTGCCGTCATGCCCTGGTGGGTCCCTGGCATGCGCTGTCCCAGGCCTGGGCACTAACCAATGTACACCCACTGACTGGGGCTAATGGGGTAGGGGTCGTGGTGGGGAGAAGCCAGCATGGCCTGGAAGGGGAGGTGGCTAGGCTTTTCCAAAGCTGCGTGCTTGTGGGGATTTCTGGGGCCCCAGGCCTGGTGGTTGGAGTTGCTCTGGAATGGGCTGGCCCTCCACGCAGCCCAGCCTCCTTGGGGTATGGGAGGCACTGCCCATGTTGGGCACCAGACACAGGCTCCCGATTGTGCTGGAGTTGATCGTTGACCTCCCTCTGCTTGCTGCAGGGGAAGGGCCACAGGGAATCTGAAGGCTCCAAAAGCTGCAGAAGGCCCAGCAACCGGTCTCCAACCAGGGCTGAGAAGCACATGAGCTTCGAGTCCATCTCTTCCCTGCCAGAGGTGAGTGGCCAGCAGGAGGGCTGGAGACCTGGAGCCCAGGCCTGCAGGTCTGCAGGCAGATCTTTCAAGGCACAGGCTGTCCTCCTGGGTCCTTGGGACAGGGATTCCCTACCCCCAGGGCTCTTGCCCCATTAGGAGGCCTGTCCAGGGGTGCGTGATATGGTAAGTCCCTTTCTACAAGTTAGAAAAAGGTGACCCTTCCTTGGGGCAGATGCAGTCCTGTGCCATGGGGCACAGTGCCCTGCCAGCATGCCAGGGACTTAATCACTCCTGTAGCCACCCTGACAGAGGGGTGGGTACCTATAGGACACCTTTTGTCTCTTCCTTACAACAGCTCTAGAAGGAAAAGAAGCTCTGAAAGGTTGAGTAGTGGCTGGACCACAGGCAGCTTCTGAGGGCACAGCTGAGATCAGGCCTGGGGCTCTGGCTCAGAGGCCCACCCTCCTTCCCCCATCTCATGGAGCTGACACCTTTGCCTTCCCATGGTTACGAGGCAAAGGTCATGTGCTAGGCTAGACCCCAGGTTGGGGCTCACAGCTAGGGCGAGACAGAAGCAGGCGACAGTGGTGAGAACAGCATGGTGTCCTAGTCTGTATGGGCTGTCCTACCTGAGGTCTGGTGCTTTGGTTCATAGTCCTGGAGGCTGGGAGGTTCCAGATCAAGGCGCCAGCAGATTCAGCATCTAGTGAGGGTCACCCTGTGCTTCATAGATGTCAGCCTCTCGCCGCATCCTCAGTGAGCAAAGGGCGGGCAAGCGGCACTAGTCTCATCCATGAGGGTCCAGCCCTCAGGGTCTAATCCCTTCCCAGAGACCTCATCTCTTAGGGCTGTTGCCCTGGGTATGGGTTCTAATGTGTGGGTTTGGGGCTGATACCAGCATTCAGACATAACAAGCGATGCTGTCCAATAGTAGAATGTGAGCCCTGGGTATAATTTAAACTTTTTTAGTAGCTATGTTTAAAAAAATAAAAAATACTGAAACAGGAGATCACAGGTTCAAGGCCAGCCTTAGCAATTTAGCAAGACCCTGTATTTTTGTTTGTTTGTTTGTTTTTGTTTGTTTGTTTGTTTTTGTGGTACTGAGGGTGGAACCCAGGGGCTTATCTACCTCTGGGCTATACTTTCAGACCTATTTTATATTTTATTTGGAAACAGGGTCTCACTAAGTTGCTGAGAGCCTCACTAAGTAGCTGAGGCTGGCTTTGCACCTGCACGATCCTCCTGTCTCAGCCTCCCAAGCGCAGGGATTACAAGCATGCGCCACCATGCCTGGCTAGGACCCTGTTTTTTATTTTTATTTTTATTTTTTGATCTTATTTTTGTTTTTTGGTGGTACTGAGGTTCCTGGAAGCCCTTCTACCTCCGGGATACACTCCCACGGGCTACACTCCCAGACCTATTTTTTAACATTTTTATGTGGAAACAGAGTCTCTTTAGCCAGCGAGGCTGGCTCCGAACCAGCGCAATCCTCCTGTCTCCACCTCCCAAGCGCGGGGATTACAAGCGTGCGCCACCATGCCCGGCTAGGACCCTGTTTTTTAAAAAAATAAAAAATAAAATAAAAAGGGCTGGGGATATAGTTCTGAGATAGAATGCTCCTGGATTTAATCTCTTAATACCTACTACCCCAAATTAAGAATAGACAGGTGAAGTTCAATTTAATGATATTTTCTATTTAACCCAATAGATCCAAAATATTATCATGTAATCAATAAAAAAAGTGATCGATGTATTTTTTTAAGAAGGTTTAAGCCCAGGGGCATTCTATCTCTGAGCTACATTCTCAGCCCTATTTTTTATTTTTATTTAGAGACAGGGTCTCACCAAGTTGCTGAGAGTCTTACTATTTGCTGAGGCTGTCCTTGAACCTGTGATCTTCCTGTCTCAGCCTCCCAAATACTGGGATTACAGACCTACTACCACACCCAGCTGTGATTGATCTATTTTACCCTTCTGTTTTCATCCAAAGCCTTTAGAATCTGATGTGTAATTTGCCCTTGCAGCGGATCTCTTTGGACTAGCCACATCTCAGGTGCTCAGAAAGCCAGGTGTGGCTGGTGGCTACTGTGTTGGACAGCGCAGGTCCAGATCACAGGTCCTGCTGTGCAGATTCTAAACCAGAACAAATAGAATCAGGTTGGATTCCTCAGAATTCAGTGTGTGTTCTTATCTTCTTCCAAAAGACAGCTCTGGAAAGCTGCCTGTACCAGCTAGTTTATGGCTCACATTACCTTTGAGGTGGTCAAGAGGGAATTCTCAAATTTGCTTCCTTTCTTTGCCCATCTAGACGTTGGGCATATGTTGATGTACCGGGCCACAGGTGCTGTGTAGGTAGGAGCCAATTTCTCAGTCCTCATGTGCTTCTGACAGAGTTCTAGCATGTGGTTGTATTACCCTTTGGACCCTGGTCCCTCAGGGAAGTTCAGATGTCCTCATATGTCACTTACATATGGGCCTGGAACTTCTGGAGCCTTAGGGAGCTGCCTTGTCCTGGTGTGGAGCCCCAGGGCTGTGGCTTTGTGGGGTGCCTTGAGAGCCGGCTCCTGGGCACCTGCGGCAGGGCCCCACCTGGGGTTTTATGTTTCTACCTTGTGCCTATAGCTTGCGGGCAGGCTGCCGCTGAGAGGTGTCACCGCCCTTCCCCGTTTCTAGTGTTTTCCTTGAGTGTAAGGACATGGACGAGCACTCCAGCTACAGGGTGACTAAAGCACATGGTCATTCCGGTCTCAGGACCTGTTGCCCTGCTCTTGAGTTACACTCATTCTGATTACCTTCCATCCTAAACCGTGGGCCCCTCACTGGGCTCTGAGCAGGCCATGCCCTCCCTCAGCCCCCAGCTCCCTTGAAAGAAGGCTTTTGGTTCATGTGAGCTTTCTGTTGTTCCCAGGTTGAGCCAGACCCCGAGCCGGGGACCGAGCAGGAGGTCTTTGCTCCTGTGGAGGAGGATCTGGGTACTGAGGAGACACCTTCAGACACAGATTCTCCAGAAGTCCTGGAAACGCAGCTTGATGCCCACCAGGGGCTGTTGGGGGTGAGCCACCAGGGTGACATGGTGGACTTCATGGTGGCTGAATGCCCCGAGGACCTGAAGGCTCTGAGCAGTGAGGAGGAGGAGGAAATGGGGCCAGCCCAGGAACCTGAGAGCCTCCTGCCACCGTCTGTGCTAGACCAGGCCAGCGTCATTGCTGAGAGGTTCGTCAGCAGCCTCTCTCGGCGGAGCAGCCTGGCACTGGAGGATGGCAAGTCCAGTGGCTTTGGGACGCCGCGGCTGGTCAGCCGGAGCAGCAGCGTGCTCAGCCTCGAGGGCAGTGAGAAGGGCCTGGCACGGTGGGCCAGCACCACGGACTCACTCAGCTCCCAGCCTGCCCCAGAAGCGGACATCAGCGCCAGCGTGGCCACAGAGAGTAGTCCTTCTGTCAATGGGACAGAACCCCCAAATGCAAGCTGCCCCGTGGAGCCTGATAGATTATCCTGCAAGAAGGAATCAGCTCTCTCTACCCGAGACCGGCTGTTGCTGGACAAAATTAAGAGCTACTATGAAAATGCAGAACACCATGATGCGGGCTTCAGCGTCCGGCGCCGGGAGAGTCTCTCCTACATCCCCAAAGGACTGGTGAGAAACTCTGTTACCAGGTTCAACAGCCTTCCCAGGCCAGACCCGGAGCCAGCAGCTCCGATGGGGTGCAAGAGGCAGGGGGGTTCCCGACCGGCCTCATGGACCCTGTTCAACCTCCCAGGACCCAGCCAGGCGGGCACTGGGGACCCAGCTCCTATCACAGATGCTGAGTTCCGCCCATCTTCCGAAATTGTGAAGGTGTGGGAGAAAATGGAATCTTCTGAGGGGAGCCCCCGGACGGGGCCAGGCCAGGGCCAGGCCAACGGCTTCGACTTTCAGGAGCCACTCTTCATCTTGGAGGAGCACGAGCTGGGTGCTATCACAGAGGAGTCGGCCACCGCCTCCCCAGAAAGCGCCTCCCCCACCGAGCGGCCCAGCCCGGCACACCTGGCCCGGGAGCTGAAGGAGCTGGTGAAGGAGCTGAGCAGCAGCGGGGCCCAGGGGGAGCTGGTCACCCCGCTGCACCCCCGCATCGTGCAGCTGTCCCATGTGATGGACAGCCACGTGAGCGAGCGCGTCAAGAACAAGGTCTACCAGCTGGCCCGCCAGTACAGCCTCCGGATTAAGAACATCAAGTCAGTGACCGCCAGGCCACCCCTACAGTGGGAAAAGGCAGCTCCCGAGAGGGACGGGCAGAGCCCTGGCATTCCCAGCCTGCGGGAGGAGGCTGGAGACCTATCAGGTGACAAAGGTATGTGGGTCTGGGGCCCAGGGGGTGGAAGTGGTAGGATCCAGTGCTCCCGGGGGTGGGGGAGTGACTTCTAAAGAGGCCATGCTGGAAAGCTGGGCGCGGTGGTGTACGCTTGTAATATCAGTACTTGGGAGGCTGAGACAAGAGGATCGCGTGGCCAGCCTCAGCTACTTAGTGAGGCCCTCCACAACTTAGTGAGATTCTGTTTCGAAATAAAGAATAAAAAATAGGGCTGGGGATGTAGTTCAGAGGTAGAATGCTCCTGGGTTCAATCCCCAGTCCTGCAAAAAAAAAAAAAGCTATGCTGGAGAGAGGGCTGGACCCGATAGTACGGGGATAGGATAAGCCATAGAAGCCTGTCTGATTCTTTGAGGCCAAGCTGCATTCCTGGTTGATGTGTTTGGTGCCCAGCACTCACTGTGGGGCAGAGGAGGCTGAAGGTCAAGGTGGGGCCCCTTCCCTACAACCCTACCAGGATGAGAACTCACTTTTTTGACTTCTGTCCCCTTCCCCCGTTGCCTGTCTTCATTCTTCCCATTACCCTTTGATAAAGGGAAAGTAGATGGCATGGGGTTTCTCTTCCACCACACCCCACATTCCCAGCGATCAGCCTCAACCACAAAGCCTCAACCACAAAACGAGCTAAGGCTGGTGGGGAGCCCTCCCCTCCTGGCCCCGCCTTCCTGCACAGAGTTCAGACAGCCCGCTCTCTCCTCACAGGGAAGAGGAGGCCCTTGCTTTCCCTCTTCAGCTACGAGCAGCCGGAGGCCCAGGAGCACAGCCCACCCAAGCCCTCCTCCACTGGGGAGACTTCGCCGCGGTGTTTCTCCTTCAGCCCTTCTGCTGGCAGCCCGAGGACCATGTCTCCTGGGGCCCGGCACTCCTCCCGGAGCCCCCTCAGCCCCTTCAACACTGAGACCTTCAACTGGCCCGATGTCCGCGAGCTGTGTTCCAGGTATGCCTCCCATGACGAGGCTGCCCAGGCCGAGGGAAGCCGGCCTCGAGGCCCGCCAGTCAACCGGAGCCACTCTGTGCCTGAGAACATAATGGAGCCTTCCATGTCGGGCAGGGTGGGCCGCTGCTGCAGCCTGAGCACCAAGAGGAGCCTGGGCGGTGGGGAGGCTGCCCACTCCCCACCTCCTGCACCAGCGCCCCAAAGTGGGCTGAATGGAGGCGAAGCCCTGTATGTCACCGCAGACCTCACCCTGGAGAACTACCGGCGGGTGATTGTCATGGAGAAGGGGCCCCTCCCCAGCCCCACTGCAGGACCAGAGGAGGGCAGCGGGCAGAGACCAAGCTACCCAGCAGTCACAGTGGGGCAGGGCCAACATTTCCAGGAGTCTGCAGAGTCCCGGCCGAAGGAAGAGGGTGCCAGGGACCCGGCGGACCCAAGCACGCAGAGCAGAGTGAGGAACCTGAGAGAGAGATTCCAGGCCTTGAACTCTGTGGGTTGACTCACTCCTGCGGGAGGGAGGAGCCATGTTGGGGTGGGGGAACGCCTGGCATACTTCCCCCAAGTCTGGGCTCCAGTGGGCCCAGGACCCTCCCAAATGCCACCTCTCTGGTCTCCTGGAGGAGTGTTCCAGCATGACGCAGGGACGCACCTGTGACCTGTCCTATGCACTGGTGGTCCCCTGGGGAGGAGGCCCAGATGAACCGATGTCTCCTCTGAGACTGGCATGGCCACCTCTTCCTCTTGTAAATAGTTCCTCTCTGGTGGGAAGCCACATATTTAAGCTCACCTCTGCCCAGGGAGAGCACATCTGCACAGGCCTCCTGCACCGGCCGGTCACTGCCCAGCCAAGGACCCAGCACGGGGAGACCCAGGAAGTGGCCTGGGCAGGCTTTGCTCTTTAACTGTGCCTTTTCTTAGCACCCAGGCAGGAATGAGACCAATAATTTATTGCTTTCCGTCCTGTGGTATGTGTGTGTGAGTGAGTGTGCACCCTGTCGTTTATTACCCTCCCGTGAAGAATGTAACTGACTGAGCGCAGGTACTTTTGGGGGTTGTCGCGCTGCCCTGTGGTTGTCGCTAATGTACACACATTTTATTATTTGCCAATGGTTCAATAACCACTGCTGACCAACCGACCTGTGTGCAGCCTCCTTACTGGGCCTGGCGGGGTGGGGAGGGTTGTTCGCCGGCCAGGGATGTCTTAGGGGAGGCAGGGACAGGGGGACGTTCCCTACACACACTCGTGAACCAGGGCAGGAAGCAGAAGGCACCAGGGTGCTCTTGGGGCTGGAGGGGACAGCAGGTTGTGCAGGAGGGAACTTGTTCTCCACTTTTATTTCCATGCACTTTTGTGTCTGGGGCAGGGGGCTCCACCTGCCGGCCTTCAGCTGGCTTTCTCAAGGGTTAAAGTTGTACTCAAAAAAGAAGAGTGGCCACCAGGTGTGGTAGGGTATACCTATAATCCCAGTTACTTAGAAGGCTGAGACAGGAGGATCACAGATTCAAAACCAGCCTCAGTAACTTAGTGAGATTCTCAGCAACCTAGTAAGACCCTGTTTCAGAATGAAAAATAAAAATGGAGGTCAGGTAGCTTGGAGGTAGAATGCCTAAGTTTAATCTCTAGGACTTCAACTTGGAGCATAGGGGATATTTTCCTTTTGCATTTTTTTTGTGTGCTTTTATTAGCACATTATAGTTTCACATCATAATGTAAATTATGTTGACAGTGACATACATGCACATATTCTTGGTGCCCCCCTTACCATTTCCTCCCTCCCAACAGAGTCCCCAGATTGACGTTTGTATATATTCACATGTATACACATAGTCTGTGGTAGTATTTCTATTAATGAACCTAAGTCTTCCTCCACCCCTACCCTTATAGCTCCTCCCTGGCTCTCCTGAGGTTTTTTCCTCATCATCTGGAGTCTCTCCTATATCCCAGTTACTCTCTATCCTGCACATATTAAAGAAACATATGACCCTTCACTTGCTGTGATTGGCTAATCTCACACAAATAAGATATTTTTCTAATAAGCAGATATTACCAATGTTTGGTGCCTTTTTTTTTTTTTTTTTTTTTTTTTTTGTACTAGGGATTGAACCCAGGGGCATTCTGCCTCCAAGAGATACCACCAGCCCTTTTTTTAATTTTTGGGTTTTTTTGTTTTTGTTTTGTTTTGGTTTTTTTTGGTGGTACTGGGGTTCCTGGAAGCCCTTCTACCTCCAGGCTACACTCCCAGACCTATTTTTATATTTTTATTTGGAAACAGGGTCTCCTAAGCCAGCACACGCTGTCTGCCTCCCAAGCGTGGGGATTACAAGCGTGCGCCACCACGCCCGGCCCTTTTTTTAATTTTTGAAACAGGGTCTCACAAAGCTGCTGAGGCTGGCCTCAAACCTGTGCTCCTTCTGTCTCTGCCTCTGAAGTACTGGGATTACAGGTGTGCGCCACCACCTTGTTGTCTGATGCTTTTTTATTGGTCTTTCCCTCTTTGGCTTCTAAACTCCAGCCCAGCAGTGTCCTGGAGTGGCTTGCCGCATGAGATGAGAAGCGCAAGTATACTTGGCTGGGATGGCTCCTCTGTTTTCATTGCATTATCAAGAGTCTTGATTCCAAAGGACCAGGAGTACCTCCCATTTCTAGCTAGGTTTTCTGCCTTTCTCCGTGGTGGACCATTCTTTTTTTTTGCCCAGTGTGTTCTGGCTGGGGCTGGGAAGAAGAGAACTGCAGGACCTGTATGGTAGTGGATCTGCAGGGTCAGGGCCGTGGGTCCTCTCACCTCGAGGGAAGCCCTCCACCTGAACATGGGTCTGCTGAGTCACATGTCCAAGGGACAGCCAGGTGAGTGAGAAGCAGGGCCGGGCAGTTAGCCCAGGTTCTGTCAACGGCCCTGCATCTTCTGCGGCCACTTCCACCATCACTGAGGGGAGAGCCAGCTCCTGCTAGGCCAGTCCCAGCATCTGATGCTGAGTAGCCTCGGTACACTGGACACTTGCTAGCTGGGTCACCCCAACGCTTGCCCTTCCCTCATCTGTAAATTGAAAGAGCTAGAAGAGCTCCTGCTTCTCGAACGCTCTGACTGGACTCTTGAGGGTGAGGGCTCTGGCACTTGTAACTAACCCTCCCCTGGGCAGTCCTTGCACCCTACCTGGGAACCTTGGGCTGGGGCAGTGGTTCCCCTTGGGTAGACTGAGAATCATCTAGGGCCTTTTGAAATCTGGCAGTGCCAATGTCTCATCCACCCAGACCAAGTAAAACTGCCTCTCTGGAGATGGATGGATCCCCGCACGGAGGTTGGAGACTCTGCCCTGAGCTCTGTGGTTAAAGGCCTGGATGGATCTTTGCTTAGAACTGATTTTGCCCTGCAGCAGGCCTTCCAGTTGATTGGATGCAGAGATAAACAAACTGGGTGGGGGGGATTGACTGCAGAGATGAACAAGCTGTGGGGGGTGGGCTCAGAGCCACAGTGTCATCAGACTCAGCCCATTAAGACTCCCAGGGATGAGCGAATCCTACGGTCTCCGCCTCCCCCCAACCACTGTGGTCCTTCTCCCCCCCCCCACCCCCGGTATTCTATCTCCCCCCACTGCTGTGAGATTGAACCCTGGGGCATTCTATCTCTGAGCCATACCCCAATCCTTTATTATTTTGAAGAAGGGCCACGCTGTTTCTGAGGGTTGCTGAGGCTGGCCTTGAACCTGTGACCCTCCTGCATCACTGTGTGTCTCCTGGGATTACAGGCATGTGCCACCACACCCGGCCTGGCCGTTCCTCTTTGTTTCCATGGTGCCAGCTCTCTGAGGCCCAGTTCAAAGGGGAACTGGGCTAGACCAATAAGAAACGGACAAATGTGGAGCATTGTTGATTTATTAGAAAAACTAGTAAATGGGTTTCCTCTGGTTGGTGGAAGCACGTTGAGCAGGTGGAGGACAAGGCCCAGCCGGCCCCAGGGCCAGCCCCAGATGGCATGGTCTGTACCCAGCAGGTCGCCTTCCTCTGCAGCCACCCCTCGCCTGCGTCCTCCCTGAGCTTGCTTGTCCAAGGGACCAAGCCGTGTGGCCTGCTGGCCTCTTCCTCCTCTGGATCGCTTTCACCTCCCACTGAGGGCGGAAGGGGATCCAGGACCAGCCTAGGGGACCTGATACCCTCCCATAGGCAGGAAAGAGGAATGGAGGGGAGGCCATGCCTAGCACAGGCCTCCTGTTCTGGGTGCTAGTGAGGGGTAGGGGAAGGACCCTCCATCCCTCTCTCAGCCAGGGACAAAGGGGAAGGAGAGAGGGAAGGAGGACGGGACCGCCCAACCGTGCCCAGAAGGAGCTTCCTCTGAACCGCTCTGGAGAACAAGCTTGTTATGCTGGTGTGGACCGGAGCTGTGTCGACCTAGTTCGAGAACACTGTCAAGGAAGACTGCAAAGTAGAAAATGTAAAGGGGGGAAAGAAGAGACTTCGCCAGGGCCTGGGAGAACTTGGCCCTGGATTGCCCAGGGGCTCCCAGAACTGGGCACCTGCAGTGTCAGTCCAGTCGGTGGAGAATTTGGGGGCCTGGCTGACGTGGGCGAGATGCGTGGGGAGCTGGCAGTAGGTGGTGGGTCACATGCAGCTGGCTGTCCTTGCCCGATCCCGGGGAACTGGGTGGTGAAATCCTAGCCCCTCCCTTGTGGCCCTTGCTTTCTGGGCTCTGTGGAGTTAGTTGCTGGAAATTCTTCACTTCAGGTGCTACTTGGACATGTGGGGAGGGGAGAGGATGGACCCTAGTCACCTGGCTCCCTAAAATCTTGGCCCAGGGAAACCGTTGAGAGATCGTCTTGCACTTTGCCCTTTGGCAAGGAGCCTGCTCTGTGCCCAGAGGTGGGTGCCCTAGACTGCTCAGAAGCTCCTTTATGGCTAGGTGGTTGGAGTCCCCTCCCCACCTCCTGCTTCAGATTCCTCACTTAGAGGCTGGTGAGTGCTGTACGCTACGCTCCCCATAGAAGCAGAGGGTTACAGGGCCCCCTGCACTGAAGCCAAATGACCCTCGCCACAGAGGCAAGACTCCTGGTCTGAGAATAGCAGGCTCTACTGTGTAACTTCCTCTGGCCCGAGTTCCTGTCTGCTGGAGTTGGCTTCACCCCAACATGATGTTGGGGCCACAGGGCAGAATTGCTCTCTGAGCTGTGCCTGCCCTGGTCAGCACTGGGGTTTCTGGAAAGGACTTGAAACTCTGGATACTCACCCCTCTGGGCTCCCAAGCCTCACTGTATTCACCCACTTAGCCAAGGCTCCTTCCCATGGGGAAGGCAATAGAAACAGTGGCTGTGGGCCCTGGGGCCTTTATGGCCTCTCTAGGAGAAAACAACTGCCACCCCTACTTGGCCTCTTCTTTTTGGCCTAATCCCAGTTACGATGCTGGGTTGGAGCTGTATTGCTTTTGGAGTGGATGGCAGGGGAAGTCCTGTAGGACTGGAGGGCTCTCCCCTCTGGAAGTGTGGGGAGGACTTCCTGGGGACAGGAGTTGCAGAGCCCCTTCTCATGCTTGGAGGTGGGTGTGGTAGAGGTTTGGCAATCTCTAGTTCTATGGGACCCCCCAAGCCTATGCCCAAGGCCAGGCCTTCAGAGGAAGCTGGTCAAGAGGGACTGTGAGTCTTTGTGGCTCTGGCCCCACAGTTCCTTCTGGCTATCCATGGAGAGTTGTGTCATGTGGTGCTAATACCTAGGCATGGCCACGTTTGCCGTGCCACGGAAAGCTTTGCCCTCATTCCAGTTGGCAGTCTGGAACGGCACCAGATGCAGACGGAACATGGTGGGCATTTGGCTTCGGCTGCTTTACTACAGGTTATGGGGTATCCCTCCTGTATCTGGGGGCCCACACTGGCTCCCCAAGGGGCCTGCAAATGTCAGATATTGCTGGCTTGGTTGCTACTGGGAGCAGGGGAAGGGTCCCAGCATGGAGCAGCGGAGCCTTAGGCAGTGTGGGGACCTGTCTGTCCCTCCAGGAATGAGCTCTAAGCTCTAGCTAGAGTGGGTGGTCTGCGAGCTGGTCCTTCACCTCTGCTGCTAGCAGAGGGTGCTGGGCAGCAGGAGGCTCCCTCAGGACCCACTCAACCTGGGGGCAGGGTGGGTTCTGGTGGGAGGAGGACAGAGGAAGGGACCAGCTGGCCCTGAGGAGGGAGTCCCAGTTCTGAGAAAGCCCAGTGGAGAGGAGGCTAGGGGTACCCGGGTCCTGGGTCCCTTCTCTCCCTATCAGTTCCCCAACAGCCCCTTGCCAGAGCTGGCCTGGATCCCAGCCTAGCTCCTTCCTGGTGCCCCTAAGGGGCAGGTCGGGCCTAGCCAGCGCCCTTCTTCCCTTTCTCTTTCCCTGGCAGGACTTGATGAGGGAGTGGGCAGCGCTGGAGGAACCTGGTGGGCTCTCTCCATCTTTTGTGGGGGTCAGGAAGAGGAGGACATGCGCCTCGGAGAAGGTTTTCCACCCCAGCGAAGTGGAGCCGAGCCTGGTGCCTGGTGCCTGGAGCCGCAGGGCGGCAGAGGGGCGTTGGCTGGCGAGGGGCGAAGGCAGCTGCTGCAGCGTGGCCAGGGCCGGCGCGGGCGGAGGCGGGGGCTGCGGTCCCGGCGTGACCCGGCCCCCACCCGCGGGGCCACCCGCCGCTACTTCTTCTTGGGGAAGAAGCTGAACCTCTTCTCCTTGTCCTTCTTGCCGAGGCTGGTGTCGGGGCCACTGAGGGAGGGCAGGGGCAGGCTCTGCGTCTTGACGCGGATGCTCTGGGACTCGTTGATGGCTGTGCTCACGCCTCGAAGCCAGGACAGCATCTCCTCCTGTGGGACGGGAGTATGCTGAAGAAGCCGTGCCACAATGGCCACCCTTTGGAGGGCTCGGGTCTCGCCACCTGCCCTTTTGGTAGCCACCTCTGTGCGGGGCCACCCTCCACTTACCTCATCCTTGCCATGGAAGAGCCACTCGCTGCCATTACTCAACCTGTGAGCGCAAAGGGTTTCTTGTCACGTGGTTGCCCCCCCCCCCAGACATCTTTACCTGCGCTGAGGGCTGGTTGGGATCCCACAGCCACCGAACCTAATATCCAGAACCGTGTCAGGCAGCACGGCACCTGGAAGGTCAAAGTCTAGACCATGACCCTCTGGATTTGAAAAACTCCCCCGGGAGTGGTCTGGGCTTGGAGCTGGTCCCAAGAGTGGGCCTCCGTGAGGCCGCTAGAGCCAAAGCCAGGGGGGCCTGCGGGGCCCAGGTGAGGGCCTGGCAGGAAGTCTGACCTCAGCTTGAAGACGTGTTTTTTCTTCTTGTAGTTGGCAGCAATCTCGCAGATAGCGTGGCGCAGGGCCAGGGGCTCCTCCCCATGGTAGGGCACCCCCAGGGCCAGGTTCTTGGCATCCTTGTAGAAGGTCAGCTCACTGTTCCTGAGCACACAGTACAGGTGGTTCCAGGACCTGCGGAGATACGGACGGGAGGTCACCCTGGGCCTCATGCACTATCCCCGGAATCAATTCCTACAGCAGTACTGACCCTTTAAACGCACCATTTGTTTGCCCTAATAAATAGGAACAATTTTGTTTTAAAAATGATGGGGGGGGGTTTAAAATCATCTGCATGTAATTCCACTACTGATAGCTGATTATTGTTCATATTTTGTATATTTCCTTCTAGTTTATTTTTGTGGAACTAGAGATTGAACCCAGGGGTGCTTTACCAATGAGCTACATCCCCAATCCCTCCGTGTGTGTGTGTGTGTGTGTGTGTGTGTGTGTGTGTGTGTGTGTGAGACAGACAGAGAGACACTAGGGATTAAACTAGAGCATTCTAACTCTGAATTATACTCACAGCCCTATTTTACTTTTTATTTTGAAACAGCATCTTACTAAATTCTTAAAGACCCCACTAAGTTTCTGAGGCTGGCCTTGAACCTGTGATCCTCCTGTCTCAGCCTTCCAAGTCCTAGGATTACAGGCATGAACCAACATGTCCAACCTCAGCCCTTTTTAATTTTTATTTTGAGACAAGATCTTGCTAAATTACTTCCCATCTTGCTGGGATTATATCATTTTAGAATTGCTCTTCTAGTCTTTCTAAATTCATATTATTTTCTAGATACACGGGTAGCTAAAATTAGATCATACTGTATATTACACACACACACACACACACACACACACACACACACACACACTTTTTTTTCGGTACTGGGGATGGAACCCAGAGGCATTCTACCTCTGAGTTACACCCCCAGCCCTATTATTTATTTTTTTGAAACAAGGTCTCACTGAGTTGCAAAGGGCCTAAGTAGCTGAAGCTGTCCTCAAACCACGATCCTCCTGTCTCAGCCTCCCAAGTACTGGGATTACAAACATGTGCCACCACGCCCAGCCAGGGCTTCATGCCTACTAGTCAAGTTCTCTATCAACTCTGTATCCACAGCCCTGTACATTCAGGTTTCTTTTTTTTTTTTTTTTTTTTTGGTGGTACTGGGGATGGAACCCTTTTACCTCTGAGCTATACTCCCAGAACTATTTTATATTTTATTTGGAAACAGAGTCTCTTAAACCAGCGAGGCTGGCTTCGAACCTGTGCAATCCTCCTGTCTCCACCTCCCAAGCCCAGGGATTACAAGCGTGCGCCACCATGCCCGGCTACATTCAGTTTTACATCCTGCTTTTAAGCTTAACAATATGACTATTTCTCCATAAACTTAAATATTTCTAATATTTCTTAAAACCCACACTTTTAATCCCAGTACTTGTGAAGCTGAGACAGGAGGATCACAGGTTCGTGGACAACCTCATCTACTTAGGCCTTTTTGAAATAAAGAATAAAATAGGTCTGGGAGTATAATCAGAGGTAGAATTCCCCTG
Source organism: Muscardinus avellanarius (assembly GCF_963383645.1). Lineage (NCBI taxonomy): Eukaryota > Metazoa > Chordata > Mammalia > Rodentia > Gliridae > Muscardinus > Muscardinus avellanarius. Next base: position 69,689,043 of record NC_137798.1, read on the forward strand.
GGTTCAAACCTCAGAACTATATATGCAAAAACAATAACAATTTTGAAAACTGCTTCACAATCATATTTATATACAATTCCTTTACTAGTAGACCTTTTAATACTGGAGAATTAATCCACAATTTAGATTGTGTGTGTGTGTGTGTGTGTGTGTGTGTATGTGTGTGTGTGTGTTATTGGGGATTGAACCTGGGGCATTCCACCACTAAGCTATACCCCCAGTCCTTTTTATTTTTTGTTTGGAAATAAGATCTTGGTAGGTTGTTACGAATCTAAGTTTTTGAGGCTGGTTTGAACCTGTGATCAACCTGTCTCAGCTTCCCAAGTACTGGGATTACAGGCATGCACCACCATGTCTGGCTTAAATAGTAATTTAATAAATATCCTTATGTATAAATCTTTACTTATAATCTGATCTTACTTTGAGATACATTTCTAGAAGTAAAATCATTGAGTCTCAAACCAGCAGTGTAAACTTAACTTTTCAAAGCATTTCCATATCATTAGTGTGAAGTGAATTAATTGGGGAAGGATTTTTTGGGGGGGGTTGTTTTTGTTTTTGGGGTTTTTTTTGTTGTTGTTGTTTATCTGGTGGTGCTAGAGATTGAAGCCAGGGACATTCTACTTCTGAGCTGTATCCCCAGCCCATTTTAATTTTTTATTTTGAAACAGGGTCTCACTAAGTTGCGGAGGGCCTCATAAGGTTGCTGAGGCTGACTGTAAACGCGAGATCCTCTTGTCTCAGCCTCCCAGGTACTGGAATTACAAAGCGTGCGCGATCACGCCTGGCTGGGAAGGGTTTTGATTTGGTGATTGTTTTTTTTTTTGTTTGTTTTGATGATCTATGTACAGTTTACTATCCTAGTACTTTTTATTTGGCGTGTGTGTGTGTGTGTGTGTGTGTGTGCGCGCCTGCAGGGGACTAAGAATTGAATTAAGCACCTCGTGCATGCTAGACAAATGCTCTACCACTGAGCCGTATATATCTCCTTTTTTGAGGGTAGGAAAGTGAAGAAATAGGAGAAAGAAAGTACCAACAGGTGAAAGAGGGAACTTGAAGTCAGGCGTGGCGGTGCCTGCCTATAATCCCAGTATTTAGGAGGTCGGGTCAGGAGGAAAGCATGTTTGAGGACAGCATGTGGTAATTTCATGAGTCCTTGTTTCAAAATAAAAAATAAAAAGGGCTATGAGTATAGCTCAGTGGTAATGCACCCTGGGGTTCAATCCCCAGTAACCCCCCCCCCACACACACACACAAGGGAACTTGATGTCTACAAAGAGGCTGCAGAGCCATCTTCGAAGCCCAGGTGTCTGACTTGCAGCTCAGGGTTTTTCCTCCAGCAGAAGAGCAGTTGCTGAGAAGGACCTGGGCCTTTGGTGTAAGGTGGAGCCCGCAGCAAGTGACTTCACTGCCGTGAGGCTGCTTCATCATGGAAATGGAAGCTTCAGTACCATGGGGCAGTCGTGAAGAGTTTATCAGTCCTAACATAACATCTGGCATATAATCGTGCTGGTAAATGTGAATTTTCCCTTTCCTGGTGGGCTGTCCATTTAAGCAATAAACTTCTTTAGGGCAGTTAGGTCCCCAATTTTGGAATTTGAGATAGCTTTGTTGAAGCCAGGCGTGGTGGCACACCTCTGTAATCCCCGTGCTCGGGAGGCTGAGACAGGAGAATTGCAGGTTTGAAGCCAGCCTTGGCAATTTAGCAAGGCTCTCAGCAACCTAGTGAGACCCTATTTCTGAATAAGGAATAAATTGGGCTGGTTTATTCCCCAGTACCAAAAAAACAAACAAAAAAAACTCCCAAGACAAGCTCTGTGTGCTTTCAGCTGTCCCTGGGAATATGGCTTTCATCAACCTCTCTATGCTACCAGTTTCCCTGCAGCCCCAGACTGCTGCTAGAGGAGGAGGCCCCCAGGGAGCCAGGCAGAGCAGCCCCATATAGACAAATCCAAGGTGAGGACCGGCTGGGCATCAGGAAAGGACACAGCCTTCGAGTCCATCTCTCAGGGCCATGGAGTCTCTGAATGGCAGCATTGGAGAGACCTCAGAAGGCAGCAGGGCTAGAGACTCAGTCATCTCTTTCCCATTTCACAGCTGAGAAAGCTAAGGCCCAGACCAGTGAAAGCAGGGAGTGGCAGAGCCTTGTCATTGGCACCAAGACCACCTGCTTGCTGCCCTGCGCTGGGATAACGAGCATCAGTGGCCAGTGTTCACTCTGTGCCAGGCACAGTGTCCCAACCATCATTATTGTCCCATTTTACAGATGGAAAACTAACTTAGGGAGCTTGGGTAGTAGGTATGAAGTCATAGAATTTGGACCCCCTGGCTTCTGGATCAGAACTCAGATAGGCTTTCCCATCAGGCCAAGTGGCCTAGGCTGGTCCCCAGGGGTGCCCAGACATCTGCTCTGCCCAACATATGCCAGGGTGGCCAGCGCTCTGCTGGGGACACCCCTGGAGGCACCCTGACTCCCACACACCTGTTGGACGCCTTCTTGTTGGGCCCCTCCAGGTCGTGCTTGCGGCCGAGGTAGCCCTCCATCTGCACGCTGTGCCCGTGGTCCCGCTGGGCCGGCAGTGTTGTGGGCTCGTCGCCCTCGCTCAGAGGTGTGTCCAGGACCTTGAACAGGGGCTCTGTGGCAGGCCCCTCGTTCCCACGGGGTTTCTCCTCCTGCCCCGGCAGGGGTGGCGGCTGCGGGTCAGGAGGCCACGGCCTCTCTTCTTCCCTCTGCTCAGGGGCACAGGAGGAGCATGCCGTTCTAGGGGTTCAGCTCTAAAAGCAGCCTTTCTCTACAGGGCCCCCACCTGAGCCTTCTTCCCTTCTGCTCTGAGCCACCAGGCCTGCCCAGCTGGCATCCCCACAACCTGCCATGGGTACCCACCCACATCTGCCCATACTGCTGGCTCTATCTTCAGCCTTACAGAGCAGTGCCCTCCCTCCCTGCACCTAACACAGAAACAGAAGGCTCTTGGAGGGGCCAGAGGAGTAACTGCATCCAGGGCAGCTTCAGGGCTGCTGCAGAGCTCTGTCCCTGTCCCTGACACTCCACCTGCATGACACATGGGCTCTGGCAAGAGTTCATTTGAAGAGAGGTTCTTCTGCTAGACAGATTTGCAAATCACTCGTATCAGGGAGTTGAATGGGAATGCTTCTGGTACCTTCAAGTTGTCATCAAAGCCCTAAAGCTAAGGGTACCAGGCCCTAAGTCTCCCCCTACCCCACTTCCTGGCCTTAATCAGGTCTAATACTCCCCTCCCCACACCCATCATTTAATGGGAATCTGTCAGGTAGGAAAGTGGTTCCCAGCACTGGCTGCCTTCAAAGTCACCTCTGGAGCTTTGCAAAAATACCCTCACGCCCCTTCTTAAAGATGCTGCATTAACTGGGCTGCAGAGGGTCCTTCCTTCCTTCCTTCCTTCACCAAGGGTATCCCAACTCTGAACTACACCCCCAGCCTTGTTTTATTATTTTTTTTATTATGAAACAGAGTCTTGCTAAGTTACCACAAGCTGGCCTTGATCCTGCAATTCTTCTGTCTCAGCCTCCCAAATACTGATATTAGGCAGGTGCCAATGTACTCAGCTAGCACATTAGCATTTTGTGGGGGTTTTTGGTGGTACTAGAAATTGAACCCAGAAACATTCTATCTCCCAGCTACACTTCTAGCTCTTTTTTAATTTTTTGTTTTAAAATAGGATCTTGCTAGGTTGCTGAGAGTGTTGCTATATTGCTGAGGCTGTCCTGGAACCTGCAATGCTCCTGTCTCAGTCTCCCAAGGGCTGGGATTATAGCTATGCACCACCACGCGTGGCTACACTGGTGTTTCTTAATAAGCATTTCATGACTCCGATGCACAACTAGGGTTGAGAATTGCCCACGTCATGAGTCGTTGCCTTGGGGACCTGCTGTGGTTTCTCTCTCCCTGTGGAGGCCTGGGGTGATCCCTAGCCCCTGCCTAAGCCAAGTCGAGGGCCACTGGTTGTATGGACAGGTGCTGTGAGCAGGGGAAGTGGCGCTCCTGCTCTGGGCTGGGCATCTCCTCATGCAGAGGCTTCCCGGATCTGCCTTTGTGCCTGATGAAGCAGAAGAAAGGGCAGGTCAGATTGCGCAGGGCAGCCGCCTCCCCTGCCAGGGGGAGCCGAGTGGGTGGGTCTCAAGGTGCCAAGAGAGCACCAAGGCCGCCAGCCTCTCTCAGGCCATCTGTCGACATGCTGTCCCGAGGCCTGGCCACCATGGACCTTATGACAGAAGAAGGGAAGGTTCCTCAAGCCACCATGTCTGGATGCCTGAAGGACAGCCCAGGAGGACTAGAGCCACCCTGAGCGGGGCCTGCAGGAGAGGGTCGGGTCGGGGGGAGGGTGTGGGCACCATGCCAGACACTGGATCAGCTCTGGGCAGCCTTTCTGACAGCTGAAGCGACCACGGTCTGCCTGAGGGGGCACTAGGGATGGGAGGGAGCTCAGTGGAGGAGAAAGCAGTAGCTGGGAGAAGGGTAAAGCTGATTGTGTATGCTGCCCATCAAATTAGGAGCATTCAATAAACAGGTTGCCAGTAGGGGTCCTGGTAAGATTTCTCTTAAAGAAAGGGCGATGTGGCTGGAAAAGTTTGAAAATCACAGACCTAGTCTAACACTTTCTATGCATGATCAGAAGACCAGCGCTCCGAGAGGATGAGGATTTGTTCAGATCACATAGCTAAGAGGCGTAGGGGCAGGTAGGAGTGTGCGCTCCAGAACTGGGCGGGTCTCATGCCATCTTGAGGGTGCTCATCTTCTTCCCCAGAATCCCTTGAGGGTTGGAGCTGGCCACTTTCATCTTGGCATTGTTTGTAGTATTTGTTTCTTAGTGTGTCTGCAATGAGCCTGCAATGGCCATGACATTCTGTAAGCCCCGAAGCTTTGCCTGATTCATCCTCTAACAGGAAGGAAGAGCAGGAGTAACAGATGGGACCTGCAGCCTGGATTTGGAGCCTTTCTGTGGCCCCAGTCGGGCCAACCCTCTGCCTGGATATAAAGCTCGGGAGTGGATTTTTGTGCCTATGTGTGGGACTAAGGATTGTGGTACTCAGGGGGCGCTACCACTAAGCTATATCTCTAGCCCTTTTTACATTTTCTTTTGAAACAGGGTCTGGCTAAATTGCCCAGGTTGGCCTCAGACTTGGATCCTCCTGCCTTAGCCTCCAAGAAGCTGGAATTTCAGGTGTGCACCACCACACCTGGCAGGAGTGGATTATTAAAGCAGAAAGAAGAACTTTGTTCTCTTCCTACCTCTTCCAGCCTCGCTGGGCCTGCCCTTCCTCCAGAGGACTGGGCACAGGCACACTCCACACCCCAGCCCTGGGCTCTGGGAGAAGACGCTTAGCAGCTAGGGAGGGAAGTCACCGGCCTTCACAGCAGTGTCGGCCTCTCTTACTAGCCTCTTCCCTACTGGGACTGGTTTTGCTGGGGACCTCTGTAGCCATGTTTGCTTTTTATACTTTTAACTCTAGCCCCCTCCCTTTATGGTATTGGCCTCTGAAAATGATGATGTATTAGCTAAGACTGACTCCCAGTATAGCCCGCCTCCTCCTAATGAGTGCCGGCCCTCACGCTCCAGCCCCTCACTCGTGACTGTCGCCGATGTGTTCAAACGTAACATGACCAGATCACGGGCTGGCTTTGACGATGGGGGTCTCCCAACCTATGCAAAGATTTCTTCTGTGTTCCTGTGTATGTGGAGATGATTGAACAGATTCCTGCCTCACACCCTACCCAAAAGTCAAGACCTGAGGAGGGGGAGTCAAGAATGAGGGTGGGGATGGGGGCTTTGCTTCTGCAGGGCTTCCTCCTTCCTGGGCTGGGGGAGGGACTTGGATGAGGAAGACAGTGGTGGAATGAAGGTGGGTGCAGGAGCCTCTGTGGAGGGGGAAGAAGATCAGGGAGGAGGAGGACCAGCACTATCCCCAGGCTAAAGCCCCGGTGTCGGATTGGACAGGCCTAGAGTGCAGTCCTTGGGTATCCGTAAGGGAAGGGAGAGTGTTTAGCAAGTCACCAAACCTTCCTGAGGCTGTGGTGGTGGCAGTCGCACCAATACCTCCATCCCAGATGGTTTGGAGAACTTCTGAATGTGACAGTGCCTGCAGCTGTCGGCTGTTACAATCTGTCTCCTCTCCTGACCTACCCCCTCCCTCTGTGGCTTTGCTGAGTGATTGTGCCCCCTTCCCTGTGTGGCCAGCGTGACCAGCTCAAACACTCATTTGCCTGCAGTGTGGGATACTCAGGACTGAGAAACGGGGCCTCTCTCCCTCCTTCCTCTGCCATTTTCTATTGGAACATTCTGAGACTCCGGGGACAAGAACAGGTGAATGCTGTGAACAAGCAGGCCCTGTGGGGCTGGACAGCGGTACCCACAGCCCCACCCAGCCTCGGGGAGGTACCCATGTAAAGAAGAAGTTCACAGACTGGGTTGAGGCCAGCCAGGTACTGCTTAGGGGAAGGTTCTGGTAATTCAGAATTAGATTTTTTTACAAAGAGCTCACATCTTTGTAAAGGAAAGACTTTGAGGAAGACTATACCTAGACATATACTCAGGTGGTCAAATCTTTTTTAGAAACAAGACCAGTTTTGTCAGATGTGGTGATATATGCTTGTAATCCCAGCATTCGGGAGGCTGAGACAGGAGGATCATGGTTCGCGGACAACCTCAGCTACTTAGTGAGGCCCTTTGCAACTCAGTGAGACCCTGTTTCAAATAAAGAATAAAATAATTGGGCAGGGAGTGTAGCTCAGAGGTAGAATGCCCCTGGGTTTTGTCCCTGGTACCACAAAAAAGAAAGAAAGAAAGAAAGAAAGAAAGAAAGAAAGAAAGAAAGAGAAAGATGACCAGTTTTACAAAATTACTCTTGGGGTTCTGATCTGCAGGAAGAAAGTTCACAAGACAGTGGATAATGAGCCCAGACAAAGGGGCCTGCTTCCCTTCTCCCCTAGGGAAATCCTGTACAAGGCCTCCAGGGAGCAGGAGCCTTATAGGCATCTCTATTTTGAAATTCTTAAGAAATAAGAGATTTCCCAGGGCCCTTTATTTGTAAGAGGACCATATGGGTAGGACCAGTAATAGGGACCTTATTTCGGAAGCAGGTCCCCTGGGGGAAGGCTGGGGATGACATCTGATATAAAGAGGGGTGGAAGAAGCTCAGGCAGGAAGAGATTCTGGAGCTGGAAAAAGGCCCAGGGATCACTGATACAGCCTCTCCTATTATAGATGGGAGAATCTGGTTGCGGAAGCCCAGGCACTGGCTGGGATCTTTCAGCAGGAGGTAGTGAAACCAAAGTTTCAGCTTCTGGTCCACGCAGTACCTTTTGAATCTGGAGGGGATGTAGCCCGAGACTGCTGGCTGGTGCCGGCATGCAGGGTGGTTGGGAAACAGGGAGCCCGGGGTCTGGGCAGAGACTACCTATACCCTAGGCTGCTTGCAGAGGCCTCTTTCTAGGTGGGGTCCATCAATGGCTTCCCAGCTGTGATGGCCCATCCCTGGGAAAGGGGGAGCAGGATTGGGCTAGCAGGTGGGAGCTTGCCAGGGGCTGAGCGGAGCTTTGCTTCACCTGAAGGAATCTGTGGTTGGAGAGTGCCTGCCGAGGGGTCCGCACGCGGGTGAGGGGTGGTCGCAGGGACAGACAGGTTTTGCTGACAGGGTCTGGCCAGGAGAGGTGACCTGAGTCCCCTTTCACCCTCTGCACTCTGGGATAGAGGGTCTCTAGGTGCTGGGAAATTAATGGCTGGTGGGGCCAGATCCTAGGAGGGCAGGGGACAGGTGGAGGGGTTACTGGCTGAGGGACAGGAGAGCTTTGTAGGACCTCATGGGATTGAGATCAAATGGGGAAAGGGGATAATGGCCTCAAAGTCTTGGTGGAGACTTGCAAAGTCACACAGGGGTCATATAAGCTTGGCTTTTAAGGATCCTTCCTTTTAGGAGCTGGCTTGAGTGAAGGAAGCAGGTGGAGGGTGCGGGTGGGGGACTCCTCTGCAGACAATGTTCAAAATGGGGAGAGGGAGGTGGGCTGGAAAGGTAAAAATTTCAGACTAAGGAGTGTATTTCCATGGTCAGCCAGCAGGTGGCGCAGGGGACTGCACAGACGGCTACCTCTCCAGGCCCTAATGACCCAGCTCACAAGCAGAGTCCCAAAGCTGCTCAGTGAACCCAGCTACATTCAGAAGCAAAGAAACATGGGCAACAGGGTCTCCTCTCTAAAAGTACTGCTGGTAATAAACCAGGACACTGGGCTGCACCTCAGAAACAGACGGTTCAAACCTAGCCGTGCAATGAATTAGGTGACATGAGCTCAGAGGTCACTAGAGGGGTCTCAGGGAGGGGGGGCTCTGGCAAGCCGGCGTGGGAGGGACCACTAATGTCAGAAATCCTACAGGGGATGGTTCTTTTAAGAGCTGGGGGCAGAGGTGGGGTTGGAGAACAAATGGAGGGACTTAATGGTCTCCTGCTAAGTGCCAGATGGTCTGCCCACATTCTCTCTTCCCGTCCCCAGTCTATGCACAGCAGGCACTGTCGCTACCTCTGTTTTCAGATGAGGGGAAGTGGGGGTCAGAGGAATGAGTGACTTGCTCACATCCACACCCAGTGACAGAGGAGAGGATGGGGATCCGTGCCCCAAGTCCTGCTGCAGCAGGAGAGCACCTGTCCAATGGGGCTCGCGGTCTAGATGTGATGTGTCCTGCTTATGTAACACATGTGGCTGCTCCGCGGAGGCTGCATGACCATGTCAGGGCCACACGGGAAGGGGCTGGGAGAGGGGTTCGGGCCGGACAAGGCTTCAGGCAGTGGCTGACGCCTGGTGACAGTGAGGTGGGCAGAGCCGGTGCCCTGAGCCCAGAATGTTTACCCACCTCAGCGTCTGATGTCTTGGCTTCTGAGCTCTGAATGAGAAGAGCCGTCTAGATGAGTTAGGAAGCCTGTTCAGAAAACAGTTGTTTGCAAGAGAAGAAGAAAAGGAAATGGTTTGCTGAGTTGGAACCAGCCAAAGATGAAGAGCTGACAACCTGAGGTGGGCAGAGACAAGTACCCAGTCGAAAAAGCAGAGACTGAAGAGGAAGCAGAGCCAGGAGGAGCAGGGGCTGGGGCAGGTGGATTATGTGCTGGGGGATGGTGAGGGGCTTGCGTAAAAAGCGAGATAGGGGGAGCAGAGCAATTTAGTATGGCCCCCCAGGGTCCAGATATGGCCACTGGGAGCTTGGGCAAGATGAGAAGAGGGGTGTAGGGCAGAAGGTGACAAGGTCAAGGAAGAAAAGAGGAGGGGCACTGTAGTCCGCAGGCTTCCCTCACTGGCAGAAGGGAGACCTGGTCCTCTGCCACCAGTGCCCAGAGAGCGAGGCTCATCAGGCGCTGTCTCCACCATGCCCGCCCTGTGTGGACTCTCGTGGGTCCCTGTCCTGGAGAAGCTGGTGGCCGCCCAATCTCTAGGGGATCTTGAGCAGACACTTAACATTAAAAAGATTAGAGAGAGAAGACATCATCTCTTGCATCTAGATCTGCCACCCAGGGGCCAAGTTCCCAGCTTCAAACCTATTTCTGAGATGCTTCCAGTGTTCACTGTTAACTGAGTTTTCTCCTGAGTCCATCAGTGTCTGGGATGCTCTGAAATACACAGCTTGAAAGAAAGGACTTAGGATGAGCATAAGAACGTCCTAAACAGAGAGGCTAGGAAGATCACACCATAGCAGAGAGCTGGGCACACCCAGCAGTGGGCAGATGTCCAGAGAGAACCTAGAGCGGGTTTCTCCAGGGAGCCGGCTTGGTGCCAGACTGCAGGCAGCCACACCCTGCCAGGCTGACTCGGCCATCCTGGGGAGACAGGGACACACCCAGGTTTGGGGGAAAGCTGACGTGCTTTTCCAGCTGGGTCTGCCCATTGCCAACAAACATAGGATTTGCATTTGCTGCAAAATGTCTGGGGGAAAAAAAAAAGACTGCTGTTATGGGGGAGGGCAAAAGGACTGGGGAAGCTTGTTCAGGCATGAAGAAACACAGATGCTGTTTCCACACCCACATTGCTCCCTTCCGAGACGTCACAGCCCCACCACTGGCTGCAGATTAAAGCTCCCAGCTGCCAGAGGCTGCTGTGTGTGTGTATGTCGTGAGGGTGGGGGGAGTGCCCAGGTTGCTAAGGGGATGACGGCAGCTGGAGCCAGCCATGATCTGGATGAAAGGTGAAAGCCCAGTGCCCACACAGCCCCTGGGTGCTGCCTCTCACATTTCCTGGGGCTGGCAACTTTCCCAAAGCCACACAACCTCTGAGATGGTGAAAGGAAGAGGCAAGGGACCCAGGAGTGCTGAGCCCCCATGTTGGGCTCTAAGGAGCTGCTAAGGCCCCTCTCCTGGGAGCTGGCTGTGCAGGCGATGCCCTTGGCTGAGAGTTTGTCCTGCCGACCTGCTGAAGGCTGGTCATGAGTGGCACTCAGGCAGCTGCTCTTGGGAGTGGCACAGGGTCCCCCTGCACTGTTGACTGGATCTAGCCTAGGGGCTTAGAAGCAGACAGGGTGTGTGTCCAAAACAGAGATTCTTGCTGTCACAGCTCGTGAGAGCATCAATCAATCCCTTTGAGGGACTCATGTTGTCACTGCAGCCCTGTTGGGTGAAATCCTAGAGAGGCCATGCCTCCCACCCCAAAGCCAGCACACAGGCCCAGTGTGTGGGTATGTGTCCTGCGGCTACAATCCTCTTCCATTCTGTAGGGATCCGCCTCCTTCCCACTCAGAAGAAAAGGACATCTCACTATAATGCTGCCTCGGGGAGCTGAGGCATCCCAAGCCTGGAAGACGAGGGGCACGCAGCAGAACCCTGGCTCTTCTTCGAGCCAGTCACCCAGGTGAAGGGAGGTGCATGGTGTAAGGTGCTGGGTGGGGGCAAGGCTGCCCTTGGCCAGGATTCCTCATGCACTGGGCTCTGGGCAGGTCTGTCTGTCCTCTGCTGCCACAGGCACAGAGAAGAAGCCAGCAGGTCCCTGCGGGGCACTGTCCTTGGCAGCAGCAGAGGCCCAACCTGGCCTTCCTTCCCCTAACAGGGAGTAAGACAAACATTCAACGCTTTACCTCTTCTCCCCCACCCCAGGGTTGGCAAACCAGCGGGTCCCTGAGACCAGAGGAAGTAAGAAAACCACCTCATCCAGCCCCTCCCTCAAAGTGCTACACTGCCAACATACAGGAATGTCCTGGACTGTCAGTAATGCCAGAGAGAGAGGCCTTTATAAGGGCAAATGACTCCAGGAGATTATCTCAAACCACGTGGAAACTTCCAACAAAGCAAAGGACTAGCGCCCAGACGTCCTGATGGCCACCCTTTGCGGTATGGGCCACACCTGGTCCCTTTTGTTTGGCCTTCTCTGTACTTACCTGGAGGAAGGGGTCGATTTTTACCAGAACACTCTCTGATGGGGGGGTCAGAGGGCGGGAAGGCAGCGGTGTTGCACAACCACGGATGGCAGCCAGTCAGCACACGTGCATGTGTGCAAATGCACACATAGGGGAGGGCTGCCCCGTGGCACACAGCTGTCTGGGGGGCCAGGGCGCCTGGTCCCCTCCCATCTGCCCCAGGCAGGAAGCGACATGCACTAGTACAGGGTTTTACATGAAGCAACACAGCATATTTCTATTCTACAGGCGCCAACACCAGACAGGACCAGCAGGAGAGCCCGGGGCCCCAGGCCCATCCTAAACAGCGGTGGCCAGGCCTTCCTGGGATGGGCCAGGGGTGCCGGCAAGGCGCAGGCTGGAGGGGTCAGCAGCTGGCTCTGCAAGGAGCTTCCAAAGCCGGGTTGCTCTTTCTCCAGCCTCCCGTCTTTCATATCGGAGTCTGATTAGGGAGCAGGACCCCCCTCGGTGTTTCACGGATCCTCATGAAAACTTAAAGGCTCAGAAAGGAGAAGCAGCAGGAAGTCTGTTTCCAGGAGGCCCTGGGCCTGGCGTTCGTTTGATTAGCCATCTGGTTTCTTTCTGGTAGCAGGCACAGGCCCGTGTGTTTCCATCTGGTGGGATGGCCAGCTCCCTGGAAGGGTCTCAGATGCAGGCCCACTCCTCCTCACCCAGAGAGACACTCAGGTCCAAGCAGGCTTTATTCCCCCCAGCCCGATGACGTTCAGGTGTTGGATGGAGGCGGCTCTGATGCACATGGAAGTACACTCGCACGGACGTACACGACACGTAGTGGTAGAGTGGCTCAGGAGCACCAGGGAGCCCGCACACCAGGACACCATGGCATGCAGACACACAGGGGTGCAGGGCACAAGCGCAGGTGGGAGCAGGAGGTGGCGAGTCTCAGGCCATGTCCACAGTCCGCCTCAGCCCCCAGAGTTGTCTCTCCCCCCAATGGGGGCTGTGCTGGGAAAAAGGGCCGGACACAGGCCACCACTGACCGGGATGATGGGAACTTCAGGGAGAGGCCCTCCAGCGCCCTCTGCTGGGGATGATGGGCTGGTACCGCTCAGAAAGGGAACCAGAGGGAGCTCCAGGAGTGTGTGTGTGTCTGCTGGCGGGTGTCTTTGGGGATAGGGTGGGCTAAAATCTGAGCCTAAGAGGGATTCCACTCAGAAAGGGGTGATTTCATATGTCCTTTCTTTTTTCTTGTAGTACTGGGAATTGAACTTAGGGCTTCATGCATGCCAGGCAAGTTGTATATGCAAGTTTTTTTGTGTGTGTGTGTCTATGTGTGTATGTGTACTGAACCTATGAGCATTCTACCTCTGGGCTACACCCTCAGTCATTTTATTTTTTATTTGTGTCTTGCTAAGTTGCTGAGGTTGGCTTGGAACCCATGATCCTCCTGTCTCAGCTTCCCAAATCCTGGGATTATAAGCACCATGCCTGGCCTTGTGTGTGCATTTTTTTTTTCCTGGAGTGGTGTATATACCAGAAATTTCCAGATAGGATACTAATATTTCTAAACCCCCACTCAGAAGTCAGAACAGACTCCCCTGGGCACCTGGAGAGGCGGGCACAGTAGGCTGCGTTGCTCGTTGACCCCAGAGCTGCCCCTGGAGGCCCGTGCAGTGGTGGGGCCATGCGAGCTGCGTGCTGAGGCTGGTCTCTCCTTGGTTTACTGCTCGCCAGGGTGTTTCCTCAACATGGTGGCTCCACCAGCAAGGTCAGAAGCCTCATGCCCCAGACCTCTGGCAGCCAGTCTCTCTGGGGCCTTCCAGCCCCTCCTCTTAGTCCTCCGGCATACCCACCGTCTCTACACGTTGGGGGCTAGACCCTGATACCCAAAGCCCTGAGGTTCCCCCTCACTCCTTGGGACTCCTTCAAGTCTGTTCTTGCCTCAGAACCAGCTGCATATCTCAAACTTGCCCACAGTAGGTTGGTAGAAAGGGGAGAGGGGTCCACCTAGGAGAGAGAACCTACTGGAACCTACTCAAAAGGTGGTAGCTCTACTTCACTGCTGAAAATGCCTGTGGGCGGGGCGGGCAGGGTGGGGCAGTCTATTGGTGTGTGTGTGTGTGTGTGTGTGTGTGTGTGTGTGTGTGTGTAGCAGGTGCGCTGTTGAAGATGGAGTTTGGAAGGAAATTGGGAAAAGGGCAGTGTATAAACATGCCCCTCTCTGTATACAGTGCTTCCCTGGATGTAAATGGTGGTGATATTCGTACAATAAAATTTATTAGACTAGATAAAAAACCAACTAATAGAGCCATGCCAGTGGGCTGGCATGTCAGTTTCTTCTGGGTTGAAAGAAGAAAGGGAATTATTTTAAGAATTAAGAAAACCCAAGTAAAAAAGTAGCCTTCTCTGGATGCGGTCTCTGGGGGAGGGTGGGGAGCAGGCAGGTGCGCCCCGGCAAGCCTAGTAGGGATGCGCAGGCTCTGGCAGCAACGACTCCCAGGAACTAGACAAATGGGACAGGAAACTGACCGGGGACGTTCTCTCTGTGGCTGCACGGTGGGGGACTCGGGGAGCCTCCCCTGCTGTCTCGCCTTCCTCCTCTTGAGGCCTAAGGAAGATAGGGGCTCTCTTTAATGACAGGCACCTTGCTCCAGGGCCTGGCTTGCACCTGCTCTGCATACAGGGAGCATGTGCACCGGTGTCTCCCCGCAGTCCTGGCAGGTGCTCAGTGAGGAGCCGCCAAGAGGCTTGACTAGAAACATGAAGGTGGATGCCGCAGGAGTCGACAAGCTCCATGTAAGAGGGGCTGGGGAGCAGTGTTCAGGGGGTCCCCAAGGGATGGCCCCAGCTCAGGGGCAGTCCCTGCTGGCCACCCCTTCCTGGGCAGGGCTTCAGGCCACCCACGACAAAATTCTCTGCCTCAAGCTCCATGTACTCTGCTTTTCACTGACAAGGGGCTTGGGGGTGAGAGGTCAAGGTGTCTTGTTTAGATGACCAGTTTTTATGGGATGCCGCCTCTTCTTCCTCCTCCTCCTCCTCCTCCTCCTCCCCCTCCTCCTCCTCCTCCTCTTCCCCCTCCCCACCCCTCAGCCACAGGCCACACTCACCCAGGCTCCTCTGCGGGTCTCTCTGGGGTCTGGCGTTCTTTCAGCTCAAGCTGAGGGAGGGAAAGGCCGAGGGTCAGGCCATCACGGAGGAGAGCTGCATTCTCAGCTGAACACACCAGCATCCCAGCATGCTCTAGTGCCCCCACCCCGTCGCCCCTTTTCATCTTTAGTGTTCGGGGTCAGAACTTCCTACTGCGGTCCTTCCTCCTCGCTCTCACTTGGGCCTCAGCGCCACCCCGGGCGCAGCCGCCGCCCGCCTGGCCTCGCCGCCGCCCCCAGCTCACCGTGGTGGGCTTCTCCAGAGCAGCAAAGCGCTCCGCCCAGGTGGCCGTTGACTTCTCAAAAGCCTCGTGCCTCTTGATCAGCTTCTCCACGCTGTCCACCGTGTGTCCAAAGTCCCGGCTGGCCAGGTAGGGCTCCTGGGCGATGAGCCATGCCTCGGCTACAGAAGCATCCCTGGAGAACTGGCACACCTCCAGCACTGCCACGAGAACAAGCCACAGACTGTGAGCACTCAGCAGCCGCCTCCTGCAGGGCGCTGGGGCCGCTCAGCAGGTGTACTTGTGAGCCAGTGGCCAGCGGCCAGCAGGAGGGCCACACATGTGTCCCTAACCTGCACAGACATGTAGCTCAGTGGGGGTCTTTTGCCCAAGGCTGTTTTATCCCACACTGGGGTCCTACTCCATCTCCTTCAGTATGGCTAATATTTTAAAAACATACTCACTGGAACAAATTCCAATTTGAAAACAAAATGCAGTTTACATGCCTTTTTTTGTGTGGTTGGGGTACTAAGGATGGAACCTAAGGCATTCTACCTCCAAGCTATACCCCCAACCCTATTTTATTCTTCATTTTGAAACAAGGTCTCACTAAGTTGCGGAAAGCCTCACAAATACCTGAGGCTGACCTCGAACCTGTGATCCTCTTGTCTCAGCCTCCCAAGCACTGGGATTACAAGTGTGTGCCACCACGCCTGGCTAGGTGCCTCTCTTTGAGGACAGCTGTGCCCTGAATTCTCCTCCCAGCCCTTGTCTGTCCCATGTAAGCATGGACAAACAGCCATGGGAATGGCTAGACCTCCCTTCTTGGCTTCTAGCGCCTATCTGAAAGGTGAGATTTTCCCCGCCTCTCCCCAACCTCCAGCCGCTGAAGGACAGAGCTCCCGACCCTCTTGGAGTGAACATCCAGGGCACACTAGAGCATAGGGGGTACCAGCTCCCCTGAGGCACGAAGGGCAAGCAGGGTGTGGGGGTACCCTGGCTGACGAAGGGGGGCTTCCAGAGTATGTCCACTTGTTTTGCTCAAACCCCCGAGCTTTGCTGATGAGAGGTGTTATGGGGAGGGGGTCTTTCTGGCAGTGGTGGAAAGCTGGCCGATTGTAGCATCCCCTCCCCTCCCCTGGTCCAGGGGTCTGGCCATGCCCCCAGGTCCCCTGGCCCCTGCGCGGCACTCACGCATGTGGAGCCTGTCGAAGCGGGCCTCCCACTTATCATCCATCTCCTTCCTCCTGGACATCACCTGCTTCAGCTTCTCCCGGATCTGCAGGGAGAAAAGCTCGGGCTTGGGTAACCCTTCCCTCGGTTTGAGGCAGTGCACAGCTGGTTGTGGAGAATGCCAGGCGTGGTCACAGAGGCCTGGCCTCAGATCTTGGCCCTGCTATTGGTCAGCTGTGCAGCTTTGGGCAAATTAATTAACTTCTCTCGGGCATCTATTGATGCCTCCACCTATGAGATGGTATTACCAGGTCCTAAGCAGGCACAAATGTTGGGTAGATAATGTGCCTGCTTTCCTTTAATAAGCAGCCAATTCCTTAGGGCAGGGAATGTTGGCTTGGTGTGGCTCTGATTCTTGGCCTGCTTGCTGACAGCCCTGATATCCCAGAAATAAAATATAAGCTCCCCAGAAGCTCCCACCACCCGCTAGGAGGCTGCCTGGCCTGCAAGAGCAGGGATGAGGTCACGGAAGGGCCCACCTCCTCCGAGGCCTGGTGCTGCCGCTGCAGCAGCGACTCCCCGAGCTCCAGGCAGGTGCTGAAGTTCTTGTCCCGGGTGCTGATCTCTGCCTTGATGCCCTGGTGGTACTTCAAGAGCAGTTCCACAGAGGAGACATCCCTGGGACAGGAGGACAGGGCAGTTGGGAAGAAGGTAACCCTGGTTCACTGGCAGAAGGGGCTGCCTCCCCCCTGGCTCTGGCCATCCAGGAGGTCCTCTGCTGGCCCAGCCCCAGCACGAACACTGACACCCTGGTGTCATTCATTGGCCAGTGGCCGGGACATGGGCAAGGGGTGCAGCGACAGGGACACCAAAAGAGGCCTGGGAATATTACTCCACAATGAAAAAGGGAATGACCTATATTCAAGATATAACATGGATGAGCTCTGAAAACAGACTAAGTTAAAGAAGCCATTCATAAAACAATATATCAGATTTCATTTATATAAAATTTCCAGAATAGGCAAATCTAGAGAGCAAGTAGAGTAATGGTTCCAGGGGTTAGGGGCGACAGGCCCAGGGAGCAACAGCTAATGAAGATGTTTTCTTTTTCTTTTGGTAGAGGGTGATGAAAATTTTCTAAACTTAGATTGTAGTGATGGCTGTATAACTAGGAATATATAAAAATCATGGACTGGTACACTTTAAGCATGTAAAGTCTGGTATGTGAATTATATCTCAATGAAGAAATTAAAGACAAATAAATGTGTGGTCATCAAGGTAGGCACTTTGGGGGCAGAGGGACAGAGATGGGACACCAACAATCACTTAACAGATACAAACTGGGTCTTGCTTATGCACATGACCCTGCCTCTCATGGACAATAAGCTCCATCCTGAATTTGGGAGAATGCCCCTCCCCATATTCTAGTGCTGGAGGAAGAGTGAGCAGCCTTGGACCTGCTCAACTTTGAATGTGTGAATTGCTTATTTTTACTAACAGTAAAATAAGTCACTGTGCCCGTCTGGAGTATCTCAGTGATTTCCCCCCTTACTCTGAAAGAGTGGGTTCTCTTTCAGAAGATGAGCTACTTAGGGCTGAGACACCCTTCAGGGATCCCCCTACAAACCAAGACTGTCTCTCCAAGGAGGAGTTTAGTGCAGCACCCTCGTCTGCCATCCCGTCCTGGCATGGCATGGTGCTGTCCTGAGGAAGCCCCCTCACCTGGGCCTCTCCTGGGTCTCAATCTGCCGGATGATGCTCTCCATCCAGGAGAGGAGGTCCCGGACCATGCTGAAGAAGCGGAATTTGTCTGCCGTGTCCACAAGCTGGGTCCGGCGCCCAGCACAGGCGTCGAGCAGCGCCTGCCAGGCCGCAGACACCTCCTGCTCCTTGCTCTGGATAGCATCTGCCTTCTCCCCTGCATACGCCATCTGCAGGCGGGTGGCCACATCCTGAAACTGCTGAACCTGAGGTCAGACAAAAGCAGACATAGTTCCTGGGACAGAGGCACCTGGGGCTTGGTACTGGAAGGGCATCTGTCTCCTGCCACCCCCTCCTGGCACGACTGAGTGGCTCCAGTCTCCTGTAGTGGATGTGGTAGGAGAAGCCCCCTGCTTGGCCTCCTCTGTCTGCTGAGGGACCCCTTAGGATTGAGGATTTGGGAGTGAGAGGGACTCAGTAGTCTTTGAGCTCCTCAGAAGTAAGTACAAGGAGAGTAACTGTGGGCCACGCACTGTTCTAGACAGTTTATATTAACATTCCCCATCTTTAAGCCCCATGGAAGAGGTGCTGTTATAACTCCTGCTGTTGAGGTTAGGCAGGGAGGCACAGCGAGCAGCTGGCCCAGGTCCCTCACACTAGTCAAGGGGAGAGCTGGAGTGAGAACTGTGCTCCTGGGCTCTTACCCACCCTGCAAGCCACATCTTCGAGGACGCAGCTGGTCCCAGGGACAATGACGCCCCAGTTGTGAGGCCTCCAGTGGGGTCACACCTATCTCAGGGGCTCTGAAGCCCCAAGCACAGTAGCTGCACACCAGGCCCCACCTTTGGCTGGAGGATACACCCTTAAAATGTCCACTTCTTGGTGAACCAGGGCCCAGCCTGAGTCCCCTGAGCTGGCCTGGACTGCACAGCCAGCCCACCTGTCTCTATTTCATTGGAAGCCTGGAAATCCCCAGCAGCTGGAGTTCCTTATCCTTGTCCTTTCTATCATAACAAGCTCTGGGGAACCATAGGGATCTGCAGATGTGCTTCAGTGGGGGGTCTGGGCAGCAGATCTTGGGGACCCCCAGCTCCCACTGGAAAGGCTGGGCTGCCTAGGGGCCTGCATGTGGGTTTACTACAGCCAGACCACCAGTGTCTGAATCCTGGCTCCCCTACATATCTGCTACTTCGCAGACAACCTATTATTTGCAGGAGTGGGGATAGATAGAACCCAGGGTGCTCTACCATGAAGCTACATCCCTAGTCCTTTTTATTTTGAGACAGGTTTTTTTTTTGGGGGGGGTACTGGGGATTGCATTCTGCCTTGGACCTATACCTCCAGCCCTTTTTATTTTTTTCTTTTGTAACAGTCTAAGTTGCTAAGGATCTTGTTAAACTGCTGAGGCTGGCCTCAAACCTGTAATCCTCATCTCAGCCTCCCAAGTGCTGGGATTACAGGCCTGTGCCACTGCACGTAGACCAGGCCACTTACTGACTCTCTGTGCCTCGCTCTCCTCACATCCAAAATGCAAACAACGTGAGTACCTGTCTCAGAGGATGGCAATGAGGACCCAGTGACCTGGCGCTAGAAAAGTGCCCTACATTAGCTAATAATATTGTCCAAGCAGAGAAATTAGACTAAGGTATTTCATGCATTGACTTTTTGTGGGGATTCAGTTTATACAAGTATTTTGAAATTTAAAGAATATCTGAAAGCCACTGCTCCCTGCTCTGAGCTGTTGATTCTCTAAGAGACATCTCCTGGGCTTCTCTGCAGAAGTCAGGCGGGGCCCGGGCACCCAGGGACCCCAGGAAGGTGGTCGTGGTTGTGGCGCTCGGCGCACCTGAACGCCCAACAGGTGCAGCTCCCGCTCGAAGGCCGTGTGCACCCGGTGGAAGGACTCGGCCGTGCTGGCGTCCAGCCCTACGTCCTCAGGCAGCTCGCGGTGCTTCTCGTCAATGAGGCCCAGGATCTCGGTGCCGGTGTAGAAGTAGCGGTGCAGGTCATAGGAGGCAGCCAGCAGCTGCATTCTTGTGTCAATGAGCTCTAGCAGGTCCGCCCACAGGTCATTCAGGCCATCCTTCCACTCAGCAATGGTGGCCGCCTCGCTGTGGCCGGCATCGATGAGCTGCTCAATGATGGCGTTCACGTTGTCCACCCGCTCCTGTCCAACGGCTCCAGTCTCCCGGGCAAAGTCCCGGAACTTGTCCCGGAGCATCTGGACGTGGGGCGGACAGAAAGGTGGTTAGCGGGGCTCAGGGACAGGTGGGTGTCAACATACTCTAAGCTGCAGAGTTCCCGGGCAGCCACACGACCACCTGGAGCTGGCCCCCATGTTCCCCCAGGAGAGGCTGGCCGCTGGCTGCACCTCACATGGGTGTGACTGCACCTACGAGTAACACTGCAAACTGGCAGGGCGTCGTGTGGGTCTGGAATGAAGGCAACCGTGTCTACTGCATTCGAGGTAGGCAAAGCCAGAGCTGAGGCTACTCACAGTCACGTGGTCAAAGTCTTGCCCCATTTCTTGGGAGGAGGCCACCACCTCCTTCTCTGTAATCCACTGCTCCAGGTCGTCGGCCTCCCTCTTCAGCTGGAACAGGTGGTACATGTTCTCCAGCTTGCGCCTGCGCTCCTCGGCCATGTCTTTCAGCCCTGCGTACTGCTTGTCCACTTGCCCCTGAAGTCTGATGATCTGTTCCCTGGAATTCAGGCCGAGAAATCCTTTAAAGATGGCGATTAAGAACCCAGAGCAGCTGAGCTACTCCTCCCCAGGACCTCAGCAAGGACAGGTAGGGGAGTGAAGTACAGGGGAAATGACAGTGGCTTCTCCTGGGAAAGGAGGGATGAGCCCTTAGGCCATGATGCTGAGAAGGACGGCAGGATGGTGTCCTGGAGCTCAGTCCTGGTGCTGCCTCCTGAACGGCCTCCAGAGGAAGCTCCTGGAGGCAGTGAGGAGGGCAAACTCCACCACCCCCTCCCTGGAGGCTGGGGCAGGGCTCTGAGTGGGGCGTCAGCAGAGAAACCCTGCTTAGCTCTTCAGGGAGGGTGAGAACTGGGGCTCAGTCCTTGGAGCTCTCTAGGGGACGTGTGGGGTGACTGCTGAGAGCCTATGGTGGCGGGCGCCCTGAGGGCAGCTCAGGACAGGGCCATGCATGGGGGATCCTGGGGGGAGTCTGGCCACTGGGCTTCCATTTAGGTAGAATCCGGGCAGCTCAATGGTTCAGATGGCTATAGCTTTTCTACATGAGGATTTTACGGAGGATTTTATGAGTTCCCAAAGAACCTTCTGACCCATAAAAAGAAAAGTGAAATTAGCCGTCAGTACCTCTTAGCATATTCTAACACTTCAAAAGACTGGAGCTCTAAGTTTACCAGGAGGATGGTTTTGTGATCTTTTTGCAAACCAAGCCTCAGGTGGCACACTTGGGAGCTCCTCACACAAAACCGAGGCATAAAATGGCCTTGGGTTGACAGTCCAGAAGGTCCTATTTTGGTGGAAAACTGTCGCCATCTCCCCTTCTCAGACCTGAAGGGTCTGATGCCGAGTCCCCCTGGAGGCACACGCACCCCTCAGGGTGGCCTGCGGACAGCAGGTTCTGGGCCCGGCTGGCCAGCTGCTTCATGTTCCTCCCGTACTCCTCCACCGTGCGTTGCTGCCGCAGGTGCCGCTTGAGCATCACGATGGCGCCCTCTTCATCCTGGAAGGCAGCAGAGGTCAGCCCAGAGCCTGCCTGCACGCGCTCCCTTCCCTGGTGAGTTTCCCCAGCCCCTGGGGTGCCGTGTTGGAAGGAGAGCTACACACTCGGCTATCCCAAGTTCCCGGTGACACCTGTGCCCTCCCTCCCTCCCTCCCTCTCTCCTGTCATGAGCTTAACCTGCTCCCTGCTCTTCGTTGTAGACCCACCACCAACCTTCTGTCTCCATCACAACTTCCTAGGTCACGCCGGCTTTGTAAGACTCCCTCACCCCACCCCTTACAGAAACCTGGCTGCGGTAGCTGCACTGTAGGTGTGTTCTCAAAGAGGTGGGGTGTCCTAAGGATGAGGCATCATGGAGAGCAGGGAGATTCTGTGGGCTCCCCATTCCCCGCCCCACCTCACTCCCCACACGCCTGGACTTCCACGGCTCCATCCTGATGCCGCCCCAGCTCCGCCCATCCACCTGGGCACCCTGGCTGGCAGCCCTGCCCCGGCACACCTTGGGGGGCTCGTCAGAGAAGACGTAGAGCTCCTGTTCACCGATCCAGGCCTCCGCCTCCCCCGCGTCCAGGTAGTACTGCTGGGCCTCGTGGGCGTCCCGCAGGCGCTGCAGCCGCCCAGCTGCCGCCTCCCGCAGCTTGTCCCACGAGCTCTGCAGGTGGCCCAGGCGCTCCTCAACGTCCTGGCACTCGATCTCCGCCGCCTCCACCAGCTGCTGCCCCCGCCGCAGCACGTCCTCTACCCGCGGCGCATGGCCCACGATCTCATTCTGCAGTGTCTGTGACCAGAGAGAGGGCTCAGGGCAGGGCCTTCCAGCCATGTAGGGAGCCTGCTTCCGCAGGGGCGGGGCGCATCTGGCACCCTTGGTCTCTTTCTCCCCATCCTGCTATGGCAGAGCAGGCAATGGAGAGAAAATCTGCCAATGACCGCTGACCTTTAACCCTCAGGCAGGCTCTGAGCCACCTGAGGACTGGCACAGCAGCGAGGGACTTGAGCACAGCTCTACCTGATTTCAAAGCCTGAGCTCTTGACTCAGCCCAGTTCTATCTACGCACTGACGGAGTTTGATCTCAGAAGTATGGACTGAAGAAAAGGAAAAAAATTATAAATGACCATCTGAGATCTTATTTTAGCAGGTATTGCTCCAGATAAAAGAAGAGTTGCCAGCTGCCCCTTATGTAAAGTTTGGGGCTTGTTTTTGTTTCTCCCCATTTTTATTTCTCAAATTCTTTATGAGCTGTGCATTATTTTCTGCTTGTGCCTCTGGTTTCCAAAATGACCTTTTTGTTGCCTCTGGAGACTGGGTCACCTTTGTCTTCAGGAGGCCTGGCAGATGAACAGGATTCTTTCTGAGTCCTCCAGGCCAAAGCAGCCGAGTGTGGACTCATGGGCTTCTCCTACCTCAAGTCCTCCCTCTCTACAATTTCCCCGTGGTCTTTACAACCATCCAGAAGGCAGAGGCAAGACTGTGTACACAAAGCCAGCCATGGTGGTGCACCCTTGTAATCCCAGCATTCGGGAGGATCGCGGTTTGCGGCCAGCCTCAGCTACTTAGTGAGGCCCTCTGCAACTTAGTGATACCCTATTTCAAAATAAAGAATAAAAAATAGGGCAGGAGGTGTAGCTCGAAGGTCAAATGCCCCTGCGTTTCATCCCCAGACCCGCAAAAAGAGAAAAGAAAAAAAGATTGCATACACAGAAAAGTGACTGCCAGGACTTAAAATACTTATGAATAGTACCATTTATGAGGCACATAACCTGCCAAAATGCATTTTGTACTTTATACCTAAAATCTTGATTTAAACAATTTTCTTTTCTTTTCTTTTTTTTTTTTTTTGTGGTACTGGGGTGGAACCCAGGGGCATTCTACCTCTGAACTACACCTTCAGCTCTATTTTTTATTCTTTATTTGGAAACAGGGTCTCACTGCATTGCAAAGAGCCTCACTAAGTAGCTGAGGCTGTCTGAAAACCATGATCCTCCTGTCTCAAGCTCCTAAATGCTGGGATTACAAGCATGCATCACCACACCCTGCTTGATTTTGACAATTTTCTATGACATCTACAATTTTATTCAAACAGCTCATGTTGTAAGATTTCTTCCACCTCTTTACTTTTCATGAGATCTTCTGACCTCTACATGGTACCCTAAAAACATACTTTCCCCTCTTTGTGGTACTGGAAATTGAACCCAGGGACATTCTACCTCTGAGGTCCATCCCAGCCCAATTTTTTTATTCTTTATTTTGAAGCAGTGTCTCACTAAGTTGAAGGGGGTCTCACAAGTTGCTGAGGCTAATAGCGAACCTATGATCCTCCTGTTTCAACCTCCCAAGTACTAGGATTATAAGCATGCGCCACTATGCCTCTCCCTCTCCCTTCTCTCGCTCTCTCTTTCTTTTGGGGTACTGAGGATAAAATTCAGGAGCATTCTACTTCTGAGAGACACCCAGCCCTAATTTTTTATTCTTTTTATTTTTGAAACCGGGTCTCACTGAGTGTGAAGGACCTCGCTAAGTAGCTAAGGCTGTACACAAACTGTGATCCTCCGCTCTCTGCCTCCTGAATGCTGGGATTACAAACGTGCACCACCACGCCTGGCTTCTCTTCTCTCTTTTTAAGCCATTATTTTCTAGTCTCCTGTGGAAAGTGTTTCTCTATAATGTTGCCATTTAATTAAGGTATCATCTACATACAAGTATCTGGTTCTAGATACCAGAGACAAAAGGGAAACAAGATAAAGAAAGCCCCTTCCCCATCAAGCTAACAGTCTAGTCGAGAAAGAGGTGGTAAGCATGGCAACAGATGAAGGCTGGGCTGTCTTGCCTGGGTACCAGAAGGAAAGTGTACAGTGGCATAAAGAATGTCGGTCAATGCGTGGTACTGGATATTTTAGCTAGGAAAGTCAGAAAGGGCTTTGCTTGCCTGCCTTCTCCCTCTCCTCTCCTCTCCTCTCCTCTCCTCTCCTCTCCTCTCCTCTCCTCTTCTCTTCTTTTCTATCTCTCTTTAGTGGTATTGGGTATTGAACCCAGAGGTACTCTTCCACTAAACTACATTCAAGCTCTTTTAAATTTTTATTTTGAGCCCAGGCTGGCCTCATACTTGTGATCCTTCTGCCTCAGCCATCTGAGTTGCTGAGTAGTTGGGCTTGGAATGATCTTCCTGGGAAGATGACATTGGAATGAGATGCGACAATGAGCAGGTCCTCATGGGATCTGGAGTGAGTGAGTGTTCCCGGCATAAGGGAAAAGCACATGCAAAGGCCCTGTAGTATGTGAAAGAGAGAAGGCCTTACGAGCTGGAGAACAGCTAGTAAAGAAAGCTTAAAATGCTAGGGTATGGCTTAGAGGTGGGCAGGAGCCACATCAGGCTAGGCAGTGGATCTTAACCCTGACTGCACATCAACTAATTCAGGAAAACAGGCACCTCAGGGTCCCTCTTTCAGAGCTCCTAATTAATTAATCTGAGGTGAGACCTGGGCATCTGTGTGCTAAAAGTTCCCCAGTGATTTTAAAGTGTGGCCAGCGGTGAAAACCAGTCACACAGCACCTTGCAGGATTTCTTCTAATTGTGACGGACAGTCACTGGAGCAGAGGTTCTCAAAGCAGCAGCCCTAATGGGCAGCCTTTGGGGTCTCGCAAGAAATTCAAATTATCAGGCTCCACCCCAGAGTCTGAATCAGGAAATCTGGGGCAGAGCCGGGCAACTGTGTTTAACAAGCCCTCTGGGTAAATGTGCGCTCAAGTTAGAGCTGCTGAGATAGAGGGCTTTCAGGGAGGAACCGATATAGTTGGATGTATGCATTAGCCCCATTAGCCTAAAATAGCCTCTACCAGGAGCCATGCTCTCCCAGGAGGTTGTCTTTCTCTTCTAGGTTAGGGGAACCCCATCCATATTTGTCTTGCCCTTCTCCTGAAATAGTAACTGCCAGCCAAGGGGTTGGGCACTCCTACTTACTAAGGCTCCATAGACTCAAAAGTTCAGTGCTGGAAAGACTAGGGTGGGGCATTTTACAGTTGAGGCATCTGAGGCCCCAAGGATACTGTCTCCCACCAGCCTTCCTCCTTTAGCTGAGGCTTCTGGCCTTCCCTGAGCCCAAATCTCTATCATCATATGACGAGGTCCCTGCAGGAGGCCTCTGTAGCCTCTGTGACTAGATCATGTCAACTGGAAGCACAAGGTCCAAGGAAGCTTGGAAGAAGCCTCTTTGAATAGAGACCAGCCTCTGCACAGCTCCTGGCCCCCACAGTCCTATGGGCAGATATCAGCTACAATCATCCTGGGGCCAAGACTTTCCTTCCCCAAAGAGTAGCACTGACATGGCACTCTGGGGCACACTGCTCTTCTCTGGTAGCTAAGTTCCTGGGCTCTCTTTGTTGACCCTGAGAGCTGACCGGAAGGAGGACTCTCTGTCCAAGAGAGAGGCTGAGGCCAGCTTCTGGCCTAGCGTGAAGCCACTGTGACCCCACACAGCTGACTTCCTTGAGGATTCAGGATCCCCCTACAGCCTTGACACAGAGGAAAAATTTGGCATCAGCCATGTCCAGGATTCTGACCAGGGCCACAAGAGCTCACATGCTGGCCCAAGAGCGAGCCGAACAGCAGATGGATGTTGACTTCTAGGGCTGAGAGTCCAAGTTCAGTTAGTTTCTGGGATTTGAGCCCCACAAGGATCCTCACATATACACAGAAATGGGGCCAGTGTGTCCCGAGGATAGCATACATGAGGATAGCTCAGCCCTAGAAGGGGGGCAAGGTGAGAAATGAGGAAAGAAACACGACGTTACCAGCTTCTTTTCAAAAGGAGGTGGCTGGCTACTGTACTGTGAAAGCACATTAAAGCCAGGTCAGCACCTTTGGGGTCCTGCACTCACCTGAGCCTGATGGAGAATGAATGGCTTCAAGTCCCCAAGTCCCACAATTCCTCCCTCCTCTGGGATCCTGCCAGAATTCACCAATGCCTGCTCTTCATGCAGAGACTTCAAATACAGTTTTTGTTTTTTGGTGTGTGTGTGTGTGTGTGTGTGTGTGTGTGTGTGTGTGTGTTACTGGGGATGGAACCCAGGGGCATTCTACTTCTGAGCTACACCCCCAGCCCTATATTTTGTTCTTTATTTTGAAACAGAGTCTCACTGAGTTGCAATGGGCCTCACTAAGTAGCTGAGGCTGTCCGTGAACCTTGATCCTCCTGACTTAGCCTCCCAAGTGCTGGGATTACATGGGTGTGCCACCACGTCTGGCTTTAAATACAGTTTGGAGACTCCAAAGCTACCAACAGGAACAAGGCTTGGCGGTCGCTGGCGTTTGTGACCCGGGATGGTGGGAGGGGGGCTTACCTGGTTCTTCTTCATGAACAGCTGCACAGTTTGCAGATTGGTGCCATAGTCGGCAGACTGGGCCAGTGGCAGCCTTTCCTCCACCCAGAGCTGCAGAGACCAGAAGGCAGAGAGACAGCTGATGACAACCACAGCCACTCTTTCCCAAGTGGCCACCAAGGGCCAGCCAGAGCATTGCCAGTAGTGTCTCCCTGTTGCGTCCACCACCCATTTTACAGATGGGCCTATTTTGAACTGAGGTTCCAAATAACCCGCTCCTGGACACACCTTGGGAAAGTATAGCTGGATCTGGAACCCAGGGTGTGTCTGGCCCCAAAGTCCATGCTCCTCACCGTCAGTACCAGCAAGTGACCAGTGAGGCAGCACTGCTTGGCTTTCCTATTTAATGCACTCATCGTGGCAACCTCACGAGATAAGTGGGTGAGATGACCAGTCATTCGCTGTCAAGAATTGCTCTGGACAGCGGCCAGTTATCCCGATGGCAGCTGGCGGCTGAGCCCTGGGGGTGCAGAGGGCACAGCCCACGCACCGTCTCATCCTCTAAGTCCCGGCTGATCTGCAGCTTGGCTCTGGATAATTCCAGCTGCTTCCTCCTCTGCCCCAGGGGCTCCAGGAGGTCCAGGAACCTCTTCTCGATGCTCAGGTCTGTGTCTCCTCCCTCTTCTTCTAGCGAGGGCACCTGGGCAAACAGGTCCTCCAGCTCCTTCTTCCGCACATTCACTTGGTCCTCCACTCGCTGAAACACAGGGGACAGCATCAGCACGAGCCTGGGCACCTGGGCAGCTGTCCATCCATTTCCCAGCCATCCTTTAAGGGCCTGTTTGAACCCAGCCTCCTACGGGAAGTCTCCCTGGGTCCTCCCACTCATCCTTCCCTCCTCAGAGTGCCTGTCCTGTATTTCTCTTGCATTCTTTTATTGGATTATTTTCCTACCCACTGAAAAAGGGGTAGGAGATAGATCGTGAACCAGGAAGGTTTTTTTTTGTGGGGGGGGTCTAGGGATGTAACCCAGGGGCATTTGACCTCTGAGCTACACCCCCTGCCCTATTTTTTATTCTTTAATTTTGAAACAGAGTCTCATTAAGTTGAGGAAGGCCTCACTAAGTAGCTGAGGCTGTCCTCGAACTGCGATCCTCCTGTCTCAGCCTCCCGAATGCTGGGATTACAAGTGTGCGCCACCATGTCCTCCGCCATGAGGCATTTTTGCATGATAAAAGCAAGTCCACTAAGAGAAACAGAATTTCTTACTTTCAGGTTTTGGGTTTTCTTCCCAAACAAAGTCCCCTCTAGTTTAACCCTCTGAGTCTATAATGGGCTCACGTGCCTTCAGCTTTGCCAGCATCCGGTTGACACTGGTCAGGTCCTTGCCAGGGTCATCTGACCGCAGCTGGTCCTCCATGGCGCTGATCCACTTGTTAAGGTCAGCGTGGGTCTGCAAGCGCAGGTCAGAGCTCCTAGCTGCTGAGAGCTGTTGGGTCTTCTCCTTGGTGGTGGCCTGTAGCTCATCCCAAAGCCGGTGCAAGGCGTCCAGCCGCTGGGACACCACAGCCTCAAACTGAGGCTTCTCCTCCTTCAGCTGTCTTCCTTCCTGTGGAGGAAGGGGAGAGCTCACCCTGTGAGGTCTCAGATCCTTAGAAGCCTGTTTTCAGGTTGTTGTAAGACAGGAACTCAGGAGAGTCAGCACAGAACTTGGGCGATGCACTGCCCCAAACAGGCCCTACTTAATTTTTTTTTTCTAATACTGGAATTGAACTTGGCCTCGTGTGTGCTAGGCAATCATTCTACCACTGAGCCAGGTTCCCAGCCCTTCTGTTTTAATTATTTTTTTCAGACTCGGAACTCCTAGAGTTATTTGCAGGGGAGGGCAGGGCATGGAGAGCAGTGTTTGAGACAAATGACTCAGGGAGACCACGGCATTCAGGGCTGCAGACAGGGGTGGGCTGGTACTAAAAAATTCAAGATTTGAGATCCATCTAGGTATGAGCAGCAGAGAAACCTCCCTGTGAGTGCCAGAGGTTGTGCACTAAGAATAGTTACCTCCTTGGTTGCTTTGTCTGGTTTTTATCTGTAAATATACAGCTTTTGGGTATAAAGAATGTGAAAGGACTTGGGCCTAGGAATATATGCTACTAACAGTAGCTGGTGTTTATTGAGGACCTTATAATTGTCGAATACTATCCCTTATCTGTCTTCAAGTATTCAGGGCTCACAACTTCACTGGGTAAGTGCTATTAGTTACCCTGATATTGGAAAGGAAGAGGCTGAGGCCCAGGGAAGTTCTGGAGTCAGTCTGGCTCTGGCGGCTGCAGCCTTAGCCACTATGCAGCATGGCTTTATGTGGACACTGGGCCTGCTTCTTCTTGGACAGCCAGGAGAGCAAAGGGATGTGATTCTCAGATCTAATCCCTGCTAATTTCTCCTCACCCTCCTCCTCTTCTTCCTTTTTCTCCTCCTTCCTCCTCCTTCTCCTCCTCCTCCTCCTAGCCCCCCTGCCACATTTTGACCTGTGCTACTGGGAAAGCCCATTACAGAGGGGTCCCCTGGCTCCCCATCTACAAGAACTGTGAGTGATTGCTTCTGGGCAGTGTTGTCCATCAAAATGATGAGGGAGAATGGCTTCCCTGGACCACTCTGGTCATCTCATGTATTCCCCTGGCCCTGGGCAGGGCAGTGCTGGGTTCCCGGTATGGATTATAGAAGTCAAACAAAACTGCTATCCTGCTACTGGGTGCAAAAGCTGTCATTGGGATGTCCTCAATATCCTGGACTATCCCCAGGCTCAGATGAACCAGAAGAGGTACTAAGTCTGATCAAGTTTAACAAGACTGGCTGTATCAGGAACCCAACGACTACTTAGAGAAGTTTTTTCACTTCCAAGTCCTATACTGTCTAGCAAGCTTCCAGACAACGTATGCCACAGGTAAAGCCTCTTTCACAGATGCACAGCTGAGCAGAGATCTGCCCACCACCCCACTGCTCTACTTACTGCATCAATGTTCTCCAGCCACCCTTGGTGGGACGCCAGCTCTGCCAGAAATGCTTGGTGCTTCAGCCATTTGTTGTGAAGGTTGCGTGCTTCATCAAAGGAGACGTCTGGAGCTGTCAGCAACTTGTCGTTGATCCAGAGAGTAAGCTATGGGCACAAAGAATGAGTCTGATGGCAGCTGAGTGTACCCCTCTGGCAGGCCAGGATCTGCTGCCCATCCCAGCGGCAGAAGGAGGTGGCCAAGAGGAGGAAGTATGAGCACAGAAGAGAACTAATCTCCAATTCTGAGTCCTTGGGTGCCAGCATCATGCCAGGGCTACAATGTAGGCACAGGGGTGTGTCTTCCCCACTTTAGTGTGTGTGGTGTGAGATTAGGGATGGTTTATTCTTCTCTTCGTACTTCCAGGAGGACCTAGGACAGAGCCTGGTATAGTGTAAGAACTCAACAAGCTTTCATTGGGTAGATGGTTAAATCTATTATTTGGCAATGGGGTAAGAAATAATTAATAAACACAGAAAATGTTATTGGAGGAAGAGGACAAGGGTAGATCCTATAATTAACAAAGATGGAAGAACCGTGATGAGCATCTGATGTTTCTAAGATGTCCCGGCACCATACCAGGCCCAACTTGTGCCAAGGGCAGAGGTAGATGAAAAACAAAATTGTCTGGGCTGAGAGAAAAGGGGTAAAAAGAGAAGAGTGGGAAGAAGTCAGAGAAAGCCCCATTCCACATGGGAATTCCGCTGGCAGGAACCAGGTGGGCAGATTAAAGACCTTCCTTTTTCAGTGGGCCCCAGATGAGCAGGGAACTTCTGAGCCAGTAGTTCTCCAACTGAGAGGTGTGTTTAAAACACTTCTCTATTTGCACATGCTCAAAGTTCTGAGTCATCCATGCCCAAGACGGGCTTTGGAGTCTGCCTTAACTAAGGCCAAGTCTATTTCTTCAATTTGCAGGGTTCAGGGCAAAATGAAGATGTTCAAAAGTATTATGCATTTCAAGATGACAACATCGGGGCATTAACCCAGGTACAGGGCTCTCTGTGGACGGATGCACAGGTCATACACACTTGAAGCCAGCCCTGTTCAGGTCCCAAGTAATTACAATATTGAGGGTTCTCAGACTACTCTTTGAGAAACTGTTCTAGACCTGGAAAATCAAAGGATGACTTTTCAGAGTGTGTGTGTGTGAGGGTGTAGAACCAAAGATGTAGAGGATGACCCAAGCTGCTGCGTATCCCACTCATGAAACCCTGTGACCTCCGACTTCTAGGGCACTTTACTGCTAGACAGGAATCTGCTGGAAAGCGACCCCTGGCCGCTGGCCTCACCTCCTGGCAGTTCTGGAGAAAGTTCTGTAGCTCCAGGTTGTCTCTCAGAAGGACCGAGGCCTCCTGGGCCTTCTCATTGTTCTTCCTGTGCCTGGAAGGGGAGACAAAGCCATGTCACAAGAGCATGGAGCCTGAGGCCCTGGCCGGCAGCCCCAGCCCCTCATGGTGGTATAGGGCCGTGACCCTAGGGGCAGGAGCACCTGTCTTCGATCAGCTGCACCTTCTCCTTGATCTTGTCTGAGTACAGGTTCCCCTCAGCCACCAGCTTGTTTCCAGAGTCCACAGGACTCAAGACCTTATCCCGGTTGTTCTCCATAGACACCAAGAAATCCTCAAACTTGCGGATCCCGGCCTCCGCAGCCCCTAGGGAGTCTGGGGGCTCCAAGTGAGCCAGAGTATATTCCTGTTGAAGAGAGTTTCCAGACAAAGCGTGAAGACAAGCGGAGGAGGCAGCGAGAGCACCTGCTCTGCAGGAGTGCCGCACAGCCACACAGGCGTGGTGTAAATGGCGCCGCCTTGAGGGAACGCCACAAATAGTCTAAAGCCACGTGGAAGGGGGGGCAGGGCAAGAGTCACTTCCCTAGCCTCTGACTGACCCAAGAATGGGACGAAGTTTGGAACACAGGACTGGAAAAAAGCATATGAGAAGAATAAGAGACCCCCACCCCCACATTAGTGGCTACAAAGAGTTTGAGTCTGAGGACTCGCCACTAGTGCCACTGCCCAGAGAGACCCTGTACCCCATCCCTGCATGTGTCTACCTGGTTGCTGAGGATGGCTTCGGCCTGCTTGGCATCCTTCTGGAACTCCTGGAAACCAAGGCACTGGGCGAGGGAGCGGCCGCGGCTCTCCCACATCCTGCACAGGGCATCCCAGCCGGTGTCCAGGCCCTCCAGCCGCTGGCCCAGAAGCAAGTACTCCGGGTCTGTCTGGCCTTGGATCACCTTCTCCCCAGAGGCCTTGACCTGCTGGTAGCTCCCTTGATGTCCGTCGATCTCATCCTTGATGGCCGTGTGCTGCTTCAGGAGCTGCTCGGCCTCTGGGACTGACTCGGGCATGTCCTCAGAGGCCACGGCCTTCTGTGCCATGGACAGCCAGGCCTGGAAGTCATCCAGATCCTGCAGGAAGGCCTGCAGCTGGCTGGCTTCACCCAGGGAGGCCTCCTGGCCCTTCAGGGCTTCTTGTAGACCCTTCCACAGCTCCTCAACGTATGCCTGCCGCTGACCAATGTCCTCCTTCAGCTCGGGGTGTGACTCCATCAGCCGCTGCGACTCACGCTCCAGGGCACCCACGCGGGCCTGGATGGCAGCCACATCACGCTCCAGCCCTGACAACTTCCGCTGGATGGCGATGACACCTGCCAGGTCCCGCCCCAGGTCCTTTGTAGACTCCACCACCTTCGTCTTGTCCGTGATCCACTTGCTGGTCTCCTCACAGTCCACGCAGTAGTTGTGCACCCGGAGGGCCGAGTCCACCGCCTCCCGCCGCTCTGACACCATAGTCTGGAATTTCTGCCATCTGCAAAGAGGGAGATGTGGCCCCAGGGCAAACAGAGACCTTATTCCTTGACTCTCCCCATAGGGCACCCCTTCCCACGTTTCCCACACGTGTCTCCATAGACCTTGTATGCTGAAAAAAATGATAGCCCTAACAAACAAAATTTGTGGGCGAGCAAAATTTACTTTTCCAATTTTACTCAAGACAATCTGATCTCTCAGTCAGCAGGAGGCAAGTGGTGATATAATCCCAAACACAAGCAAGGGAGCAGGCAAGTAAAGGCTGCATGTGTAGCTGACCTCAGGGAAATGTGAACAGCTTCAGGTTTATGATAGTCCACCTTTTCAGTGGTGCATACAGTATGCACTGAATATAAACCATACTTTCTTTGGCATGGGGGATTGAACCCAGGGGCATTTTACCTCTGAGATATACTTCCAGTACTTCCTGTCCCCCCCCCCTTATTTTTGTTTTTGAAATGATGAGGTTTTGAATGATGAGGTCTGATGAGGTTTCTGAGAGTCTTACTACATTGCTTAGGATGTCCTTGGAATTGCAACCATCCTGTCTCAGCCTTCTAAGTACTGAGATTACAGGTGTGCACCATGGTGCTCGGCTGAACCCATATTTGAATGTGATCTTTTCCTGGGCTAACAATAGGTGGTGAGAAGCAGCAGCTATGGGCTGTGTCTCCCAGTCAGCCATGAGACCACAAGGGGAAACAGATGCTCTGCAGGGAGCTGCGTTGCTAAGTCAGGATGTTGGGTAGGTTAGGTGTAGAAACTCATATCTCTCTCTCTCTCTCTCTCTCTCTCTCTCTCTCTCTCTCTCTCTCTCTCTCTCTGTGTGTGTGTGTGTGTGTGTGTGTGTGTGTGTGTGTGTGTATCTTTGTGCATCTTTCCTCTTCATTTGAGACAAAGTCTCAGTATGTTACCCAGGTTGGTCTTGAATTCTTAGGTTCGATGGATCCTCTCACTTCAACCTCCCAAGTAGCTGGAACTAGAGCCACCATGTCCAGCTGTAAATGCATTTTCTATTTATGCCAGCTTACAAAGGGCTTATCAAGATGAATAGTATATAGTTTCTCCATCAAGAAGAAGCTGTATACTATTCCCCAGAATTTTTAAAATGTCAAAAATAATTAGAAAACTTACATGGTTAACTTCAAGAACACTGGACATAGACTCTGCAACTGCCCTAGAGGAATCTTATAAATTCTTAAGGCCAAGTACCCTAGAGCCTGAACAAATTTACCTTGGGTAGAAAATAAGAGGCCTGGTGGGGCAGGGGGAGGAGGAAGAGATAGAGGAGAGAGAGGAAACATCAGCTGAGATTATAATTAAAATGGGTAACATAATCTTAACCTCTAAGTGCAGTGTTGCTATGAAAAAAAATATACTAAGGTCTGGACAGATGTCCCAGGAGCCTGGGGTTGGTCCATAGTTGTACAATCAGCCTTTTTTAGAGCTACGCATGCTAGGTGTGGTGGTACACACTTGTAATTCTAGTACTTGGGAGGTTGAGACAGGAGGATGGCAGGTTCAAGGCCATCTTAGAAACTTAATGAGACCTTATTTCAAAAATAAATTAAGGCTGGGGTTGTGGCTTGGAGATAGAACCCCCTGGGTTCAATCTCTAGTATCAAAAAGTTGCCCATCAACCAGGCTAGACCACCAGAGACCCCCCCACACCCCAAACGTATTCATTCTGCATCGTTGTAATAAATAAGCACACAAGAATATGTTGAATATTCGTGCACTAATTGAACCTTATATAGACCTTGGGAGAAAACTGACAAAACCAGATCTTGCCCTATGGAGTATATTATTTAGGGAGAGATTAAGTCAAGGTCACAAAATAACTCTGATATAAAGTACTTTGCACACAGAGCACAACGGCAGAGAGGACTAAGGCAGCTGTGCGGTGTAATCCCCGACGCTAGTTGGCTTTGAAAGACAGGTCTGCAGAGAGAAGCAGGAGGGATGGGAAAGACCATGAGAGGGAAGAGGGAGGGCTTGAGGATTTCTTAGCTCTCCACCTATATTGTGAAGTCCCAGCACTCTGGGGAATTCTGAGCCCAGCATGCAGATGCTGCTCAGAAGCTGGGAAGTCAGGAGAAAGGAGCTGAGGGCTTTCTGGACTTTCTCCAAGTTGGCCCGAAACCATGGTGAGCTGACAGTGAGGTATTCTGGCAAGAGAAGCTGGCTGTGCCCCTAGGCAAGAGGCCCCAGGGTGACTTTCCAAGTCTTTCCTGTGTGGCCTCAATGCAGCCACCAAGTGGAGGTCATGCCAGGAGATGGGCTGAGGTTGGGTCTAGTCTTCCTCCCAACCCCACACTTTCATCCTACACTGCTCCGTCTCTAAGAAGGAGGAGTTGTTGGAGCCAGTCTAGTTAGCACCATAAGGCAACATTGGGAGCCCACATTTGGTCCTGGGCCCAAGATTTTTAGAAAAAAGTTGGTTAAGTAGAATTCATTAAGTCAAAGATGATCACACATTCCATAAGCATTTGAATGACTCATATGTGCCGAGTTGGCAGGATAATTTCCATTTTGTCCCTGTTCACTCATTCATGAAGCATTTGTCCTACAAATATCAAGTGTCTTGTGTTGGACACCAACCTGGGCACTGGGGATATGACAAAGAATAGAGAAAAATGCACTTCTACTCAAGTGGGCAGAGACAAATAAATGCATCTATAATCCATCAAGTGGTGACAAGTACAAAGAAAAAAATTAGGCAAGATTATGCAACAGAAGCTGAGTGGGTGAGAGGGAGGGAACTGCTTCTTCCAGTGGGGTGGTTAGTGAGCTGGCATGTGAGTGGGACCTGGATAGAGTAAGGGAGTGAGCCAAGCGGGCACTTGGGAAAAGAAGATTCCAAACAGAGGGAACCTCAGACCACAACATGCTTTGTGCAAAGCAGGTGGGGAGTAGAGAGAGAGAGCTCTTCATTTGCTTATAGGAAAAGTAAGAAAGTCCTTCAGCTCAAAGGTACAGTCATGCACACATAATAAGGTTTCAAAAAATGATGGACTGCACATAGGGCTGTAGCCCCATCAAGATTATCATGGACCTGGGAAAAATTGCTGTCACCTAGAGATGCTGTGGCCATCATGAAGACACAGTGCAAAATGTTTTTCACACATTTGTGGTGGTGATGCTGGTGTTTTAACCCATTGCACTGACAACTGTATACAAGTATAACACAGACAGGCATGGTGGCACACGCCTGGAATCTCAATACTTGGGAGGCAGAGACAGAGGGATTACAAGACCAGCCT
Source organism: Muscardinus avellanarius (assembly GCF_963383645.1). Taxonomy (NCBI): domain Eukaryota; kingdom Metazoa; phylum Chordata; class Mammalia; order Rodentia; family Gliridae; genus Muscardinus; species Muscardinus avellanarius. Next base: position 69,724,775 of record NC_137798.1, read on the forward strand.
CAGCAACTTAGCAAGGCTCTCAGCAACCCAGTGAAATCCTGTTTCAAAATAAAAAGGGCTGAAGGTATAGTTTGGAGGTAGAATGCTTCTGGGTTCAATCTCCAATACCACACACACACACACACACACACACACACACACACTCTCTCTCTCTCTCTCTCTCTCTCTCTCTCTCTCTCTTTCTCTCTCAAAAAAGTATAGCATATGTAAAGTATGTACAGTACATAATTGATAATGATCAATGACTATGTGTGTGTGTGTGTGTGTGTGTGTCTGTGTGTGTGTGTGTGTGTGTGTGTGCGCGTGTGTATCTGCTGGGGATGAACCCAGGGTCTTGTGCTCTACCACTGAGATACAGCCCAGACCTATGTAACGGACTTATATATTTACTACATATACTTCTTACAGCTATTTTAGAGTCTACTCCTTCTACTTATAAAAAAAAAGAGTTTACTGTAAACAGTGCTATTAACCAGTAGCAGCCTCAAACATCTCATGTTTACCATCTATTTGACTGAATAATTTTCCCTCATGCTTGATTTAATCTCATAGCTCTAGAAACAACAGACCATAATATACACAGGCACACACATACATACACCGTGGTCCTACAGCCTAGATGTGTGGTTGGCTATACCATTTAGGTTTATGTAAGTATACTCTGTGATGTTAAAAAATAACAAAATAGCCTAATGATTCATTTCTCAGAATGGATTCCTGTCGTTAAGTGATGTGTGACTATAATTCTAATCCAATGTAGGATGTGAGGCTTGAAACCAGTACAAAAAGAGAGAAAGGTTGGTAAGCAATTGGCTGCACCAAGATGAAGCTGCATATCTCCTTCCAAGCCAGTGGCTGCCAGAAACTCGTTGAAGTGGATGATGAATGCAAACTTCCTGCTTTTCACGAGAAGTGTGTGGCCACAGAAGTTGCTGCTGACACTCTCGGAAGGGTTATGTGGTCCAAATTAGTGGTAGAAACGACAAACAAGATTTCCCCATGAAGCAGGGTGACTTGGCCCAAGGCCATGTTCACCTACTACTGAGTAAGGGGCATTCCTGTTATAGACCAAGAAGAACCAGAGGGAGAAAGCGTAAGTTTGTTTGGGTTGCATTGTGGATGTCGATCTGAACATTCTCAATTTGGTTAGTGTAAAAAAAATGGAAAGAATGATATTCATGGGCTGATAGATACCACCATGTCTCCTTGCCTGGGGCCCCAAAGAGCCAGCAGAATCTGCAAACTTTTCAGTCTCTCCAAAGAAGACAAATGCCGGCCAGTAGGTCCCCTCAAACAAGAAAGGTAAGAGACCCAGGACCAAAGCACCCAAGATTCATGGTCTTGTTACTCCATGTGTCCTGCAACACAAATGCCAGCATATTGCTCTGAAGAAACAACATACTAAGAAGAACGAGGAAGAGGCTGTAGAGTATGCTAAACTTTTGGTCAAGAGAATGAAAGAAGCCAAAGAAAACTCCAAGAGACTCAGGCCATCTTCCCTGAGAGATTCTAGTTCTAAGTCTGAGTCCAGTCAAAACTAAGAATTTTGCTGGGTGTGGTACCGCACGCTTGTAATCCCCGCGCTTGGGAGGTGGAGACAGGAGGATCACGCAGGTTTGAAGCCAGCCATGCTGGCTTAAGAGACCCTGTTTCCAAAAATAAAAAAGTATAAAAATAGGTCTGGGAGTGTAGCCCAGAGGTAGAAGGGTTTCCAGGAACCCCAGTACCACCAAAAAACAAAAACAAAACAAAAAAACCCTAAACTGGGCGTGGTGACGCACGCTTGTAATCCCCGCGGTTGGGAGGCGGAGACAAGAGGATTGCGCAGGTTCAAAGCCAGCCTCCCAAGCACGGGGATTACAAGCGTGCGCTACCAAACCCGGATAAAACTAAGAATTTTTAAGTGTCACAAATAAATAAGATCAGACCTAAAAAAAAGAGGGAAAGATTATTTTTCACCTGGGAAAATGAGAAGGAGTTGAACCTGGCTTGACCTAAAGGATGAACAGAATTTGGAATATATTGGAGGAGAAGCACTTTGATAGAGAAGAGCAGAGGCAGGAACTAGGAGCAGGATGGAGATACATAAAAAGAGCTATATATGAAAGATGAATTAGGATAAATTTTCATATCTCTAAGAAGCAGAGCCAGAACCCATGTGTACAAATTCCAAGGAAGCAGATTTCTATACATATGGGGTCAAACATTCTAACCAAGGAGTCGACCCAAATGGGATGAGCTACACGGTGAGGGGTGGGCTCCCCATCTCTGGTAGACTTGATGACTTCTTAGGTCTCTCTCAACTCTCAGACTTAATGAAGATTCATCTTTCCATTTCATGCCTGGCTTTCTCTCACCCAACAATGGTTGGTACCTTGATGCTTTTCACTTGGGATCGGGGTCTATAAAGATCAATATTCCCAGCTGGGCATGGTGGTGCATGCCTGTAATCCCAGTACTTGGGAGGCTGAGACCGGAGGATCACAGGTTTGAAGCCAACTTCAGCAACTAAGCAAGACCCTGTTTCAAAATAAAAAGGGCTGGGGTGTTGCTCAGGGGCAGAATGCTTCTGAGTTCAATCTCTAGTACCCCTCCTTACCCCTAAAAGATCAATATTTTCTGTAGCTTATTGTATAGCTGTATTGTATAGGTGACAAGTTCTTCTTGTCTGAGAGTTTTTCTGATTTAGATTACTCTTAGTTCTTCAATTAAGCAACCACTTTGATAATCAATCTCTCCTCTCTCTCTCTCTCTCTCTCTCTCTCTCTCTCTCTCTCTCTCACACACACACACACACACACACACACACACACACACACCATTACCTAACAAGGTTGATGAAGAGTGAAGTGGCATCTTCCCTCTCTGTATAAACCTCAGACTTATAAAGGAACCCCCTGAACTACAGTCCTGTCCTTGGAGGCTGAGACTGACAGTGCGACTCTCGTGACTCCACAGCACCCATCCCTTTCATCCTTGCTCAGGTGCTCAGTGGAGCCTCTACTGCGCTGCTCCATTTCTTTACCACAGAGTCTTCTTCACACCTTCCTCCCAGATGACCTGAGACAGAGCAGGGCGCAGGCCTGGGTGAGGGGAGGGCTGGGGTACTGAGGTGGTGAACGTGTGGTACTATGTGTTCAGGGCCTAGGGTAAAAACAGGGGATGCAGGCATTTGCTTTGTCCTCAAAGATCCTCCAGGAGCCAATGGGCAACTGGGCCATGCACTGAAAGTACCCCATCTAAAAATTCCTCCAGGCCTGTTTTTTGTTCTAATCACGAAACTTGCTCAAGGGTCCCTGCTAATTCTCCCCTTCATTCAATCTGACCTTTGTATCAGTGCTGCATTTTGGCACAGGCAGGAGTATCCTTTTATAGACCATACTTAAGAGTTCTTGGAAAGCAATTTTCCCTGCCCAAGACTGTCCAGGGAAATCTGGCCTGCATGCATACAGCCTGATCTAACGACACTCAGAATGCCCCCTTCACCACACGTGCATACACACCCCCTCCTCCCAGACACAGCATTGCAAGCTCTGTGAACACGCCCTCCTGAGTGGTTGCCCGCTCTGCTGCTCACCACAGATTTTCCTCTTTGCTACTACAGCCTCTGTACTAGGAATAAGACTGTGGCTGGGAAAGGCAGAAACACTGGAGGGGCAAATGTGGCGGTGCAGAGCAGGTGGCCTGAATTTTGGGCCATTTTCCCAGGGGCATGCCAGGTGTTGGAAGAAAACGGCCCCAGCCTCAGCCCTACCCATACTGCACCTGGCGTTCAGGTGGTCCTGGTACCGCTGCACTTCTCCGCTACGTGGGTGGCCACTCTCCACCAGGCTGTTGGCAGCAAGGTTCACGCCATCAATTTGACCCTTCAAAGTCTTCATCTCCTGGTCCAGGATGTCAAACCTGATATGAACAGAGAAATTGAGGAGTGGTGAGGCAGCAGAGGCTTCATCGCCAGTGGCCCCCAGGACCCAAAAAGCACAGGTCTTGTTTCCTCCTTCCACCTGCATCTGTCCAGGTGGGAGCAGATATCCTGGCACACCCTGTTTTCTAGTTCATGGATTCAATTAGATGTTTCAGCATTTCCTGGAGCAGGCTGGGAGAGGGCTGGCTACTTACTACATAGGCTTCTGGCTCCACAGAGAAGTGTGAGGGGGAGGGAGGGTTCTAAAGAGAATATAGCATGTGTTTCAGTGGGGGAGCTGCTCATTTCAGTGACCACCAGCCATATCTTCACTATCCTAGTCCTTGCTCTTAGACCCTGATTTCATTATTCTGATACTTTGATCCAAAGGATACCTTCCTTCCATAGCCAGCTGCTCCATTCCTGGGTAGGTTCAGGAAGAGCTGCCATGGGGCGGGAGGGTGTGTGTGTGTGTGTGTGTGTGTGTGTGTGTGTGTGTGTTATGAAAGGTGACCCTTTTTGGGTAAGAGTCCAAGACCCTCTAGCATCAATGCAGGCCAGCCTGCTTTGCTCCAGGGAGCAGCCTCTGTCTTCCTTGACCCCTGGGTTCTGTGCTTAGGTTGCTAAGATGCCACCTCTCCATCCACAGACGGAGCATGGCTCCCCATCCAGATGTACCAGAAGTGAGAGTGGCCTTGCAGACTGGTAGATTAAAAACTGGTCTCTGTGGCCCCTTGGAGATATGTGGCTTAGGGACTGCACAGACAGCTAGAGCTGGCAGGGTCCTAGCCTCTGAGCCCCTTAATTCAGAACAGCCTTACTTTTTGTGTGTTACATGAGGGTTCCACATAGAGTTCATTGAGCAAAGGCTGCTGTAGCTGAGAAGCAATTCAATAACTAGACTAGAACATCCCCTTTGCTTGAGGAATGCAATGCCCTGGTGGGGGAAGTGCCCAAGCCACAGGGCCAGAGTGGGACTCATGACTCCTGGAGCTGAGATTTTGCAACAAAGGACATCTCTTGGCCTTCAAAGAGATCCCTGGTGATCTACAGGTGGGAGATGATGGCTGGGCCTTGGGTGGTGAGGAGGACAGAGGCTGAGCCACCCTGACCTGTGCTGCACAACCTCCAGGTCCTCCAGGGTGTCTGGGATTTCCATCTCTTCCAGCCACTTCTCCTTCTCGCCCATCCACAGCTCACAGGCATCCGTCTCCCCGAACACTGTGTATAGGTCCAGGGCATCCTGCAGCCTCTGTCCACGCAAGTCTGCCTGGGCCACCACCTGCTTGTAGAGCTCCCGGAGGGCCTGTAGGCGATTGGTCACATCTGGGGAATCCCGGAACTCCTGTGGGAAGCCCTGGGCCTGCTGTTCCAGGTGATCCATCACCCCGCGGCTCTCCTCCAGCTCCTCCAGGAAGTCCTTGTGCTTCTTCCCCAGGGCCCGCGTGGCCCCTTCATCCTGTCCCACATCTTCACCCGAAAGCAGCCGGTGGGCATCTTGCAGCCAGGCCTTCAGATCATCTGCGTCGCCTTGGAACTGGAAGAAGTTCTCAGCGTCCTGGAGATTCTTCTTGCGAAAGGCAGCCAGCTCCTTCAGCTGGTCCCATTGGGCCGACACCTCCTTGACGCGGGCCTCGATCTGCGGGTGCCCAAACTGCTTGCGTGCGATCATTCCCTCAGCCTCTTGGAAGATCTGCTCCAGGTGGGTGTCCAGCCCACGGAGCTCATCCTCAAAGGCCTTGTGTTTGCGCTGTAGGATGAGCACACTAGTCAGGTCCTTGCCATAGTCCAGGGAAGAATAGATCTGCTCCTTCTCCTTGATCCAGCTTTCAGCCTCATCCATCTCCCAGAAGAACTTCCAGAGCCGCTTGGACTGCTCCAGCTGGGCCTTGCGTCCGGCAGCCATGTCGCTCAGCTCCCCAAAACACTGTTCCAGATGGCTGACACGGTCCTGGATGATCTGGGGGTCACAAGGTTGGTATCCTGGAGGAATAGAAGAAGGGAGGACACAGAAAGGGACAGGCTTCACTTATGGGCAAATTAGAATCAGGTTAGAATCATCCAATCTCAAAAGCTGTCATCCCACTGGGACTTTGGGATTAAATGTGGGATTTCTTGGTTACTCAGAGGTCAGGCAAGATTCTTTATGATTGGTCCCCACCAGACATCAGGAAAAAGGGAGATGAAAAGTTAAATCAGATAAGCCAGGCATGGTGGCGCACGCTCGTAATCCCAGCTTTCAGGAGGCTGAGACTGGAGGATCAAGGCTCACGGACAGCCTCAGCTACTTAGTGAGGCCCTCTGTAACTCAGTGAGACCCGGCTTCAAAATAAAGAATAAAAAGTAGGGCAGGGGCTATAGTTTGAAGGTCAAATGCCCCTGGGTTCCATCCCCAGACCCACACACACCAAAAAAAATTAAACCAGGCCGGGTGTAGTGGCGCACGCCTGTAATCCCAGTACTTTGGAGGCTGAGACAAGGAGGATCACAGTTTTGAGAAGAGTCGCAGCAAGTAGTGAGACTCTCAGCAACTTAGTGAGACCCTATTTCAAAATAAAATAGGGCTGGGAGTGTAGCTCAGAGGCAGAATACCCTCAGGTTCAATCTCCAGTACAAAAAAAAAAAGTTAAGTCAGAGCCAGGTGTGATGGCACACACTTTTAATCCCAGTAATTAGGAAGCTGAGACAAGAGAATTGCAGGTTTGCGGCCAGCATCCACAACTCAGTGAGTCCCTGTTTCAAAATAAAAGAATAAAATAGGGATAGGGATGAAAGTCAGAAAGACTGAGATCCACCCCCAGTACCACGGGGGGGGAAAAAAAAAAAAACAAGTCAGAGCCGGGCATGGTGACACATTCCTATAATTCCAGTACTTGGGAGACTAAGACATGAGCATCTCAGATTTGAGACCAGCCTCAGCAACTTTGCGAGATCCTGTTTCAAAATAAAAAATAGTCTTGGATTCAGCCAGGCGTGGTAGTGCACGCTTGTAATCCCAACATTCAGGAAGCGGAGACAGGAGGATTGAGGTTTGTGGACAGCCTCAGCTACTTAATAAAGCCCTTTGCAATTCAGTGAGACCCTGTTTCAAAATAAAGAATAAAAAAATAGGGCTGGGGGTGTAGCTGAAGGGTAGAATGCCCCTGGGTTCCAACCCCAATACCACAAAAATATTTATATACATAGTCTTGGGTTCAATTCTCAGTATCACACACACAAAAAAAGAAGTCAATTCTCAGTAGAAAATGCACAATATGACATTATTAACTAAAAAAGCTCTTATCCCAGTACTTGGGAGGCTGACACAGGAGGACCACAGGTTTGCAGCCAGCCTCAGCTACTTAGTGAGGCCCTCCACAACTTAGTGAGACTGTTTTGAAATAAAAAAAAAAAATAGGGCTGGGGGAATAGCTCAGAGGTGGAATGCCCCAGGGTTCAACCCCCAGTACCATAGGGAAAAAAAGAGCTCATGTATAAACTTCGAGGAGGAAGCAAGGGTTTTCCTTTAAGACCAAAATCTAGAAAATTAAATGGTCCTGGCCATAATAAACTAGCAAAAGGAATGAAAAGTGGATGGTGTCTTACTGACGCTTATAAACCCTTTCTGATTGTGGATTACTAAAGCAGCTGCCTGCTCTCTGGAGAGCTTTTCTATCGCTCAAGCTTTGCACACCATTACTTGATGAAAGAAGCCGATTCTAAATGTGGTTCTGGGAGGTTTATCCAAGTTGGGATGCTGGGTCGGAGGATGGGGCTGCGGTACCAGAGGCCTCAACAGGGAGACGCCCTCGCCTCACCTTTCCCCTCCGTGAACTGCAGTGTGGCTGCCGTGATAGCTTTCACTTTGTCCCCCTGGATGGCAATGTCGGCCTCCATCAGCTTGTGCTTCTGCAGCAAGTCCTCAACCTCCAACAAGTGCTTCCCAAACTCGGCAGACAGAAGGTGAGCCTGGCAAAGGACATGGCAGAGGGAGCAAGACGTGAGGAGAAGGGACCTTCCAAAGGTGTCCAGGAATCTGTGCAAGGGGAGACTCAGATGCAGGGAAACAGCTTCTGCTCAGGACTGAAGAAGCTAGAGAGCAGGAGATCCTCCCGGGGCCCATCAGCATCCTTCCTGGAAGGCCCTACAGACTCATCTACCACAGGTGTCTCGAAGCTTGGGGCCTGAGCATGTGCGTCTTTGGAAAGTTCTACAGTCAGTCTAATGTGTATCCTTAGTTGACACCCACTGCAGTAGAGCAGAATTCAGACTTCTCTGGTTGGCCCTAGGCTGGAAGGTCTGACTTCAAACCAGGGTCAGATTATAATCACTCAGGGCCTATTTCTCCAGGCTCCTAATTAATATCTGTCTCTTCTAGGCCCTGTAGGTTGTTCCCTGTGTGACCATGAACACAAGATTTCTTAGTCACTGGAGATACTGTGGAACTGGGCTAGTGACATCTGCCTGGATAGAGCAGAATGCGCCGAGGCAGATGCTGTCAGACACTCAGTTGCCTCAGTCTCTCCACTTTAGCCCAGGGCCGTGATTGGCCAGGAGGTACCTAAGGAAGCATGCTAACTGAGGCCCTGCGTGGATGCCACTGGCAGTTCTGAGGGGCAGGGCAGGCAGCCCCCAGGCCCACCTTGATCTCATCCATCCAATCGATGCTGTGCAGCATGTCCTGGAAGAGCTTCTGCAGCGCCAGGGTGGTCTCGAGCCTCTGGCGCCGGGAGCGCAGCAGCTCCTGCAGGTAGCTCCACAGGCGCAGGATGTTGTCCTTGCGGGCCATGATGCGCTTCTGGTCGTGGTAGTTCTCCTTCTCTAGCTCCTGGGCCAGGTCCTCCAGGGCTTTCACCCGCTCTTCGTAGGCAGCCGTGTCGGTCTCGATGGCCTCGTGCTTCTTCTTGGCGGCCTCCACGGCTGCCAGGTCGTACCCGAAGTTATCCTGCCCGCCAGGGACAGAAAAGGCAACTCAGTCAGGCTCCAAATGCAGAGACACACAGCAGGCCCCTTCAGCACAACTGCTCGGTGGGAAGGCGCATTCCCGAGAAGACAGTTCTGCTGTCTTTTGGCAGCCTGTCTTATCAGCCAAGTTCCCAAAACTGAATGTCTCACAAGAATCTCTAAAAGCAGCCCCTGACTTTATTCCCTGCGCCACACATGTGGGTGACACTACGAGTGTCTTTCTAGCAGAGCCCTCTGGTGGCGCGCTGGCACTCCTCACCCTGCCTCCTGGGGACCTGTCTGATTCTGGGTAGGAGGGGCCCCTTGCCCTTGGAAGCCACACAGCTGCGAACAGATGGTTTCCCCGTGCACTATCTGGGGCGCACGTACATTCTCCATTGCTCTGGTACACTTGCTACCCCCTTTCTGGACAGAATTTAATTTGATTCCAAAGCTCTAAGTGGGAGGAAACAGATGCTCTCATGGAAAATCAGCCCTGGGATCCATTCTTAGCTGGTGAGATATGTGCCAGGCCTAGAGGCCACAGTCAAAAAGGCACATCTGATATAGACAGGTACACTGACTTCACCTATTCCCAGAGACCCATCATTTAATATCAACTCTGACCCCCATGGTTGTTGATGTGATGATATACATAAGAGGACTTCAGGGGCCAGTTCCAGACTGTGAGGATCTTTACTAAAAAGGGGACCTAATATGTGCTGGAGGTATAGCTCAGTGGTAGAGTGATTGCCTAGCATGCATGAGGCCCTGGGTTCCAATCCCAGCACACACACACACACACACACACACACACACACACACACACACACACAGAGAGAGAGAGAGAGAGAGAGAGAGAGAGAGAGAGAGAGAGAGAGGGGTGAGCCGAGCATGGTGGTACACGCTTGTAATCGTAATCCCAGCATTTGGGAGGCTGAGACAGGAGGATCGGAGGATTTCAGTTTGTAGACAGCCTCAGCTACTTAGTGAGGACCTTTACAACTCAGTGAAAGTTTAAAAATAAAGAATAAAAATTAGGGCTGGGAGTGTCACTCGGAAGTAGAATGTCCCTGGGTTCCATCCCCAGTACAGAGCGAGAGTGAGAGAAGAGAGAGGGGAGAAAGATTGATTTAATAAATTGCAAAGAGTTCTTCCTCAGATACAATCTTGGTCCAGAAGATCTTTGCAGCAAGGATTGAGGAGTAGCTTATCCAGCTGCTGCTGAGAGCTGGCTCAGGCTCCCGTCTGGTTGAGAGCCGGGGCTCTACACACTTCCTCTCTCCTGCCATCCCCAAGCGTGTCCCCCTTACCTGGGTCACGAGGCGCTGGTTTTCACTGAGCCACGTCTCTCTCATGGCGGCCTTCCGGTCAAAGCGCCTGGCCAGCTGTTCCAGCTTCTCCTGCCGGATGAGCTCACTCCTCAGGGCCAGCTCCCGCTGATACTCAGCTTCTTCCAGGCTTTCCCAGGCCTGCACGGGTAGAGGGAGAATTCTTGGGGCACAGGAGAAACAGGAAGGCTTGGGGTTTTTTCTCTTCCCAGACACAGAGTGATTTCAAAAATCTAGGTGGAGCCTGATGCTCTTGGGTGATGCTCTTGGGGCCTGAGCAGGCACGTTTTAGCATACCCAGGTTGTAGCAGGTTAAAGTTCAGTGACGGCTCTCTGGCTTCATGTCTGAGCCAACGAAAAAGAAAAGGAACACAGGCCATAATCTTCCTGTTCCCTTTTCCCCTAAACCTGCCTCAGATTCTTGGCCTAAAATAATGTTTTCTACCTCTCGGGAGGCTCAGTAAATTCTTGTTGACTAAATGGCTACCTCCAATTTATTAGAACTCACAGATGGTGTTAAGTCTCCAATCCTCAGAAACATCATAAGGCATTTCCCTTCTGCTATAAGTGATTAACATTCCCTATTCAAAGACAAATTCAAGGTTCTATAGAGGACAGGCTGAGCAGCTGGCTCCAAAGAACTGACTCTGGGAGTCTGAACATGGAGCTGAAGGATAGTTGTTAGAGTTTGGCCACTCAGACCACCTTCTGATAACTCCCCCAAATAGCCAGGATGCAATTAATAACAGCTTGGTTTAAGCTTATCCAGTGACCATTCCCTGTCCCCTCACAGTAGGAACTCAGCCAACCCATGGGCAAAGCGTAATGGAAAACACCAGGTACCCGGTTGATGTCAGAAACTAGTTTTCCATCATGGGGCGTATACACTTTCTGATTGTTGGCTCTCATCCGGGACTGGATGGTAAAAAGCAGGACTTCTAGATTCCCCTTCTCCTGAAACCTGTTGAGAAAACAGAGGTAGAGACATTAATCAAATAGCTGGCTGAAGTCAACAGGAGCCCTGGCATCTTGGGTCTTAGACAGCAAAGTATTATTTCCTTTAAAAAAAAGAAAGTAAAGGGAAGTCATAGGTCTACTTACCTGTTAACATGTCTATCTTTCTCACCAATGGAAATCTAATAGGAGTTTGAATCTTTATAACACAAATGAGAAAACACAATGGCTACCACAGCATTTATCAATAGCTTCCATAGCTACCAAGAGTATTCTGGTAACTCATAAATATCAAGTTTTACCTGCTGATACAGAGAAGCCTCTCTCTGCTCTGCCAGGGATGAAGGTTTCTGACTAACTCTTCAGACAGAAAGTCAATAAACCTAAGAAGCAGCACTAGCCACAGGGGACACACTGCACTGACAGCAACTGCACCCCACTCTCAAGGAGCGAGCCCCCAAGAGGTCCTATGGGCCAGATGTTCCCAAGGATCAGGAAAGGCTGGGCTCCTGGAGGATTTAGGTAGAGGAGATAAGAACTAGCAGCAGGACAGATATCTACCACATGGGGTCCAAGCTCCAGCTGACCGGGTCCTCTCACATCTCTTCATGAACCCAAGGATCTAAGCAACTCTACATCCCTGACATGGTCATCAGTACTGGCTATTTGCAAGGTCTTCTCCTTAAGCCCAGCCCAACAGATGTCAGTGCTCACAGGCACTGACAGGTTGAGTCCCTAAAGCACTGTCTACACAGCCAAGAGGTAACACGTCTGTGTGCGGTGCCTGGTAGACTTGCAGGGGATGGCATCTGAACTGAACCTAGAACTTTAAAAGTGGGTTGGTGTCAGGCTGGAAACCAGACACTTGTTTATAGTACATCCTAGACTCTGTCTCACCTTTCCTTGTTTGAGAGTCTTGAATGAAGAGCGTGGGAGATGGGAGGGAGAGGAACAAAGCAGAGGATGCTACCAATGAACTAGAAACCTCCAGGGGGCTAATGGCTGATGAGCTTGAGTGCCTGTGTGAGTGTGTGTGTGATTGTGAGTACATGCATGCATCTGTGTATATATGGTTGTGAGTAATATGGGCTTGCATTATTCTATGTATATTCTATGCATACATAATTCTATGTATATTCTGATATATAATTCTGTGTAATTATATGTATATAGCCCATGCATGTGTGTGGTTGTTTTGTACGAGTTCATGTGTTGTGTTTGTGCATGGTTATGGATGTGTGCATGCATATGTGTATGTGGTTGTATGTGAATGTGTTTGCATAAATGTGTGTGCAAACACATGTGTGTGGGCGTACATGCATTCACTGAGTGTGTGTGCATGTGTGTGCACACATGTACCTTGTGATTGTGTGTGTATGTGTGTGCCTGAGAGTACACAATGAAGCTGGGCGGTGCAGAGACTCTGAGAGCAGGCTTAGTGCGCGGCTGATGAGCAGCGACAGATGGGAGAGAAAAAGACGGATGTATTTGATCACAAGGCCCCACGCAGAGAGCTCAGGGGCTGAGATTCAGAGGTCATCACCAGTAAACAAACCAGCAGCTCAGGACATAGACAAAAGAGGAGCTCTCCAGCACCAGCTCTCCAAACAGACTCAGAAGCCTGAAATTCCCCTCCTGTTCCCCATCAGGGGGCTAGGAAAGCACTTTCTCTGACGATGAGTTGGGGTTTCTCAGCAGCGCCTGTTCCCTGTAAGCTGAGAGCCCGAGAGCAAGGTGACCAAGAGGGGCATGAAACAGGTGACAAGTGTGTAACTCTCGAACCTGGAGGATGTGGCTCGGAGCCCAGCTCTACCTTTGGGCAGTCGGGGTCTCAGCCCCTGGTGACCACCCTCCCCAGCCAGGGCCCTCACTTGGGTGGCTTCTCCACGGTGCGGTAGGTGCTGAAGGCCTGCAGCTGCTGTTGGACGCCCGCCAGCGAGTTGGCAAACTTGCGGCTGTTCAGGACGCTAATGGTCTGCTCGATCCAGGTGAGCAGGTCCGAGGCTAGCCCACTGTACTTTTCGATCATCTTCTCGGTCTCGATGGCATGGTCAATGACCTAAGGAACGGCCTTGTTACTCATTCTCATCAGAAGGGCGACACCACGGTGGGGCTGCCGATTAGAACCACAGCTGAGGTGCCTGAAGGGGCTTCCACCTCATAAGCCCTGGAGCTTATTCAGGCTGGGTTTGTCCCTGAGGCCCAGACTGCTGCTAAGGCAGAGGCATGGACTGAAAGCAGGTGAATCCCTCCTCTTGCACTGGCAAAATCAGCAGGGAGCTGGTCCCCACCAACCCGGGGCTTGGGAGCATCTGCCCCCACTAACCCTACACAAGACAGGTAAGCTCCCTGCACCCTGGGCCCCCGTAAGAGCTGGCATCACTCATTTACTTTTCCAGTGTGTGTTAGGAATCAAGGGCTGCTTTTGCTGATTACCAGGCACGCGAAGATGAACTGGTCCCCTTTCTTGAGGAACTAACAACCCAGGGGGGGAGGGATGAGGCGATGAGGCTCTACACAGTGTGGTTCTTGGTATAATGTGGGGGCCTGAGAGGTCTGAAGTCACAACACACTTATCAGATAAGAGCCTGTGGTGGTTCCTGTGGGGATGCCCATGACACAGGAGTCTCCAGCTCAGAGCTAGAGGCTGCAGCCTTTTAGGACAGACACAGACCTGCTTTGGAAGAAACTGGGGAATTTTATGGGAAACTTTAGAGGAAGTTAGAGGTAGCTGTTCTGCACCTCCCACTGTAGCTGAGGCCCAGAGCCCTTAGGAGGGGCAGGGAGACAGTCAGCCTGGGGTGGCAAACAGGGAAACCTCACGGCCGTGCTGGCGACAGAGCTCCATACCTTGCCCACGCGCTTGCCCTCCACTGCCAGCACCTTCATCTTGGAGAAGTAGTGGTAAAACGCCACCACGTAGGTGATGATGGATTTCTCATCAGGGTTTTCTGTAAAGACATCTGCAAGGGGGAAAGGGGGCCCTCTTAGCACCAAACTGAAAGCCACGAGGGTCAGGCTCTGAGGGTTTGGCCGTGTTCCTCCAAGTTCAACTGCAGGCATCAAGGGATGACTAATGCACCTGGGTCTGCAGTTTTAGATGATGCTGGGATGCATATTAGGACCATAAGCTCCAAAAGCAAAAGGAAAAGGGCTCCAAAGTCCACAACAGACCTCTGCACAGGCCAGAGGAGGTGCTGGGAAGCCACTTGGAGCTGAGGTGCAGAGCCAGGCCTTCCCGCGTTCCCTCACCATGCCCGCACCCGGCCAGCCTCCAGGAGTCCCATCAGCTGGCTCCATCCTGAACAGTAAAGTGGGTTTGGCTCACCTTCGGGGTCGAGGAGCGGGATAATTCCGAGCTGGCGTTCCGCCACATCAAATGCGTGTTCTAGGTTATGCCGGGCATTGGAGTCCTTCAACTTGTCAAAGTCGATCAGGTCGGGCCTGGGGATGAAGCCTGACTGCTTAAAGGGAGTGGCTACGGCAGCCACGATTATAGGCAGCCCTAGCACACGGCGAGGACACCCGGCAGGCGCAGGGAGCTGGGCCGTACAGGAACAGGGGAGAGGGGCAGCTATGCACACCAGCTTGTTGGGAGAGTGAGCAGCAGGTGTGACTGGCACTTCAGGGAAGCAGGCACATCGGGGTGAGAGGAGAAATAGGGGTGGAGGCAAGAGTCCTGTGGCCTCTGCGCACGTCCAAGTCCCACACCTGCCCCCGGGCCCTCTCCTCCCTCCTACCGGTGCTTATGTATCAGGGCATTAAAGGCCAGGCCATCCTTCCAGCTGGAGGTGAAGTTGGTAACGTTGACGTGGGGATAGCTGCATTAAAGACAAACATTGACACTTCAAAAACAGATTCTTTTTGTGTCCCCAAACAGATGGGCTGAGGGTGAAAACACCGGAGAGGAATGGACCTTCTTGGGCTGCTTCAACACGAGAGCACAGCTAAGCCACACAATGGTGCCCTCCCATAGACTGTGCCCTCTACACAGACTCCACCTCAGACCAGAGGCGACTCCCCCTCCCCTTCTTTTTGTGGTGCTGGGGGCTGAACCTAGGGGAGCTCTACCTCTGAGCTACACTCTCAGCCCTTTTTATTTTGGAATAGGGTCTTGCTAAGTTGCCGAGGCTGGCCTTGAACCTGCGATACTCCTCTCTCAGCATCCCAAACACTGGAATCAAGGCATGTGCCACCATGCCTGGCATCAGAGGCAGCTTTGGAAAAGAATCCTGCATCCCAGGCCCTGGGTCAGGATAGACGGCATCGATAATGTCAAAGCTGCTATAGTTCTAGGTGATGATTTCTAGTGTCCCTTGGAGATGGCAGCACCTGGGGGGCAGTGGAGGATGTGGTAAGGGTAGGGTGCCAAGGCACACATACCCTGCTGTCTTCATCTGACACCATAACAGCAGTGCATCCTTGGCTGAGCGTGTCTCACGACCTTCCTGAGTCTGGACAACAATGTCCTGAATCTGAGGGTGGCAGAGAAGAGGAGAGGAGAGAGGAGAGAGAGGGTGAGGGAGGGAGAGGGAGAGGGAGAGGGAGAGAGAGGGAGAGGGAGAGGGAGAGGGGGAGAGGGGAGAGAGAGAGAGAGAGAGAGAGAGAGAGAGAGAGAGAGAGAGAGAGAGAGAGATCGATCTGCATTCAGCTCTGAGCCTTCCTGCTTTCCCTGGAGAGCCTCCCACCCTCCGTCTTCTCTATAGCCGTCCAACTCCAATCCTGGGCCTGTAGCAACACCACCCAGAGGCCCTCAGTCCCAGTCGTCCATCTCCCTGCCTCAGTCAGCCGGAAGCACAGGGACAACTTCCTCATGCCAGAGGAGACAACTCATGAAAAACTAAGGGGACACTGAGAATCAGCAAGAAGCCCCGACTCCTCCACTGAGGGTGCAACACCCTGCAAAGTGGTGGAACAGCACAGACCCTGGACGGTGTGCCCTGGACGGTGTGCCCTGGACGGTGTGCTTTTCTCATTGGCATTTCCTCCTGCTGCTTCATCCTTCCCGATGCTGCAGTTATTATCATTTAATCTTACACACTCTTGGGGAGTGAGATCAGACACCAGGACAGCTAGGACGAGGAGTCAGGCCATGGGTTGTGTGCTCCTCTTCCTCCCGCCTTGCCTCCCAGAGCTCCATCCTCCTGTCCTAACCAGCACGTGTGAGGCCCCCACTCCTTCTAAATTTCCTTAGGGATAATCTTGACCTTGAGCTTCAGAGTGAGAAAAGTTTCTGACCAAAGTGCCTGAGAGAAGATTTGGTGCACTTTTTTTTTTTTTTTGCAATTTCCAAATTAAACTTAAAAAAAAAAAAACGGAAAAGTCATACACAAGGAGGGAAGGGATAAAAAGTAGATCCTTCTGCAGACCATCATCCAGCTGCTAACTGACTTCTACCTTTTCCCTCAAGAGACTTCTTGCTCTACAGCTGGGGAGCGCTCCCCGAGCCTCAGCACTCTGGGGAGACACTGGAGATGGGTTCTGCTTCCAACAAGCACGGCGTCCACAAACACTCATGCTCCATCCACCGCTTTGTAAGATTGCTGAGCCCCGGCCGGCCTCGAGAGGCCTCCCTGAGTTCCTCTGCCCCTCGCACTCACCTGAAAGCGGAGGATGATGGTCCAGATGAGGCCCAGGACCAGGCGATGGTTGCCATCCACGATGTCGTGGGAGCCCATGTTTTCCAGGTGCACACGCTGCTCCTTGAGGAACTGCAGGGCCTTGTCCACATTCTCTAGGCAGTGGATGCGCATCTTCCCCTTGGTGGGCCTTGGCTGGGGGGCAGCAATGGCCCCAGTGGGCACAGAGGGCCTACAGGTCACCCAGAGGTGGGTGCAGCCCGGACCAGCCCTTGTCCTCACCCCCATTCTCCACTCTCCTGGCCAAACTTTTGAGTTTTACAATTGTGCTGGATACTTTTCAACCCCTTCTTTTCAGCAAACTTTGGAGACTCCCTGTCCCGAGCACCCAGGATGGATAACCAGGATGCTAGGCGACCTTCCGGGTCTGAACACAGCCTTCCGAGTGGGTGTGTTCAAACACAGTATCGCAATGCACAGTTGACTGGGCACTTACTCTGCCAGACACAGTTTTAAGAAGCAATTACTCCAGATCAGTGAGGACTTTTAATTTCATAATTGATAATGGACCCACCCCGGCCAACCAACCTCTGCCTTCCACTAAATGCCTCCTGCTCAAATACATGATGCTAACAGTGTCATGTGAAAGGATCCCAAAGGAATCCCAGGGTAGCCCCCTTGAGAGGACTTTCAACACAGGGGAAGAGCAGAACTTCAGCCTGGAGCTGAAAAGGAGACAGAAAAACCTGGTACACTGATTCAAACCTTGAGCATCTCAGACCGCATCCTCAGCTATAGGGATCAGCGCCCTTGCTCTACACATGGTAGAAATGGAGGCAAAGAGGGTCCTGCTTGACGGGCCCAGGGTCACCAAGAAATAACTGAGGAAGAACGCGTGTCATCACCAACTTCCCCTTCAGAGGCAACTGTATTGCCGAGTGGGCACAATGAGAGGGCCTCTTACAGAATTCCACTGTGTGCCACAAGGCACACAGCAAACTCTCTTCTACACTTGTCTCTTGCTTCCAAGAGGGATGTACATTTCTCCAGCACTCCCTACACCTCAGCCCGTTCCAGGGAGCTCCAGACGCCCAGACCCCGGGGAGGGCGACAGAGCTCTGTGTGGCTTCTGGGAGGAGTGTGAAGGGTTGGGCGTGAATGGTCAGATGGGCCAGGATTTCTGGGGCTAGTCAGGGAACCCAGTCAGTCACATGGACACTTGGCATTGTAAGTAATGGAAATCCTCAGAGAAACCCCAGCAGGCCATGAGAATCTGAGATGCTCCTAACCATGTCTTTCCTGAGGGGGCTGATGGCATCAGCCTCAGGCCAGCGGAGGGGACAGCACAGGAAGGGGCTTTACCAGCATCTCTCCTGAGAGCACCTCCAGCAGCTTGATGAGCATCCGCCCATCCCGCAGGTCCTTGTAGAGGTCGCTGATACGGCAGGACACGCGGGCCAGGTGGGAGTTCACCCATTTTGTGAAGGTCTTCTTTTGAACCACTTCCCGCTCGTCTGGGTGGGGAGAAGAGCCGTGGGTGAGCTGCCTGGCTGGCAGGGCCAAGGCAGCGTGGGGCAGAGGGGCTTCCCCTTAATCCCAGGTCCCCCGCGCCTGACAGGGAAGGCAGATGTATTCGCTCCATCCCCTTCCCAGAGCACATGTGGTCTCTGAAAACCTGGGTCCAGCAGGACCAAGGCCACAGAGACATGACTTCCGCCACCACATGCAAGACACCCTGATTCAGTCTGTTTCCCACCACCAGTAAGAATATTCTAGACTGTTGTGTCACTGAATTCAGATTTCAATGTTAAATCTATCCATCCATCCATCTATCCATCCATCCATCATCCATCCATCCATCCATCCATCCATCCATCCATCCATCCATCCAATATTCCTTCTGCCTAGAATGCTTCTTCTTGTCTCCCTCCACTCCTTCCCATCCCCTTCACCTAATTCCTATTCATCCTTTTAAGATTCCGTGTAAGCCAAGCACTGCTGTAATCACAGTACTTGGGAATCTAAGAAAGAAGGACCACAAGCCAGGTGTGTTGGCGCACGCTTGTAATCCCCATGCTTGGGAGGCTGAGACAGGAGGATCGCACAGGTTTGAAGCCAGCCTCAGCTACTTAGTGAGGCTCTCAGCAACTTAGTGAGACCCTGTTTCCAAATAAAATATAAAAAAGTAGGTCTGAGAGTATAGCCTGGAGGTAGAAAGCCTCTGGGTTCCACCCCTAGTACCACCAAAAAAAAAAGAAGAAGAAGAAGGAGGAGGAGGAGGAGGAGGAAGAGGAGGAGGAGGAGGATTACAGGTTCAAGACGAGCCTCAGCAACATTGTGAGACTCTTGGCAACCTCGCCAGATCCTGCCTCAAAACAAAACTAACTAACTAACTAAATAAATAAATAAGGGCTAGGTTGTAATTAAGTGGTAGAATGTCCCTGATTTCAGTCCTCAGTAACCCGCCGCCACCCAAGATTCAGTGTGAATGGACTTGTTCAGAGAGCTTCTGACCCCCTTGCTGGGGTGAGTCTCTCTATATGTCCTGACTCATGCATTTTCAAGTTGTAGGTATGACTCTCCTGCAAGACTGTGGCCTCCCAGGGAAGTCTGTCTTGATTGCTTCTCCAGGCTCCATGGGGCCTGGAGCCTGGCACATAGATGGTGCTTCCTAGCTATATGGTGGGTAACTGTACAAATTTTTATTTGGTTCTTAATGTGTTGCAGGCCTGTGCTAGGCCTGATAACATGTAAAGGCAAAACCAATTGCCTGCTTACAAGGAGTTCCGGGGAGGTCGAGAAGGGTGAGCACAGGAAGAGCTAGGGTTTGCAGAGCTAGGGTCCATGCAGGGTCAAGGGGTGTGAATGCTGGGGCAGGGGCGGTACACTGTGTCATGCTTTCTCAGCCCCATCATGGCAGGCAGGGGTTCTTGATCCTCACTCAGCCTTGTGACCCCAAGTCACCACCAGCCCAAATGGAGCTCCTGGCCCATGCTGTCCCAGTTTGCGTGGGTAATTCGTGTGTGTGTGTGTGTGTGTGTGTGTGTGTGTGTGTGTGTGTGCGCGCAGGGGGGTATTGGGGATTGAATCCAGGGGCAGGGGCATTCTGCCTCTGAGCTACACCCCTAGCCCTATTTTATTTTTTATTTTGAAACAGGGTCTCACCAAATTGCTGACGGCCTTGCTAAATTTCTGGGGCTGGCCAAGAACCTGTGATACTCCTGTCTCAGCCTCCAAGTGCTGGGATTACAGGTGTGTGCCACCACACTCAGCTTCAAGTGAGTAATTCTTGGTAAAAAAAAAAAAAAAAAAAAAATGCTAGTTGATTCATCTAGATTAGGACTAGAGAGGAAACCAAAGACTCAGTATAAAGAAAGAGGGGAAAGTGGTAGAGGGGAGAAAGAGAAAAAGGGAGAAAAGAGTGGCAGAAACAAAGAAACAAAATTGAAACAACAGGAGAGAAACAAGAAGGCGGAGTGAACCCTCGCTCTGTCTGGCTTTGTGAACAGTTCGTGGCGATTGGCTCCTGGCCACTCGAGTTTGAAATTTCAGGGCAGGAGCAGAACTGGCAGTGTGGCTGTGCCTCCGCCCCTTGCAGGGCCCCTGGGGTGGGCCCCGGAGGATGCAGAGCGGCCAGCCCGGAGGGAACCGTGCGGGTCTGTGGGAGCAGGCTAGATGCGCGCTCTACTGAGCCCAAACCGTGGAAGGGTTGGCTTTTTAAATTATTAAATATCCGGCTTAACAACAACAACAACAACAGGAGCCCAGCCAGGACTGCCTCAAGGGTATACTGCTGGCAGTTCCTGAGGCTCGCAGCATCAAATTCCTTCCTACTTCATGGCTATTTTCGTGTTAGGAACTCAGCCTCTTTATTCATCTGTTCATTCATTCAGCAAATGTTTACTGTACAACCATCAGGTGCCAGGCTCTGGGTGGAGGCAGGGAATTCAAGGACAAGACTGTCGCCATCCCTGAGGCAGACAGCCTTTGTTATCAACATAACGGGTGTTTGAGTCATAGGTGGGAAATCCTATGGCAGTCACCTAAATCACATTTCCAAGAAGAGGAAAAATACTAGCCCAGGCCAGTGGAAACCTACACAAATATAAAATTAAAATGGCATTCACTTTGGGCCTTTGGGCAAAGTTTCATGGGGAGACCCTTATGCTACCTTTTTGTCCAAAGCAAATTAAAATGTTTTCCTGGTTGCTTCAGCAACATGTAACTAACATTTTGATGATGTGCGGGATGAAAAGCAATAGCATTTATTCTGGGGCATTTTTGGATTCAACGGAGTCAGCTAGAGTCCCCAGGGCTTTCCCTAGAAACCAGCTCTGTCCTTTAAGTGTCTCGCCCTTTCCAATCAAACATGCGACTTTTGATAAAGGGACTGGGATTTTTAGCCCCTTTAGAGGTGAGTGTCCCCAAAAGCTAAGTCCTTTTTTCCTTCCTCATTTTCCTGTCTCTAAGAATCCCCAAATTTTGTAACCTGGGTGTTAAGACCTGTTTATTTGGGTCTGCCTGAAAGGCAAGGAATTGCTTTTAGCTGGGGACACAGAATTTAATTTCAGGCTGCTAGGCTGGCAGAAGTCTCACAAAACATCCTTAGACCTCCCTAGTTTCCAACACAGAATGATGCCGCCTGGACCTCAAAGTGCTAGAGCTGCATATTTGGAGCCCAGCCGTGGCCTCCTGGCTGCCTTCACTTAAAGGCTGGGGTGAAATTACCCAGCATCCCCAGCATCCTGAACCACTTTGCAGTGTTGAGATTCCAGAGGCTAATGATGATCAAAAGGAGAGAAAAGGCCCAGGGGTGGGGATTAATTTCCATTAGCTCACTCGCTCGGCTGCTCTACATCGCCACGCTCAGCACATTCACTCCTGCACAGCCCAGACACTCCTCTGGAGCCTCCTGGGCACGGGAGAGGCGGGTGGCCCACAGCCAGCGGGTTGGGCGCCCTGGTAATGTGGACAGGAGGGGAAGCGGCCACGCACCAGCCTGATGTCCCCAGGGGCCCAGGATATCTTGCTGGGGACTTGTGGGAAGGAAGCCTCAGCAAGGCCCTGCCTTGTTTCCAGAGCCCGAGCCCGAGCCCTGCCCATGCAGGAAAGCATGGGTGAGCCAGGCCTCTGCTGCCTTCAGACCTGGGGCCTCTCCATTCCTTTCTGCCCCTCTGCCTTTCCCCTCCAGTGGCCAGCCTCACTCTCCCCTTAGGACCACCTCTAGAAAACTCATCTTCCTCACTGACCAGCTCTAACAGAATTATCACTTGGGTGTCATGATAGGTGACCTCTTTCATATAACTCCCTTCAAAGGTTTAGTTTGAGGCCAAATAGACCCTTGAAACCAAAATCTTCCAATATTTATCCACTGATAAGCGAGTTCATGCACAGAACGTGCTGGCACACAGCAGACATGCCATCGTGTTTCTCATTATTCCCCACCACTGTCCCTCTGTGCCACATGACCCCAGGCTGGAGGCCATGCGGGCACACCACAGTGCACGCGCCCAGAGGCCTCGGGACCTATGGAGGAGACAAGACACAAACTCCCTGAGTTATTTTGCAGCCACACAAGAAATAAATGGCGATTAATTTTAATAACATAATGCTGGCCAGGCATGGTGGCACATGCCTTTAATCTCAATATTGGGAGGCTGAGAAAGGAAGACCACAGGTTCAAGGCTGACCTCAGCAATATAGAAGGATCCTCAGCAACTTAGTGAGACCCTCTTTCAAAATACAAAAATGCAATAGGCTTGGGGATATATAGCTTGCAGGTAAAATGCCCCTCATTTCACTCCCCAACACCACCACTTACCACAATCACCACCACTAAGAAAAAGGAGAAGGAGAAGGAGAAGGAGAAGGAGAAAAAGGAGGAGGAGGAGGAGGAGGAGGAGGAGGAGGAGGAGAAAGCTGGGCGTGGTGGTGCATGCTTGTAATCCCAGCATTTGGGAGGCTAAGACAGAAGGACTGAGGTTCACAGACAGCCTCAGCTACTTAGTGAGGCCCTCCGCAACTCAGTGAGACCCTGTTTCAAAATAAAGACTAAAAATAGAGCTGGGGGAATAGCTCCATCCCCAGTACTGCTAAAAAGAAAAAGAAGGAGGAAGAGGAGGAGGAGGAGAAGAGGAGGAGGAGGAGGGGGAGCAGCAGCAGCAGCATCGGAGGAAGAAGGATAAACAAATGCTGCCACAAGGTAATATTGGATTAGTTACCAGATAAATGGCCTATATAATGAATGTTTGAGGGGTCAAGAAGACAGAGCTCTTTTTTTGTGTGTAGTACTGGTGTTTGAACTCAGGGGCATTCTACCTCTGAGCTACACCCCCAGCACTATTTTTTATTCTTTATTTTAAAACAGGGTCTCACTGAGTTGCAAAGGGCCTCACTAAGTAGCTGAGGCTGTCTGTGAACTGCGATCCTCTTGTCTCAGCCTCCCAAGTACTAAGATTACAAGCATGCACCACCACGCCCAGCTCTGAGAAGCTCATTTCTGACTGGAGTCATGGAGGGGTGCTTGTGAAGAGAAGCACACTGAATATATAGAGGGGGAGGGAGACAGGGAGACTGAATGAGCCTTAGAAGACAGAACGAAAGGACAGCACAGATTCACAGGCCCCTGAGAGCTACAGGTTAGAAAATAGGTTTATTCTTTTCTTTTTTTGGTGTGTGTGTGTGTGTGTGTGTGTGTGTGTGTGTGTGTGTGTGGTACTGAGGGTGGAAACCAGAGGCTTTCTACCTCCGGGCTATACTCTCAGACCTTTTTTTTTTATATTTTATTTGGAAACAGGGTCTCACTAAGTTGCTGAAAGCCTCACTAAGTAGCTGAGGCTGGCTTTGAACCTGTGCGATCCTCCTGTCTCAGCCTCCCAAGCGCGGGGATTACAAGCGTGCGCCACCACGCCAGGCAGAAAATAGGTTTCAAACATGATGTGGAAGTACTAGAAAGAGAGGCTAAGAAGTTTAGATTTAATCCTAGAGGCAAACAGAACCACAGAAGATTTGGCAGGGTCATTTCCTGAAATATTAATTTGTAAGGCTCCCAAAGGTAATAAAAAAAACAAAATGTTTTAGATTATATTTCAAAAGAAATGTGCAAAATCGATACAGAGAAAATCTTAAAAGTCTCCTGATGCAAACAAAAGAAAATATGAACAAATAGAAAGGCATATTGAGTTTTGTTTTGTTTTGTGGAACTGAGGATTGAACCCAAGGGTGTTTATCTCCAAGATATACCCTGAGCCCTATTTATTTTTTATATAAAATCAGGGTCTCATTGAGTTTCTGAGGCTAGCATTGAACTTGCAATCCTCCTGTCTCAGCCTCCCAAGTACTGGAATTACAGGTGTGCACCACCACAACTGGCCCACACTGAGTTATTAAATAAGAAAACTCAATATCATTAATATGTCAATTTACTCTAAATTAGTATATATTTAATAGCATTTAAATATATTTACATTATGTAACTTGAATTTGGGAGAAACTAAACAAATGATTTTAAGAATTCATTGGAAAAATAAGCAAAAAAATCTAGGAAAATTAAAAAAAATAAAAGTAGTAATAGGCAACTAACCTCAGATATTTGTCTTATCAAAGAAGAAAGTATACTTGTAGTGAAACTGTGTGGTATTAGCATATGAAAGATGGTCAGGTCAATAGAACAGAAATAATCCCAAGAACATATGAACATTTAATATCTGACAAAGATGCATTTCACATATAAAGGGGAAAGAACGAATATTTGCTATATGGTGTTTCCAAAACTACATGGCCATCTAGGAAAAGTTAAATTTATACCGAATATTTCAGGATAAGTCAATTGTATCATGAGCTGAAATATATAAATGAAACACAAAAATACCAAAAATCAATTATGCTAGAATTTAAAAAAAATTAATAATGTTAGTGAGCCAGGTGTGGTGGCACACACATTTAATCCCAGTACTTGGGAGGCTGAGACAAGAGGATCACAGGTTCAAGTCTAGCCTCAGCAGCTTAGCAAGATCTTGTTTTGAAATATAAACTAAAAAGGGCTGGAGGTATAGCTCAGAGGTAAAATGCCCCTGAGTTCAATCCACAGTACAAATAATAATAATAATAATAATAATAATAATAATAATAATAAAATAATTATTTTAGTATAGGAAAAGGTTTTCTCAATATGACACAAATTCCAAAAGCCATAAAATAAAACATTGAAAGTTCAACTACATTAAAAATTTTGTGTGTGTGTGGGATAAAATGCCACAAGCAAAGCCAAACTGATCAGGAAAGCGTTTGTGACATACATCTTTCTTTCTTCCTTGCACCTCAGCCATGAGGTGGGCAGCTTTTGCTCCACTGTGCGCTTCCTGCCATCATGAGGGGCCTTACCCCAGGCCCAAAGCAATGGAGCCCATCAACCATGGACCAAACCTCTTGTGAGCCAAAATAAACCTTTGTTCTTTATAAATTGATTATATCAGGCATTTGTTACAGTGACAGAAAGCTAATAACACAAACACCTACAGGTTGATAAGGAAAAAGCCCAACGCTGTCAACAATTAAGAGGGGAAAAAATTACAAAAGTTTCTTAAATATGTAAAAAGTTGGGCCGGGTGTGGTGGCACACACTTGTAATCCCCCCATTCAGGAGGCTGAGACAGGAGGATTGCAATTCACGAACAGCCTCAGCTACTTAGTGAGGCCCTCTGCAACTTAGTGAGACCCTGTTTCAAAATAAAGAATAAAGCCGGGCGTGAGGGCCCACGCTTGTAATCTCAGCATTTGGGAGTCTGAGACAGGAGGATCGTGGTTCGTGGACAGCTTCAGTTACTTAGTGAGGCCCTCTGTAACTCGGTGAGACCCTGTTTCAAAATAAAGAATAAAAAATAGGGTTGAGGATGTAGCTCAGAGGTAGAATGCCTCTGGGTTCCATCCCCAGACCTGCCAAAGGAAAAAAAAAAATAAAAAGTTGTTTGAACTATTAGCAATACAAGTACAAATTAAAAGCACACGTACACACATACACAAAAGCTCATGCATGCTCCCTAATTAATTTGAATAAACTAATCATAAAAGACATTTGTGAGTCAAGTGAGAAAATTTGAATAACAAGTGGGTACTAGATTGTATTAGGGGTTATTATTAATTTATTAGATATAATAATAATTTTATGGTTAAGTGAGAAATGTACTTGTTTTCCAGAGATATATACTAAACTAATTAGAGATAAAATGTCATAATGATCTTTAATTAATTAGCTAATTTTGTGGTACTGGAGATTAAACCCAGGAGTATTCTACCTCTGAGCTACACTTGCAGCCCGTTTTACTTTTTATTTTGAAACAGGGTCTGGCTAAGTTACTGAGCACTGGTCTCAAACCTGCAATCCTCCTGTCTCAGCCTCACAGGTACCACTATGTAGTTTATTTTTTAAATGCTCCAACCCCCCCAAATAGATAAACAAATATGGCAACATATTAACAAGTATTAAATTTGGGTGATGGTTTATTTGGTGTGTGAGTGTGTGTGTGTGTGTGTGTGTGTGTGAGTGTGTTACTGGGGATGGAACCCAGGGGGCATTCTAACTCTGAGCTAAATAAGGCCTATTTTATTTTTTTTATTTCAAAACAGGGTCTCATTAAATTGCAGAGGGCCTCACTAACCTGCTGAGGCTGGCCACAAACCTGTAATCCTCCTGTCTCAGCCTCCCAAGTACTGGATTACAAGCGCGCACCGCCACAACCTGTCAAGTGATGGTTAATTGCCTTTGCCTTTACTTTTTGGGATGTTTTAAATTTTTCCCACTGAGTGTCAAAGAATAAGCTGGTGGCACATATATGTAATACCAGGGACTCTGGAGGCTGAGACAGGAGGATCACAAGTTTGAAGTCAGCCTGGGCAACTTAATAAGGTCCTTCCTCAAAAAAGAAAGGGCTGGGCAGGTAGCTCACTGGTAGAGCACCCCTGAGTTCAATACCCAGTACTTAAAAAAAGTAAGAAGTAAAATGAAAGTATACCAAGATACTGTATTTCACTTATCAGATGGGCAAAATCAAAGAATCTGATAAAATATGGTGTTGGCAAGGATAAATGGAACAGGGCATTCATATGTTATCGGAGAGAGCATACAGGGGGCAACCACTATGGAAGGCAATTTGGCAAGACCGTGAGAACTACAAAGGCACGTGCTTTTGGACACAGTGATTCTACTTCTAGGAATTGATCCTACAGATATACTTATTTAAAATTATGATATACTTATTAGTAAAATAATCTACATACAAGTTTATTTATTGCATTTTTTTTTTTTGGTGGTACTGGGGTTCCTGGAAGCCCTGCTACCTCCGGGCTACACTCCCAGACCTATTTTTACATTTTTATTTGGAAACAGGGTCTCCTAAGCCAGCGCGCGCGGCTGGCTTCGAACCTGCGCGATCCTCCTGTCTCTGCCTCCCAAGCGCGGGGATTACAAGCGTGCGCCACCACGCCCGGCTATTTATTGCATTTTTGAAGTAGCTAAAGACTGGAAACAACTACCGATAGGGGACTAGTTAAATTAAAATTAAATGTCCACACAATGGAACACTATACAACTGTGAAAAGGATGAGATGGCTGCCTTCCTGCTTTCTTTTCTCCCTCTCTGTCTTTCTCCCTCTCTTTCTTTTCTTGAGTCTTGCTACATTGCTGAAGGCTGTCCTCAAATCTGTGATCCTCCTGTCTCAGCCTCCCAGGTAATGGGATTATAGGAGTGTGTCATCATGCCCCCAGTATTTATATATTACTATGGAACAATTTCAAGATATATTGGATAAAAAAATTACAAAATGGTGTATAGTGTTTTTAAAGGCAGAATAAAACAATATAGATAATTTGTTTAGACATCCTTAAAAAATTCTTGGAAAGACACATAAGAAATAGTGAATACAGGTTGTATTAATATAGATTGTGAGAGTAAAACTTATTATTTGCCCTTGTATAGCTTTTAAGTTTCCCACCAAGTAGGTATATTACTTCTTCAAAACAGAAATACATTTTCCTCTTTTAAAGAGAATATTATAATATTTTTTCTCTCTCTTTGCAAGATAACGTAGCTCCTTTAGTGTTTCCTTGTCTTAGAGGTTTTTCACCAGGCAAACCCACAAGCACCTGAACCCTCTGAGCGCGGGAGGGGCGCGGGAGGGAGCGAGGGCGGAGGGCGCCTGCTCTCCCTGCACGTAGTGGGGTGGGGTGGGGGAGTGACGTCTGCAGGAGGGCAGGCGAGCGGGCGGCACCGCAGCCTCTGCCCACCAGCAGCCCCCTCAGTCTTGCTCCTTCCACACTCCCTGAGGGAGTTTAAAGCATAAACAAGCGGGGCATGGTGGGGCACACTTGGAATCCCAGTGCTTGGGAGGCTGAGACAGGAGGATCTCAGTACATGGACAACCTCAGCTACTTAGTGAGACCCTGATTCAAAATAACAATAGAGCTGGGGGGGGGTGAGTTGGCCCGGACCACCCTCCCCCCATGCCATTTTGGCATGGGGCTATAACTATTTTCTGTATTTCTATCTTTTTAATAAACTTCTTTAAATCTTCAATAATAATAATAATAGAGCTGGTGTTGTAGCTCAGAGTTCAATCCCTAGTCACACTCACACACACACACACACCACACACACACACACGATAGGGAGTAGTAGCCTAAATAATCAACAACAAGATGGTTTAATATTTCGGGTACATTAGTGAGGCCATCAAGAAGGTAAGGGAAGAATTGCAATGACGAGAAACAATATTATGATGCACTGTAAGCAAAAATCCAGGTTATCAAACCACAGGCATAATTTGATCCTAGTTTATAGACATAAGAACATAAAAAGCTAAAACCGGGTAGTAGGACTTATAGGTAACATTTGTTTTCATTTTGCTTTGCTATGTTTTCTAAAATTTCTGCAATGAGCATGTATTTTTTTTCAGAAACAAGATACAACAGATGCCATAAATAATAGGATGTAAAGTTCATAAACCCTGAGGAATAAATGACCAAACTAAGAAAAGCTAACCTCCTTGAGGAAGTCTTTTTTTTTTGGTGCCGAGGACTGAACCCAGGAGCATTCTACCTCTGAGCTACACTCCCAGCCCTTCTTATCTATTTATTAAAATCACTTAATCAATCTATCAATTTTTTGGAAACAGGGTCTCTCTAAGTTGCTGAGGCTGGACTCCAGCCTACCATCCTCCTGTCTAGCCTCCAGGTGCTGGGATTACACGTGCACCCTGCACCCTGCGGCAAGCCTGCATTTCGCACAGGCTCCTAGTGTGAAACTTTGGGTAAAACTAGAGACGAGCGGGGAAAACTGCTCCGTAGGAAATCCGTGGGGCATTAGCCTGGGCCTGGCCTGGGATCGGTCATCGCACCCGAGCCCTCTGCAGGTCCACAACTCGATATTTCTTGCCTCTTCATCCATGAAGCCAAGAGATTTGGGAATCAGAGTGAGCCATACTTTGGCTCCCATGAACTTGTGACGCACCTCAGTGACACAGAGACCAATCCGTTACAAACCTAGTAGAGGGAGAGGCCCTTGGGCCACATCACAAATGACGCTGGCAGCACAGAGGCCGCTGGTCCTGTATAACTAGTTTGGGGAGGAATTTCTCTTTCATCCAGTTAATTCCATCGCACTGAGATGCTCCCCTGTCCTGATGGTTTTATAAGCTAGAACTGCTTACTACAGATCTGAAAATACAAAATGCAGGAATAAAGCACATAAGACTGACTTGGAAAGTGATCAGAGTAACACCAGGAAGCCGGCGACTAGCTTGGGGTATATTCATGTAAAAGAAGACTAGAAAGCCATTAAAATGATAATTTGCTTCTGCATTGATGTGAAAATATATTTATAGTACATTGTGATAAATCCTAAAATTATAATGTTGTAGGTAACATTTTGCTGTTTATACCTATATTTTCATATATATATAAGCATTAAAATATCTATATGACAGATTAACAATGTCTCCAGCTTTTCTTTTTCTAATTTTTTCTATACTAAACATAGTTTTATTAATAAAAAATTAAAAGATATAAAAGTAATCCAGGTATGGTGGCACATACTTGTAATCCCAGTACTTGGGAGGCAGAGAGAATCTCAGATTCAAGGTCAGCCTTGGAAATTAAGTGAGACACAGCAATTTAGTGACACCCTGTCTCAAAATAAAAAAATAAAATAAAATAAAATAGGGCTGGGTTATCACTCAGAAGTAGAATGCCCCTGGATTTAGCCTCCAGTATCCCCCCAAAAAGACAAAAAAGTAATCATGTTATTTTTTTAATTAAATAGGGTCTTTATACATCACAGTAAAAGAAAACAGGCTATCATAGACTAGTTTAAATCAAATAGCTTGCCGGGTGTAGTGGCACATGCTTGTAATCCCAGTACTTGGGAGGCAGAGACAGGAGGATTGCAGGTTCACAGCCATCCTCAGCAAGTTAGTGAGTCTCTCAGAAGCTTAGTGAGGCCCTCCCCAACTTAGTGAGATCCAGTTTCCAAATAAAAAAATAAAATAGGGCTGCAGGTGTAGCTCAGAGGTAGAATGCCTCTGGCCTCTGGGTTCAATTCCCGGCACCCCTCCCACACACACAATAAGATTTAAAAATAAATCAAATAGCTTTTTTTTTGTACTGGGGATTGAACTCAGAGGCACTCTACCTCCAAGATATATCTCCAGCCCTAATTTATTCTTTATTTTGAAACAGTGTCTCACTAAGTTTCAGAAGTCCTCACAACTGCCAGCGAATCTTAGATCCTCCTGTCTCAGCCTCCCAAGCACCAGGATTACAAGTGTGCACCACCACACCCAGCTTTGGCTTTTATGTTTATAGAAGGCTAGTTTTGATCTGAGGTTTGAAGATGATAATGACTTTGAAACTGAAGAGAAGAAAGCAGAAGGGGTCTTGTTTAAAGCCTCGCAGGTGGCAACTGGCAAGTGTGTGTGCGTGTCTGCACGGGCGCGCACAGGGGCATGCGTGTTTCAGGGTGGGGATGAGAAACAGTTAACTGGTCGAGAGAAAAGGTGCTGGAGACAGTCTGGAAACTTGAACTTCATACTCCAAGTACAGAAGAGCCTGGTGGTTCTTGGGTAAAGCAGCACCTCCTAAGAGCCCTGGGTAAATGGGACTGGACAGGAGAAGCCAGGGAAACCAGCACAGAGGCAGCTGCAAAGGCCTCTGCTTGAGGCGACATATTGACTCCAGAAATGCAACGACAGGAGCTGATCTGAAAACACTGCAGAGCCAAGATCTGTTGGCCCCGGCAGGTGACAGTGCTGGAGGACGTAAGAGACAGGTGCAAAATCAAGGCTTTGATCAGAAAGGCTGACCAGGCTGGTGGTAGAAGGAAGAATAGGAATGGGTATCTTGGGTGAGGCACAAAGGAGGAGATAATGTAGAACTCGGGGTCATTCGGGTGGGCTGGAGCTGTACCCCAAACAGCACAGTGATGATTTCAAAACCCTGGGCCTGCGGTCCTGCCCAGCACTGCCTGATCACGTAGCCCTCCTCCTACATACAGGGAATGGACACCCCTCAGCCTGCTCATTTCACAGGTGGCCAGAAGGTCAACCAACACAGGTAGAACACCTGGAACACAGAGCCGCATAGAAACCCAGGCACTATCAGCACACTTGCTGACGAGAGAACACAGTCACTGGGTATGTGAGGCTTGGAAGCCAAGACGGCCCAGGATTCAGCCTCAGCTTGGGCAAGAATTTCTGGAGAGTCCACTGATTCACTAAAAAGGATCAATTCCCTTCGGTCTAGTCAGGACCAAAGTGCCACTGTTCGGGGTGAAGTGGCGCCTCACCGGCACTGTCCCATAGGTGGCTTCTTCTCAAGCTGTCAGAGCTGCAAGGCCTTGGGCATCATCTAGTTCAAGCCCCTGGTGTGCAGGGAGGAAGCAGAGGTCTCAAAGAACAGAAAAGTGGCTTGGCAGAGGTCACCCAACCCCAGCAGCAAAAGAAAAGAAGGATTCTCCTGCTGGATGGACCCACCCCACTACCCGGCTGGCCCAAGCCACCACCTCCTCTCTCCCAGACTTCTGTGCAGCCCCCTCATCTGCTGTCCCCATCAGAGTCAGAGTGATCATCAGAAACCCAGATCTACTCCATCACCTCCCTGCTAACTGCAGGCTTGGGAGCAGTTCCAGCCATCCAAGCCTCTCCTGATGGCTCCAGTCCTAAGCTTCAAGAACTCTCGGGGCATCAGCTCCTGCCCTCTGATCCTTCGACCTGCCAGTCTTTTGCAAATAGTTTCCTCAGCTCCCCCTTCGAGTTAGCTGAGGCTTCCTGCCAAGTCTTCAGACCATTTCCCACAGCCTTGCCAGCCTGTGCCCCTGGGACGGGCCTCCTGCCCATCCCTCTTCTCTCCACCACTGACCGAAGCTCTGACTCATCCTTTGGATGAAGTATACACCATAGCTTATGTTATAAAATCATATGGCTCCCAGGAAATCTAACACACATGTCATAGTATTATTGTGTGTGTGTGTGTGTGTGTGACAGACATGTGTGTAGTTATTTGATCTACCCCGCTTTCCCTAGAATGTAACGTGAGAGTCCCTGGATGATCTCGTTTCCAGTGTCTGAAGACCAAAGGCTGTGAAGGCAGAATGCGCCCAGAGACTCAGCTGCTACCAGCCTCCCTGTCACTCTCTCTCAGCGACACAATAAAAAGGAAAAAATGAACAAAGTGAACAGATGCTCTGAAAGCAACAGCCTTGGCTCCTCTTCAGCCAAGCAGCATGCAAGGGGCCCACAGGGAGCAGGAGGGTGTCGGCGCTCCCAGGAAGTCGGGTGGCAGAGCGCGTGTGCCCTTGGGAACGGAGCTGACAGCCCACAGGACTGTCCCAAAGATGGAGGAGCCATTAGCGTGGCTCACTCAGACTGTACGCCATGGGGAGGGAACAGAGCCTTATTATTAACCTTGGTGTATTAATATTTGATAAAGCATCTTCACGATGATAGATAACAGTCACCACTAGAAGGGGAAGAGCCTGGCTCTGCAGAGAGTTCTCAGAGAGAGAAAAACAGCTTTCCTCATCAGGAAGAGGGGACAACCGAAGAAGGTGCTATGTCCCAGACAGGGAGACTTGGCCTGGACCACAAAGCTTGGGCAGCCTGCTGGCCTCTCTTTGGGTTTACCTGCACAAGTAACAAGCAGGTTTGTCTATGCAGTGGCTTGTGTGGGGTGGGGGTGGGAACTATCTCATAACAGCTGACCTCTAAGAGAAAGCTGCTGATCCAAATTTTTATTTCTGACAAAATTCTTTTCATGTTAGAATGATTGCTGCTGCTGAGAGAGATACTTCCTTGAATAATTTATCTTTCTAATATACAGTCTCTAAACAAAACTCGAGTTTACAGTTTGAAATTTGAGGGAAAAAATTTTTTTGTGGTACTGGGGATCGAACCCAGGGGCATTCTATCTCCAAGCTGCATTTTCAGCCCTATTTTTTTATTCTTTATTTTGAAACAGGTCTCACTAAATTGTGGATGGTCTCATTAAGTAGCTGACGCTGGCTGCGAACCTGCGATCCTCCTGTCTCAGCCTCCCAAGTACTGGGATTACAAGCATGCACCATCACACCTGGCTTAGGAAAAAACATTTTTATCCTTCATTAATGACACTATTTCCGTGCTTACAGGTAGCTGGAGAGAGATGTGGGGCCATGAAGACCTGATGCCCTGGCGTCCAGCAGCTGCCTCTGAATCCACTGACTTAATAGGCTTCCAAGAAGCAGTGGGTTCTTGACTACTGCGGTGAAATCCTGCTCCCTGGAGGAAATCATTTCCCTCTGAACACAAAGTCCTTCCTAGGTCGCAGAGCCCCTGGGGTGAGGATGATCACGCAGGCACAGAGGAGGTAAGTGGCCCAAGGTGAGGCCAGGCATCTCTTGGGCTCTTTGACCTCCAAAGTCAGGGAGGGGCTGGTGCCTCCCTCTCTGGGGAGCTCCTGGGCAGCCAAGGAGGGTAGCCAGGGAGCAGTGGGCCTGAGGGCCACCATTCTGAAGCTCCAGTGGAATGCCTGCTGGCCACAGACCGAGGCACAGCAGGTCAGGAAGATGGTCAAGGTTCAAAGTGGCCGCAACTATGTGCTTCGGAGCTTGGGGCCGCAGATTGCAGAGACCTGCCTCCCTGTCGCGGTCTTTGGAATAAGGCTCCAGGAGATTGTGCAGTCAGGAAGCATGCCTCACACTTGAAGCATCCCCGGATCCTACTCTAAAGGCAAAATGCAGCAGGCCGTGCACTTGGTTTACAAGAAGGGCTCTGTCTAGCTTCTCCTTCAGTAACTGCTTAGTCAGACAATGAACAGGAGGAAGACTGGACAGAACCTGCCGCCCTCCTCCTCGCCTGGCCGTGCTCAGGAGGCTCTGGGCTGCTCTCTGCCCTGCAACCTTCGAGATGCCTCTGTGCACGGAGGAGCCGTAAATCACACAGCAGGCGGCACATGGGAGCTGTGTGTGCGGCAGCAGGCTGGGAGCCCAGAAGGGTGTGGGAGGCGAGAGAGGGGAGGGAGGCGAAGGCACAGGGATTCTCTTTGGGAGCATCTTTCTGTGGAACCCCAATGCCTCTCTCCCAGCTGGGCCACATCTGCTCCAAGGTGTCACTGGGGTACATAACCAGGCTCAGGAAGGGGTGCACAGGCAGGCAGGCACTTCCTGTGATGAGGAGAGAGTCTGGAGAGGCAGGCGTTGTGGCTGGCAAATCCCTGCAGCTTGCAGCACTCCACCCCTCATCTGGGCAGTCGCACTTGTCCATGGAGTGCCTCCCAGTACAAAACGGGGAAGGAGAGGAAATGGGCTTTGAGCCCCAGTGAGGGTGGCCCTGTGAGCCACTGGGAGCCATCCTATTCAAACAGGAAGGCTAGAACCTTCTGGAGGGATAGGACCTTGAACTTTTCTGCTGCTGACCTTCCTCTAATCCCTCAAAGCAGGTCCAAAATGCAGAAAGGAGCCAGAGGCAGGCTTGGATATAGAGTGGGAGGGCCCCCTGTCCAGGAGGAAGCTTTGGGGCCACCCACCACTCAACCGCAGCCAGAACCTGGTGTTAAGAAACGGAACCTGCTCGGGGATGTAAGGAAACTATCCTCACGGACCCTGGCACTCCCTTGCCATCGTAGATGGCAGATCCAGCCCCTCTGCACGTTTCTCCTCATCTCCTTCTTTGTATCAGGCAGGCAGTCCCTGTTTCAAATCGGGGTTATTCATTCTGGAGAGAGGTCAGGTTTTTATATGAGGGTGGAATAACCAGATGGTTTACTTGCTTAGGTCCAGGGAACAGTATGAAAGATTAAAAAGAGTATTTCCTTTAGAACTGAGAGGAAGTTGACTTTAGAAGCAGAAAAAATAAGAGTTCAGTTAGTGCAGTGGTCTTAGAAGATCACAGGTGATTGAGTGGAGGAAGAGTCAGAAGAGTTGTCAAGTCAGGAAGAACTTCTGACGAGGTCCAGCCTCCTCTGGTTTCTTGGGCCCCCTGTATCACCCAGATAGTTGATGGACACTAGCTAAGGTCCTGGGCTGGACGGCTCAAGACAGAGAGATAGAGATGCCTATCATGGAGCTTCATCCTCATGGGTGTAAGGTCTAGGGGTAATCTCCCTGATGCCTGCCTTTTTCTTCCAACCCAAGCCTCCCCAGGTGAAGGAGGAGAGGACGTTAAAAAGGAAGAAACGAGTCCTAGAACAGGGCAAGGTAACCAGGACAGACCAGCCTAGCGTGCTGACAGGAAGGGACCAAAGGTAGCGTCCACTTCCTAAAGCCTGGCTGGAAAGGCTGGCCCCACCTAGACTGCTCAGGCAGCCATGAAGACTGAAGAAACAGATATCAACAAGTGAACATTGGGAAACCGGGTGTGGCGGTGCACGCCTGTAATCCCAGTACTTGGGAGGCTGAGACAATAGGATTGCAGGTTTGTGGCCAGCCTCAGCAATTTAGTGAGACTCTCCTCCACTTAGTGAGATTCTGTTTCCTAGTAAAATAGGGCTGGGAGTATAGCTCAGAGGTAGAACATCCCTGAGTACAATCCCTTAGCAGAGGTCATGCTGAATGGACTTCCAGGAGAAAAAACAACTGCTTAGTATGTTTGTAAAAATCTTGAAACGGCCGGGCATGGTGGCGCACACTTGTAATCCCCATGCTTGGGAGGCAGAGACAGGAGGATCGTGCAGGTTCAAAGCCAGCTGCTCTGGCTTAAGAGACCCTGTTTCCAAATAAAAATATAAAAATAGGTCTGGGAGTGTAGCCCGGAGGTAGAAGGGCTTCCAGGAACCCCAGTACCACCAAAAAAAAAAAAAAAAAAAATCTTGAAAGGGGCCCAAACGAACATGTTCCCTTCTTAGCCACGCGTTCTTAAGCATAAGGGCAGGCAGGAGACTCCACGTTCTGCGGGAGTCCTCTCTCCAGGGCGGGACTAAGGTCCTTTGGTAGGGAAAATGCACCTTCGCTTTTGGTGAGGAATAGGTTCAGCCAGGCCCAGCCACAGCTGGTGGCGGCTCTTTCCTGATCCACCCAGGCTGATCATTACGGTTCTTGTGTGGTGCGCTCTTGCGCTTGCCTCTTCAATCCATCTCCGCCAGTTCCCCAGAGCTGGCTTCCACACCTACTGACCTGCTGGAGAGTCTCTGAGCCCTTGTGCCTGCCCGAATCACAGGCACACTCCCTTCCCAGCTCAGTGCTGCCTCCGCCACAGACCTTCCTACTCACCCCACATCTTCTCCCTTGCTCCCTTGCTGCTATTTAATTTAGGTGCCTTTCCCACACTTCTCTAATTCTACTCATGCTAATTAATTGTGAGCATAGTTCATTTTCCCCTAATAGATGATAAACTCCTTAGAGACAGCTGCTATATTGAATCCATCTCTGTAGTTCCCCCCTCTCCTTTCATGCCTGGCTAGGACTTTAGCTTTAAATTTAGTAGGAACATAATAAATAATTGTTAAAAATGGAATTTACCTTGGTTTCCTAAAAAAAAAAAGGAACAATATTTGTGAAGCAGACCAAACAGTGTTCGCACAGGACAGTATTACTCTTCATTCTATTTATTGCAACCTTGTGGAACATGGTACCCTCTCCATCTGTATCAACAGGGTCACCATAGCCAAATCCAGCCAGCGCACAGAAATAAAACAGACTGATGAAGCCAAGAGTTTCGGTTTAATTTGGTTATTTAAAGAGGTTAAAATTACATAAGTAAAAGCAAAGGCCCACTGCTATTACTTGTCCCCAAGAAAAGTCAACAAAGGATTTTGTGGGGTCAGGAAAGGAGGAGGTGATAAGAAGAAAGGGAGTTTCCTGTAAAGATCAGAACAAAAAAGGGTGATGGTGGGACTGGAGTGAGTTCCCTGTCAGGACAAGAGACATGAGACACTGCATTCCTTTGATGGAACAGGAAGCCCACATACTCCTGAGGTACAAGGAGGTTCCAGAGGGCCCTGGGGTCCTGGCCATGCCTGAGGTCAGCCAAAACACTGTTGTTCCTGAGAATGGAGTAGAGGGAGGCGAGGAGGAAGAAGAACCTCAAGTTAGGACTATAAAAGAAAGTAGGAGAATCACTCCAGAAGATGCTACTGAGAAAGGCTGTGCTCTTCTAACAAGGTAGAAGATGGGAAGGGTCAGTGATGGGGAATCATGTCCAATCACCTGGGCTCTTATTGGTGGAAACCCCCCTCCACACCACAACCTGTTTAACTCAAATTCTTTCTAATGGCTAAGGTCTTAGGGCCAGAATATAGTTACCCCTAGTCAAGTTCCAAGGAGAATAGTAACAAGGATTGGTGGGGAGAAAAAAAATTCCAAGAAACAGATCTCAGCCAGCAGGGGAAGGAGAAGCCATTTCTGATAGAGATGTAAGATATGCCCCCCCCACACACACACACACCACAGAGAGAAATCTATTATGAACCTGCTAAGTACAAATTTAATTCCAGTTTAAGAATAAGAGGTTGCAGAAAATCCTCCTTTCTGAGGCCCTGTGGGGAGGACATTATCTGGTCTCAATTTCCTATTGAATCGCTCTTTTCTTCTGGGACCATAGAGAGGACCACCATAATTCTGCTCTCCAAGCCCAGGCAGAAATTGATATGCATAGGAAGCCCCCGTACCTGCCCGGCCGTCTAGCCCTCAGACGCTCCTTGGCCCAGACTTTCTTATGCTCCTGACTTTGGCTGCAGGTCACTCCGGACAGAGGCAGAGGACAGAGCCTACCTGGCACCAACTCCAGCTCCCCCCTGCGGCTCAGAGGTGTCTGGGAGGAGGTGAGCTGCTGGGGGCAAGGTTTCTGGGACCTGTGCTCCCTCCCCAGCTGCACTGTCTCTCGGTCACTGACACTCTAGGGCTCGCCAGATACACACAGAGGCTTCACAGTAGTGGGGAGGGTGTGGACCCTGGGATGGGGAGCACCTCCTGTTAACCCTTGTGGCCCCGAGCAATACCTGCCAAGGCCTTGATCCGGGACCTCTCAAAGAGCCTGGCTGAGCTGTTGTCATTATCCAGCTCGTCGTCCGGGGCATCCCAGCGGGCGTTGATCCGGCTGTACGGTGGCTGGTTGCCCACGTTTTCAAACTCCGTGGCTGATGTCATGTCAGCAGGCTCTTCTCCGCGGCTATGCCTGCCTCAGTCTTCATGGAAGGGTCCCTAGGGGACAGCGACACAGTCAGGGTTAGCTCCCCATCCCCTCACACTTTTTCTCAGGGGAAACTTATTCGGAGCATCCAACAGGAATGCGTCCTGGCGGAAGCAGCGCACCATATCGTCTGCTGGGGCATGCTTCCTACCCGGGGTCTCTGGATCGTGCGTATGTTGTAAAATATTGCAGCAGCAAGCAGCAGCAGCAACAGTACCAGCGGCGGTGGCGGGGACGGAGACACAGAGCTGCATGCAGCAAGGGACAGGTTGGCCAGCAGGTGGAGACGTCAGTCACAGAGAGCCTGCTTCCTCCAAACCGCTGTCACCGCCCCAGCAAGCAGTGGGAGAGAGGGGCAGCTCTCTTAGGGGCCCAAGCCAGTGGGGGACAAGCTGGGAGGAGCAGCCCTTGTGGACTGAGGCCAGGAGCTAGCCTGGTGGAGCAGACATGGAAGCCGAGCAGAGGGGAGAAGCTGGAAGTTGGCTGAGGAATTAGGGCAGGCTGTGAGCCTTAAGCTGCGCTGATACCACAGCTGCCTGCGCCGGGGGTGGCTCCCCTCTCTGAGGATGCCCAAGCACCCTGAGCTCTTGCCCAGAAGCCAACAGTCAGAAAGCTGGGCTCTTGGTTTTGCCCTCTTTGAAGTTTTCCCGGCTGCTGGAACAAGGTCTCCTGTTGAATCCCCAGCCAGACAGCAGCCCAGAGTAGCCTGTGGTCCATCAAAGCCATCCTCACAAGGCGCCGAGGTGTGTGGAGAGGGAATCCCACAGACAGTGGAGCTGTGTGTCAGTGATCCATGCAGTGCGCCGGGCATCAAGAGCCCTCCCATGCCTGTCACTTACTGCGATCACTCATTCATTCATTCACAGTTAACTCAGATATGTACCAAGTCCAAAAGAGGAGGGGAACACTGTGCTAGGCAATTTTAAGACAAGAAGGGCCATGTCCTTATGGAGCTTATATTCTGGCAGGGCAAAGGGGCAATTCAATGAGCAATTACAAAGGTGTGCTGCCTGCCACGACTGGGGACACGGGGAGCTGGATGTCAGTAATCATTAAGGGAAGCTTGGAGGTGCCCAGAAGGGGCAAGCAGAAAGGGACAGGAGAGCCTTTAATCCCCAAAGGGAATAAATAGCAGGTGTAGAGTGGTGAAAGCGAGGTGAACAGGACGCCAAAGAACCTAGGAAGTAAACTCCTAGGGGAGTTTTAGCATGTGGGGTGACAGGGAGGGCCAGGGAGAAAAGCGAGGCAGGAGGCTGGGGGCCAGCTCGGTCTTGAACACGCTGGGCCTCTGGGGAGTGACTAGCTTCCTCCATCTGTAACTGCCATCTAGGCATCTCCCTGGGAGCTTATGGGACTCTGAGACCCCATAGGAGAGAAAAGGGGGCCGGGGTCTTCACATACAAGTGAGCACGGGGTGAGTGGCTGGGGAGGGGGACAGAGTGGCAGGCAATGACAAGGGTCAGAACCAGAGGGCTGTGAGTAAAGCACACACGTCACATTCTCACGCACACACAGGCTCACATCACAGACACAGCGACGGCCCACATGCAGAAGAGACGCAGCACCCTCGCCAGCCCGATAGGCGCTGCCACGCTGCAGCCCTTAATGTCCAGACTTTGGACTCTTTGCCCCTCAGCCTGATTAATCAATCCCACCACATCCCTTTGAGGTGAGACAGGAGCCAGAATTATCCCTCCTAATTGCACCAGACAGAAAATGGAGCTAACACAGGATGAGCCCTCCCCACGCCCAAGGTCATCTAGGGAATTATTGCTCTGGCTTAGACCGAAGGCCCAACTGCAGCCCAGCCTATCTCCTTTGGCTGGACAGGCTTTAGGGCAGCAGGTGAGGAAAGATGATGGCCCATGGGGACCAGGGCTGGGCAAAGGTGTTTGCCACTTGGGGGAAAGGAAAGAGTAAAGTGGGGGAGCCAGTCATCACCCGGGACACAGTATGTGCTACCGTGCCAGGCCTGTGCCCGGGACCACCTTGTCCCCATGAACAGCCTGTCCTCCACACATGGACATACTGCTTCCAGGGCTGAGATTTCCCATTCAACTGGCTGAACAAAGGCAGCTGGGGAGGACTCTTCACTCCCCAGCTTCCCCCAGTTCCCTTAAGGGGAACTACCACTGGCCTGGAGGGAAACCCTCAGGCTGACCACCTCTGCAGGGCCACACTCCAGCCCAGCAGCCCCTGGAAGGGCCAAGCTGCCAGACACAGGAGGCGAGAGATCAGCCCCTGAGCACAGGAGGTAACCAGACCCTGGCTCGCTCTCTCTCTCTCTTCATCCTGGGCTATTTTTAAGAGTGTCCGAGAGAGGCCCAGGCTCTGGGGCCAGGGAGTGAGATTACCTTAGCCATGGCTCCGTAAATAAGTCTGCCCCAGAAAGATGAGCCCGAGCCGGCAGACCAGCAGAACCGGCGTTCAAGGCAAGATTGATGGCCCCGGGTGCAGAAAAGCCGCGACTCTACCGCAATTCATCCTGCTTAAAAACGCCATCCTTCCTGCGACTGCGGCTCGGGGGAGGCACAGCCAGCAGCCGCTCCGCCAGGACCGTGAAAAAACATGTGTGTGTTTAAATACACGAATCTACTTGGTCTGTTTCTTTGTTTTTGAAAGGGTCAGTCCTGAAGACAAGCACCAAGGAGAGAAGAGTCAGAATTGAAATGGGGAGGGGGGTTCTTCTCCTCTGCCCCCCCCCCATGGCCCCTGCTCAGATGGCATTTCACCAGAGTCAGGTATGTGTGGGGTGGGGGGCAGTGTACTCTGGCAAGGAAGCTCCCGGATGAGCAGGTATGAGAGGCAGAAGGAAAGAATAATAAGAAAATAGGAAAGTTACAGCTAGTCATTCCAGAAAGCAAACCTCCAAAATGTGCCTGAAACCAGATTCAACCCAGTGCTCCCTCGGTGTCACCTGCATCCATTTCCATTACTGTCACAATGGCCCTTCAAAGGCCTGACTCTAAAGAAACCACTGGGACTAAAGAAGTTGTAGGGGAACACCCGCTTAAATGAGGAGCCCTGGAAATGACATTCGAGTTGATACCTGGGGGGAACTTGGAGATGAGGTGATCTGGTCACAATTTTAAGGAAATAAGTGACCGGTGGCTCTTGAGAGGCCCTCCACGAGTCACGGAGGAACGCAAGTACACAGCTAAAATTAGACCTCATGCCCCTGTCAAGCTCAAGAGAAAATGGGATATAAGTCGTTCCTGGTCTATTCATGCCTCCAATTTAGAAGTCCTCTTCTTAAGCCTTTGACCCTTTGTCAAAGTGTAGGTGAGTCTGCCCTGGTCCGTGTGACTCTGGGCCCAGAACAGTCTGCCTGCGCCGCCCATCAGCCGGCCTGGCTAGCAGCTGGGCAGTGCCGTGTTCAGTCACCATTACCTGTGAGTTCCTGTCAGCCCCTGTCCCCAGGTTATATTTTGAGAGAGATGGGTCACTAGAAACACTGCTCAGTACTGAAAATCTAGGGACGCCTACTTGGTAAAACGCCTACTTGCATGAATGATGCAACCCACAGCTCCGCCTTCACATACACCCGGGATCCTACCTGCCACTAGACTGGCAGTAGTGTCCGGCTTTGGAATCTCAACTGAATGTGCGGCGTCCAGTTCAGCCCAATGTGCTCAGCGAATGTGTGACCACAGGGTGGCAGCGAGAAGAGGAAGTGGGGGGCGCCCCCTGCAGTGATCCACTTCTGGGCTCAACTAGGTCTAGGTCAATCCTGCCCAGAGCCCTAGAAATGAGATGCTCTTCTCTTCTCTCCCAGCTCTGCTTCACCCCCCAAAGTAATCAGCATCCCTTTCTCTTCCCTGGGCCACACAAAAGTGACAAGCAGCAAAGCACAGATCTGCATCAGGCCCGGGAAGTGAGAGCCATTCTGCCATGCCACTGCCCCTTGGTGGGCCCAGGGGAGGGCCAATGCAACAGGTGCACACTGACTTCCTTCAACAGAATTCAAACCGGTTCTCTCCCTCCCTTTCTTCCTTTCTCTTCAAAATAAAATTTTAAAAGCTGGGCATAGTGGTCCACGCTTATAATCACCGCGCCTGGGAGGCGGAGACAGGAGGATCGCATGGGTTCGAAGCTAGCCTCGCTGGCTTAAGAGACCCTGTTTCCAAAAATATATTTAAATAGGTCTGGGAGTGTAGCCCAGAGGTAGAGGGGTTTCCAGGAACCGCAGTACCACCAAAAATAAATAAATAAATAAATAAATAAATAAATAAATATGATCGGTGGCTCTCAAGCGGCCCTCCATGACCTCACACCCCCACTGAGTTGTGGAGGACCTTGCTAAGTTGCTGAGGCTGGCCTTGAGCCCATGATCCTCCTGTCTCAGCATCCCAAGTACTGGGGTTACTAGTGTGTGCCACCACACCTGGCTGTTTACTTTCTATCTGGGGGCTCTCCCCTCTCGCTCTCTTTTCTAGGTTACCCTGCTACTTATCCTACCCTGACCTGGCTTTTAAGCTGGTTTGTTACTATGGCAACCCAAGTCAGGACCTTCAATCCTGAAGTTCCCATGGTGGCTTTCCTGCCAGTGCATCACAAATGAGGAAACATCCCCCTCCACTTCCTCTAGTCATAGTGTGATTGCATATTCACAGACACAAGAAAGAGCAGTCAGATACATAAACACACACACGCTCACTAAAACAGAATGAGAACCAATGAGATGTCCCCAATCTGTCTGCAGCCCTAACCCCCTTCCCACCCTAAGCTCTAGTGTGATGCCTTCATCCATCGACCAGACATCTACACCTAGAAATTACAGCTCAGTCTTAACGTGGCTAGGACTGAGCATATGGCTTTCAGGATGGGAGAACAGGGGAGTTTTAGCACGTGGGGTGACAGGGAGGCCCAGGTAAGCATGCCACCTGTGGCCTTTCCAGCTGTTGGACACTGCCAACTGAGCCTGGACAGCTGTTCCTCCTCCCCAGAGCACACTCTGCTCCTCTGCATCCTGTGGCTCCCCTCCCAACTCAGCCCGGCTATTAGTCCATCAGCGACAAGGTGTCCTCTAGGATTCTTCCAGCCCTGAGATTCCTGTCTATGGTTCCACCATCAAAGATCCCCGTGCAATTGCAATATCCTGGTCATTCTCGCCCGCTGCTGTTTGGTGAGGCCTTTCCCACACCCTTCTGCTCCCGTTTCCATCACCAGGCAGGGCAGGGGCTTTGGGCCCACATGCCCCAGCTTGTCCACTTGTATCATGGAAAAATCCCCTACTAAGAGCTGGCTCCAGTTATGCTGCAGCTGCTGGCTGGGGTGGGGAGGCTGAGAGCATGGCTCCAACAGTTCTTACAGGGATCTGGCTGGGAGCAGGTGCTGCTTATCTCTGGTAGAGGGATGGGCTCATCAGTCCTTTTTTTTTTTTTTTGGTACTAGAGATGGAACCCAGGGACTTTCTGCCTCCGGGCTACACTCCTTTATATTTTATTTGGAAACAGAGTCCCACTAAGTTGCTGAAAGCCTCACTAAGTAGCTGAGGCTGGCTTCGAACTTGTGCGATCCTCCGGTCTCAGCCTCCCAGTTTCTCACTTGGAATTACAAGCGTGAGCCACCACGTCCAGCTCCAGCCTTCTGTCTTAACAGCAGCCTCTCTCAGCACCTCACATCCTGCTCAGAGGCAAATGCCCACCGGAAATAATAAAAGTCAGGAGGAGAGATGCTATTCCTACATATGGGTTGAGTATCCCTAATCCGAAAATTCAAAATCTTAATTGTTCCAAAATCTGAATCTTTTTGAGTGCTGACATGGTACCACAGGTGACCTCATGTGATGGGTCATGGTCACAACTCAGGCCCCCAAGAACATTGTATAAAATTATCTTTAGGCTTTGTGCATAAAATATATAGCATAAATGAATTTCATGTTTAGACTTGGGTCCTATTCCTAAGGTAAGTCATTATGTATGTACAAATATTCCAAAATCTGGGGAAAAAGAATCCAGAAC
Organism: Muscardinus avellanarius; assembly: GCF_963383645.1. NCBI lineage: Eukaryota > Metazoa > Chordata > Mammalia > Rodentia > Gliridae > Muscardinus > Muscardinus avellanarius. The sequence continues at coordinate 69,769,077 of NC_137798.1, forward strand.
ACTTCCAGTCCTAAATATCTTGGATAAGGGATACACAGCCTATATTTAGCTTTCGGAGACTATCCTCTGTTGAGATTCCTGGGATCCATGTTTACATTTACAGAAATCTATCACTACCCGGTCCTACTTCTTATCTCTCCTCACTCACTTCTTGTAAGATAAACACAGGACTCCTCTCCCACAATAAGCAACATTTTATGGTAGTTGAATTGCAAAGTAGAATGCCCTCTCTCTCTTCTTCCATGAGGACTTTCCCTCATCCCCATACTGACTTCTCTGTTCTGTGCAAGATAGTAAAATCTTTATATTGTAGTGAGATCTCAACACTATAAGTGATCTAGAATAGGCTGAAACAGTTAAATTTTTTTTTCCAATACTGGGGATTGAACCCAGGGGCATTCTACTTCCAAGCTACACCCCCAGCCCTATTTTTTATTCTTTATTTTGAAACAGGGTCTCACTAAGTTGCAGGGGGCCTTACTAAGGCTGGCCTTACTGAGGCTGGCCGAGAACCCGGATCCTCCTGTCTCAGCCTTCCAAGTACTGGGATTACAAGCACACGCCACCATGCCCAGCTCTGAAACAGTTAATTTGAAACACTCATTGAAATGATATTTCTAATGAAAGAACTGATTCAGAAAAAAAAATCATCAAAAAATAAAACCATTAGCTAGCACACTGGTGGGGATACTGTACAAGGGAAGGATCAAGTTTTCAACGCCTGAATTCACTAAAGAATCTTAGCATCTCCCAAAACAGGACAACCGGGCTCTGTGTGCCTTCTGATATGACGCAACATGAAGGACATTATGACCCATGACATTCCTGCCCCAAATGTGGGACCTCAATAGGATTTAGTCTTTAAAACTCTAACCATTTTCAGGAACTATAAGAAATGCAAAGACAAGCCGGATGTGGCGAGGCACACCTATAGTCCTAGTACTAGGGAGAATGAGACAGGAGGGTCGTAGGTTCAAGGCCAGCCTCAGCAACCTAATAAGACTCTGTTTCCAAATAAAAAGTAAAAAGAGCTGGAGCTCAGAGGTAGAATGTGCCTAGATTCAATCCCCAGCACCAAAAAAAAAAAAAAAAAAAAAAAGGAAAAGCAATGGAGAGACAAGTTAAATGACAACATCAGGGAGCAAAGAGACAAACCCAGAATATAAGGCATTCTGTAGACACCCAGCTCAGTTTCTTCAAGTCAATGATACTAAAACAAATGGATGAAACAGAGGCCGGGAACGGACGTCTGTACACTGTGAGACAGACACTCAGGAGCTGTGGTGACAGAATGTAATGTGTACCTTCTTTGGCTCTTGATTTAAAAGCGACTCAAGACACATTTTTGAGATAATGAGGGATATCTGAATGATAGACTCAGTACTGGATGGTAATCAGGAATTATAGTCAGTTGTGTTGGGTGTGATAATTTCATTATGATTATGGAAGAAAAATGAGCACAGTATATTTCTTTAATGATGCTGAAGAGTATAGTGGTGGGTGTGACATGATGTCTCAGATTTGCTTACGTGTCCTTCAGCAAAGTAGGAAGCAGATAAAATAAATGAAACATCCCTAACAGATGACCTGGGGAGCGATATATGGGGGTTAATGATAGTATCCTACTTATGCTTGAAATTTGTATAAGACAACTTTTGATAAAGTTTACACTTAATAATAAATTAAGTTCACAAAACACGCACAACTATAATAGCAGTATTTGGGAGGGCAGCCTCCAAAACTTAGCGAGGCTCACGGTGACTTAGTGAGACTGTTTCCAAACAAAAAATAAAATAGGGCTTTGCATGTAGCTCCGAGGTAGAATGCCCTTGGGTTCAATCCCCAACACTGTGAATGAATTAATTAAAAAAACACATTATTTGACTCTTATCCATGAAGGATACATTCTAAGATTCTTAATGGATGCTTAAAACTGCAGATAGTCCAAACCCTATGTATATTCCCAAAACATACCTACCTACAATAAAGTTTAATTTACAAATTAATATAGTAATAAATCAATATAACAGAGAATAAAACTATCATAGCCATATGCCGTCATAAAATCACCAGCATCATTGCTCCTGTGCTTTGGTGCCACTAAGCAAAATAAGGGTTACTTAAAAACAGCACTGTGGCCGGGCGTGGTGGCACACGCTTTTAATCCCCTGCTTGGGAGGCAGAGACAGGAGGATCGCGCAGGTTTGAAGCCAGCCACACATGCTGGCTTAGGAGACCCTGTTTCCAAATAAAAATGTAAAAATAGGTCTGGGAGTGTAGCCCGGAGGTAGAAAGGCTTCCAGGAACCACCAAAAAAAAAAAAAAAAACCAGTACTGTGATGTCACAAGGGCCAGTTTTATAACTGAGTCACTACCAAATGACTAATGTGTGGGTAGCATATAGAGTGTGGACACACTATATCAAGGATGATTGCTATCCAAGATGGGTTAGAGCAAGAAGGTGCAAAATTTCATCATGCTTTTCAAAATGGTGTGAAATTTAAAAATTATGAATTGTTCATTTCTGAAAGTCTCCATTTAACATTTTCAGACTGAGCTGAGCATGGTGGCACACTCTTGTAATCCCAGTACTTAGGGAGGATAAGACTGGAAATCAAGATCTGAGGCCAGCCTCAGGAACTTAGTGAGAACCCCAGCAACTTAACAAGACCCTGTTTCAAAATTTAAAGCATTTAAAAAGAGGATGGGGGCATAGTTTGGAGGTGGATTAACCCTGAGTTCAATCCCCAGCACCTACACATTTTTTTTTCAGACTGTGGTATCCATGGGTCACTAAAACCATGAGAAGTGATACCATGGATAAGGGGGACTATGAACAGCCAGCCATATGCTCTGGCTACAGGTGAAACTTAGAATAAAAGTCAGTTCCTTACCATGGCCCTAACACCCAGCATGGTCTGGCTTCTGCCTCCCTTTCCAAGCTCATCTTCCCACCCTCGTGACATGCAACCTGCAAGTTTTCTTTAAGTTTTTCAAATTTGTCATTTCTTTCTCCATCCAGGGGATGAGTGTGCCCTCTGCTTCCAAGAGGGGACGTCCTGGAGCATCCTTGTGTGTCTGGCTCCTTCTCACTCCTCCGCTCTTGAGATAGCACTTCCTGTCCTCCCTGGGCTTCCTCCCCAAGGCAGGTCCCCTTGTATCCTTGGTCTCAGCACTCTGCTCAGCTCCACAGCCCTTAACATAACTGTACTTGTTCATGCCTCTGTTGGCTTACTTTCTCCCCCCTTTTCCTCTTCTTGACTATGGTATAGGCTCTTTGTAGGCAGTAGCCATGCTCATCTTATTCATGACTATATCATAAATACAATAATGCTATATTGTGCCTAGGACATAGCAGATGTTTAATAAATATCCTCCTCCTAGAGACTTAATCTCAAACTCTGGGTCCTCTTTAAATTTTTTTTTAATTGGTACATTGTAGTCATACAACTTAATGAGGTACCAGATGGTAGAGGTATACACGCACACATCACTCATTTAGCTCTTCTTGCGCCTCTTTAAGCCCGGTTCCCACAATGTTCCTGGACCAACACACTCACTTCTCCAGTTATCCCATTATGTGAACCTAGCGCTCCCTCAGAATCTACTCGTCACCAAGGCCAGTCATTATTCCTCTGGAAAGCATCTTTTATCATCTTTTATCACCACTCTCTGCCTAGCCTTGTGCAACGGTCCGCTGGGTCCCATGCTGAGCCCTTTTAATCACCCCTGCATAACCCTCGTCTGTAAGCTTCCAGCAACGCAGTCTAACCTGAAGCTACCCTACCCAGAGATGAACTCATACTCTCCTTTATGCTGTATTATTCTTTACTGCATCGTGGATACAAGACTGTTGTGCTGTGCCTAGGACATATACATGCTCAATTAATGTCATCTTTCTCGTAGATATCTGATCTTAGATTCTGGAGCCAGGGTGTCCATACCGTGGTCCTCATCATGTGTCATATGCTTGCACAACTTTATTTGTGCCATATCCCATACACTGAAAATTTGCCATCTCTCCCTCCTCTCCCACTTTAAAACAAATACAATTTTCAACATTTAGAAACACAATTTTTTCAGAATCTGATAAGGCAACCTTTTCCCTCCTATCCCACTCCATGGATCCCCTTCTGCCTCTATGTCCAAATGGAGGGTACAGTCAAGATGGGGTCAGAGAAAGCTGGTGAGGCCCATGCACCAGCTCCCCGGAACCCCAGCCTTGTTACCAGGTGAGGCCAGGTCTCCCCAGTCTTTCCTCTGCCCATCCCTTAAATCCTGGGAAGAAGATGAATGTTTAGGCTTTTCTCCCTTTTGTCTTCATTTGAATCTGCTTAAATTCTATCTAAAATAAATCTCCTTGTGATCGTCTCTCTCCTCCCTCTAAGAGCCAAGCATTTTGTTATTGTTGTATTTTTTGTGGTTTTTTTTTTTGTGTGTGGGTATATATGTGTGTGTGTGTGTGTGGAGGGGGTATTGGAGATGGAACCCAGGGTCATTCTATCTCCAAGCTACACCCCCCGGCCCTATTTTTTATTTTTATTTTGAAACAGGGTCTCACTGAGTTGCAAAGAGCCTCACTAAGTAGCTGAGGCTGTCTGGGAAACAATCCCCCTGTCTCAGCCTTCCAAATGCTGGGATTACAAGCGTGTGCCAACATACCCGGCTTCAGAGCCAAGCTTCTTGACAAAGTTGCCATGGACATAAACAGGGAATTTACAGAAGAGGAAAACCAAATGGCTAAAATCCTAGGAAAAAAACATTTAAGCTTGTTAGTGACCTGATAAAGGTGGTTCAAAATAGAGAGATGTTGCAGGCATGCCTTCCAAGCTGGAGAATGCCGGATGTAGATGGTGGTGAGGAGAGAGTGCACTTCGTGTCCTAGGGCGCTGGTGCGGACTGGCCTTGTGTGGTGCCAGCTGCCTGAAATGGGGCTTAAAATTGTGTGCTGAAAAAATGGATGAGAACTGAGAAATGCAAAGCTCTGTTCTATAAGAGCGGCGTCTACCAAGAGCTTTTAGAGGCTAGTCTGCAGATTGACGTACCAAGGTGGCTGGAAATGGGACAAGTGGTGGTGGGGCCAAGGCTTCCTCATCAGTGCCCTGACATTATTACCGTTGCCTCGGCTGCCTCGACCACACACTCCCAGCCTCCTCCTCCTTGTGGCTGGACTGTGTGAGAGAAGGGACGGGCAGTGGCATCGGGGGCCCCCACTCCTATGAATCTCTACGCATCCTGACAACCCTCACAGCAGCTCTGACTCAACCCCCGCCTCGACATCCGCACCCACGAATCCGACGATCACAGCAGCCTCGAAGCCCGGACTCTTTGCCGAGAAGTCTTTCATGTTTCTTTTCTCGCATCGCAGACATGTCAGTCCCAGATAGGTTTCTAGCCCGACATCGCTGACACACAAACGAAAAGAGCTATTTTTAAAAGCCTAACCTATAAATAATATATAAGTTAAGGGTGCCAATTTAGTTATTCATTCATGTTGGAGCTTTTATAATAATGAAAGTTCATTTTTTAAAAGTTGTTTGGCCTTCAAGGACTCCTAAGGGAACAGGCGCTGGCCAAGGGATTTTCCCATCACCGGCCAGGGAGCAGAGCCTGACTGCGTGGGGCATCCTCTGCGGACGCCTGGGAGGGTGCCCACAAGGAACAGCGGCTCCAGCCCTGGGCAGAGGCGAGCGCAGCCTCCTCAGGCCTGGCAGAGTCAAGGCCGGCTGGGCCTGTCTCCCGGCCAGCTGGTACCCTGCAGGGAGGGCACCGCTTGGCCACTGGGGTCTACGCAGCCCCTTTCCCAGGCACCACTAATGGGGAAGCTCCAGCTGCTGTCTCATGCAGTCACGCAGCTGCCCAGTCTGCAGGAGAGCCTCTCGGCCCTTGTGGGAAGGGAGCCTAGAATGTATTAAGACCTTTATTCATATTGCCCTATTTAAAGCACACCCATACTTGCAAATTGTTATATATCACTAGTGCTGTTATTGCTTTTATGGTTATCTCAGCCTGTCAAAGAGAAGACCCAGGTTGTGCTGGGTGGTATGCCCACCTGATACTTGAGAGACTGAGAGAAATACAAGTCTGAGGCCAGTCTGGGCTACTTTGTGATATCCTGTCTCAAAAATAAATAAATAAACAAATAAATAAATAAGTAAAAGGTTAAGGGTATAGCTCAGTGGTAAAGTACTCCTAGTTCAATCCCCTGTACCAAAAAAAACCCCAAAAAAACCTAGGTTACAATCTTGACTCACATAGTCAGTAGCTGTTTATCCTTCTATAGGTCACTTGACCACCCTGTACCTCAGTTTCCCTGTGCTTCTGTGGCAGAGATGGCTTGGCCTATTGTATGCACACGTACTCTTCCTGCACTCACAGCTCTGATACATTTTTCATTTTCCCTGTGGGTGAGGCTGCATGAGCAGTGACATGTACCACTTCAAAGCTGCAGCCATAAAAACCCTCCCCATCATCCTCTATTCTTTCCCTTGAGTTCCTAAAACCTAAAGGGCCTGGCCACAGGACAGAAGGAATGACTTCCCAATGACTATGGGTAGCAGAGCTTCCCCCTCAGTTCACTTGTCCATGATGTGAGCAAGATATTTCATTTTTCAGCTCTCTATTAGAGTAGGTAGGGCACCTAATTAGTTCAGTCTCCACCTACCATATAAAGTTGCTATAAAGATGACATGATGTGTACCGTACTATTATTTACAAATAGCATACAGTATCTCTTGGTATCAAGTTTCTGAGTTTGGTCAATGGACTCTAATGGCAAGAAAGAAATAATATCGTAGAAGGAGCTTGTTGTCATTACCCATTATCCCTCCATGGCCCTCCTTCCCGTCCACCCTTTCCTCAAGCATCCATCTTCTCCTAACCTACCTGGATGCAGGTTCCTTTCCTAACTGGAGCAACCCAAGAAGCTCCTTTCTCAGACCTTCCAGCCTTCCCCACTTCCAAGCAAAATTGACTTTGACAACCTAATTCTCTCATTGTAAGCTCCTCAAATGGAAGGAGGCCATTTTCATCTTGGAGATCCAGCAGTGCCTTCCACCTGGTAGGTGCTCAATTAGTACATGTTAATTAGGAGAAATAGATACAAGTACCTACGTCCCCCATGGGACACATGAACAAGACCTTGTAGATATAGAGTACCCTACTCCAAGGACTGAACAGAGGGATGCAGTAGGGGCAGGTGTGGAGCCACACCAGGCTGGTGGGTGGGAAACAGTTGGACGGGCTACTGAGAATCTTCAAATCATGCAAAAGCAGCAATTACCCATGGCATCTACAGAGAAGGACATTTCTGCTCTCTGAAAGGTATAGATATCTCAGTGTACAACCTGTTCTGGGAGACCGACTCTGGTAATAAAGAATGTGGACAGAATTATACTTACACCTCGGCCTCACTACTGACCTGTCAATAACCAAAAGCTCTTATGAATTTTCCAACCCTATTCTAGCATCTTGTATTTGAGTTCATAGCCAAGACAGGCACAAGTAGGTTGTCACTGTTTATTCATGAATTTGACAAATGTTTACTGAACAATAGCACCCCCAAAACCCACAAAATACTTGGCTACACTGATGAAATAGGTCAAAGATCTAAATAAATAGATACGCCATGCCTAGGGATTGGAAGATTCAAAATTGTTGAGATGTTAATTCTCCCAGACTGATCTATAAATCCAATGTGATGTGCCAATCAAAATTCTGATAGGATTTTTGGTAGAAATCAATAACCTGATTTTTAAATTTCCATAAAAATTTTAAAAAAGAATAACAAAAAATGTTTTGAAAAAAAAAAAAAGCCTGTCTCATTGGCACACACCTATAAACCCAGGGAGGGGAGGCTGAGACAAAAAAGGATTGCAGGTTTGAGTTCAGCAGCACATAGTAATTTATCAAGACCCTGTTTCAAAATTAAACATAAAAATAGGGCTGGGTTATAGCTCAGAGGTAGAACACTCTGGGCTCAATCCCCAGTATCCTCCACAACCCCCACGTACATACAAAAGAGAGACAGAAAGAAGAAAACTGGAGGACTCATGTTACCTGATTTCAAAACATACCACAGAGCTACAGTCCTTATTATGATGGAGTTGACAAAAGGGCACAGATGCACACAAATGGAATAGAACAGAATCTAGACATGGACTGATGTATGTGCTCAACTGATTTCCAACAGAGGTACAAAAGCTGCTGAATGGAGAAAGGATAGTTAAAATAGTGCTGGAGAGACTGAGCATCTATATGCAAAACCAGGAAAAACTGGCCCAAACCTCACGCTGTACACAAAAATTAACTCAAAATAAATTACAGATTCAGCCGGGCGTGGTAGCGCACACTTGTCATCCCCGCGCTTGGGAGGCGGAGACAGGAGGATCGTGCAGGTTCGAAGCCAGCCGCGCTGGCTTACAAGACTTTTTTCCAAATAAAAAAGTATAAAAAATAATAGGACCGGGAGTGTAACCTGAGGCAGAAGGGTTTCCAGGAACTCCAGTACCATAAATAAATAAATAAATAAATAAATAAATAAATAAATAGATTTAAATGTGAAATCTATAACTATAAACCTTCTAAAAAAGAAAGGGAAAAATGAGAGGTTTTGAGTTAAGCAAATATTTTAGACAAACACCAAAAGCACAATCCATACAAGATGATAGTTCACAAAAGAAAACTTTTTTTTTTTTGCGATACTGGGGATGCAACCCAGAGGCATTCTACCTCCAGGTACACACCCAGCCTATCTTTTTATTCTTTGTTTTGAAACAGAGTCTCACTGAGTTGCAAAGGGCCTCACTGAGGCTGTCCTCGAACTGTAATTCTCTCGTCTCAGCCTCCCAAATGCTGGGATTACAAGCGTGCGCCACCACACCCAGCTAGAAAACTTTAATAAGTTGGACCTCCAAAACTAAACACATATGCTCTTCAAAAGACATTGCTAAGAGAATGAAAATACAAGTGGTAGACTAGGAGAAATATTTGCAAAACATGTATCTGATAAAGGACTTGTATCTGGAGTGCAAAAAACTCTAAAAACTCATTAACATGACAACAAAACCTCAATTTAAAATGCGTAACAGATTTATACAGATGCTTCACCAAAAAAGCAAATAAGCATCTAAAAAGATAATCAACAGCCGGGCGTGGTGGCGCACGCCTATAATCCCAGCATTCAGAGGCTAAGACCAGAGGATCACAGTTCATGGACAGCCTCAGCAACTTAGTGAGGCCCTCTGCAACTTAGTGAGACCCTGTTTCAAAATAAAGAATAAAAAAATAGGGCAGAGGGTGTAGCTCGGAGGTCGAATGCCCCTGGGTTCCATCCCCAAACTTACAAAAAATAAAATAAAATAAAATAAAAAGATAATCATTTGTCATTAGAGACTTGCAAATTAAAAACACAATGAAATACCACTATATACCTTTAAAAATCCTGACAATTTAACGAGTATTGATCAGGTTACCAAGAAACTGGAACTCCCATACAGTGCTTGTGGAAATACAAAATAGGCCACTTTGGAAAACAGTCTGGCAATTTCTTATAAAATTAAACTTATAAAATTATAAAATTAATGTTTACTATATGGCCCAACAATCCACTTCTACATGTTTACACAAGAGAAATGAAGACATATATTCATACAAAAACCTCTAAGGAAAGACAGGCATGGCGGCCCATGCCTGTCATCCCATTTCTTGAGAGACTGAGACAAGAGGATCACAGGTTCATGGACAGCCTCAGAAACTTAGGGAGGCCCTCTGCAACTTAGTGAGACCCTGTTTCCAAATAATAAAATAAAAAGGGCTGAGGACGTAGCTCAGAGGTAGAATGCCCCTGGGTTCAACCCCCAGTACCAAAACAAACAAACAAAAAAACAAACAAACAGCTTCTATGCAAATATTTATAGTGGCTTTCTTTATACTGACCTAAAATTGGAAACAACCTAAATAAATGTTCAACTGGTGAATAAATAAACCAATTGTGATATATCCAGAAAATGGAACATTACTCAACGATCAAAAGGAAAGACTTGATATATAACATCATGGATGAGGTGACTCAATTTATATGACGTTCTGGAAAAGGCAAAATGATAGGGACAGAAAACAGGGCAGTGGTTGTCAAGGGGTGGGCTTGCAGAAAGGGGCTGACAAGGAAGCATGAGGGAGTTCTGAGGAGCGATTGGGTGGGGATTATGCAACAACACATATTTATTAAAATCTAAAGAAATGTACACTGAGAAGGATGAATTTTATTGCATATAAATCATACAAAAGATCTACAAATAAAATAATAAAACTAAAAATATAAGTAAAAAACTAAAAATAACTTATGGAACACCCACTACCTGGCAGGCCCATTGTTACTATCTGCTCTGAGAATAATAATGCAGAATAATTACAATTAGTTTTTCAGTAAGGTGAGGGTTTTCTCAGGTGAGGTTCTGAAATTAAGGATATAATTATGGTATAGAAATGAATTCGGCTGTCAGGCTGCCTAAGACATAGTATAAATGATGATAGAATAAGACAGAACTGTGCCAGCGTCCAAGGAGAGGCATTAAGTGCCATGGGATCGCAGAGGCAGAAAAGAACACTTAAAGCTAGAGAAGTCTTTGTGGAAGGAACAGTTGATAACAGGGAGTGATGGTTTTTTATTATGCAGTGTAAACAATGTCTAACGTCTTAGAAAGTTTTCTCATGCTATTTCTTTGGTCCTTCTGTGAGACAGGCAGGAAAGGTACCATTAACCTTGATTGCAGTTAAGGAGCTTAAAGATCAAGTTCTTGGGCGGGTGAAGTGAATGCTTGAACAAAGGCCCCTCCCTCCTCCTCCTCTCCTCCTCCTCACCTCCTCCTTCTTCTCTTGTGGTAGTAGGAATTGAACCCTAGGAAGGGGGAGGGGTTCTATCTCAGAGGTATACCCTCAACCCTATTTTATTTTTTACTTTATTTAAAAACAAGTTTTCGGTGGTATTGGGGATGGAACCCAGCGGAATTCTACCTCTGAGCTATACTCCTAGCCTGATTTTATTTTTTATTTTGAAACAGGGTCTTGCCAAATTGCTGAGGCTGACTGCAAAGCTGTGATCCTCCTGTCTTAGCCTCCCAACAGTGTGTCACCATGCCCGGCTTATTATTTTGCTTGTTTGTTTTGAAACAGGGTCTCAATAAGTTCCTGATAACTCACTAAGTTGCTGAGGCTGGCTGTGAACCTGCGATCCTCCCATCTCAGCCTCCCAAGTACTGGGATTATAGGCATGTGCCACCACACCCAGCTGAGCCAAGGTCTTCTAAGACCATGGTTTGTACCCTGTTCCATGGCACACCCTCTCCAGAAACAAAGCTCCACCTTCTCAAGAGACAGAGGCTGCTACTGGTCCACTTCCACCCTGGCGTCCCTCCAAGTGAACGGCTGCTCCTAGCCTTTCTGGCATTGAGGATACTCCCTTCCCCCGAGATGAACATACTTATTGGAGTCTTTCCTGCATAGACGTGAGAGTCAACAGCAAGGAGGCTTTGCGTCATTTGTTTAGATTCATGGTTTGAAGACCTCAAGGCATTTATAAATACTAACAGAGCAAAACCCTTGAAAGTAACGAGGATAATATTGACTTCCTCCAATGCATGGTCACCCCCAAATTGCTGAAGATATAACCCCAGACCTTGTAGAGTAAATTCAGAAACCTGCACTCACTCTTGGAGGGGGCCAGTTCTCCTAAAGAACCCTGAGGCATCCCAAGGAAGCGCCCCATGACCCAAAGGAGAACACGTGTTCCCTTGCCTCTCCTGGCCAAGCAGCAGCCACACAGCCCTTTCTGCACAGTCGCTTTACACGTGAGCACACACAGATGGAGGCCTTGCTTCTGGAGCCTGTCCACGTGCCAAACGCTGGACTAAAGGGAAAGCAGGGACAGAGATGTCCTTCCCAGAGAAGGGACCACAGTGCACAGAAGGGGGCTGTCCGTGGCCTGTACGTGTTGCCGCCATCTCCATTCTTTCCTCCCACTGCAGTGTGAGCAGCAGTTACGTTTCCCGAGTGAGTGCTCTGCCTTTGCTCATAAGAAGCTGGTCTGTCTCTGTCCTCAAGAAGTTTTCAACCAGGCAGGTAATTAAACCTTCCTCTCTGGCACAGCTGGAAAACCTGCCTCCTCCTCTCTGTGCTCTAGTTTTCTCACCTGGCTCACAGGGAGTGAAGTTCTCTAGCTATGAAGCTGTTGTCATCAAATATTTACTGGCAGCTTACCTTGCGCCAGCACAAAGCATCACACCAAGTCCTCGGGACAGCCCCGAGAGGCTGCCACTCTCATCAACCCCATTCGGTAGACCAGCAAGCTGAGGCTCTAAGCTCAGTGGGTTCAGTGTCAAAGCCTGGCAGTCTGGCTCAAGGCCCTAGCCCCTAACCACTGCAGTTCCTGCCCCACTGGCCCAGCCTGACCTGAGCCCTCTGCAGGAAGGAATGTGGAGATCAAAGGAGCGGGAAGGTTATAAACAGTTTTTAAATCATCTGAGACGAATTCTTCCACAACCAGCTCAACACCAGGCAACAACAGCATCAAGAAAGGCAACAGGAAAGAAAGATGATCTTCGCTGGGAGGCCCAAGGGGCCCTTTAGGGTCACAGCTAATCCACACCCTGGGATTTCAGAACACAAACACACTGAGGCTCTAGCCTGCAGCTGATCCACATTTCTTGAGAGGGTCACCAAGCGCCTTTATACCCCCACGTTGTCACAGACAACAACAACCTCAAGACAAAAAAGAGACAATGTCTAGATCCAATCCCCAGCATCCCTCTTGAATCCCACCTCTATATTTTTAGGATCTTCCTTTAACACAGCATACATCTCACCTATTTGTAAAAAGAAAACCCCAGTGCATGAAGCTAGAAAAGGGTTTCTAGAAGGTCTCCCAAGGTGCTGTGGTTGGATAAGGCTCTTCTTCATATCTGTTAAAGAGCGCGGCAAATGTTATCATTGGGAAGCAGCTGGAACAAGGGTACCCCTAATTCTGATGACTGAAAATAGACTACCCAGAAACTCCCAACTGGACAGGACGTCACGCCTCACCCGGAATCAGGCTGAGCTGCTGGCAAAGTAACTGAGACCACATTCCTCTCTTACAGCAGCCTGATTCCAAAGAGCTTGCATACAGCAAGAGCCGCTAAGGGTGTTCCTGGGAAGGCATGCATGTGGGGCCAGCATGGTGGACACATAAGCCAGGGTAGGTCATTTGAAAGGTGCAGAGAAATGAGTGATCATTGCTAAAATAGACTGCAATCAACTCCAAAGTGCCTGCCACGCCTCAAACTTCCCTAGTACATGGTAGCAACACTCCTTCATTAAGCAAGGGTTTGTGCCAGTTTCCAGAAAGAAACATGCACGGGGATTTAGTGCCAGAAATAGTAGGCTGCGGCGACTTTGATCCTGGGAAGTACAGCAGGCAGTGTGGCATAATGGTCAGGCACATCTGGGGTTCGAATGCCTGAGGATAACCCTAGACTTTGCTGCTTACTAACTATGTGGCCTCGGGCTACTTAATGAAACCCTTTAAGCCTCTATTTTTTCATCTATAAAGTGGAGTTAATAATAGTCATCATCTTCCAGCACTGCTGTTTAGATCAAATGAGATAATACGTCTTCAGTCCTTGAGAGAGCACCTGGCAAGAGAGGCCCTGGATACGGGCAGGCTGGTAACACTACTCCAAGTCTCAGAAGAACAAATTATTAGCTTCTCTTTGTGCCTCGGTTTCTCTAGCTATCAAATAGCAAACATTTCCCCTTGGCTTGCAGTACTTAAAAGAGGTCACATCAGAAGTCAAGATTTTCATTACCAGAAATACATTATGCAATGATCACAGGCCACATACAGAGGTACTGGCCATCCCATCCTGCCCGATCTGGACATCTGTGTAGAGCCCCTGAAGCTGGGTGACAGACTTCTGATTAAACAAGCAGCCTATACCTCTACTCCGCTCAAGGCCTTTATGATGCTGGAGCAGACACCAGGCATCTATCTCCCCATGATGTTCCAGATAGGTCTGTAGAAAGAAGCTCTGATGCTAAGGGGAAAGGCACAAGGGTGACATTCAGTTAAGAGTTAGTTTGAGCTTCAGACTTGCTCCAGTGGCTGCCTTCTGTGGACAAAGGCCACCAAAGCTGCCAAGTCCACCTGAGGACCTGGGCTCTGGGAGAAGCGTGGGTTTTCAAAGAGGGGAATACTGCCCAGCTCGCCCCGGCAACATGCTTCCTCAGGCAGCCAACCTCAGCCTCCCGTTCTGGAAAGCCAACCTCAGCCTCCTGTTCTTGGCATTAGCTTGTGGGCCTGGACCCAAACTATTCAGAACTTGATGACTTTTATTTTTTTTTTTTTCTGGTACTAGGGATTGAACCCAGGGGAATTCTACCTCTAAGCTACACTTCTAGCCCAATTTTTTTTTTTTTTAAACAGAGTCTTGCTAGGTTTATGAGAGTCTCACAACTTGCTGAGGCTGGTCATGAACCTGCGATCCTCCTGGTCTCAGCTTCCCAAGTACTGGGATTACAAGCATGTACCATCACACCCAGCTTGCCCATTCTTTTGAGTGGACCCTGTAAGCAGCCATCACTGCCAGCAGCCTGCTATACCAGAAAAAAGCTGAGTTCTGGCCTGCATGTAGATAGGACCATTAGTAATTTGGTTTATTTCTTGTTTACCAACCTGGTTTATTAGAATGTTTCTGGTTTTGCTACCAGGGATTGAACTCAGGGGTGCTCTGCCACAGAGTTGTATCCTCAGCCCTCTTTTTAAATTTTATTTTGAGATAGGGTCTTGCTAAGTCTCTGTGGCTAGCCTTAAACTTGTGATCTTCCTGTTTCAACCTCCTAAGTAGCTAGGATTAGGAGTATGTACCACCATGCCTGGCTCTATTGGATTATTTTTAATTATAAAAGTGATGTATGCCAGGATTTTAGGGAATGCTAACATGAAAGGCTCCAATAGAGATTCAACAATAGTGGAGCCTACCCATCCTCAAAAATCCAGCTGAGCTGAGCATCCTCATGCGGTGGCCTTCCTCTCAGAGAGTGGCTTAGGAGGAGATACAGCATAAGAATGATAAGTGAGAAAACCCACCCTGTCTTTGTTTTTACAGTTATCCTTGACTGTCAGTGACTTAATGCCTCTGCTGTGAATTATCGATACACACGTGCAGGGATCAGGTCCCAACATAGAATAGGAATTTGTATCTCCTACATCAGACATTTGTAGAGGATACCATTGACAAATACAGTAACAATCATGAGGCACTATGCTGAGTGCCTGATGTACACACCTCCTTTCATTTATCAGTGTACTCCTATGAGTGAGCCTCTCTCCCTCTCTCTCTCTCTCTCTCTCTCTCTCTCTCTCTATATATATATATATATATATATATATATATATATATATTGCAGTACTGGAATGGAACCCAGGGGCATTCCACCTCTGAGCTACACTCTTAGCCCCCCCCCCTTTTTTTTTTTTTTTTGGTGGTACTGGGGATGGAGCCCAGGGGCCTTCTACCTCTGGGCTCCACTCCCAGACCTATTTTATAATTTATTTAGAAACAGGGTCTCTTAAGCCAGCACAGCTGGCTTCAAACCTGCGTGGTCCTCCGGTCTCCACCTCCCAAGGGTGGGGATTACAAGCATACGCCACCACGCCCGGCTCCTATTTTTTATTCTTTATTTTGAAACAGGGTCTCACTGACTTGCAAAGGGCCTCACTAAGTACCTGAGGCTGTCCACGAACCGTGATCCTCCTGTCTCGGCCTCCTGAATGCTGGGATTATAAGCGTGCGCCACCATGCCAGGCCCACCTTCTCCATATTATAGATCTGAGGCTTACAGAAGTTAAGGAGCTTGCCCAAGGTAGTGCGGCCCTGAGAAGCAGAGTGAGGTGTGACCTCCACCTGCCTAACACTAGTGTGACAGCATAATTTTGGATGAATTGCCTCTAAAAATAACATGAAAAAGATGTTGGGGCTTCCCAGAAATACCTCTTATTTGTAAAAGTCAGATTTAATATTTTCCTACCCTACTTCCCACCCCATTTCTCTAAAAAATAAACATTTCCAAAATACATCCAAATCACATTCCGGGAATGAGCTCTGTTTGGAAAGATCTCTGGCTCCTATTCCTTTTATCCAGGATGCGGCTTTAGAACCAGAGAGGAAGCTGCTGTCCCTAAAAGGCCTGGTGTTTCAGGTCACTCACCCAACCAGAAAAGAGGAGCAGAGTTCTGTGTCCTCGAACCACTGCTCTCATTTACAACACAGGGCACGCTCTTGTTCAAGAGACAGTCATGGAAAACAAACCACATGCTGGGAAATGGAAGATCCAAAGAAATCCATAACCAAACCAGGCTGGGACCAACCATAAGTAATAAGCTCTTTCTAAGCCCTGCCCCATTATCTAGGCCTGGCAGAACCTTCCCGCTCCTCTTACTTATCTCTTTGTGCCCCACACAGCTTGCTACACCCTTTGCATGGGGACAACCTTATCAGAAAATATCCACTTAGCAAGCTTGTGCCATTGAACGGAGTAGCTGTGTAGCCCGCCCAAAGACTGATAATTCTGTGGGTGCCTATTGGAACGTACATTACAAACACAGACACAAAACTCAGACATACAACAGACACTGACTGCGCAGCACCAGTGGCCATGTGTCTTTGGAAACTGCAAGCCTATTCACAAGCTAGCCTGTTCATTTAGATATCCACTAATCTCCTCTTCCTCGTTGACTAGAAAATGAGAAGAAAACTTTCTGGACTAGGACTGATGATTAATTCAGTCCACAAATATCTTCTGAGCACAGTGCTGTCCTCTTGAATATGAACCTCTACCAAACTAGAATTCTAGAGATGAATTAATTAATTAACTTGGCTTGTAGAGAAGCCAAAGGTTGTCCTGTGGCCCTTTTGTGACACTAGTATTAGAAGACAGCAAACCATCCGGCTAACAGACTTGCCAAGCTGTAGCCGCCTTTGACAACACGAAATTACTTCTGAGGGAGCAGGAGTTTCTGTGTGTGCCTCTGACATTGTGAAGTGAGGCGCTCGGCCACAGGCTCACCTACTTTCTTCATTTTTGAATCAAACTATTTTTGACTCTTAAAAATTTTATTTTACTAGGAATGGGGTACATGCCTGTAATCCCAGTACTTGGGAGGCTGAGACTTGAATCTGTCCCTGCAGATTCAAGAACAGCCTCAGCAACTTAGCAAGACCTTCAGCAACCTAGCAAGACCCTGCTTGAAAATTCAAAATAAATGGGGTTGATGGTGTAGCTCAGAGGTGGAATATCACTAGGTTAAATCCCCAGTAACTAACATATACACACACACACCAAAAAAATAAAAAATAAATTAGGGCTGAGATGTAGGTCAGTGATGGCATGCTTGCCTAGCACACATGAGGCCCTAGGTTCAATCCCCAGTATCATGAAAAAAAGAAAACAAAATCAGTTCTTCATAAAACTTTATTATTTTGATTTTTTTTTTTTTTTTTGTGGTTCTGGGGATTGAACCCAGGGGCATTCTACCTCTTAGCCACACTCCCAGCACTTCAATTTTTTATCATGAAACAGGGTCTAAGTTACTGGGATGCTAGCCTTGAACTTATGATCCTCTATCTCAGCCACCCAACTATTATTTTGAATTTTTTTGGGGGGGTGGTAATGGGGGTGGAACCCAGGGGCTTTCTACCTCTGGGCTATATTCCCAGACCTATTTTTTATATTTTATTTCAAAACAGGGTCTCACTAAGTTGCCGAGAGCCTCACTAAGTAGCTGAGGCTGGCTTCCGAACCTGTGCGATCCTCCTGTCTCAGCCTCCCAAGTGCAGGAATTACAAGTGGACGCCACCACGCCCGGTTTATTTTGATTTTTAATGTGTGCAAATTATTTATTAAAGGTAGTTCATTGTCAGGCATTTGGGGCCAATATTAATTTTTTAAAAAATCTATTCACATTTTATGCATGAAGTGGATAGACCATAGAGTTTAGATAAAATTTATAATAGCTTCATGCTCCTTAAAAGATTCAAAGCCACCACCGTAAAGTACTGTTGCAACCACAGCCTAAAGAGCCTAGCGAAACACTAGATGCTACGTCCCAGTATCACCCTGTGATCAGAATGAAAGCAGAGAACTGTTACTCCTGACTCACGGTAAGTAACTTGATTATAATGCATCAGGATGACTGGAATTCCCTTCTCCCTACACAGAGAAGCCTGATCTCAACCACAGAACAAAGACTACACGGTAATTAAACACCCTGTCCCAGAAGTGGAGGGGGGGAAAGGACCTCATTCTCCCTGAACCCTTTGAAAGGATCAGGAAACATCAAGGGGGAGGTGGAAGACCCTCCAAACTGGGTTATGTAATTTTAGGCTGTGTGTGCAAAGCTAATGGAAACTCATACTTTGTAAAGGATGTTTGGTTGAAAGGGTCTAGATAGCACGCAGCTGCAGAAAGCCTGTGCCACGTCAGAGAGAGGCAAAACCAGGTTCTTGCAAGTGCAGCTGAATTCACATGTGGTCAGTATTCAGAGCTAGATGAAAAGCACATGAGTGCATCTGTGTTATAACACCTGACTAATTCAATTAGTATTTACTGAGAACCTATGGGGCTCAGGGTCACATGCTGTGGGCAAAGAAAGCACCTCCCGTCTCCAAGGAACTCCTGATCTTGTTACAGTAAGACCATGGCAGAGAGATGATGTGACTTGAGCATCTTCAGGTACCGTATGGACCAAACACATTCATGCCTCGTGTAAGTGGGATCTAAACATGTGTCAGAAGTGGCCTTAGTCTCACTGATCCTTCACATTCTTGGATGCTGACAGCAGAAAGAAGTCAACTCAACCAGCAGATTCCAATCTGCTCTGGAGCTCTGCTAATAAGGTCAGAGGCAATGTCAGGAGCTCCCTCTGCAGCCCCAGACCAGAGGAGCATTGGGTGTTGCAAAGGCAAGTACTCACCCATGGCATGCCTGTCAAGGTCAAGAGTGGCCTCGAGCTGGCCCACTGAGCTATCAGGAGCCAATCGCCCACCTGCAGTGCCTCCATCTTCCTATTTCGTAACTTGTCTCTGTGTAGAGACACTGCAGGAAGTGACTTCTCCAGTTTTCACAAGTTTAGCAGCATCAAGCCTGGTCAGTTCTTGGTTGGGTATCTAATTCTCAAAACCCCAGAAAATTATACTGGAATTTCAGTAGGAGAACGTGATCCAACAAGCTGGTGCTGAGAACCCAATTAGGTTGCTGGTCTTCTCTGCTAAAAACATCAATGGCCAAATCCCCTGCCACATGAGAACATGTTTTCCACCCACAAGAAGAGTGGGTAGCTCTTTTTCCCATAGCCCTCTTCCGAGTACAGTATGAAGTCTCAGGCTGAGAGGCCCCTGATGCTGGCATCCTGGGGAGGGAATTTTCTAACCTATGTCCAGTGAGATTTGGAAGATGGGTAGACAGAGAAAAGTCTATTCAATGCTCCATCTTTCAGGTACCTTCCAAGGTTGGCTATAGCTCTTCTCAAGCTACACTGGCTTTGTATCAGAACATCAACTCAGAAGTGGAAATCTAGGGCCTGGGAGGAACCACCAAACTCCTGGGCCACCGCGGCAGGCGGGACTCAAGAGTTCTGAGATGAGAGCATTGACTGGCACGAGACGCCAAGCCAGCTGGTGGGAAATGCTGACCTGTTATATTCCTTTCTTTTTCCGGCCAGATTCTAAATAAACCATTCAAAACTCACTGCAGAGTCCATATCTAGCAGAACATCCACCCTCTGCTGTGGTTCCAGCCAGCATAGATCAGCCCGTGGCAAGTGTGCCATGTTCCCTCAGCTCCCTCAGCACACCTGGCCCAGGTGAGGCCAGGGAGGTGCCACATCCCTGCTTCCTCCACCATCCACGGCCAGATGAGTGCAGGCATCCTTCACCTCTGACGAGCTCTCCTCCCTCTGTCCCTGTCCTCATGTCAATACTGATCAATCACCCGGGGTTGCTGTTAAATGTCTCCCGGGAATAGAGGAGTCTGTGATCCCCTTTGAAAATCTCTTCTAGTGACTGTTTTATGTTTTGCTTTCATTCCTTGACTTCCATTCAAGAAGAACCAAGAATTTCTGGAGGTGAGTCTCCCTGAACTCTCTGAGGTCCCCTGAGTCTCTGTGGAGTAATGGGGGAGGACACCCAAAGAGGATTTCAAAGAGGGTGTACCTACACTTGCGGAGAGTGCAGCACACTCAACAATGCAAGTGGTAGAATCTCTGGCCAGGGAAGGCCTGTCTCTTCACAGCGACTGGTTTCCTACAGTCACTATCCAAAGCCCTTTTTATTGGCTTTTTATTGTGGGTCTTTTTTGGGGGGGGTACTGGGGATGAAACCCAGGGACATTCTACCTCCGAGCTACACCCCCTACCCTATTTTTTTTTATTCTTTATCTTGAAACAGGGTCTCACTGAGTTGCAAAGGGCCTCAGTAAGTAGCTGATTCTGTGCATGAACCATGATCCTTCTGTCTCAGCCTCCCAAATGCCAGGATTACAAGCGTGCACCACCACGCCTGGCTCAGTGGGTCCCATTTTAAAAATCCCCCCCCCTTTTTTTTTTTTTTGCTCTTGTTAATATCCCTAATTCTCCTCATTCCTCTCCAACAAGAAGTTCCCAAATGAGAGTCCACCCTGTGAAGGGAGTGGGTGGCCTCACTGTCCCACTGCTGCTGATTGGCACCATTTTCAATATTGTTATTACATCACTTAGCCGTTTTTAGTTCAGGGATAAAATAAGTAGACTAAGGTATAGTAATCTTTCTCAGATATTTGATTTTCCTCCATATTTTTAAGTCAATTGTTATACATATTACAGTTACAGAACTAGAAAGCCGCAAGACACCTCTGCACATTAACTAGTCCTTCACCCACACACCCACCGACACAGAGTCCAGTTGCTTTGATTATATTTGCTACTTTCCAACCTGTGATACATTAAAGTCATTTCTGGTTTAATTATGGTGTATAAAGTAGCCCCAAGATTTTCAAAAATACACTTTTGAATTAGAAAAATAGAAAGGTAAGTCGGATGTGGTGTTGCACGCTTGTAATCCCCGCACTTGGGAGGCTGAGACAGGAGGAAAGCGCAGGTTCGAAGCCAGCCTCAGCTACTTAGTGAGGCTCTCGGCAACTTAGTGAGACCTTGTTCCAAAATATAAAATAGGTATGAGAGTATGATAGAAGGCACCTGGATTTCATCCCCAGCACCACAAAAAAAAATGAAAGGTAAATAAGGGTTAATGGTTTAATATCACATAACACCCTTGACCTATGCCATCATATTTATGTTAATAAAATACAACTGCCTTTCAATGAGCACCTACTACATGTCTATGGACATAATATGCATATAGTATACTGTATGCACTATGCTAGGATCTGTGGGAGCGACATCCTCTATAGTCACAGAGCTTCCTGTCTAGGGTAGCAGACATCGGGTGGACCATCATCCCTTATTTGCAATAATTCTGAAATTCAAAAAGCTTTAAAAGCAGAATGTATTTGTAATTTATTTGGTAGAAAAATCCGCCCTGAAATAGGCTCATTTATAATTTGTATTTATCCTTATCTGTACATATATTCAAAGGTTCTGCTGCAAACATATGTCTAAATATGAGATGCCTCAAACACTGTATCATGCTTCTAAATCTAAAAAATTCAGAATTCCCAAGCACATATCCCCTAATGACTTCAAATATGGGACCATGAACCTGAAAATCAACATGAAAAGGGAAACAGGCTGGGCTCAGGCTTCCCCATGGACTGGACCGCAGCCGGGGTAAAAGGCAGGTCAGCCCTATTACCCTCTTATTTCTCAATTATCATGTCTTAAAAACAAGCTATAGGTAACAAATAAGTTCACTTCAATCTTTAAATTTACCTAATTCCTTTGATAAAAAAAATAGGAACAATGACAACAATGTAATCAGAAACTCTGGCTTCATTTTTATGAGAACATAAGTTCTTAATAAGATACTTGAATCTAACTTAGTCCAGACAAGCAGTATCTGTGCCTCCCAGCCTCCCCTCTTTCAAAGCAGAACTCTGTGTGTGTGTGTGTGTGTGTGTGTGTGTGTGTGTGTGTGTGTGTGTGTAGCTCAGAGGTAGAATGTCCCTGGGTTCAATCTTCAGTGTCTGTCTGTCTCTCTCTCTCTCTCTCTCTCTCTCTCTCTCTCTCTCTCTCTCTCACACACACACACACACACACACACACACACACACACAGACTGGGGATTGAATCCAGGGATGCTCTGTCTCTAAGCTACAACTACAGCACTATCTTATTATTTATTTTGAAGCAGGGTCTCACTAAGATGCTGAAGGCCTTGCTTAAGTGTCTGAGCCTGGCCTTGAACCTGTGGTTCTCCTGTCTCAGCCTTCTCAGCATGTACCACCATGCCTAGCTAGAACTTTGTCTTTTAACCTCCTGAATGGATTCTTCCCCATTTCAGGTCATTTTTCCAAATCCACTGCAAGGGACTCTCATGTTAGTAGTCACTGAGATGAAAGTTATTCTAAGTGTGAAGTCACCTTCACAGAAAAGTAAGGGCATTTTCTGTTTTCATTAGCTAAAAGTCACCTTTGTGGCCACCATAAGCAGGAGGCACAGAAGAGGGGCTATGTTCATAGCATTCTGCTCATAGGAAGCAATAACAAGAAGCCCCTGAGTTTTAGATCTGACCCACAATGCCATAGCCTGCAGACCTCTGGTCTAGAGTATGACCTACCTCGTGCCACATGGGCTCTGCTTTTAGACAAAGTTTAGCATAACCTGAGTCTTTAGTTCACTCACTATGTAGCAGGACCTGAAACTACAGATGAGTATTTCCTTCGGACCAGAAGTGACCAGATGACAGCCCCCAGCCTGGTTTTCCAGCCCTTTAGCTAAGAGTGAATTCTACATTTGTTGTTGTTTTGTTGTTTTTGATGCTGGGGACTAAACCTAGGGGCATTCTACCTCTGAGTTACAACCCAGGCTTATTTATTTATTTATTTATTTATTTATTTATTTATTTATTGGTGCAGTGTAGTCATACATCTTAATGGAATAAAAAAAACTTAATGGAATAAAAAAAATAAGTATACATCACCCAATTAGCCCTTATCCAATCCCCATCCCATTCCCTCCCCCTCCCTCCTTCCCATGCTTGATTTAGTGATTGATTTTGATATGTTTGCTTAAGAACATTATGTGCTTTAAAGAGTTTCCATCTTCCCCACTCCCTTCCCCTCAGATAGGTCACCTTAATTGTAGATACTCGTGCATTGGTTTGGTAGTTTGGTTTTCATTCTTTTGGGTAGATACCCATAAGTGGTGTTGCTGGATCTTATGGCAAATTCGTTTTCATTCTTCTGAGGATCTTCCATACTGTTTTTTAAAGTGGTTGCATTAATTTGCAATCCCACCAATAATGTGTTAGAGTTTCTACTTCTCCACATCCAATCAATTACAGTTTATCTCTTCCTTGGAAGTTCTTTTATTTTCCACACCGATTCCCATTTGCTGAAATCCTGACCGCCAGAAGGTGAGTGACTTTGACAAGATGATCCACTCACACCCAATTTTTTAAGAGAGGTCACTTGGATCTGGAAATCTGCTGAGAGATGGAGTGAGGCAGCAGCAGCCTCAAGTGCTTCCTGACTGCACGATTGTAGGGACCCACTGGCCCTTTGCTGTGCAGCAGACCCCGGCACCGCCCTTGCCGCTCGGGAGGACCTGGCACCAATATTTTTATTTTTTATTTTGAAACAAGGCCTCACTAAGTTGCAGAGAGCCTCACTAAGTAGCTTAGGCTGTCCTGGAACCCACATCCTCCTGTCTCAGCCCCTCAAGTACTGGGATTACAAGCGTGCGCCACCATACCTGGCCAAATTCTACAGTTTTAAAGGATTGTAAACCGGGCGTGGTGGCGCATGCTCATAATCCCCGCGCTTGGGAGGCGGAGACAGGAGGATCACGCAGGTTCGAAGCCAGCCGTGCTGGCTTAAGAGACCCTGTTTCCAAATAAAAATATAAAATAGGTCTGGGAGTGTAGCCCGGATGTAGAAGGGCTTCCAGGAACCCCAGTACCACCAAAAAACAAAACAAAACAAAGCCAGCCTCAGCTACTTAGTGAGGCACTCAGCAACTTAGTGAGACCCTGTTTCCAAATAAAATATAAAATAGGTCTGGGAGTATAGCCCAGAGATAGAAAAGCCCCTGGGTTCCACCCCCGGTACCACCAAAAAAATAAAAATTAATAAAAAAATAAAAAATAAAGGATTGTAAAACAAACAAGAATATATGACAGAGACTCTATGTGACCTATGAAGTTGAAAGGAGGTACTATCCAACCCTTTACAGAAGAAGTTTTCTGACTCCTGCATTCTCACCTGTGGGGAGAGAAGGATTTACTGTTCAAATGCCTACAGATGGTCAAGTGCTCGGCATAACTGCTCACCAGGCTCAATGGGACATAGGAGAAGAGACACCAGGAGGGTTGATGGACAACTTCCAAAGCACTGGCAGAATAAAAACCTTCCCAGACCCTATCCACACACACCTATGGATGGCTTCTTTAGAATTCCACCTTGGAACCCCCTGGCAAGAATTTAGGACTAGCTGATTCAACCTCAGACTGATTTTAAAAAGCAGCCCACTTTTCCTTATAGTGCCTTTCCCCCTTTACATCATCAACACAGGCACATGAGCAAACAGCTTTGAGCTCCAGGCCCCTTTTTTTCGGGCCCCAGCTGTGTTGTCACTGTGGCGTGGGTAAGGCACTGTCTCATACATACCCATTCCATACCCATTCCAAGAAGATTCCAATTCTTGGAAGAAACCAAGTAGTAGTACATCAATACTGCGTATTTTCTTCCCATTCTTTAGGTATTATGCGAGTGTAAAAATCACACTAAAGTTTTTGGAGTTGATCAGGTTATTTTTATGGGGACCTGAGCTTTCCCTTCTTCTTAGTGGCCTCCTTTCCCAATGATTCCATAATTCTTTCTTCTTCCTTCTCTCTTCTTTTCCTTCTGTCAAATTCTGTTCTTTGGAGGTGCCCATGGTGGCCAGAGTTGGATTGTTCCCATCTTTATTCAACAGGGGACAATTGAAAGACCAGATCATTAAGTGAGGTCTTTGCATAGAGAATATTAAACATAGGACTAAGTTGACCCAACCTGACTCTCCTTCCTGTCCTCCCATGTCATTCTTTATGAACCTGATGTAAGTTCCTAGGTAATAGCCACTTTGTGTGTGTATGTGCGTGTAGTACTAGGAACTGAACCCAGGGGCACTTTACCTCTGAGCCACACCTCCAGCACTATTTTATCTTTATTTTGAAATAAGATCTCACTAAATTTCCAAGGCTGGCTTTGAACCTGCAATCCTTTTGTCTCAACAGCCTTCCTAGCATTGAGTTTATAGACATAAACCACTGTGCCTGGCTCAGGTAATAACCACTTTTTTATAGAAATATCCAGAGAGACCCTATTGCTTCCCCTGATAGCAGTTACTTTTTGATCCTTCTTAACCTTCAAAGGACAAAAAACTTTGATCAGACTCACTAAGCAACACCCACACAAAATGTTGGAGCAATAGTTTTTAAAATTCACATGGGCCAGCATGGTGGCACATACTTGTAACCCCAGTACTTGGAAGGTTGAGACAGGAGGATTGCATGTTTGCGGCCAGCCTCGGCAATTTATGAGGCCCTCTGCAACTTGGTGAGACCCTGTTTCAAAATAAAAACTAAAATAGGGACTGGGCATGGTGGCGCATGCTTGTAATCCAGCATTCAGCATTTGGGAGGCAGAGACTGGAGGATCACAGTTCGCAGCCAGCCTCAGCTACTGAGCGAGGCCCTTTGCAACTCAGTAAGACCCTTTTTCAAAAATAAAAATACTAAGTAGGGCTGGTGGTTTAACTCAGAGGTAAAATGCCCCTGGGTTCCATAACTAGTATCAAAAAATTTATAATAAATAATAAATAATAATAATAAATAAATCAAATAAGGCTGGGGGTGTAGCTTGGAAGTAAAATGCCCCTGGATTCAATCCCCAGTACAAAAAAAGTGTAAAATTCATAGATGTTATCTCTGCTAATGGAAAAACAGTACAGAACTAAAAGGCAGTGCTCTAGAGCAGACTGTTGGGTTCAAATCCCAACTCTGCTACATTATTAGTATTAGTATTTGTATTCATATTAGTATTATTACTGATGCTAGAAATTGAACCCAAGGGCACCCTAGCTATACTTACAATCTATTTTAATTTTTATTTTGAGACAGGGTCTTGCTAAGTTGCTGAGGCTGCTCTTAAACCTGTGATCCTCCCAAGCGCGGGGATTACAAGCGTGCGCCACCATGCCCGGCTTCTCTAGCCAATTTTATTATAGCTTAGAAGAAGACGGGGAGCGTCTGAGGACTCAGACATATTACCAAAAAAATTTATCTTCCACGAAATCAGTTTTACCTGTTCCTACAGTCTTGATTCCGGGACCTCGTCCTACATCACCGGAGCCATGTTTATAAAAAGTTAATAAAATCATTACCAAAAAGACAATAGCTACAAAAAAAATCCAAAAACAGAGAGTACTCTGACCAAGAACCATTTTTCCTCAGGACAGCTTCCTTGAAGCTTGTGCCACGTCATGTGTGCAGGGTCACGCAGACTCCAAGAGAGACAAGGTCGTGACATAGGTTTGCCTTTTGGAAAGGTTTCTTTGGCAGATGGATAAAGAGATCGATTTAAGAAGAGACAAGATTATAGGCATAGAAAAACACTAGGATGTTACTGTAGTCATTGAGATAAGGGATGACGTGGACATGAACTAAGGTTTTGGTAGCCAAGACAGTGAGGAGAGGTCAGGTTACAAAACTATTTAAGATATTGGTGGGTAAGTGGAAATGGCAGTCAGAGGAAGGCAGGAGTCAAGAATGACTCGCCTACCTGGGGCAGGGGCTCTATCAGCCAGTTTGGAGATTATAAGAAAAGGAGAAAGTGTGTAGAAAGGAATGAGGAGTTCAATAGGGCAAGAATATGTATCCAACTGAGGATGCAGCTCATTGGTAAAGCACTTGCCTAGCATTTATAAGGCTCTGGTATTATCCCAGCACCAGAAAACAACAAAAAAGTAATGAATTTTTTTTGTGTGTGTGGTACTGGGGATGGAACCCAGGGTTCCTTCTACCTCCAGGCTATACTCCCAGACCTATTTTATATATTTTATTTGGAAACAGGGTCTCTTAAGCCAGCAGAAGCTGGCTTCGAACCTGCGCAATCCTCCTGTCTCAGCCTCCCAAGCATGGGGATTACAAGCATGCGCCACCATGCCCAGCTGTAATGAAATTTTTTAAAGAACACCTATCCATCCCTGACTCTGTGCTCCATGGTGTCAGGTTGCCAGGTGCTGGGATATAAGAATGATGCGAAACAGAGAAACTCTTGGCTTTTTGGTGCTTTTAGTCCAGTGAGGAAGACAAACAGCCAAGAAATTATCATAAATAATTCATTTATAATTTGCAAATTGAGGAGTGCTGCAGAGGAGAAATGCAGGTATCAGGCAAATGTTAACAGAGAGGCCTTGCCTATCTGGGGGAAATGGGAGGCTTCCCCAAGGAAGAAGCCTTAAATAGATACCTATAGGACAAATCAAGGTTACACAGGCAAAGAACTGGGGAGAGCAGGTGCAGGGTTCACAGTAGGCGTCTTGGGCAACCTGTGGGACATATGGATTGAAATGCTTAGCCTAAAGCTCGGCACTCAAGTCCTGGGTCCTGGGGAAATGGCTCCAGGCAGGAGATAATTAGAGCCATCTACAGAAAAAAACACCAGAAGTGGGAAAGATCATCCCCCAAAAGGGCATAAGATGCCAGAATGGGAGCTAAAAACAGTCCTTGGGAACCCCTCATCTTGAGGTGTGCCATCAAAGAACAAGGCAAGTCAGTAGATGACCGCATAGAAAAATCTCAGTGGAGAAACTTCCAGAAGCACAGAGCAAACAACAGTGTCTGCTACTCCCAGAAAGATTTAGTTACCACAACTGGTGAGCACAGAAGGAATAGTTTCACTAGAGTCGCGGGGTCAGAAGCCCAATGGCAGCAGGAGTAGAATAAATGAGAGTAAAACAATCATCAGAGCCCAGTCCCTCAAAACATTTGTTGGGAAGAGGTATGGATGTTTGAGGATGGGTGGACAGCGATGCAGAGCCTCGGGATAGTTTTATTCGGTGGAAGAAACCTGACCTTGTCTACAGGCTAGAGAAATACAACAAGGGCAGGGAAAGGACTGAAGATTCAGATGCTATGCCCCAAGCCTGAAGAGTACGGAAATGTTTCTTCTGTTTACTGAGCTAGGACCTCACACACAGTGGGAGCTTAGTAAAATTTAATAATTGGGCAAGAACACTGAATAGCCTTCCAGACCTTTGATTGGACGTGGCTCTCTCCATCAGAGCACACAACTCTGGACCACCTATATCAGTTTTGCTTCCACTGGTCTTATACAATTAACTTGCGGGGCCAGGCAGGGCCCTGAAGGCCACATGGGTGAAGCTAGCTCCTCAGATTACTCCCAGCCCAACCTCCAGGGTGCCGGGAGTCTCAACCCTACTCCAGGCCAAGGCCTTGCCCTTCATTAAGGGGAAAACTGAGAAACATGGTATTATTTCCTGGTGAAAAGAATAGTAGTGCTACCTCACCCCAGAAACTCTCCTACAAATGGGCCTCTGTGCCCAGCGAGGCTGGCTTAGGAGGGCGGCTGATGCCCCTCAGATGGGCCTGGCGCAGCGATCACCCCTTTCAGGAAGTGGCGCCTGAATGAGATCATTCTCGGGGCCCTTGCCCTTGGTTTAAGGCAGCTCGCCAGAAAGCAGGTGCCTTTTACAACCGCTCTGTAGTCAAATGACAGCAGGGACGCCCGGAACCAGTTGGCTTGGGGAACAGAAGAGGGCCTCTGACTTTCCACTAACCAGGCAAAGGCTCTCCAACCAGCAGAAGAAAGTTTGAGGAACAATTTAAAAAAAAAAAAAAGGCAGCAAAATCCTAAAAAAGCAAACAGAGGGAGATAGGAAGAGAGAGAGGGACAGACAGAAGACAGCCAACAAGAAACCCATGAGAAGAAAAACCAAATAAGAATGACTGTTGGCACCACAAGGTGGATCTGCAGGGAGTGCCAGGAGGCAGAGCCTGGCCCGTGACCAGGAGAACTTATTCCTAGTACTTTTCCTTGTGCAATGTGAAAAGAACACTCTTAACTAGTTATTCTTTATGGTTTGGGAGTTGAATAAAGAGAGACAGATTATATTGGCTAAAATATTTCTGTCATGAGATACCTAATGGCATCGGCCCTCACGGTCTACACAACACAGTTGGAACAAGAACTCTGCTGAGTAAGTGGCCTCCAGACTAGGATTTTCCACACAATTCTTCTTGCAACTTCTGGGACCATGAAACTCATAAAAAACCAAATACTCAACAAAGAAAGCGACCAGGGAGTAGAGGGGCCTTAGGGGGACCTGCTGGAGCCCCCCAGAGCCTCCTAAAGGGCTGCAGCAGGGGCCAGCTTTGGGGCCTGCTCTGTGCTGCTGAGAGGCTCGTAGGACTGGGGCGCAGGGCAGAGCTGCAGAAGCACTGGCCGAAGCCCAGGCGCGGGCTTGAGGAGCCAGGGCTGGCAGATGGCAAGGACACACACTGCCCAGCTGGCCTCAGAGCCTCCTTGCCTGCTTCAGAGGAGGGAAAAGTGAGGGAGAAAAGAGGTTAAGAAAAAAGCCAGGCACAGTGGCACATGCCTGTTATCCTAGTACTTGGGAAGCTGAGATAGGAGGATAGCATGTTCAAGGTTAGCCTCAGCAACTTAGACCCTGTTTCAATATAAATAGAAAAAGGGCTGGGAGTCCCTGGGTTCAACCTCCAATACCCCCTACCACAAAGAGGTTAAGAAAAACGGAGGTTTCAAAAAAGAAAGCAACAAAATAATACTGGAGTCTGTAGCTCCTGCTGGCACACACTAAAAACTCAGTAAAGAGCGGGTGTGGTGGCGCACACTTATAATCCCGGTACTTGAAAGGCTGAGACAGGTGGATCGCAGGTTCAAAGCCAGCCTCAGCAGCTTAGTGAGGCTCTCAGCAACTTAGTAAGACCCTGTTTCCAAGTAAAATATAAAATAGGTCTGGGGGTATAGTCTGGAGGTAGAAGGCCCCAGTAACACACACACACACACACACACACACACACCCTCAGTAAAGCCCCGAAGGCAGAATCTTCAGAAGCAGACAGGACTGCTGTTGTTTTACCAAGCTCCTTACCTCCTGGGAACAGAGCTTCCTGACGCTCACATTACAAGGTCTGCAAAAGCCCTTCCTGACTCTCCCTCACCAGGACTCTTTACAGCTGCCACCTGAGAGGGAACATCCGGCTGGCGGGAGGAGGGAGCCCACCATCAAGCTCCCTCCCTCATATCAGAGCGTCCAACGTTCACAGCACCTGCCTCGGACCATCAGCATGATACCCCCCAAGAGGCTTAGCCAAGTTCAGCGAGGAAGCAAGAGTTCCAAGGTTTTGAAGGGAAAACTCAGACCTGCTACTAACTTTGGGATTCTCTTGGTAAGTCATTTCTCTTACTCACAAAGCCTTCTTCCATTTGAAAAGGAAGGGATCATACGACTTTACCTGCCCCCAAAGGATTAGCAAGAACAAACTTTGCAAACCCTACACTTTAAGTTCACTAATGCACCCTGGGCAGAAGGCATCCTCTGTGCAAGGCCATCAACTATTCCCAGGGCTTATGAAATGTCCACCCATACAGGGGTGCATGATAACCTCTCGGGAGATGGGCTCTGTTAAAGGCAGGAGTCCTCAAGAACTCTCCCTGACTGGCATCGGAGGAGGGTAAACTCAGCCCCAAGTGTAGGAGTGCTTCTGGACCACGAGGGTCAGTGATTCTGTTGGTGATTCTGAACCATGAGAGTCAGTGGTTCAAGAGTGAGCTGTAAGGCTGGGCGTGGTGGCGCACATTTGTAATCCCAGTACTTGGGAGGCTGAGACAGGAGGGTCGCAGGTTCGTGGCCAGTCTCAGCAACTTATTAAGGCCCTCCTCAACTTAAGTGAGACCTGTTCAAAATAAAGAATAAAAATAGGGCTGGACATATGGCTCAGAGGTAAAATACCCCTGGGTTCAATTCCTAGTACCACAAGTAAAAAAAAAAAAAGCAAACTATAGCTATTGTTGATCTGCTATGAGACCCTGGACAAGTTCTCTGCCTCTGTGATCAGGGACCAGAGTTCTTGGTTTTCCCTTGGGGTTCTAAGAAAATGTCAATTCCATGATGTAATTTCTTTATTTCTCCATGTGGTCCAGTGAAACCCTTATTGGAATAAGGGAAACCAGTAAACAAAGACTCTACCTCCGGCCAAGTAACTCCAGGACTCTGTATTAAACGCCCAAATGCAGCATGCCCTCTGCAAGCAACAGGGCACACAGAGTCGGTAGTGAGGGTGCCTGCAAACCACTGCCATTAATCTATGACAAACCCTCAAGCAAAATGAGGAAGTTTTTATTAGAAACCCTGGAGTGCTCATTTGTATCAATAATTACACCACATTGAACAACACAATTGCTGGACCTCAGAGCAAAAAACAAACAAAATACTCAGACTCTGGGAACCACATGGGATAAACAGGAACAGCTATTCTCTAGAAAATACAATTTTGTTTTAATAGCACAAGGGATGTCAATGAGATATCTAAATCCTCATTCCAAAAATTTAGCTCATCAGCTATTTTATTTCCAACTGCCAGAAATAAGAGTTTGTCGAAATATTTATGCTCAAAAATTATTATAGGATCCATTTCTAATAGGCCTTTAATGTGTTGATTCTTTGATTCCTGAGATCAGCTACACACTGAAGAGTCGGCTAAAGAGAAACCAAACTGAAATTACAGCAGCAGCCAGCATTTTGGTCACTTCCCATGTGCCAGGCACCTGACACATATTTTTACCCACACGGTAGCTCAATCCTACCTGCAGGGTGGGTACTATTATTCCCCATTTTACTGAGGAGAAAAACAAAGCTCAGAAAGATTAGATTCCCTGCCGCGGCATCCACTCTGCCAGTGAGTGTTGGAACCTGGATTCAAAGCCGGGTCAGACGGTAGCCAAAGCATGTGTAGTCTCTCTGCCACACCACACGGCAGGAGTTTCTACCAGGAATTAAGTCGCTTCCCAAGGAGTGGAAATTTACTCCTCACTGTGCAGCAGGCTGAGGGTGAGGAGGAGTGCTAGGTGACATCCGGCAAAGAGGCTGCTGGGGCAGCTGTTGGTGAGCTTGATTTTTATTTAAATCCTTAAAGGGCAGGTAGGGCAAGTGACAGGGAATCAGTAGGTTGAAAATAGTTTACAGAGGAGACCACAGGAAAAGCCAGCAGGTGCTCACAAGGGCACCAAGGAGAGAAACTGGAAATTCGAGCAGGGATAAAAATGCGATTGGTAGGGCAGCAGGAGGACCCGCTGGGGTGGTACCAGAGCCCAGACAACCACGGGTGTCTGGGAGATGAGAGGACAGTTGGAGAGGGAGCTGTGATGGGATACTGAGTCAGTGAGAGAGCGGAAAGAGGGAGAACAGGAGGGAGGAAAGCGGAAAAGTCCACCAAAGGCAATGTCACTTGGTCTAAGAAGCTCCATGACACATAAGGCCCCGCCTGGGAGGAGGGGAAGGGACTCCCCAGGCCACCGGAAGCATCTTTCCCTACCCCATCAGCTCATCCATCTCCATCGGGAGAGAATGGGGGAGGCTGAGAGCTCAGCCCCAGACCACCCACCCCTAGCAGTTTAAAACCCGCTCCATCTTATTGGTTAGAGTAAACATAGGACAAAACATGAAAACAAAAACAACCTAACTAGCCATCACTCAACATTGGTTCTTCCATACAAAGCAATACTATGGAACTTTTTTTTTTTTTTTTTTTTTTTTGCGGGTCTGGGGGTGGAACCCAGAGAATTTCGACCTCCGAGCTACAGCCTCTGCCCTATTTTCTATTCTTTGTTTTGAAGCTGGGTCTCACTGAGTTGCAGAGGGCCTCACTAAGTAGCGGAGACTGTCCGGGAACCGCGATCCTCCTGTCTCAGCCTCCCAAATGCTGGGATTACAAGCGTGCACCACCACGCCCGGCTTTTTTTTTTTTTTTTTTTTTTTTTTTTTTGTGTGTGTGTGTGTGTGTAGTACCGGGGTTCCTGGAGACCCTTCTACTTCCAGGCTACATTCCCAGAACTATTTTTTTTTTAACTTGGAAACAGGGTCTCCTAAGCCAGCAAGGCTGGCTTCAAACCTGCGCAATCCTCCTGTCTCACCTCCCAAGTGCAGGGATTACAAGCGAGCGCCACCACACCCGGCCAATGGAACAATTTTGAATGAGGTAGATCTACAGGTATACATAGGTAGAAAGATGACCATAAGGTATTGATGAATAAAGCAACGTATCTGGTAAGTATATAAAATGTAAATGTTTTCTGTAAAAATAAGTCATAATAATATTTTATTAGTATACGTATTAATCCAGGTGTGGTGGCACACACCTGTAGTCCTAGTAGGAGGTTGAGAGAGAAGGATTGCAGGTTCAAGGCCAGCTGTGGCACTTTATTGACACCTTCAGTAACTTGGTGAGGCTCTGTTTCTATATAAACAAACAAGCCAGGTATGGTGGTGCATGCTTGGGAGGCGGAGACAGGAGGATTGCGCAGGTATGAAGCCAGCCTCGCTGGCATAAGAGACCCTGTTTCCAGCTGGATGTGGTGGCACACGCTTGTAATCCCCACGCTTGGGAGGCAGAGACAGGAGGATCGCACTGGTTCAAAGCCAGCCCTGAAGGCTTAAGAGACCCTGTTTCCAAAAATTTAAAAAGTATAAAATAGGTCTGGGAGTGTAGCCTGGAGGTAGAAGGGCTTCCAGGAACCCCAGTACCACCAAAAAAAAAAAAAAAAAAGAGAGAGAGAGAGAGAGAGAGACCCTGTTTCCAAATATAAAATAGGTCTGGGAGTGTAGCCCAAAGAAGGGTTCCATCCCCAGTACCACCAAAACCAAACAAACAAGCAAACAAGGTGTGGCAATCTCCAGTGCCAAAAAAAAAGTATATGTACTTTAAAAATCAGGAGAATAGCTAAGTGTGGTGGCACACACCTGTAATCAATCCTAGGACTTGGGAAGCTGAGATAGGAGGATTACAGTTTCAAGGCCAGCAGTACACAGTAACTTAGTGAGACCCTGTTTCAAAATAAAATATTAAAAAAATAGGACCGGGGTTATAGCTCAAAAATAGAATGTTTAGGAGGATAGCTCAAAAGTAGATTGTCTCTGGGTTTAATCCCCAGTACAACAATAACAATAATAATAACAATAAAATTATTATAAAAACTAGAGGAATGGGCATCAAAGTATAGCCAATGATTTTCAAGGGGATAAGGAACATAGATGATAGAGAACTTCCATTTTCTATGGTCTATATTTCTGCAACATTTTACAAGGTAAAACTTTGTATTACATCTGTAATCAGAAAGAAAATATAAGGGTCCCTGAAAAGACCATGAGTAAAAAGTTGCCTCCCACCTGTCTCAATGAAAAAAGGTAAAACTTAAAGAAATTAGATACTTCCCACTGGATGAAACACTTTAATGTCCTAGAAGCTAAGAGAATTATATCACATATGGCCTGAGTCTTGGGCTTCCGCCTTTCCCCAAATAGAATTTGGGATGGCAGGAGCTGGACTTCTTAGTAAAGAGCCCTCCTGCTTACTGGGAGGGAGGAAATCCCCCAGTGACACGAACCAAGCAAAGACAGTGCGTTCACACCCAGAGAGCTTTCAGGAAACAAGATCCTCTCTTATCACCACCAACCAGGAGACTCATCTTTCACCAACTCATTGAATGAGCCCCTTTGTTTCCCCTAAAGGATCGTCATATATTCACTCCTGCTTCTACAGAACACCCAGGCACACCAGAATTCCACACTGAGAGGGACAAGAGGAGTCACAGCAAATGCTGTGCAGACCTGGTAGGGCAGGACCTTGGGAAAAGCAGGGAGCACCTAAGTGGGTACAAAAGCATAGCCGGAAGATGATTTGCTTTATGTTTTGGAACTTGCATGCATTTCTTGTATTCTTTTGCATATGATATTATTTCCCACAACTGAATGTTTAAAAAGGATGGGGCCTGCCCCAGGATGTCACATAACAGGTACAGAGTCCATCGGTCTGTTGACAGGTATATCCTCCAGCCCTAAAGAACAAGCGATGAACGAAGTCTCTTTCTTTGAGAGTGTGAAGTCAACTCGTAGTCTCATGTTGGCGTTGGCAGCCACTGTGCCGTCGACCACATAATACCACTGCACCTCCTCCCACATGGCAGGGGCTTGGCAGGTCTTGAATCCACACTGTTCATCTACAGCAGAGCACAGGTATGGTTGTGCTGATGGACTTCCCTACCCCTTGATGCTTCCCGGCCTCCTAGAGCCTTCCGCCCTCCCTGGCTGCCTTCTCACCTCCCCTCCCTTTCCCACCCGTCTCCTCACCCTCTCCTGGGCGCCACTGCACAGAACCTCCCTCGGCCCCTCCCAAACCATCCTGTTTCCATCAAGGTCTCAGAAAGGCAGTCCAAATTCACTGTGGCTTCACTCTGTAATTCCTGACAACGGAGCTTTGATCCTGCACTGAACTAACTGCCTTCTTGAGGGTCACGTGAGCCTCTTTCAAGGCTAAATGGCCGCCTCTCGTCCCATTCCAAGGTGGTCCCTCACCGGCACGAGATGTGATGAACCAACCTTTTATAGAAGCTGGATTTCTATGACTATGGGTTCTCCTGGCTCTTCATTCGTAGTATGTTGCTACATCACAATTGCATTTACTAGGCCCTCTTCCTCCATCCGTGCCATGCTAAGTGAGGCATTACCCAAAGTTAAGGCCTCTGTTCTTCTCTCTCAGGTGAGCCCATCCCCTTCCGTGCTGACAGACTGTTAAATTGACACCCCAGGCCCCAGCCTCTCCTGTGCTCCAGGTTCACGACAGCAGCTCCACAGAAACCTGCCACTGAGACTCCCCACTTAACATGGTGAATGCCGCATTCTTCCTTGGTCTCTCCTCCCCACCCCTAGAGCTGCTCTCTCCTGTAAGACTTAAACCTGCCTGGTGTGGCGGTGCACGCCTGTAATCCCAGTACTTAGAAGGCTGAGACAGGAGGATCGCAGTTTCAAGATCAGTCTCAGCAACTTAGTGAGACTCTCAGCAACCTAACAAGACCTTATTTCAAAACAAAAAATAATAATAATTTTAAAAGAGGGTTGGGAGTACAGCCTGGAAGTAGAATGCCCCTGCTTTCAATCCCCAATAGTGTACACGCATGTGAATTTGCACATATGTACACACACACACACACACACACACACACACACACACGTCTTAAATCTCCAGTAAACAGCAATACCAATCTCCCAGATACCTGAGCTAGACAGATCTAGCCACATTCAGCAGCTCTCTCCCTTCGCGTCAGTGCCAGTGGGCATTATGCACCTGGCAGTTTTTGAAAGATCTACGAAGCTGCTTGTAAAGTTTAAAAAGAATTGACTGTCTTCAATCTACAAGATGAAGACTGTAAAGTAAAAATTCAAGTACAAGATGAAGATTGTAAAATAAAAATTAAGAATAACTCTAAAATCCCTTCAAATATTTTTGAGGGCAAAACATATTTATATGAGACACTGGTAAGCTGTGAATATCTTTGATCCTTAATGTGGTAGGGTCTAGAAAGATCAATAACACTTCCTACCTCCAATAAAAGTTCAGACACTGACTTCTCTGAAGCATCTGTGTTCAACTCCTCCGCTCCATTCCTGACCCCCCCCCATTTATACCTCTCGCACCCTTTGCTATGTTTCTACAGGGTGTCCTAATACCCAATGAGAATATGTCGCAACCCTGTTCAAAATTCTGATGACAGCCCCAGGATTTACAATAGGAACTATAAGCTCTTTTGTGGCATTTAAGGACTTCTACAATTTAGCCTCAACCTACCTTTTGGGTCCCTCCATCACTACATCCTCCCACTCATCCTCTGCCGAAGTCATTCCAGACTCACCATACCCCATCAAATGCCATCTCCCCTACTTGGACAATAGAAAACTTGCTCTTGTTTCACAGTCCAGTTCAAAGGAAGAGGCTGCCTCTCCTGGATCCCTTGTCCAAATCAGTCTTGGCCTCCTGGAGGCCCTGGAGCACTTTGGAGTCCAACAGCGGTACTAGCCTGACTCTGCTTTGTGCAATCTCAGTCTCACCCGTATCTGTCCCCATTGAAAAACCATAGTGGTTCAAGAGCAGAGAATGTGCCTCAGCTGATCACCTCTCTGTTCCCCACAGCCAAGCACACACCAGATGATCACGGACCCTGAAGAGCAGCCTCTTCTTGTCCCCACCTCCCTGTGTCATTTCTATCTCTGCTCCACTGCTACTTGGTCCCCATGCCATTGCTGTGTGTACTGTGAACACACAGTTGGGTATAAGCCAAACAAACCTGGAAGCTTTAAAACGTCCAAGTTTCAAATGATTTGAAATGCTTTTTTTTTTTTTCCCAAAGCTGGATTCTAGCACTCAGTTGACTGTGAGACTTCAAGTAAACTTCATCAGAAAAAAACTTTATCAGAAAAATAGAAATCGTGTGGAGCACGGTGGTCACAACTGTCCGTAATCCCAGTACTTGAATGACTGAAACAGGAGAGTTACAGATTCGTGGCCTGCCTCAACAATTTAGCCAGACCCTCAGTAACTCTGCCAGACCCTGTTTCAAAATAAAAAATAAAATTGGACTGGGGTCTTAGCTCAAGGTAAAATGCCCCGAGGTTCAATTTCTAATACCCCAAAAAAGGACAAGAAAAATGGGAATTATAATATCTTACTCAAAGGACCATTGTGAGAATCAAAGGAATCATAGCATTTAAAGTCCCTGGCACTGGGCGTGGTGGCGCCCATTGTAATCCCCACACTTGGGAGGCTGAGACAGGAAGATCGCACAGGTTCAAAGCCAGCCTCAGCTACTTAGTGAAGCTCTCAGCAACTTAGTGAGATGGTTCCAAATAAAGTATAAAATAGGTCTGGGAGTATAGCCCGGAGGTAGAAAGCCTCTGGGTTCCACCCCCAGTACCACCAAATAAATAAATAAATAAAGTCCCTGGCTACCATGGCTACCATGGCTTCAGGCACATGACAGGGATGCAAAATAAGAACTAGCAGCGAATAGAAGCAAAGTCTCAGATTTCTCAAACCATGTGGGCCTTGTGACCTTGTCAGAAGCATCTTTCCTAGATAGTCATAAGATAGAGACTCACTTCACCATCATGAATTCAGGACTCAAATTCCATGGTGCTGCTTACAATTCTGAAAGTCATTATAAAGAAAGAGAAGGAATAGAAGATGTTCTGCAGCTGTTAAGAATGAAAGAGGTTGATCTCTGTGGCCCTATCCAGAAACATGTCCAAGGTCTTTCATCATTAAGCAAGAAGAACAAGTTGCAGTACAGGATGAAATCCAAACAACCACAACGTACGTAAGTGTACAGGAATGTATGTGTGCACAAATACACACAAGTCTATGTAAATACATCTAGAAAATCTCTAGAGAGATATATAAGAAATTAACAGTGGCTACTCCAGTAAAGAGTCTGAGTGTCATTTATACTCTTCTGTACTTTTTTACTTCTTTACCACAGGCATATATGCATGGTATAATTTCTAAAAACTAGTCTTTAAAAGTTGTAGAAGATGAAGAAGGAGAAGGAGCAGGGGAGCCAGGGAGGGAGGGAGATGTAGGCCACAGAACATGAGACCTGGGTTCCACTTGGAGTCCTGCACCTAATACACATGGCAATTTCAGGCAAGCCACATCCCTTCTGTGGCTTTTCCTGCTGGTAAAATGAAGGAGCAGAACCAGATGTTCTCCAGCGATGGCTTTTAGTTTATTAGATGGTATCTGCAAGGTGCTTTGAGTACATTTAATCCGAAGAATATCTCTCTTTGAGGAGCTGAGGCTTTAAGCATCCGGTTTTTAAAAAAGAAAAGGCATACATGATTTCATTTTGACCCCCTTGGCAATTCAGTGAGAAAGCATTCCCACTGTTTTTACTGACAGGGAAACCAAGTGTAGACTGTAATGATCAGT
Organism: Muscardinus avellanarius; assembly: GCF_963383645.1. Lineage (NCBI taxonomy): Eukaryota > Metazoa > Chordata > Mammalia > Rodentia > Gliridae > Muscardinus > Muscardinus avellanarius. Next base: position 69,808,322 of record NC_137798.1, read on the forward strand.
TGCCAACCAAATGCACTGCTCACTAGACTCTGCTGTTTGCAAAGAATTATGACTGCCAGGAGTTTTTAGCTCCCAATTCATTCTGTGCCTCTTCTGCAGAGGAGGCGCAAGGCTTATGCAAAACAAGCAGAAGGCACTCTTTGCTGGTAGAAACAGAGTGAGATGTAAAGTGACTTCCTCTGGGTCACAGCATAAACAAAGCTCACTCCCAGCACAGTCAGGAAGTATTGAACCCTTGGGATCCACTGCGCAGCCCTCCCCCACCCGGACTTCACCTTGAAGATGAGCGCTTCACTGCAGTCATTTTCTGGGCGTTTTCTGGGTCAGAAGCAGTGAGAGCAGCCGAACCAAGGCTGCCAACGGAATTGCTACATGGAGAGCGTGGCACTGAGTTAACAGCTCTACTACGCACCCCGAGCTCACCCAGCCACCGTGATGAGAAGGGCCTAGCTGGACTGGACCAGCCAAGTATTTTTCCAGTAAGCTGGGCAAAGTGACTTCACAAAGCCTTGCAATGCAAACACCTGGGATGTCCTTACTGATATGGGTACTGACTTTCTCTCCCAGAGCCCTTTGCTTCGATTCTACCATAGTACCTCACTCCCTACACCCACAAACACCTCCATTCTTCTTAGAACTTCACATGGTGAAGGACCCTCTGTTTCAGACCTTAAGACTTTCCAACAGTCGCAGGAAGCTCATACAGAATGCACGCACCCACCTTGTAGAGAGAAAGCCTCATCAACCTACTCTTAAAGGAGTGGCCTAGAGTTTAAATGAGAAAAACAGAGTCCAGAGCATGGCTCAAACACTACAAAGTAAACCATCTCTGAACATAAAAATATATGTTCATTCAAAAAGCACACAGCCTGGCCCCTAACTAGTAGTCAGCTACCAGTGGCCTCTGCGACGGCGCCTGGTAATCCTTGAGATGAGATGGGCACCGGACTTACAGCAACCCAGAGTTTCTAGATGCTGCGAGGGGTATTCCAGTCTCACCGTCACCTCTGGATCAAGTTTGCTGACTGCTGATTGCTGGCCTCATTCTCTGCCTCTGAATTCACAGAGGCCGCTCAGCTGTCTGGGCTGAGTCCTCTCTTTGCTTCCCTGCCCCCAAGCCCGCCTCACGAGGCCTAACTTCATCCTCTGCCCCTCTTTATCCTGGGTACATCTCCGCGAGGCCTTTGAGGGACTTTTGTTAATCGCGTCATCTCCCACCCCACACACAAGGCCTCTTAGCTCCACTCACCGCCTTTGGCAGTTAAACACCAGCTCCTATCAGTCACTGGTCACAGAGCTGGGCGCAAGAGAGCGGCCGGATTGCAGTGGGAGTGTGTCCATGACAGAGAGTTTTGTTGAAAGAAACAAAACACGCTCAAAGGCCTGAGCTGGCAGAATTCTAGCGAGTCCAGCCATTGGTGAAACTCACTTTTTGTCTGGGTAAGGCAGAAAAGAGGGCAGGATGAACCAAGTAAGTACAATACTGTTTTACAAGGCAGTTTCCACTTTGACATGCCTGAAGGATGAACAACCAACCAGAAAAGTTAAATGTGTCCAGGAAGTCAAAACCTCCATGCAAGAATGCTCATCATCTCTTTTCTAAAAGGTTTTTCTTGACTCTCTGCAAATCTTGTGGGTATGTGTCCGAACACCCACTCAAAGAGCCTATCAAAGCTGCATTCTGAGGGGCAGCCTCAAACATTCCCTGAAAAATGAGGTGGGAGTGCTGGATGCTGGATGAGTAGATTTTTCCAGCAATAGATGTATCCTGATGATGTAAGTCAAAATCGGCTGTTACTTTTTCCTCCGATGAATGGAAAGCAGCTGGAAGAGATAGAGATGGGAAGACAACCTCACTGGGGTCTCAGGTCTTTTCACTCGCTCCCACCCCAGCCACCGGGAGAGTCTTCCACTAATCCTTCTTCTGAATCTTCCATAGATCATCAATTTTTGGATTATGTACAGTGCTAAATATCCCTGAAACCTCCCCCTTTGCCCAATTCCACCAGCATATCTATAGCATCACACACCAAGATGGGCACTAAGGTCTCCATGGGCACCAAACACTGTCCTTTCTTCAAGGAAATCATAACCCAGTAGAGAGACCTAGACATGAGCAACCAGTGTGAAAAGTGACAGCAGAGAGAACTCGAGTCCTCCCAGGGTAGGGAAGAGGGAAAGAGGTTTTAGAAGTGTCGCAGAGGGATTCTGTCTGCATGGGGTCTTAAGACATTTCAGGTATAAATAACAGTGGAAGCAAAGTCATGAAGGCATGAAACTGGGCCTCACATTTAGCAAGTCAGAGCATCCACGGTGGGAGAAATAGAGGGCATGAAGCTGAGACAGGAGGCCTGTACAGACTGTGATGGTCCCTGCCTGCCCGCTAGAATTTTATTTTGAGGCACTGGGGAACCATAGAAGGTTTTAAAGCAGCAAGGTGACTTGGTCGGACATATATTTTTAAGAATAATTCTGAGGTCAGACTTATTTGGGATGGGTTAGAAAAGTAAAAACCAAGGACATGAAGGTCAGTTATACAAACATAAGAATAGTGACAGCAGAGATGGCAAGGGAACTAATTTGAAAATGTTAGAGTTGAAATGAACAGGAGTTAGCAGCCAAGTGGACACGGAAGTTTGAGAAGAAGAAACACCAAAAATGTCACCGAGGTTCTTATTTGGGTGAGTGGTGACAACATGGACCTAGCTATGAGAAAAAAGAAAAAAGAAAAAAAGGCAGGTGAGACATCTGGATAAAGCCAAAAGACAACAGTCAGAAGAAAGCTGTAAGGCAGATCTGGAACTGAAGAGGGAGGCTGGGGCTAGAGGCCAGGATCCAGGTCACTGGAAACCCCAGCTGGTAGAGAAGAAGGAACCCGTCCCCTCAAAAGCTTCGTAGCAGTGATAAGCAAGCAAGGCAAGGGGAGATAAGTTGGGTCACAGAAGCCAAGGCAGGGCCGACATTCAAAGTAAGAGTAGCCAAAGGTTGTAGAAAAGTCAGGAAACGGATGTGAAGGGAGGCCATCACATTTGACTCTAATTCAGACCTTTCCTAAGCAGTTTTGAGGCAGCTCTGCCTTATGACAGGGGGCACATAGCAGTACTAATTAGCATCTCCATCCTCGGATGTCGAAGAACTATGTTGGAGTAGGAGTCAAAACATTAATTATTTATTAAAAGCTAATAAGGAGATTCAAGTCTATTAAGTTAAATCATTGCAAATATAAAACAATACATAGAGGTATACAACTAACTACTTCTTTAGTTTCAGACTATGAAGGATGCAGGATAGAGGCTGAGAATAGAGCTCAGTGGCAGAGTGCTTGTCCTGGATTAGATTTCCAGCACCCCGCAAAACACACACACATACACACACACACACACACACACACACACACACAAGCAAAAGAAAAAAAGGAGGAGGAGAAAGAGGAAGAGGAGGAGGAGGACTGATTTCCAAGTAAAAATATATATCAACTTGGTTACATATAAATTCAAACACTCGTTCTTGCCGGGCGTGGTGGCGCACGCTTGTAATCCCCGCGCTTGGGAGGCGGAGACAGGAGGATCGCGCAGGTTCGAAGCCAGCTTCACTGGCTTAGGAGACCCTGTTTCCAAAAAATAAAAAAAAAATAGGTCTGGGAGTGTAGCCCGGAGGTAGAAGGGCTTCCAGGAACCCCAGTACCACCAAAAAAAAAACAAAAACAAACACTCGTTCTTTAATTGCTTAATCAATAAATATTTTGGGACATTCCCTTCCATGTACCAAGTATGGTTCTAGGCACTGGGAATATTTTTTAAAAGAAAGGGAAATAAAGAATAAGACATAGTTCTCCAACATAAGTAGCTTGCGCAAATGGTGTAGAAGGCAAATTGACAGTTACAAATGATCCATCCTATAACAAAGAATGAGAAAGGTGCCCTAAAAATATGAAGGAGGAAGCGGTCAGCGCTACAGGAGGACCTGGTGAGGGAAGAGGATAACAGGACTGGCAACAGAGATGAGGCAGCACTCAAGCTACAGGGAAATCTGCAAGGATTTGTGTGTGTGCACCTGTGGTACTGGGGATTGAGTCCAAGGGCATTCTACCTCTGAGCTGCACCCCCACCCTATTTTTTATTCTTTATTGTGAAACGGTGTCACTAAGTTGTAGAGGACCTCACTAAGTAGCTGAGGCTAGCCATGAACCTAAGATCTTCCTGTCTCAGGTTCTTAATACTAGGATTAAAGCATACAACATCATGCCCAGCTGCAAGGCAATTTTTGAGGCTGATAATAGATACTAAGATACCATCCCACACATACACACACACACACACACACACACACACACACACACACACACCACAAAAAAACCTGGGGAAAATATGTCAAGAGAGAGGAAGTTCTTTGCCCAAGGGCAAACAGCAAGAGAAAAGGAGCTGGAAGCAACCCAGACTCATCCAGCTCAAGGAGACATTTGGCTGAAATACAGCATCACGTAATATTGACACCTTCCCCACCTGAGCGTGGGCTGCGCGCTCTACAAAGCATAGTAAACATTGGCCTGTCCTCTAAAAGTCTACAATCTAAAAATAGGTAAACTAATCTATGGACACTTTCAAGAACTTTGATGACAAACATTCCCCAAAGACAGTGTTCTCAAACGCTTCTCAAGTTCAGTGTGGCCCCAAAGGTGAGGATATTAATACATTTTTTTTGCTCTTTCTTTTGGAGATGTTAAATATCAGGGGGAAATATTAAAGTTGATGGACAGGTTCCTTGCAAAATTAAAAATAGAACATATGATGATCCAGCAATTCCACTCCTAGGTATATATCCAAAAGAAGTGAAAGCTAGGCTTTTTTTCCATACTGAGGATTGAACCTAGGGTGTTCTACCTCTGTGTTACACCCCAGTCTTATTTTTTGTTGTTTGTTTGTGGTACTGGGGGTTAAACCCAGGGACATTCTACCTCCAAGCTATACTCCCAGCTCTATTTTTTATTCTTTATTTTGAAAATGGGTCTCACTAAGTTGCAGAGAGTTTAACCATGCTGAGGCTGGCTGCGAACCTGCAATCCCCCTGTCTCAGCCTCCCGATACTGGGATTACAAGCAGCATGCATCACCATGCCTGGATTTTTTTTGAAAGAGGGTCTCACTAAGTTGCTGAAGCTGACCTTGAACTCGTGATCCTCCTGTCTCAGCCACTGAAGTACAGGGCTTACAGGTGTGTGCCACCACACCTGGCTTAAAGCTAGGTCTTGTAGAGATATTTATTTGCACAACTGTGCTCAGAGCAGCACTATTCCCAATAGGCCAGGGGTGGAAGCAAGCCAAGTGTCCATCAACTGATGGGGAGAAGTGGGGATGGGAGTGAGCATTTAACAGATAGTGTTTGCATTTGGGAAGTTGAAAAAGTTCTGGAGGTGGATAATGGTGGTAGCTACAGAGCAATGTGAATGTAATTATGCCACTGAACTGTACACTTAAGGGTTACAAGTGGTTAAAATGATAAATTTTATGTTAAATATATTTATCACAATTTTAAAAATTTTTGAATTGCAGCCAACCTGGGTGGTGCACGCTTGTAATCCAAGTACTTGGGAGGCTGAGACAGGAGCATTTGTAGGTTCGCAGCCAGCCTCAGCAACTTAGTGAGGCCCTCCACAACTTAGTGAGACCTTGTTTCAAAATAAACAATAAAAAATAGGGCTGGGGGCATAGCTCGGAGGTAGAATGCCCCTGGGTTCAATCCTCAGTACCACAAATAATTAATTAATTTTTAATTGCATGGTTGTCATGTCCATTAAATAACTATTCTTCCTCATTTAAGGGCAAATGAAAACAATTGTTTCTGGCAACTAAATGCAATGCCATCTGAGTCCATGAGTCCAGACATGTCAAAGTTTTTTATCCAAAGGAGAGGTATCCAGTGGCCATTCCGTAGAAATAGACACCTTCATAACCCACTAAGAAGACGGTCTTAAAGAGAGCCATTTCCTGGCGATTTTCAGTTAACATAATCCTTTGGACCAGTACCATTTCATTAAGGGATAATTGTCAATGTGCACACTTTAAAAAATTACTAGTAAGAAAGTATAAAAATGATCCCTGAAAGTACTAGTAAGTATAAGTATTATGTCAATGGAAAGTTATTAAATAATTCTTAAATTACTCGTTGAATTTCTATTTCTATGAGCTTTACATAAGACCCAGAACTGTAATTCATATATTAGTTCTTGCCCTTAATAGCTTATTGTTTAGTTGAGCAAATAATACATAGATATAAGAAAAGTTTTAAAAAATTAAAACAATAAAAGAAATCTGTAATTATGTTCAAATACGTGGTACATGTAACTGGCCCTTTAAGAAGGTTGGAGGAGGAGATCATGGAATGGTGTGTTCCAGGAAGACTGCCCAGGCTTTACCCTGGGTTCTGAGGGAAACCGCTCCAGATCCGGGCGACATGTTTAGGACTCAGCAGGTAGAGGCAGACAAAGCTGGTTTAAGCCGAAAGTTTGCAATTGGAAAAGGTAAGAAATAAGGGTAGAAAGAGAGATTAGAGTCAAAAGAACGTCAGCTTGATGGGTTTAGGTTTCTACCTCTATCCATGGAGCAATGGAGACTTTTGAAAATAGTGGTAACGTGACGTGGTGTCTCAGATTGGTTTGGAGAGAGAGAGACCCTTCCTTGATAGAAAGCTGGACTCTAGGCCACCCTGGCTATTTCTGAGAGCTACTCAGTCACACAAAAAGATGACACCAAATAGATGCTATTGCTAGATTAAAGATATGGCTTTAATACAGGCCAGGCCAATGCTTAGATATGCATGGGATTTTTCTTAAAAGATTCAAAGAAACCGTTGACAGTGCTAACTTCTTAGCGCAGGACTGGAGGTAGAGAAAGACTCATTTTTTTTTATTGAAACCATCAAAAACTGTTTGGGGTCTAACTGGCAAATTCAAAATACTTCTAATCATAAAATACTTTCAATTTTGTTCCCATCCTATCTTAATCTTTATCACGTACTAGAGGTGTTGTGAGAATGATCTAAAAGAAATAGTACAAAGTACACAGCCCATCTAGGGCTTTACTTCAAAACAAACAGACGTCATGAATCATCCACAATAAAACATCTCCTTTTTGGTCGTTTTAAATGAAATGTCTGCTTGAGACTATTCCAAGTCAGGTCCTCAATGAAAATAATAGCCCACAGTACGTTTGATAAAATATACCACCATCTCAGTGATGTGGCCTTTTTTTTCCCAGTTGTTCATGCCAAAAACAATTAAGGCATCCTTGACTTGTTTTTCTCTAATTCTCTATATCCATATCTCATCATCTCTACTTTCAAAAGCTGCCCAGAATCCAACTGCCTATCACTACCACCATCACCCTGACCCATCATTTCTCACCTGGACCAGCCCCACTCCCATTGTTGTTCCAGGTTAGTCCCCCTCAGTGCTGCCACAGAGGTTCCCTTAAACACAAATCTGAACAAGTCACTCCCCTACCCACAACTTCCAGTGGCTTTCTATTTCACTCAGATTAAAATTCAAGCCTAAGTCACTCCCCTACCCACAACTTCCAGTGGCTTTCTATTTCACTCAGATTAAAATTCAAACCTAAATCTCTTCTCTCATTCCATCTCAGATAGAAGAACCACCCATTGTTCCCTTCATGCTGCTCTATTACTTCTTTTCTTTTTATTTCATTTTTCTTTTTGATGCCGGGGATCCAACTCAGATATCTTTTACCTCTGAGGTACACTCCCAGCCCTTTTATTTTTCATTTTGAAACAGGGTCTCACTAAGTTGCTGAGGCTGGCCTTGAACTTGTGATCCTCCTGTCTCAGGTTTCCAAATTCTGGGATTACAGGTGCATACCACAGCACCCAGTTGTTGTTGTTTTTTTAACTCTGGGGTGCTCTGCCACTCAGCTATATCCCCAGTCCTTCTTATTTTTTATTTTGGAACAGAATCTCATGACATTGCCCAGGCTGACCTTGAACTTACAATCCTCCTGCTTCAACCTCCCAAGTAGCTAGGATTACAGGTGTGTGCCACTATACCTGGCTATTTTTCTTTAAAACACCTAAAATTATATATCTATCTGTTGTCTCTTGTTGTTTAGTGCCTGTCTTGCCCAACTAGAATATGGGCTCCATGATGTCAGACTTAATACTGTTATATTCCCCAGGCCTAGATTATATCTGGCAAATAAATGAGAGCCCAATAAATATTTGTTAAAGATCGAAGTGAGCACAAATCAAGGAACTTGAGATCACTAGACAAAAAGAGGTTCTGAAGTCCAAAATGAGGCATAAGCATAATGAGGCTCAGTAAACTCGGGATAAGGGATTGAAAAAGGCAAACCACCAACTGACAGTCATATAAACCCATTATTCATCTACCACATGCTACTGGGAATCCATTATTTAATTATTTGCAACATCATCAGCATATACTCCGGAGGGCCATTCTTGAGGTTTTGTGGCTATGTAAGAGGATAAATCCTGCAACAGGTTTCCCTCTCCCTCTCTCCAAAACCAAAAAAATTTAGATGAGAAGTTCTGCTAAAGGAAGAAAGCAATCACTGTCTCAAACAGAAGGCCCAGAATATTCAGTTACACAGAGAGAAAAAGAACTGCAAACAGCCTCAGCTAAGGAACTGGGAAACTGGGTGAAAGTCAGGTTCTGCCACAAAGTACTAGTGGGACCTTTGGCAAATCAGTGTAGATTTTTAATCCTGTTTCCCCAACTGTAACACAGGAATAATGAGATCTCTTCACATGATCATTCTGAGATAAAATGAGGTGATACACAAAGGCAGGCATCCTGGAAACCGAGTAGACTCTGTGTTGCCCGTGGCCCTCGCCTTGTACCAGTGCAGGTCCATGATGTACTGGACTCTAGTTTCCAGTTACTTCACCACCACCAGGGAGCTTTGTCTAAACAGAGAACTGGATTAGGTCTCCACTCCACCCCCATCTCCACTTAAAAACCTGCACTAATTTCAACGTGAACTTCCAAACTTCTTCATAAACTGACCTGAAACCATCTCCATCTCTGGTCACGCTCCATGCACAAGGCACAGCTCCTCATTCTCTTATCATGCTCTGTGCACGTCTTGCACGTCTGTGCTGGGCCATAAACCTAGACTCCATACTGTCTCCTATCCATCTTCCTCTCTCCTATTAGGAAAATCCCAGACAATTTAAAAAGCCTTCCAGGACTCTCAGCCTGAATTAGACGGTCCTCCTGTAGCCTCTCCCGGAACATCCTTTCTCTCAAGCATGCTGTTAAATTGTTGCCTGTTGGAGCGCTCACCTCCTCACCAGATCAGTGGGTCTCCACCTGACCCCTTTTTGTATTCTTAGCACATACCCATGTAAGGCACAGATTAGACACCCAACATCCAGTGTTTGCCCCCCCCCTTTTTTTTTTCTTTTGCAAAACTGAGGATGGAAACCTAGGGGCATTCTACCTTTGAGCTACACCCAGTCCTATTTTTTATTCTTTATTTTGAAACAGGATCTCACTGAGTTGCAGAGGGCCTCACTAAGTAGCTGAGGCTGTCCGCAAACTTCGATCCTCTTGTCTCAGCCTCCCAAATGCTGGGATTACAAGCGCGTGCCACCAAGCCTGGCTTGCCCGTTTTGAAATCTATCTTGATTGCTTTCTTAGGCCTTTCCAGTTTTAATGCTCTGTGACTCTCGGCTCAGAGCCAACGTGTATGAAAGGCCTTTTCTTACTTTTGCATTCCTGAGGAAGATACATACTGAAAGATAAAGATGATTCCCTTCTTCTGAGGGTCTTCTGGAAAAGGCAAGAACTCAGCATGGGGACAGCCTGAGGCCCCAGCTGTCCTCATAAGTGATGTCCTTAAGTGGTGCCTTGTTTTATTTGATGTTCTATTAATGCTCAAATGAGATACACTCATATTTGGGTCTGGTACAAATAGAAATTATTTTCAGCTTATTCATTTTCAGGATTATCCAAGTTTCTACTCCCTTTCACAATAGTGGAAACTCTTGCACTGACTATAATTTCGAGCAATTATTGTTCTTTGACTGTCAAGGTGCCCTGTTATTCTTTTCACAAATATTCTGGATGATCTGAGCCCAGTTCAATGCAAAGTCTCGTTTTTTATAGTCTTGTGACTTCTCCTTTGCTAAATTTATAGCTTTCAAATGAAAGGAAGAAAGGAAGCCCGCTCTTGCCCCCACCCTGCTGACATGATATATGTCTGCGTTTTAATTGCCCTTTAATTATACCCTCAGCCAGGTCTACACAGGTAGAGTGGAAATAAAACATTATGGCAAAGCCCTAGAAGGCCTTGCTGAGATAGGAAGAAGACAGCTTTATAATATTTCCTGTGACCTGGGGAAGGAAAGAGCAATGAGAGGCGGTATGGGCATGTCCGCAGCTAGCCAAACAATTCATTGAGGAAGCATTTTCTGTCTAGGACTGCCTTTAAACTCTGCAAGCTGCAAGGCTGGCGATCCCCTGGTGGCCTGCTGTTCTGCTAAGGCTGGCTGCAAATGGAAGGACTTGGATCACTTGGCTGTGAATTAAGAAATAAGCGCAGCAACAAAGGGAAACACGCGATGACATTTTCTAAATATTTACCAAGGGGAGTTGACTATTCCGCAAGTGGAGTCAGAGCTGACAGTGAATTCTCCTGACCGCCTCTGACATTCTCCCTTGATCTCCATCTCCAAAGCCAAGAGACCTTCACCTGCTGGGGCTGTCAAAGGAAAGAGACTCTTCCTCCCCAGGCAACTTCTCTAAAATAGAGAAGTCACCAAAGATCTGTCCATAAAGACCAACTGAGTCAATATAAACTACTTTGAAGATAAAATGCCTCTTTGCAAGTATCCTCTGCCCTACAATTTGGGCTTACAGTATTAGCATGGTTTCAGAGTCCAGTATCCATTGACTTCCCTGCTAACCCTCATTACAAAATCAAATTTCTCATCAGCCTACACACCCCAGTTATCTTCACTTCTGCTCCTCCTAAGTCAATTGGTAAATAATAACCTGCAGGACTACGGTTACAAAAAAAAAAAAAAACAACATTATGGATAAGAAAAAAATGTATCATACTAATTCAAACCTCCCACTGGTCATGTTTCCTACCTTTTCAAGGTCTTGGGCAGAGTAAAATTCTATGTTTAATTTTGTGATTTCAAACAACACTCTTCAAGAGTGATTTGGTGATTGATTATTTTTAGATGAAAACAGGTATCAGATAGTCCCAAGAGTTCCCTAAAGTCTTAGCCGGGTGTGGTGGCGCACACTTGCAATCCCCACGCTTGGGAGGCTGAGACAGGAGGATCGCACAGGTTCAAAGCCAGCCTCAGCTACTTAGTGAGGCTCTCAGCAACTTAGTGAGACCCTGTCTCCAAATAAAATATAAAAAATAGGTCAGGGGCGTATCCTGGAGATAGAGGCCCCTGGGTTCCATCCCCAGGACCACACACACACACACACACACACACACACACACACACACACAGATTTGCAGTCTCTAGATAGCATTGCATATACCTTTCACCTAAAATGGATATACCTGTACATCTAGCAAGCAATAGGGAGATTAGAGAATAGTTTAGCATTTAATGCTTCACCGTGTCTTGTGTCCTATCCATCACCAATACCTTTTTTTGGATTTCACCTAAGTTGAAACCGTTAGATATTAAAATATGTGATCCCATAATCTTCCCAAAAGAAAAGAAACCTCGGTGGTTTGGTTAGGCAAAACTTCAGGAAATAAACCACACTGTGTGTGTTGGGGGCACATGCACATGCAGAGGGAGACGGGGCAGACACACATGAACCGTCTAGGATGATAAGGACAGAAGACATATAAGTGACCTGGTAAACTGCAGCTAGGTCTCACCTTTAGGCAAGTAACTACACAAACAGAAGGCTAGACTTACTGATCTCCAAGGTCCCTTCTAATTCCAAGAGTGTTTGCCTCATGAATTTTTTATACTCATCTTCTGTCCTATCACGCTGTCCCTATGCATCATCGAGCCTTCCTGGCCACTTCCAGGACTGGAAAGGAAATCTGTTTTGTTTTTAAAAAAAAAAAAATCCATGCTTTGACTACTGCCAAAATTACAATTCTGTCCTTGAAACAATGACCTGAAAATAATTGTCAAGGCTAAAAACCTCTGAGCAAATAAATGTCCAATACTGTCTTTAGGCAATATTTTTTTAAGGTTCTCTGATATAAGAATTACTACTCAAGGTCCTGGGACAAAGATTATGAAACTAAAGGGCCAATACTATAACCAAATCTTTCCAACTTCTACTTCTCTATTCCCCTCTGAGTGTGTAACCTTAAAAAAGACAGTGGAACCAAACTGCTGAGCTTGAAGCCCCATCTCTCATCAGCTGTGTGATGTGCAGCAAGTTATTTAATTCCCTGTACCAGTTTCCTTACTTAAAATGCTGTGGATATGAGCTATGCTGCAGAGTTACTACGACAGTCAAATAGGATAATGCAAAGAAAACTCTGAGCAGTCGCTTATTCATTCAACAAAGATTAACTGAGGATCCTCTACCAGCCAGGCATGGAGTTAGGCACTAATACATAAAAGATGGAATAAATGAAAGCTGGTACTGTTTTCATTTACCTAAAACAGCCTGTTTCAAGAACTGTGGCAGACTGACTTTAGTTCAAAACTTTCATTCTCACCTAGTTTGGCTAAAATAGTCACTTTTATTTCGCCAAAGATGATCCCAGGTGGGAGCTGGCCTCCTGCCTGCCTTTCCCCCCAACACTAATCACCCAGCAGGTGTTCTCCCACAGGACACCTTCAGAACACTTGGCAGAAGCAAGGACCAGAGCAAAAGGTGGTATCCCAACTCTCCACTGGGCAAGCCACTCAGGAAAACTTGATATGCCTGCGCCACAAGACCTGGCCCGGATGCCTGGGAGGTTTGGGGTGCTTTCGATTCCACGAGCAGACTCTGAGTCTTCCGAGAAAAGATTAAGAGGACTGGCTTATCCCCAGCCATTGCCACTGGGCCACTGATAAAACTAAGGGCAATAGCTGAGGGGTCACATTTTCATAATGTAGGGTTCATGTCTTACAGCTGTGCTTTACTGAAGAGTTTAATAAAATTCTGTGTAAGGGACCTAATTCTGGATCAGTTGGTTCCAAGGCAGGTGGTTTTGTATTTTGTTTTTTGTTTTGATTTGTTTTGTTTTGGTTTGGTTTTTGCAGTACTAGGGATGGAACCCAGGGGCATTCTGCCTTCGAGAGCTACACCCCCAGCCCTATTTTTTTTATTCTTTATTTTGAAACGGGGTCTTAGTGAGGCAAAGGGCCTCACTAAGTAGCTGAGGCTGTCTGCAAACCACAGTCCTCCTGTCTCAGCTTCCCAAATGCTGGGATTAAAAGCACGCACCACCACGCCTGGCTGGTGGGTTCTTCTTTAATTTAAGCTTAATATTCCTTTTGCTAGCCCAAGAGCCTCTGTGCAGGTCATGCCTAGCTGTGTCCAGTGTTGGGTCCTGCAGTGCACGTTAACAAACACTTTGCACTTGACAACAGTTGTCAGTGGCACTCTGGAACCCAGAGTTCACAGCAAAGTAGTAAAAGTCTGATCCTGGTATAGAAAATGACTGGCCCTGGGTCATAGTGTGGGGAATGGTAAAGAGGGAATTCTAGAATAAAATTTACAACTGTCTGTGAAGCTAAGCGTAGGTTAGTGGACAGCTTAGATGTGCCTAGAGTTTCTGGTTTGCAGGCTCCTCATTCAGGAGCTACCTGAATCACCTTCCTTAGAAACCAAAGAACATATCGTGACTGCCACAGGCATGAGTTTTGCACGGCTGCCTCCTACCCGGAGGTGACAGCCTAGCCTCTCCCCACACAAGTTCTCAACACAAAAAGACTGTCACTATATCCCCCCCATCCATCGGAGACATCTACATTTTTGCAAAAAAAAAAAAAAAAAACGGTGAATTCTTTTCATTTTTCTTCAGCACGTTAAGCGTGTTATTATTAACCACTGGCACCTCTAATTGCTCACGGAAAACAGTGGTTTGGGTATTAATAGGCTACAAATCCAGGCCCTACCTGAGGTTCGTTGTCACGGAAACAGAACCCAAGCTCTGCAGCTGCTCCCCCCCTTGGAAGTCTGAGTGAGTTGGTGAGAGTTGGGGATTGCGTTAAAGCTCCTGTCATTTCCCCCACTTCCTATTTCTTGGGGCCACCTTGTTGGTGAAGGAAGGACTGAAGGGGCGCGTGAGGGTACGGCTTACTGCAGACGCTGGGAAGAGAGGAACTGCGTGGGAGATGCCGGGTAGGGGTCCTTGAAGTGGGGCTCGGGGCACTCGGATCTTTTCTCCTCTCTCTACATCGGGCGGCTCTCCGCGCGGTGCCCAGCGCGGGAGGCCGGGCCCTCCGCCGCCCTGCCCTGCCCTGCCCTCCGTCTGGGCGCTGGGCAGCCGGGGAGCGCGCAGCCAAGTTCCAGAAGAGGATCTGAGCGTCCCCGGGGCTGAGAAGCCGGGCAGGAGGCGCGGCGCAGAGGTCGGACAGCCCAGAGGCAGAACCCTCCGGGCTCCAGGCCGGGTCCCGGAGGAGGCGGCCACCAACCAACACGCACCCCATCCATCGCCTGGGTCCCGGCGCCCCCGGCCACCCTAGGAGCCGGCTCTCCGGAGCTAGCGCCCGGCTCGCCAAGCGCCTCAGACCTGCATGGGTCCCGCGCCCCGGGGAGACTGCGGTCGCAGCGGCCAGGGCCTCGGGGGCCCTCGCCGTCCCCTGCGCGCCCGGCACCGGGGCAGGCGCCCACCCCTCCCGGGCTGCGCGGGCTCGCGCGCCCCAGCCCGGCGCACCCGCACCGGCTCCGGGCCCTCCCGGGACTCACCTGCGCTGGGGCTGAAGCCGCGGCCACCCCGAGCCCGGGGGCGGCGGCGCAGGGGGAGGAGGGCAGCGCGGGGCTCCTGGCACAGCGGCCGCCGGGCGCCTGGTGCTGCCGAGCCGCGGACCCGCCCAGAGATATAAATAACATTATCTGAGGAGGGACATTCCTGCCGGGGGACATCGCTGCTGCCGGGACCAGATAGTCCCGCGGCGGGGGCGGGGGCGGGAGGCGGGGCCGCAGCCTCCCGCAGCGCCAGGCCCAGCCCCCTGCCCACCCACTCCCGCACCTGCCAATCAGCCTCCGCGCCCGGCACCTGCCCGGCCTCCGCCGGCTCGGGGGCGCCTCGCGTCCCCGCCCGCCCCCCCAGCCCCGGGCCCCTCGGCGTGGCTCCCTGGCCCCGATCCCGCGCCCCCCGATCCCCTGCGGGGGACAGGGCTGGACTGCAGCTCGGCCCTAATTCTTGCGCCCGGAGCGAGGAGCCCGGCGGCGAAAACGATCCCTCCAGCCTTTCCCGCCCTGCGTCCCCCCCTGTACACAGTCGGGTTTTAAAATATCCGAAAAGACACGCTTAGGCCCGAGGGTGGGAGAGGCGGGCTCCCGGGCCGTGCGCTCCCGCTGCGGCGGGCTTGGGAGGGACAGATTGTTCCCGGGGGCTGGTGTGTTAGAAAGCGTGCTCCCGAGCCGGCTCCTCGCGGCTGGTGGGGAGAGCAGACGCGGCGAGCGCAGGGGGTGGGCACCGGGCCCGAGGCCCCCGCCCCCAGCCTGCCGGCTCCGAGGCCCCGGTTCTGCCTGCAAACCCGGAGTCGTCTGGGCGAACCCCGCCAGGCCGGCGGCGCGCAGCCTGCAGTTCCACGGCGATCGCACCTTGCAGGGACCCAGATCAACAGGCAAGCCGCCACCCCCGCCCACCTGCACCTCCTGGTAGGCCCGGGTCGGCCCGGGTCTCAGATCGAGACGGTGCTCCCCACTGCAAGTGTGCGAGAGGCCCGAGGAAGCCCTGGAGCCGACGGTGCCCAAGAGGAACGGCTAGGCGCCTCCAAGTCACCTCGGGAGGGAGGGGGGGAGCACGGCAGCTTAAACGGCAGTCCATTTCCTTGACTTTCTTAACAATGCAAGGTCATTGCTCAGGAAGGGTTGTTGGATGCCTTACTGAAGCTCTTCTCTCCCTCCACCTGCTGTGCCTGGGATGATTTCTCACCCGCCATCCATCCAGATAACCTCAGGTATCGTGGAGATGGCAGTGGAGATTACAGGAGCCCAGCGACGGAACGGAGTTTTAACTTCGATGCCCCCTGGTAGTCTTAACAAGAGAACAGCCTTATTCTTGTTAGTTGCTGGGGAGTATAATTATGCGGTTTTCCAGGATTCCTCAGGAAAAGGGTGTTTATTGGCCAGATGTTCAAGTTTAGTTTATATATTCAGTGGATGCAAAGACATTTTATTGCCTGCCACAGTTAGGCTTCTTGCGAGCGGGCGCCTGGACTGAACACCAAGTGCTAGGTGGGGCGGCGGACTCCACGGGTATTGCAAAGCTACTGAGCTCTCCGCCTCACTCCCTCTTGCCTGGGCCCTCATTACAGCTCAGTTTCCCAACAGATACTAGGAATATAGGGACGACGATACAAGAATAGTCGTGGTCATCCAGTAGGTTAGCAGTCATTCCCTGCCCCCTTTTGCTGATAACATTAAGAATCCATTAGTTGGGGCTGGGAGCGTAGCTTAGCAGGCTAAGGCCCTGGGTTCAATTCCCAGCACCATGAAAAGAAAAGAAATCCATTTGTTTATTACTAAATTAGAAACAAATCTTTTTCATGAAAACAAAAAAAGTTCCTCAAAGAACCATATTCTGACAAGGAAAACTCAAGAAAAACAGGCCAACTTCAAAAGCTGAGACTGCTCCGTATCTCAAATAGAAATCCTTGATCTACTTATGAAAGAAAAAAAAGGGAAGAAATCATGTATTTATGTTTTTAAAAACCTTGCATGAATAAACTTATTAAATAAATTCATGATTCCTTAGAATTGCAGCTCTGTGACTACATAATTATATGCTACACAAAACAGATAATTCCTTAGCTATAGGTGTGTGGCATTGAACTGAATGGTTGCACACATTTTTAAATTCTTAAATTTTTTAATTTTTAACCATAAGAAAAAAATAATACGATGAAAGTTCAGAAATAGCAGACAGATCACCCCCAAGATTTTACAAACCAGCTCAGCTGCTCCGGTTATCTTCACTTTAGCTGAAAGCTAAATAATTCAATACAACCTCATTTGCTACAGATCCTGGTATCCTGGCAGCATCCTCAAATGCTTTCCAGTTAATAGCTTTACAGTGAAATGATAAATCAGAACTGAGGGAGAGGGGAACTTTACAAGTACTGAGGGAAAGGGCATTGTCAAACATGGGAGGGGAAAAAGGCAGATCTCAGAGAACAGGAGCGAGGGTGGAAGAGGGTAGAAGGAACAGCGGATAGAAGGGTTCATTATCCAGGTCATGGTGTGGACAATACAGGGTCAAGTCTGCAGGGACCTCCTCAGAATAGACTGCTCTCGGAATTGTCTCCATGCAGGGTGGAAGAGTGTCCTTCATCCTTGGTGGTCAGGGGGCAGCCCCTGCCATCGTTCTGTTCCATGTCGATGCCTTACACTTCCAAGCTCCCCCCGCCCAGGCAATCTGCAGATTTGGAAGAGTTCTGGGTTCAAAAGAGGAGTGAGCATTTGAGATGCCAGTAAATGCTGTTGGTCAAAGGTGAGGGGAAAGCCCTCATAGAACTGTCCACCCAGCTCCAACTGAAATCAGTAGGGGAGGCTAAAAAGATATAATCTGGGATCCTAGAAACATCTTACAGAGGAGGGAATTTGCACCATCTATTTCCATATCCTCTACATTTTTTCACAATAAGTGTATGTTATTTGATAATAAGTAGAGATAACAAAGGAAATCATTATGAAGGTTGGCTGGAGATGGTAGGTTGAACACATGAACTTAGCTTCTCTTCTACTCTAAACTTTATAAAAAGATATGTTGTAAAGAGAATAGGAATATAAACTGGGCCTGGTGGCACATGCTGGGAATCTCAGTGCTTGGGGGGCTAAGACAAGAGGATTTGAAGCCAGCCTCAGAAATTTAGCAAGGTCCAGCCGGGCGTGGTGGCGCACGCTTGTAATCCCTGCACTTGGGAGGCTGAGAGAGGAGAATCGCACAGGTTCGAAGCCAGCCTCAGCTACTGAGTGAGGCTCTCAGCAACTTAGTGAGACCCTGTTTCCAAATAAAATATAAAATAGGTCTGAGAGTATAGCCTGGAGGTAGAAAAGACCCTGGGTTCCACCCCCAGAACCACAAAAAAAAAAAAAAAGAAAAAGAAATTTAACAAGGTCCTTGGTGAGATCCCACTTTCAAAATAAAAACATAAAATAGAGCTGGGGGTGTGGCTCAGAAGTAGAGGGTCCCTGTGTTCAATGAAATAAGAAAAAGGGTAATGTTCTCTTTCGGTGTTTCACAATGTTTAGAAAATACTGAAATATCAGAAAGAGACAAAATCTGATTCACAGAGAAAATCAAAAGAAACAAAAGCAGGTTCAGGAGGAGAAGAAACAGTTTGAGGAGTTGTAGACAAGAGCCAACAGATACCAGAGGAGGGAGCCTTGGACAAAATATTTCACTGAGGAACCTGTGAATGGACCTTTGCTTCCATTAAGTATTGGAAATTTGACAAGAGGATAAGAAAGTTAGTTAAGATGCTAGGATGTAAGGGACAGAGGCCAGGTATCTACTGACCCCCAGAAGAGAAAAGGAACCTTCGAGTGTCTCAGGACAGCATGTCCCGACCCTTTGCAGCCCCCAAGGACAGGCTATGATAAACTAGGCAAACCCATCTTCACATAAGAGATAATTGGACTATCAAAGTCACTAATCATCTGTGAAGGGAGGGAGTACCATGAAGGGGAAGTACCAAACTCAACTAACAGAAATAACATCAGAAGAAACTAAGCTAACAAAGGAAACAGAAGCTGGGTGTGGCGGCATATACCTGGAATCCCAGTATGGGGGTGGCTAAGACAGGAGGATTGCAGGGTTGAGACCAGCACATGGTAATTTAGTGAGACCTTGTTTTGAAATGAAAAATAAAAAAGTACTGAGGGTGAATGCCCTTGGATTCAATCCCCAGTACCATACACAGAGAAAAAGGAAACAGAAAATAAATTTTAGCCGGGTATGGTGCCGCATGTCTGTAATTCCAGTACTTGGGAGACAGAAACTGGAGGATCAGTTAGAGGGCAGCCTCAGCCATTTAGAGAGGCCCTCAGCCACATAGTGAGACTGTCTTCCAAAATAAAAATAAAATAGGGGGAGGGATATAGCTCAGAGGTAAAATGCCCCTGAGTTCCATTTCCAGAACCACAAAAAATAATTTTAATGAACTTAATTGTATTCAGCTAGATGTAAAAGGATATTTTGTACACAAATAATAATCAGTGAGAAGTTTTAGATATTAAAAGAGTAATTTCTGGTAGAGTGGATTAGTAGAAGCAAAGCCAAAGAATTGTCCCCCAAATGCAAGGCAAAGACACGGGGATGGAAATTGTTGAGAGCCGCGGAGCTGAGATCTCCAAAGCCCAATATCTGCAGAACAGAAGTTACAGGAGAAAAGAAAAGAGAGTTGAAAGAGGAAAAGACAAGGAGAAAGTATAATAACATTACTCAGAATTGAAGAAAAAAATATGAATTTTCAGGTTAAAAAATTCTACTGAGTTTAGAGCCAGATGAAGATTTTTAAGTAGTTTGCAGCTTTATGAACAATTTATGGCTTTATTTATAAGATCTAAACCTCAAATGAAATTAAATCATAAACCAAAACCAAATTTGCTGTGCTTGGAGTTAAAATGATCCTTTAAAACCCAATTTTTATTTTTTTACTGAATCATAGAACCAAAGCTACATGTTTGGAATAAACCACTTTACGTTAGAAACACAAGTATTAGCTGGGCGTGGTGGTGCACGCTTGTAATCCCCTGTGCTTGGGAGGCGGAGACAGGAGGATTGCGCAGGTTCAAAGCCAGCCGCACTGGCTTACGAGACCCTGTTTCCAAATAAAAAGTATAAAATAGGTTTGGGAGTGTAGCCAGAGGTAGAAGGGCTTCCAGGAACCCCAGTACCACCAAAAAAAAAAACAAAAAACAAAACAAAACAAACAAACAAAAAAAAACCCCCCACAAGTATTAGAAAGCTAGTTTTAAACATAAATACTCAACCAAACAAACCTGAACAACTCAAATATCTGCTGATAGCAATGAAGGAATCAAGAACGCAGGATACCAGCATTAACAAGGGCCTGGGTTCCATCCCCAGCACCACAAAACAAACAAACAAAAACGCATGCTCTCTCAATGTCAGAATAGTACCTACAGTTCGATAAACATTTAATTCCTTCCTTACTCTTTTCCCGGGCTACATTTAAAAATTTCATTCTATATCTATACACATTTAGCACCATCATACCCTCTACATTTTTCAAAGATAAAGAAGAAATAAGGCTAATTTGAAAAACAATCTACCATTTACAATAGAGAGGAGCTGAGCACTAAGGAGCCAACATCCCCCTTGGGATGCCGCAGACAGAACTGTTTCTGTGGCCTCTGAGCTGCTCTCCCGTTTATTCTCCAGTTTCAGTCTCCTCCAATTCTTCCTCCACATAGTAGCCAAAGTCCACTTTCTAAAAAGGAAATCTGATCATGTCTCTCTACGTGTGTGTGTGTGTGTGTGTGTGTGTGTGTGTGTGTGTGTGTGTGTTACTGGAGACTGGACCCATGGATGCTCCACGCTCAGCTACCCCCCCAGCCCTATTTTATTTTTTATTTCCAAACAGGATCTCTCTTAGTTACTGTGAACTGGCCTTGAGCCCAGGATCCTTCTTCTGTCTCAGCCTTCCAAATACTGGGATTACAGGTGTGCACTGCCATGCTCAGCTTCACACTGCTACCTTAAATCCCCCAGCGGTTCTCCATTGCTCTCGGGCTGTCCTTTTCATTTTCCCAGAACTTTACAAGGACTTGACCCATATGATGAACTCAACAATGGCCTGCAGTGCCTGAGTGCGTGAATAAACGAATGAGAGAGCAAATGGACAAATCCTGAAAACTAAGACGGGTTGCAATCGCGAAGAGCAATGAGAGACGTAACAGTTATTTCTGTTTGTCTTGAATATGCAAATTTGCGTTTTCTTCCAAGATACTCGCTTCCTTTTCTGTTTCAAGAAGGTTACCTAAGTGAATTCACATTCCCTGAGCCATAACCAGCAATATTTATGCCTGAATTACACCAGCTCCTCAGCTACCTTAGTTCACCCATACCTAACTTTCAATGAAAAATGGGGTCAGTTAAGTAGATCATGTTCTCACAACTACTACCAAGTTCACCTCTGAGGTAGGGGTCTCCCATCTTCCAATTCATAACTTGTTGGTAAAATTCATAACCTGTATGGTAAACACCAAAGCAGTTCAGATGGTCTTTGTTTTGTTCCGTGTTTTGATGCTGGGGATTGAACCCAGGGGAACTCTACCTCAGAGCTACCCCCATCCCTATTTTATTTTTATTTTAAAACAGGGTCTAGTTAGGTCTAGTAGGTCTTACTACTTGCTGGAGCTGTCCTCAAAACTGCAATCCTCCTGTCTCAGCATTCCAAATACCACGACCAGCTACAGATGCTTTTGTCTGCCTATCCTCTAGGTGCCATCTCCAGAACACATCTTTGGGTAGTTGCTCAGGTCCAGTCCCCATGCTCCGATCTGCCTAGCCCTTGAGCACACCGGATTAAGAACATAAGAGTGTGGCATGGTGGTGTACACCCAGAGTCCCAGCTACTTGGAAGACTAAGACAGAAGGATCGCAAGTTCAAGGCCAACCTGGGCAACCTAGCAAGATTCTGTCTCCCAAAAAGAAAGAAATAAAAACCTATAGGAACACATGGGTTAAAAGGCATTATAAAAAAGCAAGTTAATGTTATTAATACTCTGTCCTGAATACTCCACAGATAGTCTGTCTATACGTGGATAATCAAGAGTACCTAATTGAAAAGCCTTTGTTTTCTTCCCTTATAAATATTTATCAAGCCAGGAACTCAAATCAAGGGGAGGAAATATGATTTAAAAATCAAGTTTGTTAATAAGAAATGACAGCTAGCATTGTAACAATGCAACCAATTAAAAATTTTGTGTTTATGTGATAATTGTTGCCAGAATAAATGGTTGTGTTAATTGCTTTTATTTGTGAGTGAGCAGTTTACAAGTTCACAAGTATTTTTTGCATAATATTAACCAAGACCTTTGGGGAAATTTTAATAAAGTTTGAAAAGATATGGCAATGAAAGGCTCCATTATATCTGTAAATTCATTTCATTTTCTATTCTGTGAATTATTTCTATAGCTATTCAACTCCTGTTTGAATATTTCTTCAATACTTCAAAATCTATAAGAAACAATGACTCAACTCAAACATGACATATGTTATAGGATACATACAGAATAAAACTGGTTCTCATCAAAAACATAATTTTCCTTTATTTTCTCTGGTGTGTGGCAAATTCTGTTTTAAAAAGTATTTATCATTTTCTTTTTGCCAAATGCCTTATAATGATTTTATTTGATTTCATGAAGCAAATTGCTGTTATTATCTCTATTGCTAAGAAACAAAGAAACTCAGAGGTTGAGTAATTTTCCAAAGATCATTTAAACTACAAACCTCTTGTTTATTAGAGTTTTTAATTCTGGAAGCAGTATCTCATGATCTTTAACTCAAGAGCTTATCATGATGGTTAATATAAAAATCCATATTATAGACTAATACTTTTTTTTTATACTAGGGATTGAATCCAGGGGCATTCTACCTCTGAGCTATACTCCCAGCCCTACCTTTTTTTAAAATTTGAAACAGGTTCTCACTAAAATTCTGAGGGTCTCTCTAAGCTGCTGAAGCTAACCTGGAACCCTCAATCCTCTTGTTTCAGCCTCTGAATTACTGGGATTATAGGTCTGTGCTACTACACCTGGTTATAGTCAAATATTTTTAAATCAATAGTTAAGTCAAGAATTTAGCAGCTGGACATGGGGCGTAGTCCTATAACATCGGTACTTGAGAGGCTGAGATAGGACGGCAGGCTCAAGGCCAGCCTCGGCAACTTAGTGAGACCCTGTTTCAAACTAAAAAAGAGGGTCTAGGGTGGAGCTCAGAGGTAGAATGCTGCTGGGCCCAATCCCAAGTACCATGAAAAAGAGGGAGAGAGAAGAATTTAGTTCCAAAGCTGGACAGTGATCCACACATGTAATCCCAGCCTTTGGGAGGCTGAGACAGGAGGATTGTAGGGTTCAGGGCTAGCCTCAGCAACTTAGTGAGATCCTGTTTCAAAATAAAACAATACAAAGACTGGGTGGGGGGTGATTCAGGGACCCCTGGATTTAATCCTCAGTAACAAAAAGAAAAAAAAAAACTAACTCCAAATTATGCTGAGCATGTGCAGAATCAGAAGTCTGTTCTGTTTGTTCTCTTCCATTGTCATATTTACCCTCAAAATGTATTTAAGCATCTAGCTCTAGACCTTTCAGAGCAGAAATGGAGTCAAGTGCGAGCCGCAGACCCTTCTTTTGGAAGGGGTCGAAGACGCTGACCCTAACTGTTGCCTGACCATATTTCTCAACACTTGCCCTTTAACTCCATGAAATACTGCCTGAAACAAACAAGTCAGCATCTCCCTTACATGATTTCAGTCACTAGATAAACCTCCAGCTCTCATCCCGAACACTGTATAGTATAATCTGTGACCTTAGTCCATAACTAAAAACAAACCTTCAGATGCAAGTGACACTGGGAGGAGTTAGCTTTAAGGTATAATGTTTTGGTACTGGAATAAAAAAGAAAATTCAATTCCACTTAGCATCATTTTAATAGCTAAGATTTTTTTAAAGACAGTAGTAGGGGTGTTGGAAGGTGTTGAAGAGAGGAGTAGATGTAGAGTCAAAAGGCCTAGATGCTACTTTTTTCTTTTCCGGTACTGGGGATGGAACCCAGGGGATTCTACCTCTGAGCTATGCCCTCAGCCCTATTTTTAATTCTTTATTTTTGAAACAGGGTCTCACTTAACCTTCCTATGTTTCAGTTTCTCCTCTGCAAAATGATGGCATTGAACTAGCCAGCCTCTCAGCTCTAGTTTCTGGTTTCTGTGTGTGTGTGTGTGTGTGTGTGTGTGTGTGTGTGTGTGTGTGTTACTGAGGATGGAACCCAGGGGCCTTCTACCTCTGGGCTACACCTCCAAACCTATTTTCTTTTTTTATTAGGAAAAAGGGTCTCCCTAAGTTGCTGAGAGCCTCACTAAGTTGCGGAGGCTGGCTTCAAACCTGTGATCCTCCTGTCTCAGCCTCCCAAGGACTGGGATTACAAGCATGCCCCACCATGCCTGGCTAGCTCTAGTTTCTGATATTTTACCCTTATACTAAGAATATATGAAATTGTCACCATCTAATGTTCATTATAGCAGAATACCACAGTTCACATCAATGCCCATCACAATGGAATTTGGTAAAGCAATAAAATCTGTGGGAGGTCATGAGCTTGGGCTAGACACCTGCACGAGGCCCAACAGACCAAACCCTGGACCCTGGCAGAGTTCAGTCACAGTAACAGGTCTTTCGCTATGGAGTTGCAAGAGGCCCTGTAACCAGTGAACTAGTTAAGCTGCAGCCAGTTGACCAGACAGCTATAGCCAGAAAGTTGTTGTCTATACCTCACTACCATTTTTCTATGAATGCTGTCAGATCATGTTGGTTAGAATGCTCAGAATCATCTCTGGTTCTGGGAGCTGCCTGATTAGTGAATCTTTTTTGCCTTGCTTTGCTTTGTTTTGTTTTGTTTTGCTTTGCTTTGCTCAAATGAACGCTACTAAATTTAATTGGTCTGCACAATTTCCCTTTTAACACCAATTATGACGGATACACACATAAATGATGATTTCAGTGATTATGTGATTTTATAATTATTGATGGGGAAAATACTACAAAAATTTATTGACTTTTTAGAAGGCTCTAAATAATTTCTATTTGACTAAGAAATAAAATATCTTATATTGGGATGAATACTAAAAATCTTGATTTATTTTTAGATGGTGGGATTTAGAGTACTTCTTGTTTCATTCTGTATTTTCTATTATGTTTGGCTGTTTCACAAGCAAAGAATATTCTCATGATAAATAAATAACAAAACTATTTTCAATTTGGGAAAAATATAGTAAAATGTATGTGTACAAACAAGTTTAGATAGAAGAGCCAGGGCAAAATCAAAATAGCAGTGAACGATGTCTCAATATTTTCACAATAACTCAAATCAAGAAATAAATATGTACCATGAAGGTGAAGAACTCTTCCTGTTACACAAACCCAGCCCAGCTGATCTGTTTTCCTCCGCTGGAACACTCTCAGCATCGAGGGAGATGAGTTGGCCTGGCACTTGCTGATTTCCTTACCAGTCTGATCCCTGCACAATGAGATTTGTCGACCCATTAGACTAGTTCTGGGATCTGATGTAAGGCTATAAAAAAGAAATCTTCCCAACCCATAAGAGACAGGGTTGAAGCCAAATGTGGTGACACAGACTTGTAATCCCAGCATTCGAAGGCTGAGACAAGAAGATCGCGGTTCACCCTTTGCAACTCAGTGAGACCCTGTTTCAAAAATAAAAGGCTAAAAAATTGGGCTGGAGGTGTAACTTGGAGGTACAATGCCCCTGTACCCCCACAAGAAAAAGAGAGACAGGGTTGATATTTATAACTTTGAGGTTTTTCATGTTTGTTTGTTTAGTTGGATGTGTGGTTGTTGTTTTTTTTACTACCTTGCTTTGATTATTTAAGTTTTCTAACATTGTCTTACCAATTTGGATGTTACATTTATTGCTCAAATGAGCATGGAAAATGCAGAATTGATTATTAGAAGGCAGATTAAATCAAACAGAGATCCATACATGAGAAATCAGAAAAGAAGGAAGAATAAGCTTCTTAAGTACAAAATGGTAAATGACAGTTTTGACCCAAGTTAAAAGCTGGTAGGGGAAAAATTTTTTTTCTGGGAGGTCATAAACTAAATACAGTCAGCAAAGCAGTAGTTGTCATTCAAAAGGTGTAGGGTGTGGTTACAACACCCAATAGAAGGATCCCAGTGTGGGTGAGAGATCTGCAGCTAGGCTTCTGACGCACCCTGCTTGAGGGATCCTACTGTTCCGACTTCAATATCTGCTTCTGAAGTATTTGCTTTTCATTGATTGTATCATGCCTTTAATTCTGAAATGAAACCCCTTGATTCCATTTGGGGATTAATGGCTATATAGATTCACTCTCTAAGAGCTATAAAGGATACCTATGAGAGGAGCTATGCTCACAGGGAGGAGAATTAACTAACTTCCTTCCTTTGGACTGAATCCAGGGCCATTCTACCTCTGAGCTATATCCCCATCCCTTTTTAGTCTTTTAATTTATTTATTTTTTATTTTTATTTTTTAGTGGTACTGGGGATGGAACCCAGGGGCCTTCTACCTCCGGGCTACACTCCCAGACCTACTTTATGTTTTATTTGGAAACAGGGTCTCTTAAGCCAGCACGGCTGGCTTCGAACCTGCGTAATCTCCTGTCTCAGCCTCCCAAACATGGGGATTATAAGCGTGCGCCACCACGCCCGGCCTTTTTAGTCTTTTCAAAACAGAGTTTCAGTAAGTTGCTGAGGCTGCCTCAAACTTGCAATCTTCGTCTCAGCCTCCCAAGTATTGGATTACAGGTATGTGCCACTGTACAAGGAGGAAAATTTCTTTTCTTTCTTTCTTTTTTTTTTTTTTTTTTTGTGTGTGTGATGCTGGAGATTGAACCCAGAGATATTCTACCTCTGAGCTATACTCCCAGCCCAATTTTTTATTCTTTATTTTGAAATAGTCTCACTAAGTTACAGTGGGCCTCACTAAATAGTTGAGGCTGGCTGTGAACCTTCAATCCTTCTGTCTCAATCTCTCGATTACAAGTACGTGTCACCATGCCCAGCTAAGGAGGAAAATTTCTAACATTCAGATTCAGAACAACTATTGAAGTCAACTGGTATCTGCACACTGAAGTGCTGGAGGCATGAGGAACCATGGTGGGAAACTACGAGAAGTCATGACAAGTCAAGGACAGCTTGTAAATAATTTAGGGTAGGTCTTTTTTTTGTTTGTTTTTGCTAATTTATTATTTGTTTTATTTGGCATACTCTGCTCCCTGAAAAGATTTTTTAAGTTTATTGCATTTTAATTACCAGGGCATATCCTGTATCAGTCTTCTCTTCCCAACTAGATTGCATTATACTTGACACTTAAAATTTTGTCTTAGTTACTTTTTTATTTATTTACTTATTTATTTTTTGGTGGTACTGGGGTTCCTGGAAACCCTTCTACCTCTGGGCTACACTCCCAGACACCGACACCTGTTTTTTATATTTTTATTTGGAAACAGGGTCTCTTAAGCCAGCTGGCTTTGAACCTGCGTGATCCTCCTGTCTCCACCTCCCAAGCGTAGGGATTACAAGCATGCGCCACCATGCCCGGCCTTCTATCTTAGTTGGTTTTTGATTGCCCAAGTTACCAAGTATGATGCTGAACAATAATAGATGATTATACACACACAAAAAAAATACTCAAGATTTTTTATGTGTGGTAGTGGACTGAACCCAGGGGCATTCTACCTCCAAGATACCCCTTAGCCCTTTCTATTATTTTTATTTATTTATTTATTTATTTATTTATTTATTGCTTTGAAACGGGGTCTCACTAGTTGCTGGAGTCTTGCTAAATTGCTGAGTCTGGTCTTCACTCTGAGATCCTTCTGTCTCAGCCCCTCAAGTACTAGAATTACTGGCATGCACTACCATGCCTGTCAACTGAAGATTTTAATAATCAGCTTAGTAACATGGTTACTACCAGTTGTTTTAATAAAGGTATGTTACTGATTCTAGCTTCTCTCCTCCACAGAAGACATGGTGACCATGTATCTGTGTTTGTCTGAGACAATCCTGGTTTGTACCTGTTATCCTAGCATAATTATTGATAGTGTTAACTTGCACTCTCAAAGTGTGCTGGTTTGGACAATATGCAACGACCTTATTCATCAGCCATTGCTAAGGGGCTTCCCAGTAAATTTCAATATACAAAAAGTAACTTGGCTTCAGCAAAAAAAAGGGAAAGTTTTGTGAGAAAAGACAACCACAAAGTAGAAAGCTAAGATTATATTATTAACTGTTTACTATTTATATTAACTACTTGCTATCATCCAATTTATCTCTATGTAAATTTAAGTCAACTCTGCCCTCTACTGTCTTCTGACTGTATTATGACATTTTTCATTAAACGAAGCTGACTATGTTAGCTCTGCTGCTTACTTTAGAGTGCTGGTCTCAGCCTCAGCCTTGCCTGCAGCTATATTAGCTTTTAAAAGTCCCCGCTGCCTGTGCTGCACCCCACACCAATTAAATCACAATCTCTGGGGTTAAGACACACATCAACTTTTTAAAAGCCCTCCAGTTGGTTCCAATGGACAGTCAAGGTTAAAAACCGTTATTTAGAATGTCAGATCAAATAGTGTATTATGGTTCACTTAGCTTTTTATTCCTTAGTCATGATTATAGTATAATTCTTTTTTTTTTGTGTGTGTGGTACTGGAGATGGAACCCAGGGACATTCTATCTCTGAGCTACACCCCCAGCCCTGTTTTATTCTTTATTTTGAAACAGAGTCTCACTGAGTTGCAAAGGGGCTCACTAAGTAGCTAAGGTTGTCCAGGAACCACGATCCTCCTGTCTCAGCCCCCCAAATGTTGAGATCACAAGTGTGTACCACCACACCTGGCTCTGATTATACTATAATTCTAATTATGTCTGGGTAAACTAAGGAGACTTGAAGAAAAGATGAGTCTCTCAGGACAAATCCATATCACTATTGGGAAAAAAATGGTATTTTTAAATGCCTTGCTAAGTGATATTTTCTTTGGGTATAAAAATACTTTTTTTTTTTTACATAAAGTGATGATATAGACAACACCTACTTGAAAACGAGTTCATTCAGCCATCTGTCTTGACGCCACAGCTCAGCCCTAATTTTCTGTGGATGGAATTATCTGCTGAGGAAGTTCCAAGGTAGCCAAGACATTTGGGCCAGAAGACAGGGCAAATGAGGTAGAGCCCATTGCATTAAATAACTGCTTTCTTTTTCTTGCATGTTCAGAGACTTGCTAATGGAGTTTATAATATGGAAAAGCACTGATGTGAAAGCCCAGGAAACCTGCTGGAGTGGAAGTTGCACTAATTAGAACATTAGCTAAACGAAGTCACTAGGGAGGACTGAATCCCAAAGGGAATACAAGAGAAAGAAGGAATATACAGAGAAAAAAAAATCATGAACAATGAGCAAGAAAGAGAGAAAGCTTTTCCAGAAAGCTCACCAAAAGGCAGGTTTTTAACAATAAGCTAAGAGTTTACTTTCCCACTCCCTTTTTCTAAAGTTTACCACGTCAAGCTAATGGACCCAGAGTTAGAGATGGATACTGTTAGAAGAGATTTTATTTCTCTTAAAGCAAAATTAATGATAGCTGTGAAACCAGCCAGAAGTGTTGGCATGAGAAAGAAGGAGTCAATTGGGAATTTGTCACCAAGCACTTAGTAAAAACCTTTTGTGAAGACAGCAGAGCCCCTAATGCCAAAAGAAGGCGGGAGGGGAGGGGAGGATTTCGGGGCAGATGGCACGGTCTTTACACACCGTGTCTGTGATTGCATTACTTCTTTCTCAAGTCCAGTGGGAGGCAAGACTCTTAACACAGGTGGGGTTAGCATGGAGGTTTGGAAGCGGGATTAGGAATTATCCTAAATGGCTGTATCTGTGACTGATTCTGTTGTCTGTGGAACCACTATTGATTCATTTGAAATTTCTAAAGTAATCAATAGGGACAGAGTAAAAACATTTCCATAGATGTGCTGGGTCCTAAGATAACCCTTACTCTTTGCTGGGAAAGAGACCCCATCAATATCTGATGAAAGCTATGGCTCCTCTCCCCAGAGAAAAACAGACAGTATACATAAATACCCAATTTTATATATTCTGTTCTCATTTAAGGATCTTTGATAAAATAACCTGCAGATGGATTTATCATCCAAATTATTATTAAAGCATAAATTCATGTGAATCCATGAATTAAGCATTCTATACCTAGGTTAAATTGAAAAAGTACCTGTTTTTTAGCTACTTATAATCTGACATGTAATGCTTTTATAGGCATGTAAAAGACATACAGATGCTACATTGAAAATTATAAACATTTACATCCTGGAGACTATATATATATATATATATATATATATATATATAATCACTAGGGATTGAACCTAGAAGCAGTCTACCTCTAAGACACATCCTCAGCTCTGTTTTATTTTTTATTTTGAAACAGGGTCTTGGTAGGTTGCTGAAAGTCTCACTAAGTTGCTGAGGCTGGCTTCAAACTTGGATCCTCCTGTCTCAGCCTCCCAAGTACTAGGATTACAGTCGTGCAAATATTCGCATCTTAACAGGAAGGAATAAGAACATCATGAGAGGTGATGAGCAAAGGCAACGCACAACCTTTTTTCAGTATAGTCAGGGAATTTAAAAATATATACATCGAATGCCCCCAGGTGCACGGCATAAATCCTGAAAGGGGAGAGATGAGAACTGTTTTGCCTTGAGCTGCATCTACTCTAGCAGGGTGGAAATAGAGGCTCACAAAAGACTCTAATATGCCAAAGAACTAGGTAGATACCATAGAAAAAACTTACAAACAAAACATGTCAGGGGAGGGTCCAGACAATAAGATCACATCTAACAGACAGCGAAAAATGACTGTCCCATCTTCCATCCTCCTCCCTGTGGTAAATCGCCTGTTGTTTTTGTATGTAGAGAAATTTCGCATGGCTACTCCAAATAGAAGGGCCAAGTCATCCCCTTTTTCCATGCTTGTAGATCAGTTTGAATATAGGGAAATTGTGGAAAATAAGACAGAAAAGATGAACCAAAGCCATAGTGTGACTGGCTTTAAAAACCAGAGTGAGGAACCCGTACCTAATTCAGTTGACAACAGAAACCGGCTGAAGGCTTTTAGGTGACAGACAGATAGGATCAGAACTGTGTTCTGGGAGATTGAGCCTGGCAGCCACAGTAGGAGTAGAGAGGGACAGGAGACAGGCCATTACTGCATCAAGGAGAGAAGTAATTGGGGCCTGCACTCGCATGGTGGCCAGGAAAGCCGGAAGCAGGATGGACATCATGCTGCGGAGCCTGTTGGCTACTCAGGGTTGTTTTTTTGTTTTGTTTTGTTTTTTTTTTTTAATAGGAGGCTGATTAAGGGCTCTGGAAACTTTAAAACAAAACAAAACAGCAAACAAACTGGGTATGGTGGCACATGCCTCTAATCCCAGTGCTTGGGGCCGAGATAGGAGGGCTGCAGGCTCCTGATCAGCCTCAGCAACTTGGTAAGGCCCTGTTTCAAAATAAAAAATAAAATAGGGCTGGTGGCATAGCTCACAGGTAGAAAGCCCCTGGGTTCCATCTCCAGTGTCTAACCCCCCCCACACACACACGCAAAGCAAACAAACTCCTCACTCTTTATTTATTTACTTTGTGGTCCTTGGGATCCAACCCAGAGCCTCATGTGTGGTGGGCGAATGCGATAGAACGATGACTTCAGTGTTCAGGAGTGGTTTGTTTTCTGTTTGTTTGTTTGTTTTGCAGTAGTATGGATTGAATCCAGGGACATTCTACTTCCAAGCTACACTCCCAGCTCTATTATTATTATTATTATTATTATTATTATTTTACTTTTTTCTTTTTTTGGTGGTACTGGTGTTCCTGGAAACCCTTCTACCTCCAGGCTACGCTCCCAGACCTATTTTTATATTTTTATTTGGAAACAGGGTCTTTTAAGCCAGCAAGGCTGGCTTTGAACCTGCGTGATCCTCCTGTCTCTACCTCCCAAGCATGGGGATTACAAGCGTGCGTCACCACGCCCGGCATTTTATTCTTTATTTTTGAAACAGGGCCTCACTAAGTAGCTGAGGTTATCTGCCAACTGCTATCCTCCTGTCTCAGCCTCCCAACTTCCATCCGATGGGTCTCTCCCTTTACTGTCAAACTTCTCATAAGATCAGATTTCATTTAGCATCTCCCTTAATTCACCACCTGCTGATCCCTTAACTCTTATAACATGGAGCCCACCTGGATTTACAACAAAATTGTGCCCACAAAGGCCCCAGAGTCACCCTCACTGGCAAAAAACGATGACCTTTCTTAGTCATTGGATTCTGCAGCCCAACTGCTCCAACAAGAAAGTTTCCTTCCTTTGGTCCTCCTGACTCCTCACTGCCCTGCTCCCTTCTCTCTCTAGGTCCTTTCTTCTGTTATCTCTGCAAGCTGAATTCCTCCCTCCTCTACAAAGGGTACCTGCAACCAAGGAATAATCTTGAGCTGTCTGCTATTTAGAATCTTGAAGGAGAATACCTTTTCATTCAATTGCTCCAGAGAATTCCTTAATCCACATTGGTAGGCATGACCTCCTGTCTCAGCTCTAATTTAGTTTTTCTTACCAGACATTTTCAGGTGTGTGCCTCAAAGTCATAATATCTGGATCAGAACTCATCTTTTTCCCTAAAAATTAATTCTTTCTCTCAACTTTCCCACATTCATCAATGATACCATCAATTTCTGTTAGTCAGATTCAAAATCTTAAGCTACTTTTTTTTTTTTTTGAGACAGGGTCTTACCATATAATTCAGAATGATCTAGGACTATAGGCACAGAGGGCTCCATTTGTTTTTAGTTTTGTTTTTGTGATGCTGGAGATGGAACCCAGGGCCTCATGCATGCTGGGCAAGTACTCTACCACCGAGCCACACCCCCAGCCCAGAGATCTTGAGTTGCTTTTGACTGTTCCCTTTCCTTGGATAGTTGGCCAGTTGCCATGTTCCATCGGCCCTACCTACGCAACTCTCACGAGTCTGCCTCCACATTCTCTTCCTCCTGCCACTCTGCACCTCAGCTTTGTCACATCCCTCCTAGGCGCTTCCAACATTTGAGAAACGACTTCTCCTTCTGCTTTATTTTCCTCTCAACACGTTGAACAGTTCAGTTGGGAATATTAACCTCCCCCAAACAGTTTGTTGTATCATTTCCTGCTTAAATTTCAATTCGATCTTTGTCACCTATGGGATAAAATTTTAATTTCTTTTTTTTTTTGTGTGTGTGTGTGTGTGGTACTGGGGATGGAACTCAGGGGCATTGTATCTCTGAGCTACACCCCCAGCCCTATTTTTTAGTCTTTTTATTTTTAAAACAGGGTCTCACTGAGTTGCAAAGGGCCTCGCTAAGAAGCTGAGGCTGTCCATGAACTGCAGTCCTCCAGTCGGTGCCTAGCTAAGATTTTAATTTCTCAATCTGCCATTTACTATTCTCCACTCTGCTTGGTGCTTGTTTCTGTGTCTTCTCTTACACAAGTTCTCTTCTCTGGCTGAAGTAATACCCAACCAGGAGGGTGCCACTAAGAGGGGGCATGATGGGAACTAGGTCCCCTGGAGGTGTGCTGTGGCTGTCCTCCATTTCAATGTCCATTTTGGAACCTGTGTTCCTGACACCTCCCTGTGGATGCACTTGTCTTTCCCATGTTCTAACTCTTCCTTCAAGGCCCATCTCAGTTTCCACCTGTTCCATGAACTCCCCACCAATTGCCCTAGCTATTGATAATCATTCCTACCCTCTAATCCCTACCCTACTGGTCTATACCTATGATGACTTCCTGATGGATCACCCACATCATGACGTTGACATTGGAGCGTCTGAACCATAAACTGGGCATAAACTCAGACTATCTAGGGCAAACTGGACTACATAGCCTACTTATATACTATACATTTTGCACTCAGTATGTTATCTGGCAGTTTTTATTTGTTAAAATGTATGTATATTTTTTGTTTTGTTTTGTGTTGTGTTACGTTGCTGGGGATTGAACTCACAGCATTCTAGCTCCGAGCTACACTCTCAGCCCTTTTTATTTTTTATTTTGAAACAGGGTCTCACTGAGTTGCTGAGGCTGGCTTCAAACATGCAATCCTCCTGTCTTAGTTCCCCAAGTACTGGAATTACAAGCCAACCTCGCCCACCTCGCCCAATGTTAATACATTTCCTATCTCCTCAAGAGAGTAAATTATATAAGTATAAATTATGTCTTCTTCCTCTGATTATCTGGTACCTGGCTGATATCTTGTGTATATGACACACTAAAAATTATCTGCTTATTATGATAATGTCTTTTTGGGGCCAGGAGTGTAGCGCATTGGTCCTGTTTGTCTAGTATGTGTGAAGCTCTAGGTTCAACTGCACAAAATAATAGTAATGATAATGTTTCTTTTCTGTTATTTAGGAATGAAACATGGGTTAGGAATGAACTTTTAAAAGCAGTAAGTTTATCATTCATCCAATTATCCTTTTTGTAGGAAGTAAAATAAAAGCTTCTGTGATCCTAAAAACATATACTGACATAGAAAATTTCCTCAAGACTTTGGTGAGGACTGGGCTGTGGCCACTGGCACATGGTTCTGTCTTGTTGCCCTATTACTTAATAATGTCCTTGGTCTTAATGGCACTCTCTTTCCATTGCTCTGCCACCGAGAAGAAAGTGGACAGCCCAAACAAGGGGTATTATATAAATCACATAGAAAAAAACTAGCACAGCCAGGTGTGGTGGTGCACGCTTGTAATCCCCGCGCTTGGGAGGTGGAGACAGGATCACCAGGTTCGAAGCCAGCCTCGCTGGTTTAAGAGACCCTGTTTCCAAATAAAAAGTATAAAATAGGTCTGGGAGTGTAGCCCAGAAGTAAAAGGGCTTCCAGGAACCCCAGTACCACAAAAAAGGAAAGAAAGAAAGAAAGAAAGAAAGAAAGAAAGAAAGAAAGAAAGAAAGAAAGAAAGAAAAGAACATCTAAGAAAAAGCTTGTGTGGCTAATGAACCTGAAACCAAATATTGGGAAATTTTTATTTGTTTGACGTATTTTGCTTAATTAACATCTACCCCCAATTCAGCATTATCCCTCCTAAACTCCCAGAAACCAAAGGAGGAGAAGGAAGATGTCCTAAGAACAGAAAAAGACAGCAGACAGGACAGCTTAAGATCTGAAAATAAACTAGAATGCCAACTGAAAAATGAAAGACATGTGGGAAAGAGGTAAGTAGGACAGAATCACCTCTCAGGATTAAATACTTAACAAACAGTGCTGCAAAAGAGCCCTGGGTCAAAATTCTTTAAATGGGAGGGATGAGTTGATGGTCAAAAACTCCTAGAAGGAAAAACAATTTTAACAGTTTAGGCCTTACTAAGATTCCTCCTACCAAATAAGTGACTACCAGCATCGGCTGCATTAATCTATTTCCACATGGGAAATAGATTAGAAAGAGAAAAATATTAGAATAGAAAGGTGTTAGCCTTTGACTACTTTAAAATTTGGTTCTCAGAGGGATTTCATCCGGAGACAGTGGGCCTAATGTTTTTGTTTCTGTGTGGTATCCCTCCATAACATCAGCAGTCTTAGTAAACACCCTAGGGACTCTTCAATATTCTCCAGGGTTTGATAAAGAGCTCCTTAGAAAAGATGCCTCCCTCAGGTCTCCAGAGACGTTTTTCTTTTTCCAGGGATCTTTTTATACCTAGAGCTCTCTGGACTTACTGAATATATGACTTCTTGGAGTTTCCAAACTCTTTCTTGGGTTGTCTTAAATCGAATGAAGTCACCATCTCCCTTGGAAAACTGAAGCCAGGCATAGGCAGCTGCAATGACACATAAGTCACTAAAAGGGATTTCCTGTCTCCTCTGGCTCGCCTTTCTACTTCTTTTTCTCTTTATCCTTTATTTCCTACTTTCTCCTTCTCTGACTTCTGACTTTGTTTCATCCTTCCCCTGCACCCCAATCTTCCTTTCCTCCCATATATGTAAGGTCCTTGGTGGGAGGTAAGGCGAAACTGTTGACTGAAGTGCGATGTTCTTAGGTGCAGGGGAATACACTAGGTCACCTTTCTTCCTTCCTTCCTTTCTTTTTCTTTCCTTCCTTCTTTCCTTTTCTTTTTTTTTTTTTTATGGTACTGGTAATTGAACCCAGGGGCATTCTACCTTCAAGCTACACCTCCAGCCCTATTTTATTTTTTACTTTGAAACAGTATATTGCTAAGTTGCTGAGATTGGTTTTGAACCTTCAATTCTCCAGTCTTGGCCTCCCAAGTACTTGGATTACAGGCATGCATCACCACACTTGGCCCCCAACCCTGTTTTATTTTGGAACAGGATCTTGCTAGGTTGAACTGGGATCATCCAGCTTCCCAAGTACTGTGATTACAAGTATGCGCCACCAGATCCAGCTAGATAATAACTTCTCCTCCTCCTCTTCTTTGCACTAGGGATGGAACCCAATGCCCTCTACCACTGAGCTACATTTTTTATTTTGAAACAGGGTCTCTCGAAGTTGCAGAGGTTGGCCTCAAATTTGTAATCCTTCTAGCTCAGCCTCCCAAGTAGTGGGATTATAGGCATGTGCCACCAACCCTGAGTTAGATAACTGTTTTTTTTTTTTTTTTTCAGTATTGGGGATGGAACCCAGGGGCATTCTACCTCCGAACTACACCCCCAGCCCTATTTTTTATTATTTATTTTGAAACAGGGTCTCACTGAGTTGCAAAAGGCCTCACTAAGTAGTAGCTGAGGCTATTTTTGAACTGTGATCCTTCCATCTCAAATGCTGGGATTATAAGCGTGTGCCACCACGCGCGGCTTTAGATAACTTTTTAAAAGAGTTTCCTGAATGTGGATTCTCTAGAACTGTAGTTACCATCCCTGATTAACCACCCAAACTAACATTTATGAAATACAACATATATATCAGATCCTATGTTATGTGGATTATCTCCTTTAATTCTCATGGCAACTCCATGGAAAAGATTCCCATTTCACAAATGTGGAACAGGGCAGAGAGAAGTTAGTTACCTTGCCGGATGTTGTGTGGCTACTAAGTGTCAGAGCTGGGATGTGAATTCATATGTGAACCTATGAATGTGTATCTCCACCAAACACTTTAATGGAACAGGTGATCCTGACATAAAGTAGAAAGAGTCCTGAGCAATTTTAAAATTCATTACAATAATAACTTCTACCGGGCTGGGCCGCCTTCCCTGATTAAAGTGTCAAAACTTGATTCTTATCATGAAAGGACTTGACATGGCTTAGACCCATGCTACACACCCTGCGTTCTGCCCCTTCCAAGCCTGTTGCCCCATGCTGCTTCTGTACTTTTTCATATGTTTCTACAGTTGGGGAAACACCCTGCCTAAAATCTCCTAATGTCTATTCAATTTTAAAGAGTCTGCTGATGCATCAACTCTTCTGAAAAACTTTTGCTGAGCCTATGTACTCTCTTGTTCCCAGCCTCTCCCAGGCTAGAATGGCTGCCCTTTCTCTGGGCCCCAGGGGCATTTTAAAGAGCAGTCACTATACCATGGTCACTGTTTTTTCTTACCCCCTCCACAGAGTATGAGCTTCTTGAGGGGAGGAATAGAGTAGGCATCTCAAATATTACTTCTATCAATTGAATTGAACTTCTGAGCTTTAATGTTATCATATACTTCTTTTAAGTATATTTACATTTTGAGCATCATTTTATTTTTGAAACAAAAGGTTCTGTGATGCAGAGACCTTGAGTTTTAACTTGGTAGAAGGCAGTTAATACTTTCTTCCTGCAATTCAAATCAACAAACCATTTTTCTTAGTCTGGTTTCTGTCGCTATAACAAGACACCTTTATGTGGAAGAGGTTTATTTGTTTCACAGTTTGGAGGTCCAAGAACATGTGTCTGGTGCTGTTCAGCTCTGGTGAGGGCCTTTTGGCTATATCACAACATGGCGGAAGGCTTCATGGTGGGAGTGTATGCAAGAGGGAGAGATCAGATAGTGAGACGGGAGTGAGAGAGAGTGAGGGGCCAGGGTCTTTAAACAACCTGCTCTCAGGGGCTCAGGGGAACTCTACATTAAACTCTTCCAAGGATGATAACCCAGAGACATAACTAATTTCATTAGGCTCCACTTCTTAAGGATTCCACCTCCTCTCAACATGGTCATACTGGAAACTAAGCTTCCAGCACACACACCTTTGGGGGACATAGTCAAACCATAGCACCATTATAGATTCAGTGACCTGTAAAAGAGAAATACAAGAATCAATTGAAGTTAGGAAGGTGTTACTAAACTTCCAGGAA
The DNA here is from genome assembly GCF_963383645.1 of Muscardinus avellanarius. NCBI lineage: Eukaryota > Metazoa > Chordata > Mammalia > Rodentia > Gliridae > Muscardinus > Muscardinus avellanarius. The sequence goes on from NC_137798.1 coordinate 69,846,558, forward strand.
CAAGGTGACAAACTGCTGTTCCTAAGAGCAATGGAGGTGCTAAATAAAATTATTTTAGGGCACGTTGTCTCCCTTACCTTGGGGAAAAAATCTTCCTTTTGGTGTGTACAGCGTAAAGACACAACTTAGCAATAAAGCCTTGGTGATTTATTGAAAAAGAAGATATTGAGCTCAAAACTTTTAAACCAAAAAGTCTTCAAAAATATCTTGTTTTCCTTCTGAAAATTTAAAACCTTTTGAAAGCAAGGACCTGGAGTGTATTGGGTGAAGTCTAAATGAGACAGGTAGAATGGTGGATGCTTTGGGCCATGGAATCTGGGGTAAGGTGATAGAATGTGTGAAACTGTGTCAAGCTTTTATAATCAATATGCTGTGTGTCAAGCATAATGCTAAGAGCTGGGAAACTCAAGGAGTTCACAGTTAAGTGGTGACGGTGCAGACCATAATAAGAGAATGAATAAAGTGTTATTATGGGAACTCAGGGTGGATTACTAATATCCAGTTTCCATGGAAAAGAAGATGACCAAGAGACTGAATAGAAGTATAAGAGGCAGAGAAAATGCTGTTTTAGGTGAGGGTATGGTGCACAAAAAGCAAGAGAGACACTTGTTAAAATTTTGTGCTGGATCCTGGTGTGGTGGCCCACACTTGTAATCCCAGCATTCTGGGGGCTGAGACAGGAGGATCACATTTCGCCGACAGCCTCAGCTACTTAGCAAGTCCCTTCACAACTCAGTGAGACCCTGTGTCAAAAATAAAAAAGACTGAAAAATAGAGCTGGGAGTGTAGCTTGGAGGTAGAATGCTTCTGGGTTCCATCCCCAGTATCCCCCCCCAAAAATAATGTGGTACCAGGCATGGTGGCGCACACTTTTAAAGTTAAGATAGGAGGATTTCGGCCAGCCTTAGGTACTTAGTGAGGCCCTCTGCAACCTAATGAGAGCCTGTTTCAAAAATAAAAAATAAAATAAGTTTAGGGGTATAGCTCAGAGGTAGAATGCCTCTGGGTTCAATATGCAGTACTACACAAACACACACACACACACACACACACACACACACACACATAGAAATTGGTGTGGGTAGAGCCATGAGAAATCTGACTAGATTAGAAGTAGGAGGCAAGAACAGGATCACAGGAGGAGAGGTAGGAAGCAGCGGGACGTGGGCTACGGAAGTAAATGGAGGCCACATTTTATCCAGCTTGCAGTGCTGAAGTAAGGAATTTGGTCTTTAATCCTGAGGGCAGAGTGAATTGTGGGGCTTTTAAAGTAGTGACATAATGAGATTTTGCAATCATTGTTATATTCTTGGCTCTGCCTACCATCGTCATTCAATAATGCTCTTCAGTTCTCTCAAACCTTGCCATGTACTTGTTTTACAAAGTTTTATAAAGAGACAGAGGTACAAGGAACCAGAAGCAGCGTTGCGAATCTGTGGTTCACTGTGAGCCCAAGGTAGCGCTTACAAGAAGGCTCCTGCTTCTTGTACCAAGAAGTCCACTCCTGGAGGAGACTGGCCCTTCCTCTCTGTCCATGTCCTGAGCGTTCCTCCCTAACGCGCTCTTGTACAACTCAAAATGCTCACTCAGTCTTTTCTCTTTTTTTTTTTAGTACTGAGGATGGAACCCAGGGGCACTATACCTCTGAGCTACACTCCCAGACCTTTTTTTTTTTTTTTTACTTTTTTTTTTTTTAATTCTTTTGCAGTACTGGGGATGGAACCCAGGAGCATTCTACCTCTGAGCTACACCACCAGCCTTATTTTTTATTATTCTTTTTCTTTTTTTTTTTTTTTTCGGGCCTGGGGATGGAACCCAGGGGCATTTGACCTCCGAGCTACACCCCCCTGCCCTATTTTTTTTTTTTTATTCTTTATATTGAAACCGGGTCTCACTGAGTTGCAGAGGGCCTCACTAAGCAGCTGAGGCTGTCCACGAACCGCGATCCTCCGGTCTCAGTCTCCCGAATGCTGGGATTACAAATGTGTGCCACCACGCCCGGCTTTTTATTATTCTTTTTGAAACAGGGTCTCACTGAGTTACAAAGGGCCTCACTAAGTAGCTGAGGCTGTCTGCAAACTGCCATCCTCCAGTCTCAACCTCCCAAATGCTGGGATTACAAGAGTGCGCCACCACACCCAGCTCAGTATTTTTATTTTTTGAAACAGGGTCTCACTGGTTGCAAAGGGCCTCCTTAAGTAGCTGAGGCTGTCTGCAAACCGCCATCCTCCGGTCTCTGCCTCCTGAATGCTGGGATTACCAGTGTGAGCCACCTTGCCTGGCTTCACTCAGTCTTTTCAAGGGCTCACAAACCACCTGAACAAAACCACTAAGGTACACCATCTCATCCAGTTCAGGCAGACACAGACCCACATCTAGCAGGTTTTAGTCACCACCAGTACCCTTTCCTAATTCTTTAGCCTCCCTTCTGCCATCTCAGACTTAAGGCCAGAGTTATTTTTTAACATCTTTGAGTCATATGTAAGTACTCATATAACATTTGTGAAACATTTTATAAAGCAACACTGTGAGAGAGGTATATTTATTATTGTCATGATTTTACAGATGAGACTATCGAAGTTCAGCCAATAAGCAACTCACTTATGTTCTTCCTGTTAGTAAGATACAATTAGGAACAGACTCTAAACTTATAGCTCTAAGTCTCCATCTTCTTTCCTAAATATTCCTGGCAGCTTCTATGTATCCTTTCTCCACTGCAGTGTTGTTTCCCACACTGCTCGGGTTTCTTGGTTCCAGTGGATTTTGTGCCTGAGTTCCTTGGGGTCAACCTTCCATCTGTTGGCCGTGCTCCAGGATGGACATGGCTTCTCCATGGCTTCCTTCTGCTCACACATCCAGTTTTCTAAAAACTCCAAACTCCTTCACCGCTCAGAATCAATGCATGTGGGAGAGAACAAAAGTGCTCTGGGTGCTACTGTATCCTTGTTAAAAGAAAGAAGTTAAAAACAATTCACAATAAAATAAAGACATCTAAAACCCAGTTACATTTGGATTATCAAATCCACTCCAGTCCATGTTAGAACTGAGAAAGATTTCCTGGAAGGCTACTATATCAGAGATTTGGACATATTTTGTGAAAATTTTATACGGAAATGATCATCTGTATTTGAAAAGAAAATGAAGAGAGCTGAAAAAATGGTATCAAAGGGAAACGGTGGTGATCCCCTTTAAATCTCATGTGCCTGAAAGACTAGAAGTATTATCTCAATAAGAAATATAACCCAGAGTAGGCATGAGAACTCTGAAGAAAAGGACAAAGTCCAACTTGGCCACTAGCTAAAGAACAAACAAGACACCAGGCGGGGCCCGGGTCGCGGGACTCTGGGCCCCGGGCAGAACTGCGCGTAGCACGCCAGACCCCTGGAGAAACCGGACCCAGTAAGACGCTGGGATCTGGGCGGGGGTCGCGCGCGGGGCACGCCAGATGGGGCCCGGGTCGCGGGACTCTGGGCCCCAGGCCGAACTGCGCATAGCACGCCAGACCCCTGGAGAAACCGGGCCCAGTAAGACGCTGGGATCTGGGCGGGGGTCGCGCGCGGGGCACGCCAGATGGGGCCTGGGTCGCGGGACTCTGGGCCCCAGGCCCAACTGCGCATAGCACGCCAGACCCCTGGAGAAACCGGGCCCAGTAAGACGCTGGGATCTGGGCGGGGGTCGCGCGCGGCGCACACCAGGCGGGCCCGGGTCGCGGGACTCTGGGCCCCGGGCAGAACTGCGTGTAGCACGCCAGACCCCTGGAGAAACCGGACCCAGTAAGACGCTGGGATCTGGGCGGGGGTCGCGCGCGGGGCACGCCAGATGGGGCCCGGGTCGCGGGACTCTGGGCCCCAGGCCGAACTGCGCATAGCACGCCAGACCCCTGGAGAAACCGGGCCCAGTAAGACGCTGGGATCTGGGCGGGGGTCGCGCGCTGCGCACACCAGGCGGGGCCCGGGTCGCGGGACTCTGGGCCCCGGGCAGAACTGCACGTAGCACACCAGACCCCTGGAGAAACCGGACCCAGAACAGAAAAAGATAAAGAAAAATATCGGAGAGGAGGTAAGAAAGCCGTTATGGATGCCAGGACACTGGAGATGCAGACAAAACTTATCTAAATGCACTGGAACTTATGGAAAAATTCACCGTGAAAGAGGACTGCTATTTCTCTATATTGTTAAGAATCTCAGACATCACCTGTAAGGAGAGAGTTTAGCGGAGACCAAGGAGAAATGCAGAGTTGAAAGAGTTCTCCGCGATGGTGGTGGAGACTTATATTCAGGAGAAGCAGAAACCGGATCTTACCAACTTTATTTTTTTGGAGAAATTGCACCAAATGTCGAATGCTACCATCACGCATGCTTAGGAACACTGGACAACATTCAGAGTGGAAAAAGAGCCTGGGAAGGATTTGAAACGGTGGAGGCAGTGGCAATGCCAGTGGCCAATAGTCAGGTGAGGCAGAGATCTGATACATTACACCTGGAACCTTTGAAATAATAACCACAGAGACAGTGATCGGAACCTGCTGAGGGGTTAGGCGGGCGCCGGGGCCAGTGACCGACATCGGAGCTTGCTGTGAGGCAAGGCCACTACTGAGGCCTCCGTGGTCGGGATTGGAACCTGCCGAGGGGTTAGACCGGTGCTGGGGCCTCGAGGCCAGGATAAGAGCCTGCCGAGGGGTTAGGCCGGTTCTGGGGCCAGCGAGGCCGGCATCGGAGCCTGCCATGAGGCATGACCAGTGCTAGGGCCTCTGAGGCCGGGATCGGAGCCTGCCGAGGGGTTAGGCCGGTGCTGGGGCCAGCGAGACTGGCATCGGAGCCTGCCGTGAGGCAAGGCCGGTACTGGGGCCTCGAGGCCAGGATAAGAGCCTGCCGAGGGGTTAGGCCGGTGCTGGGGCCAGCGAGGCCGGCATCGGAGCCTGCCGTGAGGCAAGGCCGGTACTGGGGCCTCTGAGGCCAAGATAAGAGCCTGCCGAGGGGTTAGGCCGGTGCTGGGGCCAGCGAGGCCGGCATCGGAGCCTGCCATGAGGCATGACCAGTGCTAGGGCCTCTGAGGCCGGGATCGGAGCCTGCCGAGGGGTTAGGCCGGTGCTGGGGCCAGCGAGACTGGCATCGGAGCCTGCCGTGAGGCAAGGCCGGTACTGGGGCCTCCGAGGCCAAGATAAGAGCCTGCCGAGGGGTTAGGCCGGTGCTGGGGCCAGCGAGGCCGGCATCGGAGCCTGCCATGAGGCATGACCAGTGCTGGGGCCGCCGAGGCCAGGATCGGAGCCTGCCGAGGGGTTAGGCTGGTGCTGGGGCCAGTGAGGCCGGCATCGGAGCCTGCCTTGAGGCAAGGCCGGTACTGGGTCCTCGAGGCCAGGATAAGAGCCTGCCGAGGGGTTAGGCCGGTTCTGGGGCCAGCGAGGCTGGCATCGGAGCCTGCCATGAGGCATGACCAGTGCTGGGGCCTCCGAGGCCGGGATCGGAGCCTGCCGAGGGGTTAGGCCGGTGCTGGGGCCAGCGAGGCCGGCATCGGAGCCTGACGTGAGGCAAGGCCGGTACTGGGGCCTCCGAGGCCAAGACAAGAGCCTGCCGAGGGGTTAGGCCGGTGCTGGGGCCAGCGAGGCTGGCATCGGAGCCTGCCATGAGGCACGACCAGTGCCTGGGCCTTCAAGACCGGGATCAGAGCCTGCCGAGGGGTTAGGCCGTTGCTGGGGCCAGCGAGGCCGGCATCGGAGCCTGCCGTGAGGCAAGGCCGGTACTGAGGCCTTCAAGGCCAAGATAACAGCCTGCCGAGGGGTTAGGCCGGTGCTGGGGCCAGCGAGGCCGGCACCAGAGCCTGCCATGAGGCAAGGCCGGTACTGGGGCCTCCGAGGCCAGGATTGGAGCCTGCCGAGGGGTTAGGCCGGTGCTGGGGCCAGCGAGACTGGCATCGGAGCCTGCCGTGAGGCAAGGCCGGTACTGGGGCCTCCGAGGCCAAGATAAGAGCCTGCCGAGGGGTTAGGCCGGTGCTGGGGCCAGCGAGGCCGGCATCGGAGCCTGCCATGAGGCATGACCAGTGCTGGGGCCGCCGAGGCCAGGATCGGAGCCTGCCGAGGGGTTAGGCTGGTGCTGGGGCCAGTGAGGCCGGCATCGGAGCCTGCCTTGAGGCAAGGCCGGTACTGGGTCCTCGAGGCCAGGATAAGAGCCTGCCGAGGGGTTAGGCCGGTGCTGGGGCCAGCGAGGCTGGCATCGGAGCCTGCCATGAGGCATGACCAGTGCTGGGGCCTCCGAGGCCGGGATCGGAGCCTGCCGAGGGGTTAGGCCGGTGCTGGGGCCAGCGAGGCCGGCATCGGAGCCTGACGTGAGGCAAGGCCGGTACTAGGGCCTCTGAGGCCAAGATAAGAGCCTGCCGAGGGGTTAGGCCGGTGCTGGGGCCAGCGAGGCTGGCATCGGAGCCTGCCATGAGGCACGACCAGTGCCTGGGCCTCCAAGACCGGGATCAGAGCCTGCCGAGGGGTTAGGCCGGTGCTGGGGCCAGCGAGGCCGGCATTGGAGCCTGCCGTGAGGCAAGGCCGGTACTGGGGCCTCCGAGGCCAAGATAAGAGCCTGCCGAGGGGTTAGGCCGGTGCTGGGGCCAGCGAGGCCGGCATCGGAGCCTGCCATGAGGCATGACCAGTGCTGGGGCCTCCGAGGCCAGGATAAGAGCCCGCCGAGGGGTTAGGCCGGTGCTGGGGCCAGTGAGGCCGGCATCGGAGCCTGCCTTGAGGCAAGGCCGGTACTGGGGCCTCGAGGCCAGGATAAGAGCCCGCCGAGGGGTTAGGCCGGTGCTGGGGCCAGCGAGGCCGGCATCGGAGCCTGCCATGAGGCATGACCAGTGCTGGGGCCTCCGAGGCCGGGATCGGAGCCCGCCGAGGGGTTAGGCCGTTGCTGGGGCCAGCGAGGCCGGCATCGGAGCCTGCCGTGAGGCAAGGCCGGTACTGGGGCCTCCGAGGCCAAGATAAGAGCCTGCCGAGGGGTTAGGCCGGTGCTGGGGCCAGCGAGGCCGGCATCGGAGCCTGCCATGAGGCATGACCAGTGCTGGGGCCTCCGAGGCCAGGATAAGAGCCTGCCGAGGGGTTAGGCCGGTGCTGGGGCCAGTGAGGCCGGCATCGGAGCCTGCCTTGAGGCAAGGCCGGTACTGGGGCCTCGAGGCCAGGATAAGAGCCTGCCGAGGGGTTAGGCCGGTGCTGGGGCCAGCGAGGCTGGCATCGGAGCCTGCCATGAGGCATGACCAGTGCTGGGGCCTCCGAGGCCGGGATCGGAGCCTGCCGAAGGGTTAGGCCGGTGCTGGGGCCATCGAGGCCGGCATCGGAGCCTGCCTTGAGGCAAGGCCGGTACTGGGGCCTCGAGGCCAGGATAAGAGCCCGCCGAGGGGTAGGCCGGTGCTGGGGCCAGCGAGGCCGGCATCAGAGCCTGACGTGAGGCAAGGCCGGTACTAGGGCCTCTGAGGCCAAGATAAGAGCCTGCCGAGGGGTTAGGCCGGTGCTGGGGCCAGCGAGGCCGGCATCGGAGCCTGCCGTGAGGCAAGGCCGGTACTGGGGCCTCTGAGGCCAAGATAAGAGCCTGCCGAGGGGTTAGGCCGGTGCTGGGGCCAGTGAGGCCGGCATCGGAGCCTGCCTTGAGGCAAGGCCGGTACTGGGTCCTCGAGGCCAGGATAAGAGCCTGCCGAGGGGTTAGGCCGGTGCTGGGGCCAGTGAGGCCGGCATCGGAGCCTGCCTTGAGGCAAGGCCGGTACTGGGGCCTCGAGGCCAGGATAAGAGCCCGCCGAGGGGTTAGGCCGGTGCTGGGGCCAGCGAGGCCGGCATCGGAGCCTGCCATGAGGCATGACCAGTGCTGGGGCCTCCGAGGCCGGGATCGGAGCCTGCCGAAGGGTTAGGCTGGTGCTGGGGCCAGTGAGGCCGGCATCGGAGCCTGCCTTGAGGCAAGGCCGGTACTGGGGCCTCGAGGCCAGGATAAGAGCCTGCCGAGGGGTTAGGCCGGTGCTGGGGCCAGCGAGGCCGGCATCGGAACCTGCCGTGAGGCAAGGCCGGTACTGGGGCCTCTGAGGCCAAGATAAGAGCCTGCCGAGGGGTAGGCCGGTGCTGGGGCCAGCGAGGCCGGCATCGGAGCCTGCCGTGAGGCATGAGCAGTGCTGGGGCCTCCGAGGCCGGGATCGGAGCCTGCTGAGGGGTTAGGCCGGTGCTGGGGCCTGTGAGGCCGGCATCGGAGCCTGCCTTGAGGCAAGGCCGGTACTGGGGTCTCGAGGCCAGGATAAGAGCCCGCCGAGGGGTTAGTCCGGTGCTGGGGCCAGCGAGGCCGGCATCGGAGCCTGCCATGAGGCATGACCAGTGCTGGGGCCTCCGAGGCCGGGATCGGAGCCTGCCGAGGGGTTAGGCCGTTGCTGGGGCCAGCGAGGCCGGCATCGGAGCCTGCCGTGAGGCAAGGCCGGTACTGGGGCCTCCGAGGCCAAGACAAGAGCCTGCCGAGGGGTTAGGCTGGTGCTGGGGCCAGCGAGGCCGGCATCGGAGCCTGCCATGAGGCATGACCAGTGATGGGGCCTCCGAGGCCGGGATCGGAGCCTGCCGAAGGGTTAGGCCAGTGCTGGGGCCAGTGAGGCCGGCATTGGAGCCTGCCGTGAGGCAAGGCCGGTACTGAGGCCTTCAAGGCCAAGATAAGAGCCTGCCGAGGGGTTAGGCCGGTGCTGGGGCCAGCGAGGCCGGCACCAGAGCCTGCCATGAGGCAAGGCCGGTACTGGGGCCTCCGAGGCCAGGATTGGAGCCTGCCGAGGGGTGAGGCCGATGCTGGGGCTAGCGAGGCCGGCATTGGAGCCTGCCGTGAGGCAAGGCCGGTGCTGAGGCCTCCAAGACCGGGATTGGAGCCTGCCTTGAGGCAAGGCCGGTACTGGGGCCTCCGAGGCCAGGATAAGAGCCTGCCGAGGGTTTAGGCCGGTGCTGGGGCCAGTGAGGCCGGCATCGGAGCCTGCTGTGAGGCAAGGCCGTTACTGGGGCCTCCGAGGCCAGGATAGCAACCTGACGAAGGTCTAGACCGGTGCTGGGGCCAGCAAGGCCGGCATCGGACCCTGTCGTGAGGAGAGGCCAGCATCAGAGCCTGCCGTGAGACATGGCCAGTGCTGGGGCCTCCTAACCCGGGAACGGAACCTGCCTAGGGGTTAGGCCGGTGCTGGGGCCAACGAGGCTGGCATTGGAGCCTGCCGTGAGGCTAGGCTGGTGCTGGGGCCTCCAAGGACGGGATTGGAATCCTGCCAAGGGGTTAGGCCGGTGCAGGGGCCAATGGCCAGCATCGGAGCCTGGCGTGAGGCAAGTTCACTCCTGCAGCCTCCTAGGCCGGGACCAAAGGCAGCTTAGGATTTAGACCGGTGCAGGGGCCAGCGAGACCAGAACTGGGGCCTCCCATGAGGCAAGGCCGCAGCTTGAGCCAGCGAGGTATGGATCAGTCCACTGAGTAGCCAGGCCGCTACTGGGACCATCAAGAGTGGGATCGGTACTTGCAACACAGCATGCACAGAGAAATACCGCAGAAAATATAAATCAGACGCTTCTCTTAATCAGTAATAACTAGGAGGAAAAGGGCAACAGGAAGAGGTTGAGCTATAGAAAGGGCCCTATAGTGAAGCAACTAACGTGACCAATCAGAGGGTATGCAATACTGGAGGATGGAGCCTCTTTAAAACGCAGGAGGTACATAAACAAATGTATCAAAGTATATCACCAAAGAAGCATGGGATGGAGGGAGGGGGAGGGAATGGGATGGGGGCTGGAGGAGGGCTAATCGGATGATGTGTGCTTGTATATCCTCTCAAGTCTTGTACTCCAATGTTATTGATATATGACTACAATGCACCAATTTAAAAAATAAATTAAAAAAAAATAAAATCTACACATTGTTGATAAAAAAAATTGAAAAATTTGTAAAAATCTGATTACTATACATTTCAAGTATTTGACTATTGTTCTGTATATGTTTATGTATTGGCATGAAAGTTGAATGTTATCTAGCTTAAAACATAATAAAAATATCATCTTGCAAAAAAATAAAAATAAAAAAATAAAAATTGTAGAGTTTGGTGGAAAAAAAAAAAAAGAACAAAATTAAATGAACTTTTAGGAGCTCTGATACACCTGTCCTCAGCTAGGCTTACCTGTGTTTGCTGTGTTAACCCGAACTGCAGCTAATTCATTCATCCCACGTGGGTGATACCAGGTAATGACAACCACAGACCTCTTATTTCACACTTTCCTCAAGACAATGGAAAGAATGACATATACCTGCGACGGACCAGCTCGGCCGGAGCACTGGGACCGTTGGGACAGGGGTCTTGGAAGGTGGGCAAGGATTCGGCTGAGGGTGACAAACAGACACAGACAACTCAAGGATGTTGTATCTGAGTGTAATTTGCAAGGTAGTGGGCAAGGAATTTATACAGAATAAAGAAATTGATTACATCATTGGATAACTTTGGCTTACATACAAGTTATTGTTTTTTAGATCAATGGTTTCTATACACAATCTAACTAGGATACCCATCATTGTGCATGTCTCGATTTGGCAGCACATGCTGACCAGTTGCTAGACTTGTGGTACATTTTTCCTGTATGAAGAGATCAAAGTTACAACTAAAAATTATCGTTAAGATTTCTTTTTATATATGTTTTTATATATCGTAATAAGCTCCTTTCCATTAGATATACCTGTATATCTCTATTTTATTTCCAAACATTGTAAAAAACCAAGTCCAATGTAACCAGGGAGTTTTGTACGGCCTCCTTTTCCAGTAAGTAAACACCTTCTTTTTTAATTGTTTTATTATGCTTTTTTTCTGGGCATATAAAACACCAAACCGGTCTTGCTCTAGTTAATTTAAAATAGGATACCTTTTTACCATTAATGTTAACCCATCTATTTTCTATCTTTGTAAACTCCAGTAAATGGTACCGATTAGCTTCTTTCTTCCTAGGGGGTTGCCACAGCCTATTCCCAATAACGTAAGCAGGACCAGACTTAGTCATAATCGTAGGAGGCGTGGGTCTTTTTTCTTCAGCCTCCTTCTTTCTTCTAACTGCTTAAGCTTTTTGTATGACTAAGTTCTCTTTTGGGCTTTCCTGAAGTATATCTTGCTGTTCTAATATATCCACTAATATGCTGAAATTCCCTTTTTCTTCTTTAGCCAATTTTATTACAGCTTAGAGCATGGCAGGGGGCATTTGAGGGCTCAAACATATTACCAGAAAATTTGTTTTTCACGGAATCAGTTTTACCTGTTCCTACAGTCTTGATGCCGGGACCTCGTCCTGCATCACTGGAGCCATGTTTGTGAAAAGTTAATAGAATCATTATTAAAAGAACAATAGCTATGAAAGAACGTCCACGAGCAAGGAGTGCTCCTGTGGACGGACCCATTCTTCCTCGGGGCTACTTCCGTGAAGTTTGTGCCACGTCATGCGTGCAGGGTCACGCAGAATCCAAGGGAGGCAGGGCCGTGGCATATACCTTCACCAAGTAGGTGTCATCTCGACATCTGTAAGACTGGTCTAGCAGTGTTACCATGAAGGCTTGGGGGCACTTCTTCAATCCTTTTCAACAAAGGATGGGGAGGATAGATATCGCCAGCACTGTATCCTTGTAGCCTCTTGGCTTTGAGTTTCACAAGAAGAAAAAATACTAGAAAGAAGGTATTGAAAGGAGAGCAGAGCCAGGAGTGGTGGTACAAGTCTGTAATCCCATTATTTGGGAGGCTAAGATTAGAGGGTCGTAGGTTCAAGGCCAGGCTCAGCATCTGAGGCTATCTGCAACTTAGTGAGACTCTGTTTCAAAATTAAAGTAAAATAAAATAAGGCTGGGGATGCGGCTCAAAGGTAGAACACCCCTAGGTTTCTATCCCTAATACCACAAAGAAAAAGAAAGAAATAAAAAAAGGAGTTCAGGAGTCCAATACATCCCACGCTTTAGGCATGTAATATATTTTGTGTGTTCTTTTTTCTGTTTAAAAAAAATGAAAAGAGATTCAAATTGCATTTATTAGGGGAAACTTTACTCTTACTCCAATGATATAGTTTAGGAATTGAACCAGCACAGAGGGCCATTTTAACATTTATATTTTTTTAACTTGAATCCAGTTTTCAAGAGACAATTTTATGCATAGGCTACAACCGGTACTGGTATATGTTATATATACCATTGATGCATATTTTTAAAATAAGGCATAGGGTAGGGTACATTCAAGAGAAAATTTTATTAGACAATCCTACAAGTGTCTTGCAAACTTAATTATATAATTATCTATAAGAGAAAAGAATTTTTTTTTTTTTTGGTGTGTATATAGTACTGAGGATTGAACACAGGGGCATTCTACCTCCAAGCTACATCCCCAGCCCTTTTTATTTTTTGTTTCTGAAACATGATCTATCTCACTAGGTTGCTGAGAGTCTTGCTACATTGCTGAGGCTGTTCTCAAACCTGTGATCCTCCTGTCTCAGCCACCCAAGTACTGGGATGACAGGCATATACCACCATGCCTGGCTGAATGTGGCTAGATCTGAATGGAGGATTTGATTGGGTGGATAGCCCTTACCTCTTTTAACTTCTCTACCTATGAATAAGATGACCTTTCTCTTTTTTTCACTTGCTTTTTTTTTTTTTTTTTTTTTTTTTTTTGGTGGTACTGGGGTTCCTGGAAGCCCTTCTTCCTCCGGGCTACACTCCCAGACCTATTTTATATTTTTGAAACAGGGTCTCTTACGCCAGCACAGCTGGCTTCGAACCTGCGCGATCCTCCTGTCTCCGCCTCCCAAGCGCGGGGATTACAAGCGTGCGCCACCACGCCCGGCTTGCTTATTTTAATAATAAGATAAAATGTCATCTTGGGAAAGGAAAAAGACACTTGCCAATAATGTAGATCGTTTTTCATGTCTCAAAATACAAAATCAGTTCATGTGCCCTTTGAGATCTGTGATCTAAGCAAGAATTTTTTACTTATTTAATTTTATGTCATGTATGTTCTCTACCAGTGAGGAGGCAAAAAACTATACATCTCCCTCTTGCGGCTCTTGTGTCTGTCTGTTCCACGTCCCACTTCTTCTAGTTTCTATTAGTCCCAATGAAAGGATGCTAAAATAATCTTCAACCACAACTCTGACATCTTTCTCCTGCTCAAACCCTCAGTGTCTCTCGGTTGCCTGCAGAATAAAACCCAAACTCTTGGTTTCATCCACCTGAAATTGCTACATAATCTCTGCTTTTCGAAATCTTTTACGTTCTTCAGATCCCAGATTTCTCTTTCCCAGTCCCCTACCTGGGAGGAATCTCCCCATTTTGTGCTCCTACACTGCAGTCTTCTAGTAGTTCATTATATTGGCGCTCATTTTATCTCTCAGAGTGCTTTGTGCAAATCTGGAGAGTAAGAAAAGATGTCTGTTTTTATCTTCCTATTCACTCCTTTTTTTGCACATATCAAATCATTAAATATTGATAGAATTGAATAAAATGGATATAATGGTTAGTAAAAATATAAAAGTTGTCATTGGACTCTGTGTGTGTGTGTGTGTGTGTGTGTGTGTGTGTGTGTGTGTGTGTGTACTAGGGATTTGACCCAGGGGCATTCTATCTTCAAGCTATGTCCTCAGACCTATTTTATTTTTATTTTAAAACAAGGTCTCACTCACTAGGTTGATGAGTCTTACTACTTGCTGAAACTGTCCTTTAACCTGTGATCTTTCTGTTTCAGCCTCCCAAGTATTGGGGTTACAAGCGTGTGTCACCATGCCTGATGTAATTAGACTTTTAAAGGGAATTGTAAACTGGGCATGGTGACACACGTTTGTAATCCCAGTACATGAGAGGCTGAGACTGGAGGATCCCAGGTTCGAAGTCAGCCTCAGCTACTTAGTGAAGCCTTCTGCAACTTAGTGAAACCTTGTTCCAAAATAAAGAATAAAAAAAATAGGGCTGGGGCATAATGCAGAGTGGCCCTGGGTTCAATTCCCAGTACCCAAGTACTGCAAAAAAGGGGGGAGGGGAATTGAATATTATATAAACCAACCCAGTCCAATAAGAATATAATGAGATATATGTGTAATTTTAAATTTTGTCATAACCACATTTTAGTTTTACTTTTTGGTGGTACTGGGGATGGAACCCTTCTACCTCCAGGCTACACTCCCAGACCTATTTTATACTTTATTTGGAAACAGGGTCTCACTAAGTTGCTGAGAGCCTCACTAAGTAGCTGAGGCTGGCTTTGAACCTGTGCGATCCTCCTGTCTCTGCCTCCCAAGCACAGGGATTACAGGCATGCACCACCACGCCCAGCTCATAGCCACATTTAAAAAGTTGAAATTAGCCGGGCGTGGTGGCGCACGCTTGTAATCCCTGCGCTTGGGAGGCAGAGACAGGAGGATCGCGCAGGTTCGAAGCCAGCCGCGCGCGCTGGCTTAGGAGACCCTGTTTCCAAACAAAAATGTAAAAAAGTAGGTCTGGGAGTGTAGCCCGGAGGTAGAAGGGCTTCCAGGAACCCCAGTACCACCAAATAAATAAAAAATAAAAATAAAATAAAATAAAATAAAAAGTTGAAATTAACTTTAGTAATATATTTAACCCAATATGTTTAAAACATTATTGAAATATATAATTATAAAAATTGAGATATTTTAGCTTCTTTTTTCATATTGCTTTCCAAACCTAGTGTAATCTAGAGCATCCCAGTTTAAACTTGCAACCTTTAAAGTCCTTTATAGAGCCGGGCGTGGTGGTGCACACTTGTAATCCCAGCACTTGGGAGGCTGAGACAGGAGGATAGCACAGGTTCAAAGCCAGCCTCAGCTACTTAGTGAGGCTCTCAGCAACTTAGTGAGACCCTGTTTCCAAATAAAGTATAAAATAGGTCTGGGAGTATAGCCTGGAGGTAGAAAAGCCCCTGGGTTCCATCCCCAGTACCACACACACACAAAAATAAATAAATAAAAATAAAAATTAAAGTGCTTTATAGCCCTTGTGGCTAGTGACTACAGTGTATGAAAGAAGTTGACCTGAGGCTGGGCACAGAGTCCTAGTCCTGGCTGACCACTGAATAATTCTGTTGCACAGACAATACCTTTAGCCATTTCCCTCATTACCATGCCTGAAAAGAGGAATATGCTTTTCTTACCAACCTTATAGGGTTGTAATTGTATCAAATGAGAAACTGAGATGAGGATACGCTGAAAGGTTGAAAGTGTCATATAAATGGGAGGCGTCATAATAAACTTCGATGGCACCAGTCTGTGCAGTGTTTCCTAGTTCATCTATGACTGTTCCGAAACCATTGCCGATCCGCACGGAGGCTGAGATACCAAAGGTTATAATTGTAATGGTCTAGTGGAGTCATAATTCCCATATTAGAAACCCAATTAAACTTGCTTGCTTTGAAATGGTTATTAATCTCTTCTTTAGAGACTCTGGATCCCAGAGTCTCAAATGCTCCCCAATTTTTCTTCACTGATTAGAGAGCGAGCTAAGTGTTCATGAGGATGCCGACGTTCCCATTAAACGTCTCCACGGAGCAGCAGTGTGTGATGAAGGTGGGTTGGTCAGAAGCACATAGACTGACGTTGGAGATTCGCATCGAGGTTAATTATATCATTATGAATAAGAAGATGCTTTCAATAGAGGGAAAGGAAGAGGCAGGGCGCCAATCACAAGCATTTCCCCATCCAAGGAGGACCAGGAAATGAGGCTGGGTTTCTATTTACATAGTACTTGCCCACAGCTGAGGCGCTTCTGAGATAGGAAAGAGATATGAACACGTTTCACATCTTTGCATCCTCCAGAGGACTCCGGGATGGTAATTTTTTATTAATATTTTTATGTTCTTTTAAGGCGATTCTCTGCAGAGCCCTAAGTGCCTCTTCCCAAACACTTCAGTTAGTTTATTCACCCACCGAGATCTAATCTCTGATCACTCTTCCTAATTCTAAGAAATGCTACAGAAAGGTATTTCAAGTATTTTCATTTCAGTTTTATATGTAGAGTAAGCCAAGGCAGTGATCATTGTTTTTGTGTGCGTTTATTATGATCTGCCTGTCAGCCTAAGCTCAGAAGTTCGCTCAGAGCCAGGCACAGTGGCTCACATCTGTAATCCCGGTACTTGAGAAGCTGGGACAGGAGGCTCACAGGTTCGAGGCTGGCTTCAGCAAATTAGTGAGACTCAGCAACCTAGCAAGATCCTGTTTCAAAAAAAACAAAAAAAAAAAAACAAAAAAACAAACAAAAAAACTAAAAGGGCTAGGGGTACAGCTCGGAGGTAGAACACACCGGGTCTTCTTTTTCTTTCTTCTTTTGTTTTCCTTTTTTCTTTTTTTCTTTCTTTTATTGGTACTGGGGATTGAACCCAGGGGCATTCTACCTCCGATCTACACCCCCAGCCCTATTTTTTTATTCTTTACTTTGAAACAGGGTCTCACTGAGTTGCAGAGGTCTCACTAAGTAGCTGCGGCTGTCCTCTAACGTCGATCCTCCTGTCTCAGCCTCCCAAATGCTGGGATTACAAGCGTGCGCCACCACGCCCGGCAAAGTGACTTTTTCCCTTTTTCTCAGTTTTCTTGAGCCCTGCCTCTGGCCTACCGGCGTTGCCAGGAAACGTAGTGCGCCCTACCCTAACAACAGTTGCTAGGGGGCGGAGCCTTGGAACCCGGCCCCAGAGCCAAATACCCCGGGGTCAAAGACGTGCGGGCGCAGACGGTAACGTCCTCTCAACTATCGCGAGATTTCGTCTTCCGGAAGTGCCGAAGGACGCTCGCCATCACCGGCGCCGCGATGTGTGGGGACTGTGTGGAGAAGGAATACCCCAACCGGGTGAGCCAGTGGGCGCCGATTGCCTCCCGTGCCCGCGCCGGCCTCCCAGCCTCGGCCGCGCCGCCGCAGTTTCGGGCCTGGCTCGTCACCCCGCGGCCCGGCCCCGGCGGCGGCGGGCGTGTCCTCCACCGCGGGGACGGCGTGGGAGCCCGTCACAGCGCCGCCACCACCACCCCGCTCTCGACCTCGGTCGGATGGAGTTCGGTTTCCTTCCTGATGTTAGCCCCGGAAGGGAACTCTGAGGTCATCTATTTATTCTAACCCAGTTTTGCAGATGATGAAACTAATACCCAATGAGGAGAAACCACTTGTCCAAGATCCCGTCCTCGAGGGCAGGAGAGCCAAGACTCGAATTCAGCTTTCCTGCCTGTTTTCTCTTAAATCTCTGTTGCTCTGGGCCCAGGAGGTTCCCAGGCTCGTCTGTTCCCGTTCATTCAGTGTATACTTACTGAACATTTATATGTGTGTAGCTGAATAGCTTTGCGAGGTCCTAAAAGGATAATTAACAGCCAGGGGCGGTGGCACAAGTCTGTAATCCAAGCATGTGGGAGCCTGAGACCAGAGGATCGCAGGTTCCATGCCAGCCCCAGCAATTTAGCAGACCTCCAGCAACTTAGTGAGACTCTGTTTCAAAATAAAAAGGGCTGGATGTGTGGCTCGGAGATATATTGCCCCTGGGTTCAATCCCCATTACCAAAAAGAAGAAAAGAAAAGGAAAAACGATTACCAAAACAAAAAAGAGAGCTTCCATGCTACTTAATTTTGGGGGAGTATGTGGTTAACAGAAATAAATAGGGCAGTCCATAAATGCTGTTCATTAAGGAGAGGGAGAGTATTGGGGCTAGGATAGCACTGTTCTCCAGGCCCTAAAGGTGGACTTTGGGGCATGAAGGACACTTAGGATTAGGTAGAAAAGAAGGAAATGAGAAACTAGAGGATGGAGGAAAATAATAAGAACAAGAATTCTTGTATTGCTTGGGGGAGGTTAGAAAATTTGTTTAGTTTCTTTTAACTTTTGGTATTTTATGATTAATTGACTTTTGAGAGAATTATATAACACGAATTTGCATATGGCACAACCACTTTGGTAAAAGGTTTAGCATTATCCAATATAGATGTGCACACTAAAATGACCCAGCAATTCTCATTCTAGAAAAATGCATGTGCATATGCCTCCTAGAAGAATGTTAGTGAGGAGATTATTTGTATTAGTAGACTGGAACAATAAGTGTGATATAGTCAAAGAATGGGACGTCATAAAGGAATGAGTAATGAAAATGAAAAATATAGAGCAGCAATTCTCAACCAGGAGTAATTTATATCACAGGGGATATCTGGCAATATGTCGACACATTTTTGATTGACACAATGGGGGGACCACTTCTGACAGCAAATGTGTGGAGGCCAGTAAGCTGCTGAACACTACAGTACAGGAGAAGCACTGCAACAAAGGGCTGTATGAAGTTGAGCAGCCCTGAGTTAGAGCAGTAAAACCCAGAGTACAACAACCTGAACTGTCTTAAAAATGCAATGTTGATAAAAGAACATAAAGTATAATTTCAAACTACGTAAACTAAAATGTATTTGTGTGTGTGTGTGTGTGTGTCGCTGAGGATTGAACCCAGGAGCATTTTGTCTTCAAACTATATCCCAGTCCTGTTTTATTTTTATTTTGAAACAAGGTCTCACTAGGTTAATGAGAATCTTACTCTGCTGAGGCTGCCCTCTAACATATGATCCCCCTTTCTCAGCCTTCCAAGTACTGGGATTACGAACATGCACCACCATGCCCAGCTATAATATATTCTTTAAGAATGTTCCTGGGTGGCAAAACTATAAATGAAGGCAGGTGATTGCCATAAAGTTATGATATTGATTACAGCTAAAGGATTAGGGTATGATTTAGAATGGTCACAGGGGAAAGCTTCAGGAATGCAAGCAGTTTTATTTCCTGACCTGGGCTTGGGTGGGAGGTCAATAGATTTCACTATATGATTATTATTGAGTGTGTTTGTGTTTTGCATATTTTGTGTTCTATTTTATACATTTTAATTTAGAAAGAAAGAGAATTTTGTAAGTCTAATAAAGAACATTGCCTATTAGAGAGACCATGAGGAAGAATTTTCCAATGAAGGGTATTAAAAAGATTAGTTCGAATTCTTAAGAGTAGAGCCAATTGAAAGACTTAAAAATCATATTAAAAAGGTTAGATTTTATACTTTATATACCATGGACAACTATCAAAATAATTTTGAATAGAGAAGTTATTCTGAAATATGTTGTTTGGAAAGTGAACCTTGGTTGTATGTTGTATGGTGAGGTGGGGGAAGTAGGAAAGAGCCCCACTGAGCACGGCAATATGCAGGCCCGACATAATGAAGACTTGACTTTAAAAAAATAATAAGCTAAGCACGGTGGCCCACACCTGTAATCCTAGTACTTGGGAAGCAGAGGCAAGAAGATCATAGGTCTGAGGTCAGCCTCAGTAACTTAGTAAGATCCTGTTTCGAAGTTTTTATAAAAGGGCTGGGGCTGGGTGTGATGGCTATATAATTCCAGTACTTGAGAGGGTGAGACAAGAGGATCCC
Source organism: Muscardinus avellanarius (assembly GCF_963383645.1). Lineage (NCBI taxonomy): Eukaryota > Metazoa > Chordata > Mammalia > Rodentia > Gliridae > Muscardinus > Muscardinus avellanarius. The sequence goes on from NC_137798.1 coordinate 69,865,969, forward strand.
AGGTTTAACAAGTCTCAGCAACTTTGCTGGACTCTGTTTCAGAAGAAAAAAGAAAAAAGGCTAATGAGTATAGCTGGAAGGTAGAATACTGCTAGATTCAATCCCAGTACAACAACAACAATAATAATTATAATATAATAATAATAATAATAATAATAATAATAAAGTAGTACTCAACCAGTTTAATTCAGAAGAGAAGTAGGCAAGAGCTATAGATGATCTCAGGAGTTTTAATTTAGGCAACTGGGAAGTTAAAAGTATCTTTATAGAAATTGGAGGCATAGGAAGAAGAACCAAAATTAGAGGAGCAAATGGTCAAATTGTTTTTCATCATACTTCATTTGAGGTTGAGACTCTGGAGTCAAAGATACAGCATTGCCATTTGGTGTGAAATTCAGATAGAAGTCAGCCAAATAAAGATGTGAAAATAGAAAGTATTTGCTCTCTGAGAAAAAGGACGTAGAGAAACAAAGATTGCGCTTCAAAGAACAAATTAATTTAGGAAATGGAAATTTAAAAGTCTTAAGGAAGAAGCATAAAGGTTTGAGGTTGATTGGAAAACCAGGAAAGCACTTTTCTGTGCTTTCATTCTGTTCTGAAATAATTAAAAGGCTGTCACCAGAAACAATTAAACTTTTCTTTGGAATTTCAGAAGGCAGATTTAGAAATAATTAATGGGTGGATGATATGAGGTTGTAGACTTTGAACCAGAAAGAGGAGCTTTCTAACATGTTCAAAAAATGGGATCGGTAACAACACTTAAAGGAATTGAGTTCTGTTGTTCAATGGAGACTGAGCATTTGGAGTCTCAGGGACCCTCTGAACTCTAGGGTTCTTTGACATCCTTACTTTTTTTTTAAGGTCAGTCAGATTAGAAGCCACTTTGTTCAAGCTTAGCAAAGGAAAGTAATACAATGTTGGCATCAGATATGGACTACTAATTCAAATTGGCAGGGAAAATAGATTAGCTTGTTGGAAAGCCCTGAGTGTACCATAAGTAAGTAATACTTAATTATTTATCTGTGGTTACATAAAGTTATCTGGAGTTTTATAGTAGATGTTTTTCATAGACTAGAAACACACAACACTGAATTCCTAACAGTGCTCTGGCCTACTTGTTTGTAATATTATACCAAGAACTTGAACTCAAGCATGAATCTGATTGGCAATGAGTCATGCCAATATTCTGAACCCAATGTTTTTTTAAACTCAACTACAAACCAAAAGTTTTATTTTTCTTTCACAAATACTATTTAGCAAGCCCCTTGGAGCTAGAATTATATTGTATTTTCTGTAATAGCTGAACAGGCCAAATTCTAATAAGATATTTTCTAAATCAAACTGGAAGTGAAACCTGTATTTCATGTATTTCTCTCTCTCTCTCTCTCTCTCTCTCTCTCTCTCTCTCTCTCTCTCTCTCTCTCTGTGTGTGTGTGTGTGTGTGTGTGTGTGTATGTATGTGTGTGTGTGTTTTACTGGGGATGGAACCCAGGGGCTTTTCTACCTTCAGACTATACTTCCACACCTATTTTATACTTTATTTGGAAACAGGGTCTCACCAAGTTGCTCAGAGCCTCACTCAGTAGCTGAGGCTGTATTTGAACTTGTGCAATCCTCCTGTCTTGGCCTCCCAAGTGCTTGGATTACAAGCATGTGCCACTATACCGGCTCTGTATTTCATAAATTTCAAGTTTTTGCTCTTTTTTATTTGGTGGTGGTACTGGGGTTCCTGGAAACCCATCTACTTCCGAGCTACACTCCCAGACCTATTTTATACTTTTTTATTTGGAAACAGGGTCTCTTAAGCCAGCATGGCTGGCTTCGAACCTGCGCGATCCTCCTGTCTCCACCTCCCAAGCACGGGGATTACAAGCGTGCACCACCACGCCCATCTAAGGTATCATTTTATATATTCAAATTGTTGCTTAGTACCTAGATTAAACCAAATTTAAATGCTGAGTCGGATATACAATTACTAAAACAATTGTATTTGAATGGGTATGTTATTTTATTTATTGATTTTTTTTGTGTGTGTGTGTGAGTCTGGGGGTGGAACCCAGGGCATTTGACCTCCGAGCTACACCACCCCCTGCCCTATTTTGTACTTTTTTTTTTAAACAGGGTCTCACAAAGTTGCAGAGGGCCTCACTAAGTAGCTGAGGCTGTCCGCAAACTCTGATCCTCCAGTTTCAGCCTCACGAATGCTGGGATTACAAGCCTGCGCCTCCATGCCTGGCTGATTGATTGATTTTTGTGTGTGTGGTCCCGGGGATTGAACCAAAGGCATTCTACCTCAGAGCTGTACCCCCAACCCTTTTTATTATTTTTTTAAATTTTGAAACAAGATCTCACTAAGTTGTGGAGGGCCTCACTTTGTTGCTGAGGTTGACCACGAACCTGCAATCCTCCTGTCTCAGCTTCCCAGGTACTGTGATTACAACCATGCACCACCATACTTGGCTGAGTGAGTGTTTCACAATGATATTCTAGCCTAGCAGGGGCACATCTGTTTTGCCAGTACTTGGAGACTGAGACAGGAGGTTTGCAGGTTTGAGACCAGCCTCAGCAATTTAGCCAGACCTTGTTTTAAAACAAAAAAGTAAAAGGACTGGAGCTATAGCTCAGAGGTTCAATCCCTAGTACCAAAAACAAAAAAAATTCTGAGCCAGGTGAGGTGGCTCATGCCTGTGTTCCTTATGGTGCTTGAGGGACTGAGACAGGAAGATTACAGGTTCCAGACCAGCCTCAGCAATGTAGCAAGACCCTGTTTCAAAATAAAAATTTTAAAATAGATTGGGGATGTTCAACGGTAGAAAGCCCCTGGATTCAATCCCCAGTACAAAAAAAAAAAAGCCTCACTGATGAAGGTACCCTTATTGCTTTCAAATGACCAGGCTCTTATGGGGAGTCACACATACTGTACTTGTCAATGTCTCACATACTGTACTTGCGATTTGCCATTTCAAGTATTTATTTACTTACCACACAGATACATAGACTCCTTTTAGTGCTTCTTTGGAGTTTGCATTCTGCCTCTTCAGAAGGGCGGATTATAGAGGTTAGTCCAATTGTGCAAGGCAGCTGTGTTTATGGGTGTAATTCAGGTCACCGTTGCTTCTATTTGAAATCGTTGTTTAGATCTTTATTTCTTTTAAAGTTGTTTTGCTTTCCTTAATTTCTTGTGGTCTTTGGCAGTCAGCTTTTATATGTTCAAGGCAGTCTCAATTCAAATTTCGGCAGGCTTTTTTTTTTGTAAAAGTATATAAATTGACTCTAATTTTTTTTGAAAATGAAAAGAATGTGTAATAACTAGGTTTTAGTACATAAACTGGCTTAAAGCTACAACCAAAAGAATGTGACCTTAATGCAAAGATAGATGTATGAATCAAGGGAACAGATTAGTCAAAGTAAACCCACATATTAAATTTTTTCCACAAAGGCATTTTTGTAATTCAGTAGAGAAAGGATGGCCTTTGAACAAATGTTGCTAAAATAATTGGATATCTATATGAGATTTTGATCCTTCATGCCAAACTATTTCAAAATAGATTAGAAACCTAAACTTACAGGACAAAATTATAAAATTCTAGTGGAAAACACATCTTTTCATCCTCAGGGTAGGGAAAAGATGTTTTAAGAGCCCAGCATGGTGGCATATGATTGTAATCTTAGTACTTGGGAGGCCAAGACAGGAGGATCGCAGGTTCGTGGCCAGCCTCAACTACTTAGTGCGGTTCTTCACAACATAGTAAGGCCCTGTTTCAAAATAAAGAATAAAAAATAAGGTTGGGTTGTAGCTCAGAGGTAGAATGCCCCTGGGTTCAATCCCCAGTACCACACACACACACACACACACACACACACACACACACACACAAAGATGTCTTAGGAGACAAGAAGGATAAATCATAATAGATAAGAAAAAACACTGAAAAATTGGATCTCATAAAATTCAACACTGCTCTTCAAGGAATACCATTTTTATCTATCTATTTATTTATTTATTTATTCATTGTGGTACTGGAGAGTGAACCCAGAGGCATTCTACCCCAGCCCAACTTTATTTCTTATTTGGAAACAGTCTTCTAGGTTGATGAGAGTTTCACTACTTGCTGAAGCTGTCCTTGAACTTTCGATCCTCCTGTCTCAGCCTCCCAAGTACAGGGATTACAGGCATGTTGCCACCATGCTTGGCCCAAGAATACCATTTTTTCAAATGCAAGCTAATGACAAGAAAATAGTCATTATAATGTATTTGACAAAGGACTTGTATACAAGAGTTCACATATATAGTGAACTCTTAACTCAATATTGGGAAACAACATTTAAAATGATAGGCTAAAGACTTGAAAAACACTTCATAAAAAAGACATATGAATTAATACCAGGACAGGGTATACAGCATCTTTAGTCATAAGGAAAAATGTAAATTAAAACTCTAAGGAGGTTACCACTTTATTTCATTTTGCCAAAGCAAAAAAAGACAATTTCTAGTGTCAGTGAGGATGCGGAGCAACTGCAACTTACATGCTGTCAACAGAAATGGAAAATGGGAAACCGTTTGGCAGCTCCTTATAAAGTTAGATATGACTTTTTTTTTACCATATAACTTGGCAATTTTATTTCTAGATTTTTACTCAAAAGAAAGGAAGACACATGCACACAAGATTTGTACATAAATCTTCATAGATGCTTTATTCATAGTAGCCCAATACTGAAAACACCCAAATGTCCATCAACAGATTAATCCATACAATGGAGAACTACTTGGTAATAAAAAGCAGTAAACTACTAACAGAGAAGTTGTGTTGAGCAGAAGAAGCTGCTTACAAAAGAGTTATACTGATTCATTTTATGTAAAATTCTGGGACATGCAAGACTCTAGAGAGAAAATCATATTATAGTATGGGTTAGAGGCTGATAGGCTCCACAGCATGGAGGAAATTCCTACAGAGTTTACGCATAGTCTGTATTTGGTAAAAAAAAAAAAAAAAAAAAAAAATTCTTAAAATGGTTACATGGGTATACACCTTTGCTAAAACTCATCTGTGTCCTTATACTATTAATTTTATTTTCTTTTTTGTCTAAATTATATCTCAGGGCTGGGCATGGTTGTGCATGCAAGGTTCAAGGCCAGCCTCAGCCACTAGCAAGACCCTGTTTCAAACAAAAAAAGGCTGGGTGTGTACTCAGGTAGACTGTTCCTGGGTTCAATATCCAGTACAAACAGCAGCAAAAAAAATAAATAAATAAATAATAAAAAATACACACACACACACACACACACACACACACACACACATATATTACCTCAGTAAAGTTTGTGTTGGCTCTTTATTATTAACAAAGCACTTGTTCTTAATATCTGGAAGTTTAAACTTTTAATTCCAAGGATTTTTTTTCTCTTTTAGTAGTTAAGTCAATGTGCCCATGATTTAATGTCTTGATTTCCCCACACTCACCAGAGTTAATCTTTCCTTAATATATAGAATTAAGAATCCTCTCCTAAAGGAGAGATTAACTGTGGTGCAGGGAATCCAGGAAGACTTCATTGTGGCATTTAAGGTGGTCTTAATTCCCCTGATACTGCCTAATCTCATTGAAGGTAGAAACACATTCGGTTCATCCTTGAATCCTCCATGGTACTTTGCATACTATCAGGCACATAGATGCATCAGAGAAAATGTTCATTTGAATGATTTTTAGTTATAGTAACTATTTTAAAGTACTCTATATTTATTAAAGATGGGATTAGACTAGATTATTTGTAAAAGGATTTACAATCCTTTAGCAGAGACTTCCCTTAAACCAGGAATACAAGTGGTGCATTGTTTCTTAGTGGTGAAGCATTCTTTCTTGAATGCTGCTGTCCTTTTGATGAGTTGCAAAAATTACCTTCTCTCCCTGAATCACACAGACTGACATCTGTAGATCTGAATGCTTCCGTTTGCTTGTTTTGTGGTATTAATAAGACTCCTTTGAGAAAAACTATTACAGTCAACCGAGCATTTTAGTATTGGCTCAGTGTTTCCATTTTTATTACATTTAATTAGTTTTATGATAGTTTTTACTTTGTTACATTTTTCTCATTTTTCCTTTTCACATTTTATGTTATTAAGTTTTCCTTGTTGTTTCTAAGTACCCATTTGCACTTAGTTCTGTCTTTTAAACACCATCGCAACCTCAGACTTACAGACTAGCATTGTGTTTCAGTTTTATTTATCATGAATAATACTTTTTTAGGAAAGCTAGTAATTTCAAAAATTACTTGGTGTGTAGTCTTCAAGCAAGTAAATTCTGTCCGTGTTTTTCTGCCTTTAGAGATTTTTAAGTCTACTAATTCATTTCATCAAAGATTTTAAAATGTGAGGAAACTAAATTCTTATACCTAATATTTTAGGGCAACACCTGTCTGGAGAATGGATCTTTCTTACTGAACTTTACAGGCTGTGCAGTGTGCAGTAAGCGAGATTTTATGCTAATCACAAACAAATCCATGAAAGAGGAAGATGGAGAAGAAATAGTTACCTATGATCGTAAGTAGAGACTCCCTCCTTCCTTTCCTTCCTTCTTTTCCAGTATTCAGGATTGTACCCAAGGCCTTGTGAATGCTAGATAAGTACCCCAACACTGAGCTACATCCCACCCCTTTTTATTTTTTATTTTGAGACTGTCTCACTAAGTTGCTGAAGTTGGCCTCAAACTTGCAGTCTTCTTGCTTCAGCCTCCAAAGTAGCTGGGAGAGAGAGATTTATTTATTTTTCTCCTTTTTTTTTGGGGGGGGGTGGTTATTGGGAATAAAACCCAGGAGCATTCTACCCTGAGCTATACTCCCAGCCTTTTTTATCTTTTATTTTTAAACAGGGTATTGCTGAGATTTGCCTGGATTAGATTTTTTTTTTAAGCAAGTCTGTTAACAGGTGTCAACTTAGAAGCTGATATGTTGTACAAAGGCCTCTTTCAATACCAAATGGTAATATACAGTTATTAGGGTTTTTGTTTTGTTTTGTTTTCAGTACTAGAGATTGAACCCAATGGCCCTCTATCTCCTCCTATCTTAGCCTCCCAAATACTGGGATTACAGATGTGTGCCACCACACTTAATGAAGAGGAATGTTTTTCCTTCTTCTTAAGAATATATCCCCTTTAAACTATTTTATTCCAGTGGCCAAAAGAGAGGGATCTTGAGCTGGACAGTTCAGGTGTGAATGGTGGTTCCAGAACTCTGCTTCCACCTTAGTAGTTGTCCTACTTACTTAGCCACAGTGTGCCTTTGTTTCCTTGTTTCTAAAAGGGTGATAATGATAGAGGTTTTTGAAATCTAGTGAATAAAAGGAAAAAAGGATTTAAATGACTTATCTGGCACACAGCACTCAGTAAATCATAGTTGTTGTTGTTGTCTTTTTTTTGTATTTTTTTTTTTTTTTTTTTTTTGGTGGTACTGGGGTTCCTGGAAGCCCTTCTACCTCCGGGCTACACTCCCAGACCTATTTTTTATATTTTTATTTGGAAACAGGGTCTCCTAAGCCAGCATGCGCAGCTGGCTTTGAACCTACGCGATCCTCCTGTCTCTGACTCCCAAGCACGGGGATTACAAGCGTAATTTTTAAGAGTAAAAGCTTTTATATATAGGCCCAGTTAGTTTTAAAAACACAGTTAACTAATATGTTAACTGACTAAATTAGAGAGCTTTCAGTGGGAATTAATATATGCATTTTAAGCCTCTGAGTTCAGGCCCTAATTATGTAATATTGCTATATGACAGATTCTGGATTTTTTTATTAAGGTTATTGATATAATGGGTTTCTTGCTGTGTTACATGATAGGGTTAAGATTTATTTTAATCAATATCATGCTGAGAATAGATAGTCTACTCTTTTAAGAAACTTTCCAGCTGGGCTAGCTGGTACACACTTGCAATCCCAGCATTTGGGAGGTGGAGACCAGAGGTTCACGGACAGCAAGGCCCTTTGTAACTCAGTGAGACCCTGTTTTAAAACTAAAAAAGACTAAAAAATAGGGCTGGAGGTGTATCTTGGAGGTACAATGCCCCTGGGTTCCATTCCCTGTACTGCAAAAAAAAAAAAAAAGAGAGAGAGAGAAAACTTTCCAAGATTTAATTACACAAGTCTCTTTTTGCTTTGGCAGATCTGTGTAAAAATTGCCATCATGTAGTAGCCAGACATGAGTATACATTCAGTATCATGGATGAATTTCAGGTAAATATGTAAATATGGGTATGTTATTGGGGGAGAGGCAGATAATAAAAGTATCCTTGATTATCTAGATATAGTTTTTATAAATGAAGTGTTAGCAACTATTAAAGGAGACTATTCCTCTCTTCTACTTGTACAAGTTAAGAGTGAAATTTTAAATATCGGTAAATCTCTGCAAACCTGTTTTCACAAGAGTTATAAGTCAAAGAATATGCCTTACAAATGATAACTCAGTCCTAGTTCTGTCGTGTGTGTGTGTGTGTGTGTGTGTGTGTGTGTGTGTGTGCGTGCGTCGAGGGGGGGAGATACTGGGCATTGAACGCAGTTACATTCTACTTCTGAGCTATAACCCCCAACCCTGTTTTATGTCTTATTTTGAAACAAGGTCTCACCTCCCCAGTTCTTTTTTTTTTTTTTTTTTTTTTTTTGTGGTACTAGAGTTGGAACCCAGGAGCATTCTACCTCCAAGCTATACCCTCAGCCCTATTTTTTATTCTTTATTTTGAAACAAGGTCTCACTAAGTTGCAGAGGGCCTCACTAAGGAGCTGAGGCTGTCTGCAAACTGTAATCCTCCTCTTTGAGCCTCCCAAGTACTGGGATACAAACATGTGCCACCATGCCCGGCTCATATCGTTTTTATTTATAAAGAACAGCCCATGATGGCTTTTTATGAAGTTACTGTTGTGCTTCCTTTTTTCTCTGCCCACAAAGCAATTATGTAATTGTTGGTTTTATTTTCAATACAAGAGATTGAGCCCAAGGCCATTCTACCTCCAAGCTACACCCCCAGTGTTTTTCCATCTTGACACAGGATCCTGCTGAGTGCAGAGGGTCTCAGTACGGTACTGAAGCCTTGAGTGTGTGATCTTCCTACCGTGGCCTCTTAAGTACTAGGATTACAGGTGCGCACCACCACATAGAGCAATTGTAAGCTTTAGATACTAGCCTCTCCTGCTGCCATACTTTCTAAGCATGGAAATCTTGACGAGGTAATTTTTTCCCCACTAGTTGACATATAGACTTGAGCAACTCTGTAGTCTCAGTCATGTGATAAGATGTTAAGTAGAATTACAAGATGGATGTATCAGGGTTGGAGAAAAGCGGAACCACTAGGTAATAGAGATTTATTATAAAGATTAGTTTTCATGCATTTTCGAGAGCATGTGAATCATTCTGTGGCCTATAAAGTAAGCCTAAAGTTGCTGAAGATCCACAGGCCTGATGTCAGGTAGAAAAGCTGGGCCTGGGAAAGCCCAGGACAAACTGAGCCTTCGCCGTCCCCTCACTGCCTGTGTGTGGAGCCTTCACACTGAGTTACTTACCTTGTGTAAACTACATGTTTATCCTTAGGGTGTGAATATCAGGTTAGAGCTTTCAATAGCCAAGGGATTTTTTTTTTTTAAGGACTAAACCCAGAGGCATTCTGCATCTAAGCTGCCCAGCCCTTTTTATTTATCTTGAAACAGGCTATCACGAAGTTGCTGAAGGTCTTGCCAAATTGTTGAGGTTAGCCTGGAAACTGTGATCTTTCTGTCTCAGCCTCCCAAGTACTGGGACTGCCAGTGTGCACCACCTTGCTTGGTACACACCAGCTCAAGGGAATTTTTATTTATTTTTTTATTTTTATTTATTTTATTTTATTTTTTTGGTGGTACTGGGAGTGGAACCCAGAGGCTGTCTACCTCCAGGCTATACTCCCAGACCTTTTTTATATTTTATTTGGAAACAGGGTCTCATTAAGTTGCTGAAAGCCTCACTAAGTAGCTGAGGCTGGCTTCGAACCTGTGCGATCCTCCTGTCTCAGCCTCCCAAGTGTGAGGATTACAAGTGTGCGCCATCACACCCGGCTCAAGGGAGTTTTTAAAAGTCCTTCAAATATGGATAGTACTTTATCTAAGAAAATTAAAAAGATAATCTTTTTTTTTGGTGGTGGTGGTACTGGGGTTCCTGGAAGCCCTTCTACCTCTGGGCTACACTCCCAGACCTATTTTTACATTTCTATTTGGAAACAGGGTCTCTTAAGCCAGCGCACGGCTGGCTTTGAACCTGCGCAATCCTCCTGTCTCTGCCTCCCAAGCGCAGGGATTACAAGTGTGTGCCACCACGCCCAGCAAAAGATAATCTTTAAAACAGTATCATAACCCTTCATTCATCTTTATTTTAATATAGAAGAAAATACTTAGTCACCTGTCATAGCCTGGTCTGATATATTGATAGATGTGCCTAATTTAAATAACATCTTGACTTTAACTCTTCAACATCTTAAAAAGTATGCCTTAAAATATATATATGTGTAACTTAGGGCAAAATCAAGATCCTCAGAGATTAGTAGTGGCCAACTAGAGGAATGCATATATCATAGACTTAAAGAAACAATTCTATCCTTTATAGGAGGAAAGGAATGTTTTTAGCCATTTCCCATAACCTTTTTAGAACCCCTTAATGGATATTGAGACTGCTTATTTATGTTCTAGACAAGCCATTGTAAATCACTACCATGAGAAGAAAGTCAAACTGATTTTCCTTCATGACTAAATTCAGCTTTTTACAAAGCTGTCCCAGAAATTACTTGGAATAGGAAGAAAAGTAAAAGAAAGTGATTGGTAGTCACAGTGCTTACACAGTGTAAACTGCTCTTGGAAAAACTCAAACTACACTGTGTCTCAAGTCTTACTTCTCTCAGTATACACTGTCCCCCAGCGCGTGCCATACTCTGCCATCAGATGAGATTTTTAAAGGATCTTTTCAGGCCACCTCATTGGCCTTACAGCACGATTGCCCACAACTCTCCTTTACCTGCATCACTGCAGCATGCTCTTGACCTTAGGCTGGTCCCTCCCACATGTCACAGAGGGTGATTTCTATTTCCTTCATTCTAATGCTAACTTACCTGATTTCCTCAGGTATCTCTTGTTATCTTCTTTTTTTTTTTCTAATATCCTCTTTTTCTACATGGGATTCCTCTTAATTATTTTTACATTAAACATGCCTAGGGGTGTGTGTGTGTGTGTGTGTGTGACTGGGGATTGAACCTGGGGACATTCTGCCTCCAAGCTACACCCCCAGCCTTTTTCTTTCTTTCTTTCTTTTTTTTTTTTTTTTTTTATTTAAGGGAATATGAGAGGTTTATTTAGGGAAATGGAGTACAGCTTAAGAGAAGGCTATGATAAAGGGTTTGGAAAGATCCATTTCTGAAAGTAGAAAATAGTCTTTTTAAAAAAAAAAACAGTGTCACACTAAGTTACTGAAACTGGTGTTGAACCTGTGATCCTCATGTCTTAGCCTCCCAAGAACTGGGAGTATAAATGTGTACCACAATGCCTGACTGTTAAAAATAAATTTAAATTCTTTCACTGAGTTACCTCTGTGATTAATCTTGTAATCATCTCTTCATTTTGTTTCTTTTCTAGAATCTAGAAACTGGTTTTAATTTTCTTTTCTTTTCCTTTTTTTTTTTTTTTTTTTTTTTTTTTTTTGTGGGTCTGGTGATGGAACCCAGGGGCACTAAACCTCCAAGCTACACCTTCTGCCCTATTTTATTCTTTACTTTGAAACAGGGTCTAACTAAGTTGCAGAGGTCCTTACTAAGTAGTAGCTGACGCTGTCCACAAACCGAGATCCTCCAGTCTCAGCCTCCCGAATGCTGGGATTACAAGCGTGCGCCACCACGCCCAGCTCTGGTTTTAATTTTCACTTGACTAAAACTATTTTCTCATAGGTTCCTGTAATCTAACCAGGTCCTGTGGTTTTGCCTCTGTTCTTAACTCTCTCAGCATCTCTTCTGGATCTGGTTTTGTTGACCACTGTTGTCTTTTTGAAGCATTTCTTTCCTGGTGTCCATAATACTTGACTTTTTTTCTCTTCTTACTGTCATTTCAGCTGCTCCTTTGCGTTTTCTCCATTTCCGTTCCTGTATTTCTCTGCTCCCCCTGAGCGTCAGTCCTGGTCAGGAGCGTTCTGTGTACTCCCTCATGTAGCGAGCACACACATGCTCAGTCCCATTGGGTATCTTCCACATATTCTCTAATATCGCACCTGTCCTCCTTTTGTCCTTCATCCTTTGTTTCTCTTGCTTTTTCTGGCTGTGACTACCCAGCCTCATCCTACCATGACCAGACCCACACAAACCTGAATTACTGCCAGCTCTCAAACTGTAGTTCTACATACTGTCATGGGATTAATGTTCCTTAAACACATCATTTTGCTTTCTCTGCTAACTAGCCTTCAGATATAGCTTCTGTCTCTCTTACTGCCTATGTGATCTGCTTGCTGTTTTCTGTACTGCCCTTATTCACACTATTGTCTTGATTTCAGCTGTCCCTTTTCTGCCTTTAAGCTAATTGAATGTTACCTGTTCCTAGTGGAATTTAAACTCGCCTCCCCGTCGCTCTTGATGGCGTATTCTGTATTGCTGCCTCCCTTGAGCTTCTCTTGTACTTCCATCAGGCCCTGTGTGAGGTGAAAAGCCACTTCAGAACTTCTGCCCATCCTGGTGACCTAGGGAACTCTTCATTCTCGGCTGCTGTGGCCTGCCGTCCTAATCCCCACTCTTATTGTATTCTAAATGTCATATGAGAAAATGAAACAATCAAAAGTAGGCACCATAGTTATTAACCACCACTGCCCAGCTTCAGGTTGCTTTATTTATACTTCACCATTTCCACATCTCCTCGCAGGATTATTTTGAAATAAATCCACCTGTATCACTACCTCTGTAAATGCTCCATTATGTATCGCTAAACAGTAAGCATCCTGTTTTTAAAACAACCTTAAGACAATTACTACACAAGGAAAGGTTTTCTGATGGCCAGGCTAGAGAGGAAGGTGGAGACAGATTTATAGAGTTTAAGCAAAATATTTTATAAATGATTGAAAGTGTTCTTTGTTTTTCAAACTTCTGTGGCACAAAGGCCTTAACTGTGTTTAACTCGGGAAACAAGAGTGGAATTGTGAGACTGTATTCTGTATTCTGTTCCTTAGTGGGCCAGGGGAGAGGACACAGGGTCAGAATTAATCAAGTAATAGAAGATAGGGCCAAAGGATCCTCCAAATAAAGGAGCCGGGCTTGACCTAAGGTCTGTCCACCCTTCCCAGCCTTTCTTGCAGATTTCTACCTCCAAGCCCTGTCCAGGTGGAGACCTTGAGGGTTCCCGTGAGTTGCTGAGGCATATCATTCTCCTACTTGGTCACTTTTGGTAAAAAGTGTCCTAATCCCACAATATTCCTGGCATCCCAAGTAAGAATTCTAGACATACTTTTCCACAGAAGCACTGCTATATATGGTTGGATTCTCTGGTACTTATATAATATACATTTAAAGATTTGTGGATTTTCCTGGGAACCTAACTGCAGTGCATATAACTTCACTTCTGTGGGAAACTGCCCTTAAATTCCAAACAATTGATTTATAGTGAAGTTAGATTCTATGCTGCCTATGAACTATAGATTATGGACATAATCAGTTCCACTGATTTAATAATTCTAATAATCGTGCCACATTGTGTCTTGTGTTTGGGGTTTTTTCCTTCCAAGTTAGATTGTAGGTTTATAAGGTCGCACTTGCCCGTGCCTCCTTTCATTGTCTGCCAGCGCGCCTAGCACATTGCAGAGCACATTAGGCACTGAGGATAAACTTGACAAAGGACAGACTGGTTGAACACTCGGATGTTGTCGAGCTGCACACACTTCCCCGATACACTCTGTTGCTGTTTTCCTCTTCATTTTTAATGAGAGGGGGGCCTTCCTGCTAGTAGTGTCTGATGAGTTAAATCAGTAGAAGTACTTGAGAGCAAGCAGCAAAAGACCTTGGAGAGGGTGGATTCTTATTTTTAATTCATGAGTCTTGTATGTATTTTCTGGGCTTTAGCTTTCATGTGTTTCTGCTGTGCAAATAAAGCAGTGTGAGGGCTGGGGATCTAGCTCATTGGTGGAACATTTGCCTAGCATGTGTAAGACCCCGGGCCAAATCCCTAGGGCCATAAATAAGTAATCAAATAAAACTAAGTATGCTCTTTAAGAAGCAATCTTTCTACTGCCCATTTTGAGCTCCCCTTCTTGAACTCCCCTGTAGGAAATGGAAAGGCAGTTACGTGCATCTTGGTCATTGTACCATAGTCCGTGTTTACTTCTTCTCTCTAGTGACTATACATAAACACAAACTGCCTTGATTGATCAATTTCCAGGTAGCTGGCAATCTCAACTTCAGTGCGGAAATATTAACATAGATTTTTTTGTGTGTGTGTGTGCTGGGGGTTGAACCCAGAGGTTTCTTTTCTTTTTTTTTTTTTTTTTTTTTGTGGTACTGGGGTTCCTGGAAACCCTTCTACCTCCGGGCTACACTCCCAGACACCTATTTTTTTATATTTTTATTTAGAAACAGGGTCTCCTACGTCAGCGAGGCTGACTTCGAACCTGCGCAATCCTCCTGTCTCTGCCTCCCAAGTGCGGGGATTACAAGCGTGCGTCACCACGCCCGGCGAACCCAGAGGTTTTCTATCTCCAAGCTATACCCCCAACCCTATCAGCCGCAAACCTGTGAGACTCCTGTCTCAGTCTCCCAAGTGCTGGGATTACAAGCTTGTGCCACCATGCCTGGCTAGTTATTTCTTTTTCTAAAGAAGGTTAAAAGGTTTTTAAACAAAAAGTTTAAGAGAAATATGTTTCTGTAGTTTAGGGCTATATTATATATTTTAGAAAGGGCCAGCTTTAAAAGTGATACTTTGTCCTAAAGATTTTTACTTAAAATAAACTCCCTTCTGTTATGTCTGGACATTTATTACACCGAAAAAATACGAAACTCCTTAAATAGATTAAATTCCAGGAAATTAACTATTTAGGTATGAAGCATGACATAATAGTGAATTTAACCTAATTTGTTTCTTTTCTTTTCTTTTTGTGGTACTAAGGATGGAACCCAGCAGCATTCTACCTCCGAGCTACACCCCCAGCCCTATTTTTTTATTCTTTATTTTGAAAGGACTCACTAAGTAGCAGTTGAGGCTATCCTCGAACCACTATCCTCCTGTCTCAGCCTCACAAATGCTGGGATTACAAGCATGCACCTAGCTCCTAATTGTTTATTTTCCTAAAGTAGATTAAAATTTGGGGGACTTTTCCCCTTTTTTTTTCACTTGTTGCATATTAGTGTTAAATATCTAGAATAGATAGCTCTAAAAACAAGAATATGAACGTAGAGGCCCATACTCAGATTGCTTCATTACTTTAAATACCAGCAGTAAGATAAGTATGTATGCTTTCCAAGACCAAGAAATAGCCACGCGTTTCCAAGACGGCATGTTATATAAATAGTAAATAAGAGCATTGGCACGTATCCAGTATATATAAACATATAGCTCTGGAGATATGCAGAATAAGCCTAAGACATTGCTAATAAATATTGAAGAAACTGATCCAATGTACACAAAGAATATTCATGACAATTTGTAGAGAAGAACTTTATTAATAAGAATCAGTTATAAAGCATACCTCTTCCTGTCCCTCAAGGTAATTATGCATTTTGTCTTGTTCTAGGAATATACCATGCTGTGTCTGTTATGTGGCAAAGCTGAAGATACTATTAGTATTCTCCCCGATGATCCCCGACAAATGACTCTGTTATTCTAAGGCTCCTTCTTCAGTTCTATTGTATCTATGTTGTGTTGATTTACAGCGAGTCTGATGGTTTGTCTAATAATGAAAAAATTTTTGCATATTTTCTTTCCTGCAGAGATTTATCTATTCTTTGAAATAAAAAAATAATATGGGGAATTGTTGTTCCCTAGATCTGAATTCTGCTAAAGTCCAGTTTACGTCATTGCACGCAAAGTGAAACATGTTTGTTAGTAGGTATTTGGCCAGAAAAATATTCAGGTGTACACCTGGTGCCCAGATCTTGGCTTCGCATAAAAGGAGCCAGGACTTCTTGGAAAAGTGACTGGTAGACTAGGACAGGAAATATGTAAGTGAGCCTGGAGCATCTTGGGCTACACACACACACACACACACACACACACACACACACACATGAAATACTGGGGGGGGGGGAATCATCGCAGTGTGGACATGTCAGAGGAAGCTCCCACTGACCAAACTTGAAATAACTTGAGCAACAAAATAAAGTAGCATTGGATTGTAACCCAAAACATATAATAAATAGCCATGAGTTCATACTGATACAAGTAAATAATTGAATGAATGAATAAATAAACGGGAGAGAACAGACAAATCTCCTGGGCAGCGGAATTCCAAACAGTTCTCTAGATACTCCCCACTCCTTAGGTGTATGTAGGCTTCACGTGGTGACTTCTTTCCAAAGAGTAGAATATGGAAACAGAGGGGTAAGGGGGAAGAACTTTAAAATGGAGAAACCTGATAAACATTACCTGAGCCAGGTAATGCAGGGTAACATCAATGATAAGCCATAGCATGTACTCTTAATGAAACTTTGCCTCTTTGGTTTCCTGCCACAAAGCCATAACTCCATCTAATCATGAGAAGAATATCACATAAATCCCAGTTGAGGGACATTCTGCAAAATATCTGACCATTACCCCTTGAAACTATCAAAGTCATCAAAAACAATGAAAGTCTGAGAAACAAGAAGACCCTAACAAGACATGACAATTAAATGTATTGTGGTACCCTACAGTGGAATCCCACATCAAAAAGACATTTCCTAGAAACTTGGGAAATCTGAATAAAGTATGGACACTAGTTAATATAAATGAGTAGAATGGCTTCAGTTGCTCCAAGGGGGTCTTAGAATATCTTACTTTGCCTAGTTGAAAGTACACTGGCTCTTGGGGGCCATAAACTCTGGCATTTAGGCCTCTCAGGCTATTTGGTAGAAAAATAACCATTAAGCATAGAATTACTCTGACTTCATTGTTCCATTTCTTTAAAGTTGGGCTTACATGATATTATATTCCTTTCACAATATTGTTAGGCAGTCCAAATGAATTAATATAAGATACGTTACATTAAAAGTACATGATTAGTATGGTGGATTCTGTTCTCTCTGAAACCAGACCTTAAGGGGTCAGGTATTTTTTTTTTTTTTTTGGTGGTACTGGGGTTCCTGGAAGCCCTTCTACCTCCGGGCTACACTCCCAGACCTCTTTTTTACATTTTATATTTGGAAACAGGGTCTCCTAAGCCAGCACGCGCGGCTGGCTTCGAACCTGCGCGATCCTCCTGTCTCTGCCTCCCAAGCGCGGGGATTACAAGCGTGCGCCACCACGCCCGGCCAAGGGGTCAGGTATTAGAAACAAAATTGTTTCCTTTTCATTTATAAGATATTTAGAAATTCTAAATTACAGCTTTTCTTGTAAGAAAAATAAGTAAAGTTTATTTTTTGATACCAGAGAGACACTTTGTGATATAACAGCAATAATAATAATGATAATAAATAATGAAGTTTGTTGAGTACTTACTATGTGCCAAGGCCATTTAAAACACTTATTTAATCCTCATTTACAATGCCAAGAGAGCTGGGCGGGGTGGCGCACGCTTATAATCCTAGCATTTGGGAGGCTGAGACAGGAGGATCGCAGTTCGCAGACAGCCTCAGCTACTTAGTGGGGCCCTCTGCAACTCAGTGAGACCCTGTTTCAAAATAAAGAATAAAAAATTGGGCAGGGGGTATAGCTTGGAGGTCAAATGCCTCTGGGTTTTATTCCCAGACCTAAAAAAAAAAAAAAAAAAAAACAATGCCAAGAGATAGGTGCCATTGTTATTCTAGTTTTACAGCGAGAAAAAACAAACTGAGACACAGAGAAGTTCACTAACTTGCTCAAGGTCACATGGCTGTTGCAGACTCCCTTTCTGGAGAGGTGTTTGGTAAGCATGAGGTACAAGGGTCTGGCAAGGTTAGGAAGAGGGTAAGGATATCAGTGACCCCGCATTTGGAGGAAACTAAGCATGTCAGATAAGACTTACTACTCAGGAAAGTTAAGTCAGCTGCTCTATAGGGATCAGTTGTTTTATTCCTGGAAAATGTTTTCCATTTTGCTGCAAATCTATATCTGACCTGCTGAGGAAATCGTTTGGTGAAATGAGTCCAAAAAGCAGAGAAAATGCTTCATTACTTTAAATAGCAGAACTAAGCCCATTATAGCCTCTGAATTGTCCCTTCTTGGAGTTTGCTAATGATTCCAACTTAGTCATTCGAAGCTCTAGAGTATGAACTTATATGTATGTCCCTGCTGATATCCTCTCATCTATTGCAAAACGTATAGTTATCTATTTGTTTTGAACTTTACAAAAATTTTAAACATATCTATCCATGTATTTCTTTATTATCCAACCAACATTATGCTGTGTTATGATACTTTGTTTATCGCCTATAATTCTTATGTAGGTCTAATGTAATAAAGAACTCTTAAACGCAGTTCCACTGAATCCTTATTTTTCTGTTCAAAGGGGAACTGTGCAAAAGCAGTGGTCTTTATGTCTCTTCCTGAGATTTAAGAAGGAAAAGAAATTGCCTTTGAGTGTCATTTAGAAACCTGGGCTGTACCTGGCACCTCATCTTGTTCTATTTACTTCATAATGTACAGATCTGGTTTCTGGCTAGTCAAGCTCTGGAAGTTAAAAGCTCAGCCTGTATTTTTTGTTGCACCATTTTAGCCAGCTCCATCTTGCTCACATAGCCTTGACGTCTCCCATTACTGATTAATTGACACATGACCTAGCTTGGACACAGCCAGTCATTTTCTATAACTTGTAAGTAGTCACTAAGTGGTACATGCTCATGGTTCTTTATTTCAGTGTATCAGAAATCCTTTCAGTTTCATTCTCTCATTTGTGAGCAAGGCTAGTCACTTCACTGAGGTTGAGGCTCTCGATAATAAAATGTATGCTTCCTAATGGTAGTACAAGTTTCTATTGTCAGATATAGTATGGTTGGGTAGAAAGAAAATCAAAAAAAGCTGGGTCTAGAGCTTTGCCACTTCTTGTGGTGGGACATTGTATCAGTTCGCCTGTCAGGACCTTGGTTTCTTCAATGGAAAATGAACACAATTATACCTCCTTCAGGGTCTTTTAATCAAATGATACAGTAAGTGGAAGCATGTTAAGTTGTGCACCTGTCAGTGGTTTTTATGAAGGAAAATCTGAGCTAGGAATATTGTGGTTAAGAATAGATGCTCTGGGGTTAAACTAGCTTTTTGTCCTTGGCAAGTGACTTGACTGACTACCTTCTCTTTATTTTTTTTAAATAAAATTCCATTTATTTCCTTTCTTGATAATCTATACGTTTAATTTTTCCCATTAATCTAAAACAATTGACATTTGAAAACATGCAGATATTAGCTAAAATAGCGTACCTTACTCAATTTTTAAAATACACATTTTTTTACTTTGTCCACAGATTGATATTTATTTTTTGCTATTCCTTTTTTTATTTATTTTTATTGGTGCATTGTAATCATACATCACACTGGAATATAAGACTTGAGAGGATATACAAGCACACATCATCCAATTAGCCCTCATCCAGTCTCCCCATCCCATTCCCTCCCCCTCCCTCGATCCCATGCTTGTTTGGTGATTAACTTTGATACATATGTTTATGTACCTCCTGCTTTTTTTTTTTTTTTTTTTTTGGTGATACTGGGGTTCCTGGAAGCCCTTCTACCTCTGGGCTACACTCCCAGACCTATTTTTACATTTTTATTTGGAAACAGGGTCTCCTAAGCCAGCACGCGCGGCTGGCTTCGAACCTGCGCGATCCTCCTGTCTCTGCCTCCCAAGTGCGGGGATTACAAGCGTGCATCACCACGCCCGGCTTACCTCCTGCTTTTTAAAGAGGCTCCATCCTCCCCTATTCCATACCCTCTGATTGGTCACCTTAATTGCTTCACTATAGGGCCCTTTCTATAGCTCGACCACTTCCTGTTGCCTGTTTCCTCCTACTTATTGCTGATTAGGGGAAGCATCTGGTTTTAATTTTCTGCGATATTTCTCTGTGCATGCCGCGTTGCAAATACCGATCCCACTCTTGATGGCCCCAGTTGTGGCCTGGCTACCCGGTGGACTGATCCTGACCTCGCTGGCTCAAGCAGCGGCCTTGCCTCATGGGAGGCCCCGGTTCTGGCCTCACTAGCCCCGACACTGGCCTAACCCCTCAGCTGGCTCCGATCCCGGCCTCAGAGGCCCCAGCACTGGCCTTGCCTCACAGCAGGCTCCAATGTTAGCCGATCGCCCCGGCATCGGCCTAACCCCTCAGCAGGCTCCGATCCAGGCCTCGGAGGCCTCAGTAGCGGCCTTGCCTCACGGAAGGCTCTGATGCCGGCCAGTGGCCCCGGCACTGGCCTAACCCCTCAGCAGGCTCTGATCCCGGCCTCGGAGGCCCCAGCCTAGGCCTTGCCTCACGGAAGGCTCTGATGCCACCTAGTGGCCCTGGCACCGGCTGAACCCCTCAGCAGGCTCTGATCCCGGCCTTGGAGGCCCCAGCACCAGCCTTGCCTCGCGGCAGGCTTCAATCCTGGCCTCGCTGGCCCCAGCACCGGCCTAACCCCTCAGCAGGCTGCAATCCCGGCCTTGGAGGCCTCAATAACAGCCTTGCCTCACAGAAGGCTCCGATGCCGGCCGTTGGCCCCAGCACCGGCCTAGCCCCTTGGCAGGGTCCGATCCCGGCCTCGGAGGCCCCAGCACCGGCCTTGCTTCACGGCAGGCTCCGATCCCAGCCTCGTTGGCCCCGGCACCAGCCTAACCCCTCGGCAGGCTCCGATCCCAGCCTCGGAGGCCCCAGCACCGGCCTTGCCTCATGGCAGGCTCCGATCCCGGCCTCACTGGCCCCAGCACCGGCCTAACCCCTCGGCAGGCTCTGATCCCAGCCTCGGAGGCCTCAGTAATGGCCTTGCCTCACAGAAGGCTCCGATGCTGGCCAATGGCCCCAGCACCGGCCTAACCCCTCGGCAGGCTCCAATCCCGGCCTCGGAGGCCCCAGCACTGGCCTTGCCTCACAGCAGGCTCTGATCCCAGCTTTGCTGTGTCCTTCGCCGGCCTCACCCCTTGGCAGGCTCTAATCCAAGCACCCTCTTCGCCCAACTATTTGTCCCACGTTCTCGAGGGTGCATGGTGGTGGTAGCATTCTGCCTCTGGGGTCATTACTTCAAAGGTTCCAGGTGTAATGTATCAGATCTCTGCCTCCCCCGAGTACTGGTCACTGCCATTGCCACTGCCTCCACCATTTCAAATCTTTCCCAAGCTCTTTTTCCACTCTGAATGTTGTCCAATCTTCCTAAGCATGCACGACGGTAGCATTCAACCTTTGGTGTAATTTCTCCAAAAAATAAAAAAATAAGGTTGGTGGGCTCCGATTTCTGCTTCTCCTGAATACAATTCTCCACCGCCAACGCAAAGACCGCTTTCAGCACCGCCTTTCTCCTTGCTCTCCGCTAAAGTCTCTCTCCTTACAGGTGATGTCCAAGATTCTTAACAATGTAGAGAAGAAACAGTCCTCCTTAGCGGGGAATTTTTCCAATAATTCCAGTTCATTTGGATAAGTTTTGTCTGCATCTCCAGTATCCTGGCTTCCTCCACCTCCTTGACTCCTCTCTGATATTTTCCTTTTTTCTTTTTCTTTTCCTTTTTTACAGGGTCCTTCCGGGTGGAGAGGGGTTCGCCTAGGGGCGCCCCGCCAGCTCCTGCCCACCCAGCCAGGGTTGGGGACCCAGGGGCCCAGACCACGGGGTCCTTCCGGGTGGAGAGGGGGGTCGCCTATGGATGCCCCGCCAGTGCCTGCCCACCCGCCCGGGGTCGGGGACCCAGGGGCCCGGACCACGGGGTCCTTACCTTCTCTTTAAATAGAGATAAAAATTCCTTATGGGGTCCATGTGAAGATAAAATAATTTGTATAAAGTACTTAGCACAGTATATGAACATAGTAAATAGTCAATAAATGATAGTTTGGATGATGTTTGTGTTGTTGATTATAAGTTTGAGTTTGGCTCAGTGTTTCTTAAACTTAGGTGTAATTATGAGAACACAGGTGTAACTATGAGAACATAGTCATGAATATAATCATCAATTTCAGTCTCTGTACCTTGGTCCCTAAAATCACTTCTTCCAAGCCTATGTGGGTATGTGTGTTTTACTGGGAATTGGACTCCAGAGTGTTCTACCTCTGAGCTATATCCCCAGATCCATTTTATTTTTTTATTTTGAAACAGGGTCTTACTTAGTTACTGAAGGCTAGTTACCTGTGATCCTCCTGTCTCAGCCTCCCTAGTATTAGGATTGCAGGCTTGTGCCACCACACCTAGCCCAAGCTATTTTTTTTTTATAACAGAGCTTCAGAGAAGCAATTATCTGTCATTCCTCTAAATTGAATAGCATAATCTCCTTGCTTTTGGCCGAGCTTCTTAATGAGACTTCTCTCTGTTTCTGAGTGCCCCTGGGAAAATTTGATTAAAATATTTTGTTTATCCAGAAAAGTGGGTGATTGTGTTAAAGCTTTGACTTGTCTGTTGATGATCATAGCTGCTCTTGCTTCTGAGGATAAAAGGGGGTCAAATGAGATGAGGAATAAAGGAAAGAAACACGTCTTCATTTTCACAGCAGCCCTCACAAGAGCTGAAGGTTCTTGTAAAAACAGGTTCCTCCCATTCTGCCTCTTCTGTTTCCTCCTCGGTCATACTGGTAAGGTCTCGTCTGAAGCAGGCAGCATTTTCCCTGCCCAAATGAGGAGCCTTTTTTCTGGCATTGTGGTTCTTTTGACTCACTCTGCAAAATCACTTATACTGAACTTCCCATTTCTTTGGAAATAAATCCCTAAATAATTTTTTAAAGTTGAGCCTCCTGGGAAAGACTCAACACACTGTACTGGCAATATCAAGCCCAAAAATGCCTGTGGCATAATGCCAACATCTGGGATACAACAACAAGCTTTAGCACTAACAGGATAATGAACAAATCACACTATCATCCAACACAGATACCTGATTTCATTTCATTAGGGAAGCAACTTGTCTCTGCATTCATTGCTATAAAATTAGAGCTATAGAATTAGTGCCCTGTTCCCCAAAGCAGTATCCTATTTCTACCTCAGTTGTTGGCTTTAAGAGAAGGACTCTGAAGGCTTGAGTTTGCAAAAGAGTCAAGGTCGGCCTTTATTGAGCAGAAGGATGCTCGGGGATTCCCACTCCAAGGCACAGGTTACCCTTCTGAAATAAAGCTCTACCAATGACAACTTTTGTTGAAAGTCAGACAGCAGGGGATCCTTAATCTCTATTTCAAACTGACTTCTCAGATGATGCAAATGCTTGGGAAATGGTTATGGGGAATAGATTAAAGGAAAAACACTTCTCAGTTTTGGGG
This sequence comes from Muscardinus avellanarius, assembly GCF_963383645.1. Taxonomy (NCBI): domain Eukaryota; kingdom Metazoa; phylum Chordata; class Mammalia; order Rodentia; family Gliridae; genus Muscardinus; species Muscardinus avellanarius. Next base: position 69,889,507 of record NC_137798.1, read on the forward strand.
TCCTGGAGCAGTATGCCCAGTTTGTAGAATTGTCTCTTCATGGCTGTGGCGAAGAGAAGTGAAGTCTTCCATCTAGTGGTCAAAGAAGGGAAAGGAGTGTGGGAAAGTTCCAGGGTGAGGTTTGTGAGGCAGCACAGGGGGCGGTGTGGCCTCTCAGCGATACCTTCCGCAGAACATAGTGGAACTGGCCATGGTGGTGTTGGTGCTCTCTGAATATGCCTTCATTGGATGAGGACTCAGAACCGTCCTGACAACGCCACTCGGCACAACTGTTCTCACAGTGAGCACCAGTCGTGTCACCGGGCTACAGACCATCTCGCTGTCAAAGGAGGCCCTCTCCTAGCCCCACCCTCATGAGGAAAGAAATGAAGCCAATCATTCATGCCTCTGTCTATCTTATGCCTGAATTTGTGAGTATATAGAATTTGAGGAAAACAAGAATAGCATGTGAACTTTAAAAGGCAGGGAGAGTCAGTCTAGCAAAAGATCAAAAACAAGCCAGGCGTCGTACACACTTACACCAGCGTTTGGGAGGCTGAGACAGGAGGATCGTGGTTCACGGACAGCCTCAGATACTTGCAACTTGGTGAGATCCTGTTTCAAAATAAAGAATAAAACATAGGGCTGGGGATGTAGCTTGGAGGTAGAATGCCCCTGGCTTCCATCGCTAGTACCACAAAAAAAAAAAAAAAAAAAGATCAAAAACATACTATTCAGCAAGGTAATCAGAAAAAGAACAAAGCGCTTCTTGTTTTCCTAGTAACTGTACTTTCTGTGCCCTTGCTATCAGTAAAAGTTGACGGAACTGTCTTCCAGGGATTGCTTAAGGTACAGGTAATATCTAGTTGGTCCAGTACTCACAGTGAAACAATGTCTTCCTGATTATAATCTCCCAACAACCTCCTAGTACCTTCAATCAAAAGGCCCACTGTTATAATTTCCTCCTCTCCCCCACCCCAGTTCTGGACAAGAGCCATAAAGTGGCATAATTCATATTTCCTGCAACTGCAACAGAATCTGCTTTCCAGACAGTCACTGTGGTAGCCCCTTGATCTGAGCCTTCCTCTGCTGAACCTCTTTTTGCTACCACCTCCCCGTCCCACTTGCAGTTTGTACCACCCCTCTGCCCTTGGTCAAGGAAGAAGACACGGAGATCTTGGTCCATTTCCACACCTGCCCTTTATTGGATTCATCTGGCAGGCTGGCACCAGGCCCTGCACACTTTTCAGACACCACCCGTAAGGGTTTAGGAAGGTGCCTTCATTCTGTGAAGGCCCAGAGCCTGCCTGCATCTTGGAGCCCCATGCTGAATGACCAGAGGGCTGAGAGGGAAAAGGTAAGAGGTAGAAAAGGCAGGGCTCTTCAGCTAAGGGGTGAAGTCGGGGGACAGCTTCCAGCCACAGCAGTGTCCGCGAGGGCACGCTGAATCCTGAGGAAGAGCACTCAGGGACTGGACAGAGCAGGAGATCCCTGCCCCACACAGCTCGCATCTAAATGGCCACTTTGAGGAGGCGCTTGATGTCGGGCTCGATGTTGATGGTTGGGAAGGTGCGGCTGTAGCGGCGGAAGGGCTCCCCCTCCGGCCCCACGAGGAACTTCTCGAAGTTCCAGGACACATCTGAGCGGCGCACTGGGCTCCACATGATGAGCTTGGGGTCGGTCATGAGGGAAAATGGGTCGTCGTAAGGGTAGGGGAGCTTGTCCTTCAGGTAGGCGAAGACAGGATGCTCGTTCTGCCCGTTCACCTCACACTTCTGGACAAGAGTAAAGGTGGGCTGGTATCCACCCCCAGGGCGGACATACTTGAGACTGTTGAGGATCTCCTCATTCTGACAGTTCTCCTGGGGGAGGAAGAAGACAGCATGGGAAAGGGCAGCAGCAGGTGAAGGGCCCGTCACACGCACACCTTTCCCCTCCAGCACTCTTCCAGGATCGCCCCGCTTGCTCTCTCCTTCCTCTCTGTTTCTCCTCCATTTGCTTTGCCTGACGTTTGAGTTTTCCCCTCTCCTAGCTATTGTTTGATGGTGTGCTGGGCCCGTCCTGAAGGTTCTTGTAGTTCCCAGCTGGGCACTTTTGAAACGTTGCTTCTGACTCCAAATGACCTTGGGAGTTCTTAGGGTATTTGTTTGGAGCCTCAAGTAACCTTGAGTTTAGGGCAAAGAATGAAAAGGAAGGGAGGCTCAGGTCATACCACCTAGAAGCTATCCACCTACGTATGTGCGCACACACACACACACACGTATGCACACACGCACGTGTGCGCACACTCCCACTGCTTCCCCTTCCCTCCGCCCTGGTTGTGCCTCCCTTCCTTCTGGTTACATGTGTGAGTACGGCCTTTGCCTCTGCTCTGCTCGGCTCCTCAAAGCAAAGATGAAAACAAGGCCCAGGAGAGTGGGGTTCACAGCTTCCGGCCTTCATCCTGCCTCGCCTTAGAACTGAGGTTCAGATAGAAGGAAGCTCTGATGAAGAAAGACCCGTCCAAGCAAGTCTAGTTTTCAGATGCCATAAAGACAAAGCAAGTTGAGACGAGAACAACCATGCCCTAAATGGAACTACTTAAAGACCAACAGGAATGAAGTAAACGGGACAGAGGGCTGAGGGTCCTAGAACCGGTGTTGGGGGCAGATAAGGACGTAAGTGCTTAGGGCTAGTTGTGACTGCGTGACTGCCCTTCACCTCTAGGCTGCTATCCAAAGCACCTCATCCTCACTCACTGCACTCGGCTCTGAATGCCGTCGCTCAAACCTGTGACCTGTCTTTCCCTCTCCACTGCCATCCTGGCCTGTCCCCACTCAGTGTTCTCCACCTCAAAAGGCTCTTGAGAACCTTTACTTTCCACTCACTCCCTCCTCCCCAGTCTAGGAGTCAGATATCTCCCTCTGGGAAAAATTTCCCTCCTCTGACCTACTAGAACCAATGAGTACACTGAGTTCCAGGCCACCGTGAGCCCCAGCTGACTCTGTTACTTATCTCCTAACACAAATGGCTGGCTTCCTGGTTATGGGCTTCCTCAGCCAACTAGCTGGCCCCAAGTGGTGACGGAAGGCTGGAGGTACCCCCAGGGCCAGAGACATGCCTCTACAGAGACTGTGCCCTTCCTGTCTCCTGCCTGACCAAGGCTGGAAAGAGACCCGAGAGTGAGAGCAGTAATGGTTTGGGCTCCAGTTTGTCACAGCCAGTAATCATTCGGCCTTCCTTGCCTTCGTGCCCCTGGGATTTGGTTATAATTAGGGGATTCACCTGGAGACATTCTGCCTGCTTGTAAAAGTAAAATCATATGTAGAAATAGAAGAATCTCTTAAAGATAACTTGAAGTGTGTGGGAGAGATCTAAAACAACTTGACCCATTATTCAGAAACAGGTGCATACAATGCCCAGAGGAGACACATGTGTGTTTTACTTACTTCCACTGAGCTGATTTTTTAAAATCTTCAATTTAAATAAATTGCTTGCAGTTGCATAATGCTTTATATTTTTTCTAGTTACTTTTGTATATCTTATTCCATGAACCTTACAATAATTCTGCAAGCTAGCTTGTATTATCTTCAATTTAGACCGGCAAACTAAAACAGGAAAATGAAGTGCCTCTTCCAAGAGCACAGAGCCATTACAGAGCAGAACTAAGGTCTCCGGAGTCAGCCCAATCCTGGTTTGATTCTTGACCTTCTATTTCCTCCACTAATTCATTCAACAAATATTTAATGAGTGCCTTTGGTTCCCTAGACACTGAGGGCACAGTGGAGAGGAAACGGAGCTGGCACTAGCCCTCATGGACCGTAGTGGGAAGACTATAAAAAATAAGAACATGTCCTCGGTACTTAATATCAAAACATGTCTACTTCCTCTTGGTATTTCACGTGCACCCAAAAACCTGGATTGAGAAAACATACCCCACAATCTGAGACACTCCAACACACATTATCATTCACCCACTTCCTGTGTCCTACCCGAGCTAAATCAAGCTGACTCCTTGGGTACAACACAAAAGACACCTCACCTGATGTCCAAACTGGTTGCAAGGGAAACCAAGAACCACCAGGCGCCTGGGGAAGCGGCATTGCAGCTCGTTGAGCTGGGTGAAGTCCCGGGTGGTTGTGCCTCAGAGTGAGGCCACGTTTTCAATCAGCACAGCCCTGCCTCGGAACGTGTTGAAATCTACCTTCTCCCCATCCAGGCTGATGGCACTGAGGTCGTAGAAGGACTTGGCGATGTAAGCCATGGTGAAGCACAGGGTGAGCCCTGCAGCCCGCTTGAGGGTCTATCAAAGGAGGAAGGAGGAGCCAGCAAGGACAGAAGGGATCCCGCAATAGGCCTTTGATCTTCTCAGGATGACTTAGCAAAAGCAGGCACCCACCTGTATGTGTTGTTTGAACAAGGAGGTTGCTCCTCCTACTTACAGATGGAACAAAGCCTCCTCCCTGCCCCACCCTGCTGGCAACCTGGAAAGGGCCAATTTGATATCTATGAGCAGAAGTGAATAATTCACTACTTTCAGGAAACCAGAGCCCTTAAAGGTCACAGGGTGGTGGGGAGGAAAAAAGGGAGGGAGGCATGCAAGATTGACTCCTGCCTTCCCCAGCAAGTTGTTTTCACTTGGCACAGACATTTCTTGAATGCATTTATAAGTGCCAATCTCTGAATGTGCCGCTAGAGGCGAGAGTCAGCAGAGATCTGAAAGACGAGGAAGAGTATTGGGGCTCGTGCCCACCTGACTCAGATGACCACTGAAATATACACACTGCTATTCATGTTCTTCTCTCTGGCTGTTGCTTTCCACAAGCACAAAATCAAAGGGACTCTTGGGAGGAGACTGTGTCATTTTCTAGAAATGACTTTAAGAGCCAGCTTGCGTCAGGCAGAAGAGATGAAAGACTGGTTATCTCAGAAAATCTTTCAGTGAGCAGTGTTCCTTGTCCTGTCCATGTCCCTGCATTGCATGTCTCCTATGTTATGACCCCCACCTCCACTTCACCTCTCCCCCCACCCCAGTCATGAGGATGTAGCCGTTGCTTAGGAAACTGGTGAGGAGTCACAGAACAGGTAGGTGAATTCAGGGTAAATGAGCTGCACCCATCTCCCTCCCAGACAAAGGTCCACTTCCCAAGTTTTCAGAGGGGGCTCGTGCTGGTCTTCTCCACAAAAGGAGGTATGTAGGGAAATGAAGATGCTGCGGTTCTATACCCAGGTGGGCCATTATGTCCTTAGCTGTACAGTATTCCAAGACATCTCAGAACCTGCTAAGGACTATAATGGGAGCCTACCCCTGGAAAAGCCCATAGAAAAAGACCCTAAAGCTACTTCATTATTCCAAGCACCAGCCAAAAAAGACACAAACACACACACACACACACACACACACACACACACACACACACACTTTAAAAAATGCCTTGATTTACCATCAGTAAAACTGGCAATTAGGCGTTCCTTGGCTTGGGGATTTTAGAAATTTACTAAGATGGCAAATGTTTCCCAGAGAGTGTTTTCACAGGCACACACCCAGTGGGAACTGTCTCTAGAACAAAGAGTAAGCAAGGGCGGGAAGCAGCTGGTCCTGAGTTGTTGAGGTGGAGGACGATTCTCCAGGGAGTGCCCAGATTTTCTATCCTGTAGCTTGTTCCATGGCTGCTTAAGTGGCAGGAACTACATGTCTCAGCTGGCTTCTCCCTAAAACAAGTTTCAAGATCTCAGTGGGAATAATCTCCTGCCACCAGAAGGGGTGGCATGCAGTGTGGAGTGAAGCGAGCCCTCTACTGAGGCTGGGCGGAGCTCCTGGGTGCAGCCAGTAAGTACCCCTACCGAGCCAGTGAGTCAGAGACTTGGCACTGGCAGTGGGCAAAACCTTGCCATGACCTCCGAGCCGTCCACTGGCACTGGGCAAAACCTGCCTAGAGCTTTCCTTGGCACCCTGGGCCCAGAAACATTAAAGGCCTTCGCAGGTCCTGAGATGTCTTGCAATATGCTGTGGGGCTGGTGCTAAGGATATGATGGGTGGCCCAGCTGGGTCCAGAACCGCAGCATCTTCATCTGCCTGCATACCTCTTCTTTGTTGCTCTTTCTGTCCCTCTCTGGGCAGGCCACAGGAGCCCAGAGTGCATGGGGGTGGGGGGACATCCACTCCCTTTTCTCCAGCTCAACCTAGGAACCTTGGGAGTCTGCTGGGGCTCTCGCCTCTCACACTTGAATACCTGTCTCCAGCATCACCTCATCCTGGCTCCTGTCCAGCAGCAGAGACACTTGGGCATGCCCTTCAGATGTGTGGCTGTCGTGGCTTTCTGCAGGGCTGTGGTTGCTCTGGGAGCATCACTGCCTTAGTAGGCAAGGACTAGAGTGTGGTTCTCAGTGCTGACTGTAAATGAGAATCCTTATAGAGATTTGTCTAAATGGAAACACCAAAGCTTTACCCCTCAGAGATTCCGGTGCAGTGGCTTCCAGCCATAGTTCTTCCAGTTACTTGGGGCCCTGCCACAAATCTCTGAAGCTCTCCAAGCACCTGTTTCTTTATCTGTTGAACTTGGATAATAATTAACTGTCCTTATTCACACAGCAATTGTTAGTAGAAGAAAGTAAAAAAAATTTTTTTTTTTTTTTTTTGGTGGTACTGGGGTTTCTGGAAACCCTTCTACCTCCGGGCTACACTCCCAGACCTTTATTTTTATATTTTCATTTGGAAACAAGGTCTCTTAAGCCAGCGAGCCTGGCTACGAACCTGCGTGATCCTCCCGTCTCTGCCTCCCAAGCACAGGGATTACAGCGTGCACCACCACGCCTGGCGAGGAAAGTAAGATTTTAAGACTATTGCCCTTCCCTGCTTTACTTTCCTTCTTTAGCCCTTACCCTCAAACATTCTCTACTCCATCAACTCCATAGCCATCCCAAAGTATAGTGTCAAATACCTACAGAGTCCTGAGGTTCCTGTTTGCCTCTGTTCCACCGATGCATCCAGTCACAAATGTTAAAGATGACTCGCTCCTGGCACATTCTGACCAGATGAGAACCACTTAGCTTTAAAGCCTTCCTCACCGGGCGTGGTGGCACACGCTTGCAATCCCAGCATTTGGGAGGCTGAGACAGGAGGATCGCGGTTCACAGACAGCCTCAGCTAGTGAGGCCCTCTGCAAATCAGTGAGACCCTGTTTCAAAATAAAGAATAAAAAATAGAGCCAGGGTAGAGCTTGGAGGTAGACTGCCCTGGGTTGCATCCCCAGTCACACACACACACACACACACACACACACACACACACACACACAGAGCCCTCCTCAGGCTGGGATGTTTAATGTCCTTCTTCAGTGACACTAACCTGTCCCCTATCCCTAAGTGCTGAGCCACACGCTCCCACTGTTCGCCTCTTGGTTTGGTAAGAGTCGGGCGGGAATGTCTTTGTGGTGATTTTATCCCTACTCCCTTCTTGGAGGAATAAAGTGAGGCTCTTTCCCTTCACACGTATGTCCCTGGATTGGGGTCCTTGGCTTGGTGAGTGTTCAGTGCTCTTTTGTTTAGGCTCCAACCTCAGGCTGGGACGTCTAACTCCCGCCTCCTCGGGCTTGGATGTTCAGTACCTCCCAACGGCCACATTTACTCTCGCTTCTGTGACGTAAGCCCACTCTAGGGCAGTGTGGACTCAGCCTTGGGCTCCTCTGCAAGGTAACATTAGGGAAGATACAAACGAGAAGACAAATTTGCCATTAGCTGGGAAAAGTGTCACACATCTGTAATCCCAGTACTCGGGTGGCTGAAACTAGAGGACCACAGATCCAAGGCCGGCTCCAGCAACTTAGCAAGACCCTGTTTCAAAATTTAAAAAATAGATGCCGAGTGTGATGGCGCACGCTTGTAATCCCCGCGCTTGGGAGGCAGAGACAGGAGGATCGCGCAGGTTCGAAGCCAGCCGCGCGCGCTGGCTTAGGAGACCCTGTTTCCAAATATAAAATGTAAAAATAGGTCTGGGAGTGTAGCCCAGAGGTAGAAGGGCTTCCAGGAACCCCAGTACCACAAAAAAAAAAAAAAAAATTAAAAAATAGATAAATAAAAAGGGTATAACTCAGCGGTAAAATGCCCCTGGAGTCAATCCCCATCACACACACACACACACACACACACACACACACACACACACACACACACCAAATTGTCATTTCTATCATCATTCCATTGCTATTGTTTTAAGATCCTGAAGCCTCTTCTACCAGTGCTCCCTCCCCTTTTCCAAGCCACCACCAGGGGCCCAATGACACCTCCTCCCAGGAACTCATATAGGCAGCCACACCTATGGTTTGAAATACTCTTTATTTTGTAAACATCTGTTTAAAATAGATGAACCCTGCTCAAAATTCATATAATGGACCCGAGACACAGCACACAAAATTTACCCGTCACGGGGAGATAGTGGGACTTGGGAGCAGGTTGTGTGCCAGGGGCTGGGCAGAGTCTCAAGACACAGGGGCAGAGGCGGTGACAAGACAGGCCGGAGAGCCTGCTCAGCCTACGAGGGCTGATGACAGCCCAGGCCACCTGGCGAGCTAGCTGTGCCCTAAAACCCTAGCCCTCCTTCTGCTCCCATACCTGTTCCCCGTGGTGGCCCCTGCAGAGACGGCTCATCAGTCCACAGACTCCTGACCCCATGTTTTCCCTTCCAGAACCCTTAGGGTACAGTAAAAATAGAATCCTCCTTTCCTGAGGGAGTTAAGAGAGAAAGACACTGGTTCTCTGCCTGATCTTCAGAGACACTAATTCCGGCCCACAGGTTGGAGCCAGTGCCTTAAATAACCTCCCCTCCCTCAGGTTCCTGGCTGAGGGCAGCCTGAGGGTTGGTGTCGCCTATCTGCCCACCCTCCGCGTGACGCTGCATAGGTCAGCCCTCAAGGAAGCAGCCCCAGCCAGTCATGGCTTCATCCTAGAGTCAGCTCTCTAAACTTCTCATTAGCCAACAGTTCTTTACTATTCCTGTTCTCCTTCCACCCCGCTGGCCTGTCCCCACTCCTAAGGCCTGAGCCCCCACCCGTTTCCGTAGGGGAATGAAGTGGGGCTCTTCTCCTTCACATGTCCTGGGCTTGGGTCCTTCAGGGCAGATGCTGTGTTCAGCGTTGTTTTGGCCCCGCCCCAGCCCTGCTGTGCGCAGGTGCCATCCTCTCACCCGGGCTTTACCCATCTGTGAGGAGGATCCCAAGCACCCTGTGTTCCTCCAGAACCAGAAAGGGCCTCCTCCCAGAAAAGGCCTCCTTCAAGCTACTCTTGGGCCATTGGGGTTAAAGAAATTTCCTGAACACAGACTCGGTTGGAGGAAGTCCTCTTCCCTCCGCCAGTAACCTCGGTGCAGTTGGCAAACCCTCATCAAGCCTGCTCAGGAGCAGGAGGGCAAGACGAGCACCTTGTCTGGAAGGCTGCAAAGAACAGCAGAGTACTCTACCCAGGGCCTTCTTTCTCCCTTCCCAAGCAGCCTGCCCTTCCCCCACAAACTCTGGGGCCCAGGAAACCTTGGCAGAAGGCTGTTTAGCATAAGAAGAGTCCAGTCATCTCGCACCTGTCAGGGACTGTGGCAAATGCTCTTCTTATATGAGAAAAGGGGAGGGGCCCGAGGGTGTAGCTCAGCAGCACAGCTCTTCCCTGCATTTGCAAATTCCCAATACTGAAAAACAAAGCGGGGAGGGTAGTCCGGAAGGCCCTGCTGCCCCCGTACCCCCTCTGCTGTGCAAAACACTGCCCTGGACTGTTTGCCCTTGTTCCCACTCTGAGCTTTGGGAGCTGGTCACTTTGGAGCACTCCTCTCTATGGGCTGGCTTCACAGTGCCACTGGCCCCAGGCCTCTCGGTCCCTGTAGTACTCTCGGTCCACATATTAAATCTAGGAGCCCAGGTGGAGAGACATTGTGTACGCACTGCATGGGAGGTAGAGAACAGAGGCCACTTTTTATCCCTGTCATCCCTCGTCATTTTTTTTCTGCACCTGCCTTTGAGCTCAGTTCCCCACAGAGGCAGGCAGGCAGCCAAGCCAGGCCAATGCTCAGGTGGGGGGAGCAGGTAGAGGTAGGATGGCCCCAGGCTGGAGAACCACCAGGTGGCATTTCCTTCCTACCTCCAAGTTCCACTTTCCTGGGTCACTGAGGAGGCAGGCCCATGGCACAAAAGGGCAGAGGGACGGGAGGAGGAAGAAGCACCCTTAGCCTTTGGCCCACCCACAGAGCAGGTTGGGGTCCTCCCTGGAGCCAAGGATGGGACATCCCATCCCCCCAGGAGCCTGGTTCATTGTTCCCTTAGACAGCGGTAGGAGGCAGGCAGGCAGGCAGGAGCTGCACCACAGCCACGGGCAGGACACACAGGCAAAAGGGAGGCGGCTTTGATACAAACACTGGAGGGAGAGGAGGAAGGAAGAGGAGGAAGAGAGAAGAAGCAGAAAGGAGGTGAGGTGCACTCAGAAAGAAGGAGCTTTTAAGCAGCCTTGACTCCAGCCTTGGCCACTGTCCAAGAGCTTGGCCGGTGAGATGGTGTCACGGCGCATCCTGGCATCCCAGCAGTCCTGTGGCTGGGGAAACAGGCTGGAGGGCACCACTCCGGGGCAGAGGGGCCAGGGGCTGAACTGCTCTCAGGGCCAGGCAGGGGAGTAGCGGCTACTGATTTTCAACAGGGTCACTGAATGAGAGGACAACAGCGGCAGAGCCCAGGCACCTGTGTGCCCAGGGCCTCCGGAAGGAGGGGTTTGTGGAATGCCCCCATGCAGGACCCTCAGCACCAGCAGGCTTTTGAAGAGTTCGCTGGGCCCTCGGGTTTGCCCTCTTCCTCCTCCAGCTCTGCCAAGGCCAACTCATTGCTGGCCCGTATCCGGAGACCATCCAGCTCCTTCCTGTGAGCCTGCAGCACCAGCTCCGTCAGCCGCGTGAAAGACTGGGGACCAGGGGCACGGGTTAGTCAGCGTCCCCTCCTCCTCCTGGCCACCCTGCAACCCGAGGGGCCAGTCCCGGCTCCTCCCTTCATCTTCCCACTTCGCTGGACTCCGCCCCAGCCTGGCAGCTGGTCCTGGCGCTCTCACCTCTTTAATATTGAGGTTGGTGCAGGCACTTGTTTCATAGAAGTCCATGCCGTACTCCTTAGCCAGCTGCAAAATAAGGACATTTCTGAAAGAGAGTCAGTAAGGGAAGGGAGGCACCCACCCCAGCACACGCCGGCCACCGCACTTGCAGCCATGCTGTGTTGTGACATTCTCAGAGATCACTTCTCAGAATGAGACTGAGTGACTTCTAAGACAGAAGCTGGCAGAGAATGAGGAAGGTGCTCTAGAATTACACCTATTCCTCCAGGCCCCCCAACACACACATCATACACCAGGTTACAAAGACACCAAAATGCAGTGGCAGCGTGGCCTGTCACCGAGCACCGTGGGCCCTGGAGCACAACAGCCCCGGGCCGGTCACTAGTGCTGGCACGACCTCCGACAAGTTACTTCTGCTCTCTAAGGCCTGGCCTCCTCTTCTGTTGAAGGGGCATGGTGGTGTGTTTTCCAAGTTATGGATTGATTAAATGGTGTCAAGCACTTACTCAGCACAGTGCCACACATTGGTGCTCAATAAATACTATTATCCTCACAGAGTTGCCTTGACTTTCACATCTTTCAGTGGCTCTGTTTATTTTTTATACCCAAAAAATCAATTCCATTTTAAGGGCTAATGGAATGCTATTGACTGAAGAGGGAGGAACTCTTGAGGCCCTCAGAGTGGGTGGATACCTCTTGTCTCAGAATCTCAATCTTGCCGTTCTCTGGGAGGCCGGCCTTGCATGCTTGGGAATTCTGCACCTCTCCTGCCCTCTCTTCCCACAGCTTCCCTGACGGTGGGCCCTTCAATCCCTCACTTCCCTCCCTACCTCTTCCCAGGCATCAGGAGGACAGGGAGCAGGGTGAGTAGGGGTGTGGATGGCAGATCTGTTTAACTGCAAAGCCACAGTTGCGTGCAGATGCTGTTAGAGACGACATCAGCAACTCAGAGTCCTTCCTTGTCACTAACACAGGGACAGTCTCCTAAGCAAAGTGTAATCCTGCTGAGAGGGACCTGTACAATGAGAGTTATTGCCCCAGAGGCCTCTGTTTCTAGATGGATCATGAAGGACAGAACAAACTCTCAAGGATGGCAGCTCCCCGTGCCTGAGGGTGCGGTGGGACCCGTGAGGGACCCGTGAGGGACAGGGCGATGGTGAGTGCGCTCCTGGGTCCGCGTTCTCGGGACTGGGCCTGGAATGCCGTAGAAGACCCCACTTACCTGCTGCCCTTGCTCTCTCCCCACCTGCCGCTTCTGCTCTTCATCAGCCTTATTCCCTATGAGGATCTTCTGGACGCCTTCTGGTGCATACTAGGGACAAAGCATAGGTAAAACTGCTACTGAGAGCTGACCTTCCCTTCCAGCTCCCATACCAGTCTATGCTGGCCTCCAAATCACCACCAGGTTTAACAGCCCAAGGGACTGTGGTCTGACTAGAGGCAGATACCAGGCTCCCCTGAGTACAGGAGTTACCCCTTGTCTGTCATTTTGCTTTCCACAATTTCAGTTGCCTGTGGTTAACCACAGTCTAGAGATTAAATGGACATTTCCAGAAATAAGTAATTCATAAATTTTAAGTCTTTTATTACAGTATAATTGGTCTATTATTAGTTATTCTTAATACCTTATTGTGCCTAATTTATAAATTAAAATTTATTATAGATATGTACGTATAGGAAAAAAAAAACCATGGTATATAAAGAGTTTGGCACTGGACAATTTCAGGCATCCGCTGAGGGTCTTGAAATGTATCCCTTGCAGATAAAGAGGGGCTTCCATACCATGGCTGACCCCAGAGTGTCACAAGGACAGCTGAGGGTAGAAGACACTCTGGCTAATACTGATGCCCCCTGGAAAGACTGGATTTAAGTCCAGCCCTCATTCCACAGAGAAGGAACGGGGACTCGGTTCAAATGGCTTCCCAAGGCACCTCAGCTGAGTGCAGAGCCAGGCCTAGAAGCCCAGTCTTGCGATTCCAGCTAGTCCTGATTTCAGGAAGGAAGCTGCTCACAGGCAGACATGGCACTAACTCACTCCCCAGAGGGACACAGCCACGGAGGCTAACAAAACAGAGAGCACGAGGGCATGGCAGTTGCGGCCTCGTCTGCATGACTACTCACCCAGCAGTCTTCATCCAGGGCTGTGGGAGGCAAGGTTTCCTGGCAGCACTGACTCTCCAGCCCTGGAAGCTTCGGCCCTTCCCATCTGGCCCTTGCTTGGCCTTCCCCCGAGGTGCCCTGTCCCCACCCCTGTCAGTGAGGTGGTGTCTCCTACCTCGTCCACATCACTGACCCACTTCATGATGTGCCGGTAAGAGCGCTCACTGCTAATGTCGTAGACTAAAAATATTCCCTAAGAGAGAAAAAAGAGAGATGGGAAGGGAGGGAGGGAGGCGCACACAGAAAGAGTGCGTCATTGTGGGGCCAGAAGGGCGGTCCTTACATGTTGGAGCCACTCTCCCTTCTGCTTAATGTAATGAGGACCCCTCAGTATCCAGAAACTGTCCTTCTTTCTTGGGCCCCCACCCACCACTGCCACTGCCTGGAACCATCACAGAATTCTAGGGTAGGAAGCAACCACCACATGCTTTGTTTTTTTTTCTTTTTCTGTAGTACTGGGGATTGAACCCAGGGGCATTTTACCTCTGAGCTACACCCCTAGCCCAATTTTTTATTTTAAAACAGGGTCTCACTAAGTTTTAGAGGGTCTCACAGTTGCTGAGGCTGGCCATGAACCTGTGGTCTTCCTGTCTCAGCCTCCCAAGTCCAGGATTACCAGCATGCACCGCCATGCCTGGCCAACCACATGCTTTGATCTGGGTCTTTAGGGTGGGGGGTGGAAGTTGAAGGGTAGGGGACCAGCCTCCAGTAAGTGCCCTGTCAATAACTAAAGGATGAAGGATCAGCAACAACTGAAAGGCTCCTTAAGGCTCCCTCCCCAGGAGGCCATCTGAGGGTATTTCAGGGGTCCATGACAGACATCTCAAACATCTAGAAGCTGGGATACGGGGGGCAGCTTCCTACCTCTAAACCCTAACAGTTGTGACTCACCTGGGCCCGTCGATAGTACTGCTTTGTGATGGTCTGGTATCTCTCCTGCCCCGCTGTGTCCCTGCAGTAGAAAGCCAGTGCCTCAGAGGAGCAGAGACCATGAGAGCAGATGGAGAAGGGGGAGCTGAGACTGGGAGACCCTGTGCCCTTGCAGGTAAAACTGGGGAGCCACAGGGTAAAATTCAGTGGTTCTTTTATCCCCAAAGTAGTCCAAACACATCTGCTTCTGCAGTGAGCGCCATGGTCCTCCCTGCTGGCACTGATAGGGCCTATAAGGCCTGGGTCCCTCTTGGCAACTCTATCTGTACCAAGATCCACAGAAATAATAGCCCAGGACATCTCTAAAATTTGGCAATTGTGGCCAGACTTGGTTGGACAGGAGGATGATGCTACACCCCCAGTGCCCATGGGACCTCTGAAGGTAATACCCACATCAATCTAGGATTGGGAGATAGGTCCAAACATTGGCAAATGCAGCACTTCCCAGACCTTAGGCCAGAGCGCCACAGCGGCCCCTTGTGGCTACTGGGGAAACTACCATATGGTACAGAGGAGTTTTCAACAGGATCCTACCCTAAACCATGGGGTGATGTTTTCTCTCTTTCCTCTTCTTTTCTTTCCTTTCTTTCTCTTACTTACTTACTTTTGCGGTACTGAGGGTTGAACACAGGGGCATTCTACTTCCAAGTTCAATCCCAGCTATTGTTTTTATTCTTTATTTTGTAACAGGGTCTCAATAAGTTGTGGAGGGCCTCATCAAGTAGCTGGGGCTGGCTGTGAACCTGCGATCTTCCTGTCTCAGCCTCCCAAGCACTGGGATTACAAGCATGCGCCACCAAGCCCGGCTCTGGGGTGACTTTTTTCCCCCTCCCGTCTAAACTATAGTGTGACAGAATCCCAGGATCAAGCCTAATTCTAAAACAAATTCCCAAGGTTAGTTTACCAATTCCTTCTAATCCCTGTACTTTGATGACCTCTAATCATCAGTCCCACAAAGTTTCTTATGTGATTAGAGATTAAGGCTAACATGTGCAGGAGATATGCTTTTTTTTTTTTTTTTTTTTTTTTTTTTTTACTTTTCTCCTTCATAGACGTGGCTAGTTACCCCAAAGGAGCAGCCCAGAGTTCTTTTCTTCTATACTTGCCTCCCCTCCCAACTCACCAAATCTGTATCCGCACTTTGATGCCATCGACCTCTATGGTCTTCATCTTAAAGTCAACACCTGGGGATAGCAAGCAAGCAAAAGGATTAGGAAGGGCACCTGCTGAGGACCAGGACAGCCCATGGCACTCAGATGGGATAATGCGGCAGAGACGACCTGAGGTAAGGGCCTTCTTTAACCATAAAGGGGCCCCAAGGAAGTGTCTGGAGCTTTGAATGGGGCTTCCTTTCCTCCCTGGCTGGAAGCAAGAGAGGGCTGAGTGAAGTAGGGAGGCAGAGTGAAGATAGGGGAATCATGTCTCATTCTGGTGACATATGAAGCTTTCGTTCCTTTCCCCCTGTGGTACAGGGGCATTCTACCTCTGGGCTACACTGCTGGCCCTATTTTATTCTTTTATTTTGAAACAAGGTCTCACTAAGTTGTAGAGGGCCTCACTAAGTTGCTGAGACTGGCTGCAAACTGGAGATCCTTCTGTCTCCCAAACACTAAGATTACAAGCATGCGCCACCATGCCCGGAAGAAGCTTTCATTCTTACACTTCTAGGGCATTTGGTATTTATTCGTCTGGAATAGCAATCCACCTCATTTGCCTAGTTGTTTCTTTTTCTCTCTCCTTCTGTCTCTGCCTTATTAATAATTAGAAGGGGTGTAGCACTGTCGAGATCAGACCCTGGAGACTGGGGGGGGGGTATTGGGGATGGAACCGAGGGGCATTCCATGTATGAGCCACCCCAACCCCTTTTTTATTATTATTTTTTAGTTTGAAACAGGGTCTAAGTTGCAGAGGGCCTTGCTAATTTTCTGAAGCTGACCTTGAACCTGTCATTCTCCTGTCTCAGCCTCCATGTATTACAGGCATGAACCATCATGCCCAGCTGCCCCTGGGGTCCCCAGGAGGGAGACTGCTGCAACCCCACGGTTGTGTACCAAGCCCTCGGCCCCTCGCAAAGGTCTACCAGAGAGAGGCCCTGGTGCGTGCTGCCAAATGACCCACTCACTACAGGAAGGACTGTCATTGACTAGCAGGAGTGCAAGCGTCAAAGTCAGGCCTGAGTTTAAATTCAGATTGGCCACTAAAGGGCACCTTGATTCTCCAGGTCTCCCATTTCCTCAATAGTAAAGAGTGAGGATGTTACAGGTTATCTGAGAGAGCCATTGAGAAGACCACCTGAGATTCAGTGCCTGCCTGTACAATCCGAGGCAGCTCTGACAAGCCAGTCCAGTGCCTGGTACGTAGCAGAGGCACATGAGTGACTAGCCAGTGACCAGCTGGAGAGGTGGTGGCACGGGTGCCCTGGGGAAGGCCCAGGAAGCCAGAGCTCTCAGGCCCTTCCACCCAGAGGCCTGAGGGGCTGAGCTGCCACAGGGCAGGGGAAACACAAGGGATTTGGAAATCCAGCCTGAATGGGAAGAAACGTATCTGGGGAGATTTGCAGCAAAAGTCAGAGCCACCAGCAGCACACAGGCTTGACCGTGAGTAGACAGCAGCAGGAGATGGGTGTCACTGGACCCTCCCCTGCCCTCACTCTACGCTGGACTCGAGAGTGGGGAAATTAACCTGAAACTCCCGTGTTCCCAGGCGGCAGGTCAGGAGTGGGCGTGGTGAACAGTTCTGGGTGGGGAGCACAAGAAAGGCGGGGCTTCGCACTGCCCGCTGCCAGGCAATAGAGCCCATCCCAGAAGGCCCAGCACCACTGCTATTCCTCTTCTGCTTCAGTGCTACGCCAAATGGGAAGCCTGTCCCCCTGTCCATCCCATCCCCAGTTCCCCACAAAGAGAGTAAATTCAGTCTCTTCCCTTCTCACTTGATTTGAAGGGAGAAAATGATTCAGAATGGACAACCTGAACTAAATCAAGCTGGTCAGATGTGAATCATTTTTCGCCTGCCCAGGCTGATTCATGTCTATTGAGCTGTACTTTTCCAAATAGGCAGTGTCTTGCGGCCAGTCTTGCCTGTGTACAGAGAAAGAACGATGAAGAGGAGGAGGAGTGGAAGGAGAAGAGGACCACCTGGCCTCATGGGAGGCAAGGATGTGCTTACTAAATCCCTGGAAAAACACCCATCAGGAACTTGCTTCTCCCTAGTACCTGCACAAAAGAGAATCAAGAAATCCTTATCGGAAGATGGCGACCGAGAAAAGCGGGGCTTAAGAGTCCCGCTAACAACCAATCTCCATTACCACAAAAAGAGCACCTTTCATAGCCAGAAAACACCATCACCAGAAAAACAAAAAAACCACCAGGCTCCAGAGAGAAAGCGGACTGAGAACAGAGCTCAGGGCCACAGAGGAGACACACGCGCCCGAGGACGCGGCAGCAGCGCCATACTGCCG
Organism: Muscardinus avellanarius; assembly: GCF_963383645.1. NCBI lineage: Eukaryota > Metazoa > Chordata > Mammalia > Rodentia > Gliridae > Muscardinus > Muscardinus avellanarius. Next base: position 69,907,082 of record NC_137798.1, read on the forward strand.
GCGGCAGCGGCGAACTCAGCGGACGGCTACAGCTAGCCGAGGTGAGCCGATGCGGAACAGCCAGGCGGGATCTTTCGGCGCAGACAGCATTTAAAGCTCCCAGTCGCTGAGCTCAGCACATGCTGCAGGGATTCAGAGTGGAAATCAAAACCAGAGAAGAAAAAATACGCCAGCCTCATGGCCGAGGGCGTGGCAGAGGCGCCATATTGCCACCGGCGGCGGCAGCAGCAGTGAATTCACCAAGTCCAGTACAGCTATATCTACGTACTCAAGAACAGTGAGTCAAATTGCGGGCCACAGAGGAGAAATCCCAGTATTGTGCCTCCTGGGACTTGACCCAGTGAGGGAGTGGTGGTGGCAGAGATATCACACCATAGGAGAGCGTGCAACCTGGCACCCCCCATAGTTTAAAGCAGCCTCTATCGACTCCCTGGGTCGGAGACTCTGTGATACAACCCAGTAAAGGAGTAGTGGGGTCTGAGATAATACAGACTCGAGATCCAGAGCACCTTAAGTGAAGCCATAGTGACCCAAGGGAAGAACCCAGAGAAGGCACAAACCTCCGAAATCATGGGAAAGAGGAATAACACTGGAGTAATGAATGTGCACAACCCCACAACATCAGAACCTGATAAAACAGAAAATCAGAGATTTCTAGAAGATCAAATCAGGAAAATAACTGTAGAAATAATAGAGGTGCTTCGAAAAGAACTCAGAGAGAGCCAAAAAGAGATAAAGGATGCAATTAATGAAGTAAAGGCCTCAATTCAAAGCACAAACAACCGATTAGACCACATGGAGAACAGAATTTCGCTCTTAGAAGATGAGCAATCCAAAAATGAATGCATAGTTTCTAATCTAGAAAAAGATATCCAACAGCAGGAATCTGACATTGAAGAAATATGGGCCCATCTTAAGAGAGCTAACCTAAGAATAATTGGAATAGAGGAGGGAAAAGAAAGTGATACCAAAGGGATCAACAATCTCTTCAAGGAAGTAATAGCAGAAAATTTTCCAAATATAGACCAAGAGGTTGATACACAGATCCAGGAAACTTATAGAACTCCCTTTAGACAGGATCGGAGAAGAGGATCCCCACGCCATATAATTGTCAAAATGACCAATGTGGAAGCCAAGCAGAGAATCTTAAAGGCAACAAAAACAAAGGGCCAACTGACATTCAGAGGCAAATCAATTAGAATCACTCCAGATTTCCCAAACCAAGTCATGAGAGCCAGAAGGGCTTGGAGTAACATATTCCAAACTCTGAAAGAAAACAACTTCCAGCCAAAAATTTCCTATCCAGCAAAACTTTCTATCAAATTAGATGGAGAAATAAGAAGCTTCCATGACAAACAGAAACTGAAGGAATTTATGTCTTCAAAACCAGTGCTAGAGAAAATACTCAAAGAGATTAACTACAAAGAAGAAATAGGTAACACTCATCAGAACCAGAGAAACAAGAGTTTCCATTCAACAGACAACTAAGATTGGTTATCTGTGGAGATTCATTATTTATGTTAGTCTTTTACCTATCTCTAAATTGTATTGTTTGCCTTTATTGTTGTTAATTTTTAGGATTTCTAGTTGGAATATTAATATACCTTCAAATATAGCATTTGGAAATATTTTATCCAATTCTATTAGTAACTTTTAACTCTGTTTACATTGTCTTTGGATATACAATATTTTCTTTTATTTTTTAGGGAGTTTGTATATTCTTCTGTTGCCTGTGCCATTGAAATCATATCCAAGAAATCACTGCCAATTTCAATGTTGTGAGGTTTTATGACCCAGATTTTCTCCTAAAAGTTTATAGTCTTAAGATTTATATTTAGGTCTTTTATCTATTTTGAGTTAATACTTGTATGTGGGATTAGGTAAGGGTCCAATTTTATTCTTTTCCATGTAATTATTATTTTTCAACAATATTTAGTTAAAAGATTATTATTTCCACCACCAAATGTTCGTGGAAACCTTGTCAAAAATAACTTGACAATATAGGGAAGAAGTTAGCTCTAGGCTTGTATTTAACTCCAATGGTCTATATATCTGCCTTTAGAACAGTACTACACTGTTTCAATTATTGTAGCTTTATATGGTTTGAAATCAGAAAATATATATCTGCTAGCTTTGTTCTTTTTCAAGATCGTTTTGGGTATCTAGAATTCATATTCCATATTAGGATAGATTTTTTTTCTGAAAAATAAATATATAAATATATTAAAAAAAGAAATCCTTATCGTTTAATGGTATAGTGCCTTTTCCCAAGAAGAACCAGAAATTTAAATAATAATAATAATAATTAATAATAATAATAATAATAATAAAACCAGGCTAAGATAGGAGGACTGCAGGCTTGAGGCCAACTTCAGCAGCTTAGCAAGACCCTGTTTCAAAAATAAAAGTGCTGGGATATAGCTTGGAGGTAAAATACCCTTGGGTTCGATTCTCAGTACCAAAAGATAAAAATAAAAAAATCAACCTAGCTCATCCTCTTAAGAGCCTGGAAAAGAGCCATGCCTTACGCAAAGTGGTCACAAGAGCATTGGGGGGTAGATAGTTTTATTTCCTTTATTCCACGAACATCTATGGGAACTTACTGTGTGCCCTGCACAGTGCTTGTCATAGACAGAGCAGCAAAAGGACACGTGGTCCCTGCCTTTCCAGAGGTGACGAGAAAGGAAATGAAAGCCCTGAGAGGTCATGAGTAGTCTAGAGTTGGCAGGGTGCACAGCAGACACGGGGACAGGTCTGCTGGATGCCAGAGCCCGCTCTGCCTCGCACTGCTTTGTTGGGGGAGCTTGTTGGAGAGCAACATGTTGACTAGGAATGAAAGCCTCCGCTACGCTTCACTGCCTGTCCAGAAGAGCTCCGCTGGGAGAGGATCTTCCAATATTAAGGGGACTTTTTCCCTGTGGGAGAAGAGGGCAGGGAGGGCAAGATGAAAGCAGCTGTTAAAAGAGGCAGAAGGGACAAGCAGATGTGGAACGACCCTGGACGTGAGCCCCGGGCTTCATTCCTTCCCTTGTCCTCCCTCTTCTTGGCGGTGTGTCCAGGAGCCAAGGCTGGAAAGTTCTGGGGCTCAGTGTACATGTTTTTGCAACCTAAGCCTATTTTTTTTTTTTTTTTTTGGTGGTACTGGGTTCCTGGAAGCCCTTCTACCTCCGGGCTACACTCCCAGACCTATTTTTACATTTTTATTTGGAAACAGGGTCTCCTAAGCCAGCATGCGCGGCTGGCTTCGAACCTGCGCTTATCATCCTGTCTCTGCCTCCCAAGCGCGGGGATTACAAGCGTGCGCCACCATGCCCGGCTCAACCTAAGGCTATTGACCACCCATTGAAGGTGTGTGTGTGTGTGTGTGTGTGTGTGTGTGTGTGTGTGTGTGTGTGTGAACATGCCCAGAGTTTCCTCTGCCTTTTCTTTGTTCCTTCTATTCTGTCCCCCGCACCCTGGACCTCTCACTGGTCCACCCTCCCTCAGCGCCCGGTGCCTATCTCTGGGTCTCTCCTGCATGGCTGTTGGTTTTCTTCCACTGCTGCTGTGCAGGACAAAGTCAAAAGAGTGGTCTGAGTCCCCCCAGACACACACACACACACACACACACACACACACACACACACATACGCACACACATCCTCACTCGTGGCCAATTGTTTATTCGATGTGTGTTCACCTATCACATCCCCACACGCCAAGTGCCTGCCTGCCCCAGGCTGCCAACAGAGTGCCTCTCCACTGCTTTATGGCACAGCCTTCCCTCCGAGGCCACCTCATCTCTTCAGTCTCTCCTCCATCATCTCCTTGCCTTCCTCAGGGAAGAGGTCTCTGTCCTTTCAAGTCTCATCTCACAGCCCCTCTGGGTGCACACTCTAACTGTTCCTCTGTGGCGTCTTCCTAAACCATGGGAAAAAAGAGATGTTCTCCTCCTACCTCCACCCCAGCATCTGCTCATTCTGGCTCCTCTAAGGCAGCAAACCACCTGGGGTTGTGTTAAAATGTAGGTTTGGGCCCTGCCAGTGTGAGGTAAGACCTAAGAAGCTGCACTGAGCTTCCAGGTGAGGCGGGGGCTGCTGGTCCCTGGACCACTCCGCGGATCACACCTGTGAGAGGGAAGCTCTCACAGAAGGGAGAAGCTGCCCCCAGATCTGCAGTATCAGCATCAGCATCATCCGGGCCTTGTTAGAAAGGCGAATGCCTGGGCCCCATCCCAGACCTACAGGATCGGCCTCTCTGCAGGTTGTTGCAACAAGTTCTCCAGGCTGAAGATTGATGGTGACATTTTGGCGAAAGCTTTGCGCTTGCAGTGTCAAGCAGGGCAGCATGAGCGATCTCCTTTCTCAAAGCATGCTTTGTAGATCCTTCACTTTAGAATCACCCCAGAAGAGGTATTTTTTATTTTATTTTATTTTGCAGGCCTGTGGATGGAACCCAGGGGCATTCGACCCCCAAACTACACCCTCTGCCCTATTTTTTATTCTTTATTTTGAAACCAGGTCTCACTGAGTTGCAGAGGGCCTAAGTAGCTGAGGCTGTCTGCGAACCGTGATCCTTCAGTCTCAGCCTCCTGAATGCTGGGATTACAAGCGTGCGCCACCACGCCCGGCTAGAAGAAGTATTTTTTAAGTGCAGCTATCTTGACTTGCCTATACCTACTGAATCATAATTTGAGTGAGGTTCTGTATTTTTAACAGCACTGTGTATAAGTGGAGGAAAGGGTAGATAGAAGAAAGTCTTGAGAGCCAGAATGTAGTACAAGAGATATGGGTTGGCAATGAAGCCAGAAGTCTGGATCCTGGTCAGAACACTCTCTGTGATCCTGGTCAGAACACTGCTCTGTGGCAGAAGGCCGGGGCAAGTCTTCTCTCAGCTTCAGTGTTCTTATCTGTAGAATAAGAATACCCCAGGCTTCCTGTGGGAGATAATTAAACAATGTAAAGCACCTGACTCGCTGTGGTCCTACCTTCCCCGCTGAATAAAGGCTCACTGGGGAGCAGTGAGGACCGCAAAACGCTGACAGAAGGGATCACACTGTCTAATCCCTCTGGAGTTCCTCCCTGTCCTGCTACCCTTGCTAAGCAAGGGAGGGACTAATGGCATCCATCTCATCAGGAAGCTTCCCAGAGATGCAGATTCCCAGGGCTTCTGGACACTGCCAAATTTCACACACTGAACCTCTCTCTAACCTGTCTGTGGGCAGAGCCACACCCAAGGCCCCTAATACTATTTGGCTAATTATTATTATTATTATCATTATTATTATCATTATCATTGTTATTATGGTACTGGAGATTGAACCCAGGAGCATTCTACCTCCAAGATATACCCCTAGCCCTTTTCATTTTTTAAATTTTGTTTGGAAAATTTAAGTTGCTGAGAGACCCGCCATGTTGCTGAAGCTGTCCTCAAACCTGTGATCCTCCTATCTCAGCCTCCTAAATACTGGGATTATAGGCGTGTACCACCACCATGCCTGGCTACTATTTGTGTTTGTATGCGCACCTCTAGCTGCAGAGTGAAGTAGGGAAGAGTGGGGACTGTTAACAGGAGACACAGGAAGGCCAACTTGCTTACATCCACACATCCAATATCTGAGCCAGGCCTGGGAAACTGGTCTCTTAAGAAAACCTGCCCAGGTGCTCCTCACTGGACCAGGAGTTTCCAACATGCTGAGGCGTCCCACCACACCCCACACCTCTTCTACTATTGTGAGGCGTCTAGAAGGGAGGCCGTGGCTCACATGGAGCAAGCCCACTGACACGGTCTGAATATGTGTACCCCCAAAGCTCTTTTTTTTTTTTTTGCAGTACTGGGAATGGAACCCAGGGCCATGCTACCTTCAAGCTATACCCCCAGCCCTATTTTTTATTATTTTAAAACAGGGTCTCACTGAGTTGCAGAGGGCCTCACTAAGTATTAGCTGAGGCTGTCCTTGAACCGCTGACCCTCCTGTCTCAGCCTCCCAAATGCTGGGATTACAAGCATGCGCCACCACGCCCGGCTCCAAAACTCATATGTTGAAACAATCCCTAGGCTAGTGAGGTTGGGAGGCAGGTCCATTAGAGGCCTGTGATGGCAATCAGAGCCCTCAGGCCTGGAATTAGAGGCTGTCTAATAAAAGAGGCCTGAGGGGTTTGTTATCCTATGGTGCATCAGCCATGAGAGGACACAGTTAGAAGGTGCCATCTTTGTAGCAGAGAGCGAGCCCTTACCAGCTGCTGAATCTGCTAACACCTTCATTTCAGACTTCCCGGCCTCCTTGTTTACAATTGACCAGTCTAGAGCACTTCATTATAGCAGCCCTAACTGACCAAGATACCACCACCACCACCTATTTTCAGGAACTCTTTGTTCCTTGAGATCACTCATGACTCAGGTAAGCACAGATTCGTCACCCTGCCAGCACCACCTGTGTTCCTACGAGAGCGAGTGCAGAAGTGTGAGGAGACAGGCAAACCACCGCTTCCCAGCGCCAGATCTGAGAGCCGGGAGGAGGACGCTGGGAAGATGCGCCCTCTCCCCATCGAGGGCCCCAAGCCTGGCGAGCAGCTCCTCGTTCATGCCTCATTCTGCAAGTCCATTACGGGGGAATCAGCTCCTGGCCAGGCCATCGCCCACAAGGTGACCTGGCCGACGAGGGTGAGGAGGTGCAGCTAAGCCAGGAGAGGAGTGTGAGCCTGTGGACCCAGCTGCTCGGGAGGCTGAGGCAAGAAGAGCACTTGAGGCCAGGAGTCTGAAAGCCAGCTGGGGCCACAGAGTGAGACCCTAAAAAAATAATAATAGAAGCTGGCTCCTTCCCCTCCAGATGGGGCAGAGGGGCCTGGCCGGGTCATAAGAAGGAAGCGTGAGGCAAACAGATGAGCAGGGATTCTCAGAGGTGACACGCATGCTGGCCACAGCTGGGGCTGCGGCACTGGAGCCCAGCACTTCAGTCGGTCTAGACTGGATCCCAAGTTCAGCTCCGGGTATTCTCACAGCACATGCCCTTTTCCTAGTGATACCTGAGAGTCCCTGAGGACGCCTAAAGGTTCCCAGCCTGCGACCGCGCCTTGCTGCCCAGTGGCCCCCAGGCTGGTGGCCATAGCACTTCAACTATGGTGCTCTGGGGGAGACCTAGAAAGCAACATTCCCTGCTCCTTCCTGCTCCTTGTCCCAGTGAGTCAGAAAGTACCTAACGATCAGAGAATGTATTTTGTGTTTGACCAAGTTTTTTTTCTTTTTCTTTCTTTTTTTTTTTTTTTTTTTTTTTTTTTGCGGGTCTGGGGATGGAACCCAGGGGCATTCTACCTCCGAGCTACACCCCCTGCCCTATTTTTTATTCTTTATTTTGAAACTGGGTCTCACTGAGTTGCAGAGGACCTCACTAAGTAGCTGAGGCTGTCCGCGAACCGCGACCCTCGGGTCTCAGCCTCCCGAATGCTGGGATTACAAGCATGGACCACCACGCCCGGCTTGACCAAGTTTTGCTTGTTTGCTTTGTTTTCGAAATCTCTGCTTCTGAGCTAAGTGTTATTAGGCATGCCTGTAATCCCAGTACCTGGGAGGCTGATAAAGGAGGTTTGCAGGTTCAAAGCCAGCCTCAGGAACTAGGCAAGGCTGTTAATAACTTAACGAGATGCTGTTTTAAAATAAAAAATTAAAAAGGGCTGGGGGTGTAGCCAGTACTACAGTGTCCTCAGTACTCTTCCCATCCCCCCAAACTTCTGCCTCTATATATCACAGCACCATGCATAAGGTAGAGATTCTATGAGTAGAATTCTTGTGTCCCAAAGACAAAGAAGGCTCAAATGCAGAACATATTTCCTGCCATTTAAACAACTCATAGACATTGGCAAGAAAAAGCCCTCGGATGGGAGGCAGTGTCAGGTCCTGACAGCTCCTCTGACGGCGCTGCCCTCACCACATGGGGGTGGCCTGAAGCAGCATGCCTCTTGCTCTTCCTGTGGTGTCTGGGGTGCAATGGCCTCTACCCCTCCAGCAGCTTAGCGACTCTCAGGCCACACCCGGGGGCCTGGAGCACAGTGACAGCTCTACCATCAGAGAACTGAAAGGACAGGTAAGACCCTCCTCTATTGCTGGGACAGGACATGGCTGGAGCAGGGCCCTTGTGCAGGGGATGAGAGGCCTTATGAGAGAGGCCTGCAGGGCATGTTATCCTTTTTGCCCTCCACCATGGGAGAACCAGCTAGAAGATGCCATCTTTGTAGCAGAAAGTGAGCCCTTACCAGACACCAACTCTAACGCCTTGATCTCAGACTTCACAGCCTCCCGAATTGTGAGGACGGACAGCCCGGCACTCACTTGGCTCTTAACATACCTTACGGCTGGACGTGGTGGCCCAATCTGTAATCCCAGTCCACAGGAGGCTGAGACAGGTGGATCACAGGTCCACAGGCAGCCTCAGCATGTGAGTGAAGCCCTCCGCAACTTAGTGAAACTCTCTTTCAAAATAAAAGAACAAAATAGGTTTCGGGGTGTAGCTCAGAGGTAGAATGCCCCAGGGTGCCCATCCCCAGCACCAAAAATAATAAAAATAAACAAGAGATATCTTGCCCTAGGTGGGTAATCAGGGAAGAGCCCGCTGCCTCCCTCGTTAGCAGTGGAGGTGCTGGGAAGACTGTGTGAAGAAGACAACAGGGGAGGTCAAGCAAAAGGACACCCCTTCCCAGCTGTGGGCCTCCAAAGAGGGCTCAGGAAAGCGTGCCCGAGTGCAGCTGCAGTGCAGCAGCCTGGCCATCACGCACGCACACAAAGGAGATTCTCATCCTGCTTTTCCTTCCACCCGTGCCGTCTGGGGCGTGCCAGGAACCTCTCGTCCTCAGCTTTCTCACCTGCTAGCAGGTGGCAATCCTGATGTCAGAGCATTTTTGTGAGGGTTATGAGATAAGCTACAAAACCTGAAACAGGATCTGGGACACGGAGCTTTATGAAATGTTAGCTGAAGACCCTGCCAATCTCTCCCCTCGGGGAGGAGATAAGATTGGACAGACCAAGGCACAGTCAGGGGTGGCAAGAGCTCTACCTCTAGGAGGTAGGAAGGGCTTCTCTGGGGAGAGGAAGGGGAATCAGCAGATTGGCCAAGAGCCGGCACCTAGGCAGGGTGTGGTGGTGCACACTTGTAGTCTCAGCACTCGAGAGGCTGAGACAGGAGGATGGCAGTTCACGGACAGCCTCAGCTACTTAGTGAGGCCCTTTGCAACTCAGTGAGACCCTGTTTCAAAAATAAAAGGACTATCTACCTCAGCCAGTTAGTGGGGCCCTTTGCAACTCAGTGAGGGGTGGGAGTGTAGCTCAGAGGTCAAATGCCCCTGGGTTCAATCCCCAGAACCACAAAAAAAAAAAAAAAAAAAAAAAAAAGCCAGCACCAAGGGGAAGAGTGCAACCACAAGAACAAGACAAAATGCCACCACTAGGGCCCCCAGACAGCCCCAGAGTCTGGCTATAGCCTAAATCCCAGCAAAGCTAGGGTGTGCCTATTGGCAAGTGAGCACCTATCTCTTCCAGTCAGCACCACATGGGTTAATGTCTGGTGCCCGCTTTCCTGCCCGCCAAGTGCCACATGCTTCAGTGGAAACGGGGCCGCCTCTGGGTGCCAAGTGTTATCACCGCCATCAACCACGGCCCAAAGGACCAGCAGCATGACTTGAGCCTTTCGGTAGCAATGAGACTCCACAACAAGGAACAACTTAATACACCTGAAACCCAAGGCAGACACCCAATCTGCAGGGCCACACGGGCTCCAGTTACCAATGCCAGTCCCAGGAATGTCCCCGCCCTCCCCCTGCAGGATACCAGCCTATGCTGGACACGTGGAGTTGTCATGGGGTTGTGGCAGGAGGTCACCCCATGCATAACACCCCTGAGCAAGTCCAAAGCACGCCGAGGCAAAGGCGGACCTGGAGGGACGTGGTGGTCTGACTTTGTCGTTCCCTCACATTGACTCTCATTTCAAATCTCCCCCTCATGGCACAAATCTCTCAGGAGACCAATAATGTCATTTCCCCTAACTGGGAGGTACGGGAGGGAAGAGGGCAGAGGGAGAGCTCAGAGACAAAGCACAAGAGAGGATTCAGGACAAAGGATCCTGGCATACAACGGCCCCTCGCAGCACTGGATGAGGGGACCTGCCACTTGCTGCATCTGCTGCCTTCTGCCTGGGGACTCTCAGCCGCACTGTGAGTTAACAGGGCCACATGCTGCCTGGCTGGCTCCTCTGCAGAGCTGCACACTGTCCCTGGTGCTGCTTTGTTCTGGGAAAGAGGTACACCCAGGCTCTCAGAACAAAGGCATTAGTCAGTGCCACCCCATCTTGCTCTGGGAGTGCCGAGAAGCGGAAACACGAGGGCCCCTGGTCTTGACAGGCAGAATCCTGGCCCTCTAACTCACTCCAAGGCTGTGTTTTAACCTCAGAAGTCCTAAGATCAAAGGCTCTGATTCAGATGGCCATCCACAAGAAATTCTGGAGATTTTGGAATGATGCTCTATCCCCGCTTACTTTTTCAATACTCAAACAGATGCATAAACCCTCCACACAGAAGGAAAAAGCAACCAGGACCACTCTGGGGGCACCACCTTTGTATAAAATCTTCAAAGGTCAGTCTGTTAAAACTCAGGACCTAAGCCGGGCGTGGTGGCTCACACTTGTAATCCCAGTATCAAGGAGGCTGAGAAGGGAGGATCACCAGGTTCACAGCCAGCCTCAGCTACTTAGTGAGGCCCTTTGCAACACAGTGAGACCCTGTTTCAAAAAATTAAAAAAAAAAACACTAAAAAATAGGGCTGGGGGGTGTAGCTCAGAAGTAGAATGCCCCTGGGTTCTATCCCCAGTACTGGGGGGGAAAAAAATTCTCAGTACCTAGCACACAGGGGCTGTCTTCATGCAGAGGGATTTCCAGGTCAAACACTGACAGCATGAGGCTAGAAGGACCGTGTGGCCCCAGGGACTGAGTCCGAGAACTTCTTACTCCAAACTGGCAAGGTGGTGCATACCTGTAATCCGAGTACTTGAGAGGCTGAGATAGGAGGATTGTAGGTTCAAGGACAGCCTCTGCAACTTAGTGAGACCCTGTTTCAAAATAAAAAAAAAAAAAAGAAAATAGGGCTGGGGATATAGCTCAGAAGTAGATCACCCCTGAGTTCAATCTCTTGTACCAAAACAAAACACTCGTTCCTCCAGAGTGCCCTGGCGCATCCGACACTAGCACTGACAACCCTGATCAACAAGTGGCACTGATCTTGGTCTAATAACCCAACCCTTCATCTCTGCATGTGCCAGAGAACCCACTAACACAGGATCACGGAACCATGTTCTCCATCCCTGCTATGCATGAGCTTCTCCTATGACAAGTGTCCAAGGAGAAGAGCTAGAAGCCTGGAAAGGATTCCCCCCTTGCAGAAGTCTCCCCCATCCGCTCAGATATATCTCAATATAGTGTATAGGGAAGGCGGGAGGGAGCTGGGGAAAGTCCACTGAGTGCAGGTGCTGCGTGCATGTGTGCCACCATCACCATGAACTACATTATAATGTGAGACTATACTACTATAATGTACCAATAGCAGTATTGAAACAGATGTGGTGACAATGCATTTTTTTTTTTTTTTTGGCGGTATAGGGGATGGAACCCAGGGACATTCTACCTCTGAGCTACACCCCCAGCCCTATTTTTTTATTCTTAATTTTGAAACAGGGTCTCACTGAGTTGCAAAGGGCCTCATACATACCTGAGGCTGTCTGCGAACCGTGATCCTCCTGTCTTTGCCTCCCAAATGCTGAGATGACAAGCAAGTGCCACCACACCCACCCTCTGTATCTATATTTTGATCCAGCACCCCTAAGGGGAGGTATCACTCACTTTGGTAACCTGAGGTAGAATGAGAAGAATGTGAAACTACGTTAGGTAGAAAAGACCTTTTAGTTTCTTTCTTTCTTTCTTTCCTTCTTTCCTTCTTTTTGGTGGTCTTGGGATGGAACCCAGGGGCATTCTACCTCCGAGCTACACACCCAACCCTATTTTTTATTCTTTGATCTCACGGGGACCTCGCACATGCATGTGGGTATATGCCCACACATACCTTTTCTCATGGACAACATGAAGGACAAACAAAGAAACATCTTCAACACCAGCATGGCCAATTTTGGAACTCCTGGGCCCGTGTCCTGATGAGCTCTCTGGGTGCAGAACAGAGCCCATGGGTAAAGCCGGTGGCTTTAAAGGAAATGGTGCTTCTCTCCCCACTGCCTGGTGCAGACCCCTGTGTGGCCAGTGACAGAGCAGCGTGCTCCAGCGACCCCTGTCCCACTCCTCCTTGTCATACCCGTGGGCCTGGGCCTCGCCTCTCTGGGCCTGCTGCTGCCTGCTCAGTGGGCATCCTGAGGCAGCCAAGACTGGCCAGGCTACCTCAGCCTCCTCCTCCTGGGCCTGCGACTCAGCCAAAGGTCCAGAGAGGAAGAGACCGGCTTGGAGCCTCGGGAGCAAACACTTTGCAGATGATCTGCCCTCACAAGGAGTCAGCAAAGCCGACTCCCAGCAGGGACCTACCTGGACCAAGCTGGGGTCATGGTGTGTCTGTGACTAGCTGGCCCCAGCGAGGCTGCAGAGCAGCACAGCAACGTTTCCCACAGAACCTTCTTCCAGGGACAGGCTGTGTGCTGCCCCTGCCCCTGATCCCCTCAGGAATCCTACTTAATCCTCAAGGTCCCCTTCCTCTCTGACGCTGCAGCCTCCGCAGGAGGGGCTTCTCACTCCTCTAATCCCAATCATTTTGAAGTCCCTTCTGCTGGAATGTTCTGTGTGTTTGGAAGCCTGATTCCCAGCTACACTGTGAGCTCCCTGAGGACAAAGTAGCATCTTGCTTATTTCATATTCTCATTGTCTGGCAGAAGATAGATCATTAAATAGTATCAAAAAAAAAAGCTAAATACATGAAAGAAAAAAGTGAATGGCTGAGTGTATATAAATGAGTGAATGAATGAATGGAGCCAGTATCTGTCAGGCAAAAAGAGCAGTGGGGAAGAAATATTATATTTTATTTTGTGTGTGTGGTACTGGGGATTGAACGCAGAGTCATTATGCCTCCAAATTATTACCCCAGCCCTATTTTTATTTCTTATTTGGAAATAGGGTCTCCCTATGTCACTAAGGCTAGCTTCAAACCTGTGATCCTCTTGTCTCAGCCTCCCAGTACTGGGGTTACATGCATGTGCCACCATGCCTGGCTGGGGAGGAAATTTTAATCAGGGAAAAGCAATCAGGGAATGATCCACATTTCAAAGCCCTGACCCCACAGTTCTCAATAAATCTGTATCAAAATGATAATCTGAGGGCAACACTCAGAGCCCATCCTTAGGACCCCCGGCCCCCATAAGGCTCCTCAATCACAGGCCCTCACTCCCCCAGGAGAAAGGAAGAAGAGCTGTCACATGGGGTGGGGGAGGCAACAGCCTGCTCCCTGTGGCTCCCTGCCCAAGGGACTCCTGGGATGAAGGACATGCCGGAGACCACACTGGAGGGACTGGAGGAGAGGAGCTGGTTCAAGTTTGGGTCACCTGCATGCAAGATGGGAGTCACGAGTTCATGAAACAGGCTGCACGATTAGCCCTTTCCTTCTCAGTGAGAGGAATTAAATGTCCAAGAAGCCCTGTGACCCCCTTGACAAAGCTCACTGACCAGGCAGAAGAGCCAAGGAGAGGTCAGAGGCCTGTGCACAAAAAAACTGGCAGTTTTACAGGGAAACAGACGCAAATATTAGATTACAGAAGGAGGCATTCTGGGAAGAGCTGGCGGTCAGGGTGCAGGTAATAGCTAAATATCGACTTTCATGTTCTAAAGCTCATCACCAACCTGTCTGGGGAAGGGGGAGGAGGAGGACGGAAGGAACAGAAGCCAGGAGTGCAGGGAGGCAGGAGGGAAGAGGGTGCTCCAAGCCGTGGGCGAGTCTGCAAATCTGTGAACGTGGCACAGATGCACAGATCAGCCGGAACCTTCCGTGGGTTTCAGATACGTTCGTTCCCAGGGATCACGTCCTTGGGGAAGGGGTGGGAGGCCTGGACTGTGTCTGTGTCAGAAGGAGGGATGAAGGAACAGAAGACAGAGATAAGTGACACCTAGCCGGGACCCAGCCTTGCAGCGGAGCCACCCCCATGCTCCCGGCCACCCCACTCCTCTCCGCCTCCTCACCAACTCACTCTTCCTTCTCAGACACCGGCAGAGCCAGGGCCAGGGCCAGGGGGTTTGGGAACAGATAATGAAATGAAGCACGGAGCCTGCTCACATACTCCCCTGGAATGCAGGACAGCCCCGTGATTTCTGTGGTGTTTACCACTGTACCGCCTGCTCCTAGCATTTGCCCAGCACATAGTAGGCATCTCATAAGTGCCTGAATGACTGAAGCCATGGGCAGTGGGCAGGATGACCTCACAGCACGTGACTGACAGTGCATTCACCTCTACAACATTCTTATGTCCTAGGAATAACAATAATCATATAACTACCATTTTATAGAGTGCTTTGCATCCATTGGCATCTATAACCTTCCCAACAACCATTAAGAAGGATTCTATCACTGTCTCCAATTTGAAGTTGCAGAACTAAGAACAAAGATGTTAAATAAGTGCTTGAAGATCCCAGATCCAGCAGGGACCCGGAGAACCTGCGTGTCCGACTGGGCCTTTGCCGTTCCACTCATCGATTCTCACTTCCTTTCTAGAGCCCGGGGAACAGGGCAGAAGGAGACAGGTCTCAGGCTGCCTGAGAGCTGCTAAGACCTGCCAATGCAGCAGGCCCAGACCCAGCCCTGACCTTCCCACACCACACTGCATTTGTACCCAGCTCTTCTGTCTAGAAGCCTGCAGAGCCAGGACCCAAGCACTTCCCCAATATCTGCTAGGTTACTCACTTCCAGGCTCAGATCCAGCCCCTGGTGCTTCCCCCATCTTGTACCTCCCCTCAGTCATCACAAGCCAGTTCCAACAGAACTCCCTGAGAAAGCTGAAACTGCAGCGGTAAACCCAGCCCAAGAAAGCAGCCTCCAGCCAGGTGGTCCAACCAGTCTAACCGGAAACATCGCGGGCCACAGCCTCCTGCTTACCCAGAAGGAGCACTTTTTGAAAGATTCAGAAACCACAGAAGGTTACAAAGGGAAGATCAGGGATGGGAGGGAGAAAACCAACCCTCAGGCAGTTTTATTGACATTAGTGGTTTACATCCACTCCTGGCCACCTCAGGAAAGGTCATCAAAGGTCTCATGAATGGAGATGTCCACCTAGGACAGCTTCTCCCTGCCTGGGCAAACAGCACAGGTCCCGTGAGACCCTTTCACCAATGGGTGTGAGTCACATCCACATCCAGACAGAAGCCAGAGCAGGTGCCTATGTGGAGGGTGGTGCTGCTGCCACCAGATGGGAGCGGGCGGGGACAGGATGAGAGGCTCCTGCCAGCCCTCATACCAGGACAGACCCTGACTGCTCCCCTGCTTCAGGTCTTAGCCCCATCTTCCAAACCCTTTTCTACCACTGCTAGGCTCAGGTCTCACCTTCCCAGCCAGGCCCTTGCTATTCTCTGCCAATTAGGCCCGATATTCACTCATTAATAACTGAGCCTGTGTTTAATGTTGCCTGGCCCTGTACTCAAGCCTAGGAAAACCAAGAGGGAAAAGATTTGGTCTGACCCTCTAAGCACTTATAATTTGGGAAACAGAGAAATAAACATAGGAATGTTCTCACTCCTAAAAATTCCCTTCTGCAGCAGCCAGACTGCCCAAGTCCGTGGACACCCACTCACTTCACACCTCTGTTATCTCTGCTCACGGGCTCCATCTGCTCCCTTCCCTGCAGAAACCCACTGCCAGGCAGCCCACACTGCAAGGCCCGGCTCCAGTCTTCCCTGCCTTGGAATCCACAGGGGCCTCTTTCTTCTAACTTCTGATGGCCAAGGCACTCGCTGGGCCCATCGCCCGCCATTCGCTGGCTGCCCCGTGGCACATCTTACATGGATAGCGGCTGTGAGATCTTCATTCAAAATAACAGTAATGATTGTAATCGATGCCTTACATTTGAAGTATTTTGCCAAGTGCTTTCGGCAATATCTCTTCTTTGCCTATGTCTCACTTCCTCAACTTGGCTACAGGCTTCTGTGGGTAGGAAAAGGTGGACTGTGCTATGTCCCTAAAAGGCTTGGCATGGTTGGTGCATTGTAGGAATGCTCGATTACTTTGCCAAGTGAGGTATCGTGTCAAGAAATAACTGTAGGCAAAGAACATTAAGGCTCTGACTGCCCCCCTCTGTACCAAGCCCCCTCTAGGAGCATAGCTGCATGGGAAGGGAAGGCCCATGGCACAGATCCTGCTGCAGGGCCACTGTCGACCTACTGGCCAGAAAGATGAAAGGATGAGAGAGTGGCCATCAGTGCCTCGGACTACCAAGGAGGCCTCTTCGCTGCCCCTGGCAGGCCCTCTATGGAATGATACAGGCTCTGAGAGTAAACGGAGGACACAGTAAACCACAAAGAGCCAGCCTAGGTGGTATGTCCATGAGCCAAGAATCTGAACTTTGTCTTGGCAGTAAGTGACAAATTATCTTGTTTTCTACACACACACACACACACACACACACACACGCCCCCAGGAAAGATTAGATCAGTGCCCAGCATAGTGAGTGATGCGTTTGGACACAGCTTGAGAGCAGTGACCGTGTGTAGTATTCATCTTGGCACCTCTGCAGCTCCCAGACTGACCTACAGGGCACACACACTTTTTGGTGAAAAGATAAATTAATGACTATGACCCAGTGGCCGCCATTTCCTTGGCTCCTGGATTTGACTTTTAACTGCTCCTTTCTTTCTTCAGAAATCTTCTGAATTGCCTAAAGAAAAAGCTTTTCTTAATCATCCAACTTTTCCCCTTCAGGTTTATATGGTTCATGCTGAAAAACAGCCAAGATGAAGGAGCATGGCGAGCCGTTAGGAAGCTTTAAATAAGAGAGCATCTAAGAAGCCCAGGGGGCAGACTGTGAGAGCCGGTGTGAAGGAGAGCACGCCTTCTTTCTCTTCCAAGGGATCCAAACTCAAAGGAGTCCTCTGCATCCTGTGGGGAGGGGACTCAGCCATGAGAAGCAGAGAAAGGACTTTGAGGACAAGTTTTAGGCCAATGTACCAAGGGCCTTTTGGGGGGAGAGGGTGCTATGGAGGAACCCCACCCATTTTACTTACACTTCTGCCCCAAATGGGTTTCTGAGGACGGCCTCATGGCCCGTGTAGTATATAACTATTAGCTGAAAGAAGGCATCTAAGAAGGAGATTACAAGGTAGAGACAAAAGCATTGGTGGTTAGGGGTGTGGGCCAAAGGATGATTCCCTTTAAGTAAAGCACAACTTCAGAATGGCCACCCTGGCCCTTTTAAGAGTTCCCTCCTTTATCTGCTAAGCGGGAAGACTATTTCGTAGGGGAGGCCCAGGAGCTTCTGAAAGGGAGGGGATGAGTGAAGCCCTCCATGGAAAAAGTCCAGGTCACCCCTAGGACTTGGAACATGGCCAGGACTCCAGGGTGCAAATGACTACTCTTGAGACAAAAATCCAGGGCCCCAGGGAGCCCACAGCCCTGCAGATCACTCAGCTGCTCCTGGCACCAGGCCCGTGCCAAGAATAACCGCTGCAAGTCTCCCTAAGTGGTAGGTAGCCTGCTGCCCTTTGTCCCCAAGCCTGCACCCTGTCTTCATCCCCCATTTGGTTCCTCAGCCACTCCCTGGCTCACTCCCATGCCTTCCCAGCTCCGGCCTCTTCCCTCAGGTCTCCAGCCCTCGTGGCCAAGGCTTGGTGTCTGCATCCCTCTTTCTGAAATATTTCTCATCAGTGACCCAGCCCTAGTTCCTGGATCTCATAGGAGCTGGCCTTAGGGCTCCCTGGGAAATGTGTTCTGTCCCCTTGCCCTAAGTCCCTTGAAGTTAGTGAAGCAAAGAGAGAAAAAGCCCCTAAAAGCTCAATGCTAATAACAACAGTAATAACAACCAGCATCCAGCAGCTTCCCTGTGCATCTGACTTTATGGTAAGTGCTTTAGGAACATCATCTCATTTAATCCCAATCATGCTTTGGGTGGAGGGGAGTCTCACTATTATATCCATTCAACAGATGAGAAACTAAAGCTCAGAAGCTTAGGTAATAATCAAGGTCACGAGGCTCCAGGGTGAGGTCTCCAGGTATGGCCACCCACCCTGGGGCCTCTTCACCACCAGGTCTCTTCCTAGCCCATCTGTCTGCTCTCTCTTCTCTCTTGGCAAGAAGTGTGCCTTGAGGGGGAGGGGAAGGGAGGCTAGGAACCCTCCAGAGGAGCCAGGAGAGCTGGAGCCCTCCCTGAGGCTTCCAGGAGAACAGTCCAACCGCTGACCAGCCAGCCAGCAGGTGTTTCCTTCCAGGGCTCTGGGCTTTCAAGGGCTGAAAAACCAGGAATCTGTTAGCTGTGGGTGGAATTCCCGCAATTCAGATCTCCCAGAGGAGGGGGACCTTCAGGGCCCATGAGACTCCTCAGAGGGGAGCCCGCAGACCACTCTGGGAACAGGGGACCGCACAGTGCAGCTCAGGGTGCCACCAGGCCCTTTAATCACAGGCTCCTGGCACGGCCTGATCAGAGGCACAGTCTAAGGTGGGTCCCTCCCGCCCGCCGAGCCCCCTGGTCTGGAGTTCTCTTGACCTTCCTCGACCCACCCGCCAGCCTCCTTCAGAACCACTGCTCCAGCCAGGCGGCTCCTCCCTTCCCCGGGCACTGGGGCTCCTCACTTTACCTAAGCTCTCCTCCAGGTGTCTCACCTTGTGGTTTACCTTCACAACTGCGCCCTGGAAACTCAACCCCGCGCCCCCTCCCCTCTGCCTCCCCTCCCACCGGGCTGCACACCGGCTCACCCCTGCGCTGAGGCGCCCGGGCGGCCCCTTCCCCTCCCCCCTCCACCTGGGGCGGGGGGCGATCTTGGCCGGCGATGCTGGCGGCCCCTGCTGGGGCACGCTGGCCTAGCCCGCCCGCGTCCTCGGCTGGGAGGGAGGATTCTCCAGGAGAGGCCGGAGCCCCCAGCCCTCGTCGTCCTCACCTGCGGGAGCCCAGGCGCGGGTCCCCGGGCCGATGCCCTCGCCCGGCCGGGTGGGGGGGGGGGGGGAGCGTCCCGGGCTGGGGCTGGGGCTGGGGCGAGAGGAAGGGGCGCGGGCGGAGGGTGGCCCGGGCACCGCCCCTTACCGATGGTGGAGATGTGCGAGGAGTGGAACTCGTTGTCGGTGAAGCGGCACAGCAGGCAGGTCTTGCCCACCCCGGAGTCCCCGATCAGCAGCAGCCGGAACAGCACGTCGTACTGCTTCGCCATGGCTGGCGGCCGGGCCCGGACTGCGGGCGGCGGCGGGCTCAGCCCCGCTCGGCCGCTGCCATCGCGGCCCGCGCCCGCCGGGGACGCGGCGCGGAGGGAGCCGGGCTGGCCGCGGGCTGGCGGGCTGAGCGCGGAGCGCGGCGGCGGGAGCGCGGGGAGGGCGGAGCAGCGGCCCCCGCCCGCCCCTGCCCGCTCCCCTTCCCCCCGCCGAGGCCCGGGTGGGGGCGGGAGCGCGGGGAGCCGCCCCCCCCCCCCGGCAGGGCGTCCTGAGCGCGGGAGCTGGGGGGCTCCCACCAGCTCACCTCCGCCAGCCTCCGCGGTCCAGCCTCATCGCCTCTCCCCAAATCCCACCCGGTCTGACCCGGGTAGCTCCGCCCCGCGGGGCCCCCGCAGCTTGTCCTCACCCCGGCTCACCCAGGTCGGGAAGCCTCGCTCAGGATCGGGATTCGAACACCCATCCAATCCTGAAGTCGCAGGAACCCTCCCTCGTCGCCCATCTAGTCTCCCCAGAACACGGTTACCGCCCACCCCATCCCACTTACTGTCTTTAAACGAAAGTGGGGAGTACCTGGTGACCTCCTTCATCGGGGAAAAGAGACAGATGACCATAAATACATTTCCAAGTGCAAAATCCTTTGGAGGTGTCTCTTGTTTGGGGTCCAAGTCACTTAGAGTAGGTTCTCAGGCTGCTAAAGCTTTATTTCAGACCACTAATTTTTTAGGGGGGTTCTGGGGATGGAACCCAGGGGCATTCTACCTCCAAGCTACACCCCAGCCCTATTTTTTTATTCTTTATTTTGAAACAGAACTCACTAAGTTGTTGAGGGCCTCAATTAAGTTGCTGAGGCTGGCCAAAAACCGTGATCCTCCTGTCTCAGCCTCCCAAATTCTGGGATTACAAACACGCATCACCACGCCTGGCTCCACTAAATATTTTTTATTACACCAAGGACACCGAAGAGTGGATGGGCCTTCACTGAGACTCAATTTTTTACCACTGAAAACTGCTAGCACTAAAAAGAAGCAAACGAATGCTCATTGGAGTTCAGAAAGTTGTCTATTCCTAAGAACTAGTGTTAAGAGAAAGCAAATCTAGCCTGTTGGAGCTTTAAAAACAAAAAAGAAGGGGAAAAAAAAAAAAAAGCCAAGTGTGGTGGCATAGGTTTGTAATCCCAGTTACAAACTTGGGAGGCTGAGACAGAAGGATTGCAGGTTTGCAGCCAGCCTCAGCAATTTAGGTGAGGCCCTCTGCAACATGGTGAGACACTGTTTCAAATACATTAGGGCTGGGGGTATAGCTCAGAGAAAGAATGTCCGAGTTCCAGCCCCTGCACACCACACACACACACACACACACACACACACACACACACACACACCACAAAAAAAAGCAAGGAAAAGTGTGGTATACAACCCTTAATCCCAGCTACTCCCAGCTGTCAGCGAGCTGAGGCAGGTGGATCATTAATTGAAAGCCAGATGGACAATTTAGCAAGATCCTGTCTCAAAATAAAAAGGACTGAGGTGTAGCTCGGCAGCAGAGTGCCCCTGGGTTCAATCCCAAGTACCAAAAACAGAAAAGAAAAGAAAAAAAAAAACAGCACGGAAAAGTGTGTGTGTGTGTGTGTGTGTGTCCATTAGATGAAGAATAATGTATCAGTAGTAGGTCAAGGAAAAAGCTGTTTCAGGCAGTGTCTAGATTTAAACAGAAGGAAAATCCTGAAACTGATAACTACTTTACCCTAAAAATCTAAAGAAACCCATCTCATAAAGCCCATTAAGATTCATGGGTGTGCGTCACTACACGGGGTTTGCGCTGGGTTTCAGGCGCATGCAGAAGATTCTGGAGTTAGACACATTTGGGTTGCGGTTCCAGATCCACAGCTCACCAGCCGGGCAGCCTTGAGCACACAACTGAACCCCGCTAAGCCGGTTTCCTCATCTCAAAATAGGGATATTTAGGGTGACAACTTTACGGTATTGTTGGAAAGATAAAATGGTATATGGAAAAAACTTTGGCACTGCGCTTGATACCTTACTCAATAAATGCTGAGGTACAGAAAACACACCATAACGTTCTCCATCTGGGCTGTAGGAATACCCCGCCGATGAATACAGCCAGGAATGTTTCTGCTGAACTGAGGCCCAGCCCGCTGCAGTTATCCCTCCCACTACTCCACAGAGGCAGGGCACAGAGGTAAGCTCAGCTCAGCCAACCCCTGGCCCTGCAGCTGCCTTCCCACTGAGCAGCGCTACCCTGCTACATGCTCCTGGTCCTCCTTATCTAGGGCCCTGGGTGGCGCTCCGCTTGCTTGCTTTTGTCAGAGGAAGTAGGAAAGCAAATGCAGCTGGGGGGATGCGGGGCCAGAGGAGGTTCATGAAGGAGGTCCTGAGGCAGGTTTCTGGTGGTCTGGTCATCCTTAGGATCCGCAGGCTCATTGAAGTCTTTATCATCTGATTAGCACATAAGCTGGAAAGTGTTCTAAATTACATGTTTTTCAAGATACCGTATCTGTCTTGTTAACAATGCATAGGGCAATTATAGTTTCAGTTAACTCTAGGATCTACAGATTTCCCAGAAATTTCGGAGAGACTGGCCTGAGAAAGAGAACTGGTTTGGGGGAGTAAAGGTTGAGCACCAGGTTCTTACATTAAAGTTATATTTTACTTTTCCTTTGTGCGCCTCTTTCTACCTACTTATTTCTTGTATTACCCACATCAATTCCATGCCTTTCCCCAGCTGCTCAGCGGGACCAACATTCAGGCCCTCAGAGGAGAGGAGGGAGACATCTGAGGAATGACTGTTGATTGTCTTTCACATGAAAAAAAAAAAAAAAAAAAAAAACTCCTAGAACCAGTCTCCGGGTTATACTGATTCTTTCACCAGGAAGACAGGTCCCCTGGCTCATTCTACCCCGCCCCCACCCCATCACACTGAGCATGCTCCTAAAGGCACCACTATGGGATCTGCCATGGCAACAGCTGAATAACAAGAGATGCTCCAGAGGCAGCGACCACCCCTGAAACAACACAGCTGCCTGGGGGTCCTCATCAGCGAGACCCCATGCCTCTTCCAGTCACCAACCCCAGGGGACCCTGAGCCGTATGCTCATCTCACAGAAGGCTCCTCACCTTGTCCCCACCCCCGCCCCCGTCATCTCAATGCTGGCCTTTACATCCTTTTTCTCTTCTACCTCTGATAAATACAGAAGGGAGGAAAAGAGACTGTGAAATGACACATGAAGAAGAGAAGATGTCAGAGATACATGCATCTTAGGACTGGAACCAAACGAAAAAATTCTGATGGTGATTCATGTTAACAAGGAATAACCCACAGGGCCATTTCAGATTGTCTTCAACAGCCCAGCCACCCCATTCTGGACGTTTAGTTTGCTATGGCTGCTAGAGCAAAGCAGAACTCAGACTGAGCACCTGAAAGAGCAGAAATGTATTTTCTGATCATTCAAGAGGTTAGAAGTCTAAGATCACGGCGTTAGCAGGGTTGGTTTCCTTTTTTTCCTTTTGGGACTGGGGATTGAACCCAGGGAGCATTCTACCTCTGAGCTACATCCCCAGCCCTTTATATTTTGAAACAAGGTCTTGCTAAGTTGCTGAGTTTCTAGCTCAGTTGCCGAGACCTGTAATCCTCCTGTCTCAGCCTCCCAAGTACTGGGATTAGAGATGTGCACCCCCACACCAGTAGTCGGCTTCTTTTGAGGTCTCTCTCCCGGGCTGATAGATGGCTGTCTTCATGCTCACGTGGTCTCCTCTCTGCATGTTTATATCCTAATTACCTCTTCTTATAAGGACTCCAGCCATATTGGCTTGGAGCCTGCCCATATGATTTACCTTTTTAAAGCCTTTATCTCTTCAAACTGCAAACCAAGAAATCATAAACAAGGTTAAACTAAAGCAAAAACAGTCGCAGAACAGACTTGCAAATCTAGAAACATAGGCTCAGCTAGACAGAGCCATTGCCCTGCCAAAGGCAAGTAGCCTTGGGCTTTTATCAAGTGCAGCAGTTGGTGACGGACAAAAATGAGGTGGGCATAAATTTTATAAGTGCATCGGAACGTCTGGGTCAAAAGGCAAAAACGGAATAAATCATTGCTCAGGAAAAAAAAAAAAAGATGCAAAAACAGGTCACTCCAGTATTTTTCAAACCTTGCAAGATATTGTTAGATTCCAGAAAATTTCCACTCTGGCAAATTCAGTCATTGACATAATGTCTGTAACACACTCTTCCTCCTGTCACAAAATCTGTAAGGCCATGAAAAGATTTTTGCTCCCTCCACCCCACCCAACAATCCTGCAGCCATTTTGGCTTTTATTTTACAAAAATACAATCACATTCTGAGGTACTAGGGGTCAGAACTCTAAACATGAGGTTGGGGGTGGGGGTTCAGCCCATAACAAGGACCAAACCAGGAGTCTCATCACATGTGATGTTCTGTGCACGGAGTAAGCTTAGGAATCTCTTCCTTCTCTCCTGGCAGGAAAGAAAAGCTGTGTTATCTTTCGTGCAGCTTCTTGGCAGGTGGTTTAGAAGGTATAAGATTTTGCAAAGGGAAAGTATAGAAGAAACATCCTTCCCTCTACGAGATTAGAGTCGAGAGATATAACTAGCAACCACCATCTGTGCAATATATGTCATCTTAAACTTCTATTGTCAAGATTTGGTTTGGGGGCAAGATATAATCTGCAGTTAGGAATCTATTACAGGAACAAAATATCGCATGTATTAGTAAACAAATGCTAGTTGCTATAACAGATAACCCCCTAAATCTTAGGGGTTCATACTAAAACGATGTACTTCCCTCTCATGTAAAGTCTAATGGGCAGCAAAGTGGGAAGGGAAGGGTGGTTCTATTCCCAAAGTTATTAGGCACCCCGGGGGGCAGAAGCTCTGGTACTGTCCATGACGTGGGACTCCTACTGTGGGACTCAATTTTAAAATAAGCTGTTCTTTGTGCAATCTGTTTTTCAGGAAAGGTCAAGAAAAATGCCATCAGCCAGGGATGATGAAAAGCTACACTCATGTCCCTGACTCATCAAGATTACAGACTTTCTTTTTTTTAACCTATGTACATACACCTAAGATTGTCTTCCAGGGATGGAAGGACTCTGCCAACAGAGGAAGGGAGAGTTGACCCTATCATCCTAACAGACTACAGAAAGGCTGTTCAAAGCCAGACATGGAGGTCTACGCCTGTAATCCCAGTACTTGGGAGGCTGAGAAAGAAGTATTATAGAATCAATCTAGAGAGACTGTCAGGAACTTGTGGAACCCTGTTTCAAAATAAAAAATAAAGCTGAGTGCCAGGCGTGGTGGCGCACGCTTGTAATCCCCGCACTTGGGAGGCGGAGACAGGAGGATTGCTCAGGTTCAAAGCCAGCCTCACTGGTTTAAGAGACCCTGTTTCCAAATAAAAATATAAAATAGGTCTAGGAGTATAGCCCGGAGGTAGAAGGGCACTGGGTTCCATCCCCAGTACCACCAAAGAAATAAATAAATAAAAATAAAGCTGAGTGTGGTGGTACACACCTATACTCCTAGTACTTAGGAGGCTGAGACAGGAAAGTTACAGGTTCAAGGCCAGCCTCAGCAACTTAGTAAGGCCCTCCACAACTCGAGACCATGTTTCAAAATAAAAATAGGGCTGGGTGTGTAGATCAGAGGTAGAATGCCCCTGGTTTCAATCCCAAGTACAAAGAAAAAAAGAAAAGAAGAGCTGTTTGAAAGAAATAGTAATGAAATACATTTCAAAGAGTTCATATTATTTGCCCAGAAAATAATTTGGAACCTATGAAGGGATAGGGTTTGTGAGACCTGTTTCTTTTTTCTTTCCTCTCTTTCTTTCTTTCTTTCTTTCTTTCTTTCTTTCTTTCTTTCCTTCTTTCTTTCTTTTCTCTTCTTTTTTTCAGTACTGGGGATGGAACCCAGTGATATTCTACCTCTGAGCTACACCCCCAATCCTATTTTTTTTATTCTGAAATAGGGTCTCACTGAATTGCAGAGGGTCTAAGTAGCTGAGGCTGGCCTCAAACCTCGATCCTTTTGTCTCAGCCTCCCAAATGCTAGGATTACAAGTGTGAACCACCATGCCAGGCTCTCACTGCATTTTATGTATGTATTATGTCTCATTTTTAAATTTATATTTATTTATATATTTATTTCCTTTTATCTTGTGTGTGTGTGTGTGTGTGTGTGTGTGTGTGAGATCGAGGATTGAACCCAGGGGCATTTTACTTCCCAGCTACACCTAGGGCCCCTGTTTTATTCCTTTTTTTTTTTTTTTTTTGGTGGTACTGGGGTTCCTGGAAACCCTTCTACCTCCGGGCTATGCTCCCAGACCTACTATATATTTTTTATTTAGAAACAGGGTCTCTTAAGCCAGCAAGGCTGGCTTCAGACCTGTGCGATTCTCCGGTCTCCACCTCCCAAGCGCGGGGATTACAAGTGTGTGCCACCATGCCTGGCGTTATTCCTTTTTTTGAAACAAGCTTTCACTAAGTTGTAGAGAGCCTCTCTATGTTGCTGAGGCTATCCTCAAACCTGCAAACCTCCTGTTTTAGCCTCCGAAAGACTGGGATTACAAGCATGTGCCACTATGCCTATCTAATATATTTATAATAAACTATATAATGAGTTTCTGTATTTCCTAAATGTCACAGACTAATCTCAGTCGGTTTGTAATTGTCCGTTCCCGGTCAAATCCTCAGAAAGATGGGGCAAAAGGCAGGTGGAGTTCTGCAGCCTCTTGTCTGCAGCGATTCTTTCTCCTTTAGGGACTGAATTTTCTTTAGGTCCCTAAATGACGACGCTTTGGAAAGAATCTGAGGTGGACAAAGGCTTTTGAGCCAATGACACTTTATTACAAAAACCCCAAGAAATTTATACCCTTCCCCAGTAAAGTTAAGAGAAAAGGAGGGATGGGTATCTCTCAGCTGGCTGTTGGCCTTCGAAAGACCAACTTTTGTTTCTCTCCAAGGTCTTGCAGATAAGCAGTTCCAGGTGGCAGCCTCCCAGAATAGTCAAGGCTTGGGAGCTTCTCGGGGAATCTTCTTTAACTTTTTCTGGAACTTTTCCATCTTTTTGGGCTCAGTTCATATAGCAAGTGTGGGGAAATGTGGTGATTCAGGTGGATGTGATGGAGTTTCTTCAGGTGTTGGCATCTTATCTTCTAAATCTGAAAGCTTAAGCATACTCACAACACAGTTTGGCAGACAAAATACCACAAACAACACCACAAGGTTCTTAGTTCTAATTGTCAGATGTATTTCCTTGACTGCTGAGCACTCTTCTTTAGACAACAAGCCTATTAAAAACCTACTCATCTTTAATAATCCACTTCCCTGTCACAAACTCTCTGCAACCTGCTTCTAACTTTCTAATTCCTTCCTTTCCCAGTTGGGACTTTCTTATGATAAGCTCTTCTTCATGCAAAAATGCTTTTCTTACTCTTATGGTATTTCTTTTCCTTCATACATATATATTTAGAACGTCTGTCCTTTATTTAGTCATATTCATCTTTAACTATGCGGTCAGTCAACAGTCTTTTTCTTTGGGTCTATTGTATTTGGGCAGCTAAGTTATTTATCAACTAAATTGCTTTAAGGTCACACATAAGGTTTTTCTCTGTCTCTAGGCAGGATTTCAAGGGTAAACAGTTACTTCTGAACTGAGCTACTTTGTCGGAGTTAATGGATAGTGATGAAGGTCGGAGGCCATTTGTGATTGCTGCAGCTGGGGTGCTTATCACAGTACCTGAATTCTGGCCAGTTTCTCATTATTATTGAGCAGAGCCAAGGACGTTTAAACAAATTATTAGAGAGTTTATTTTCACGGACTCAATTTCTTTTTATAGTCCTAATTTCACATCACTGGAGCAATTTGTGTAGAAAGTTAAAAGGAATAATAGTGAAGGGTATCTAAAAGTGGGGGGTACTTTGGCCAGAGACGATACCTCGTTCTCGGGGTGTTTTTGCCGATTTAACTATGTGGAGTGGGGTCTCAACACATAGATGCCGAGGCAGCAGGATGTCTTGGCACCTAAATAGTAAGTACCTGAAGGCTAAGGCTAGTATAATGTTCACTGTCATTAATTTTCTATAGTATACTGCACAAACAAGTACTCAAGTATTCATTACGATGCCTGGAAATGTTAAGATCATTTCATTCATTCAGTGTCTACTACTAGGTACCAGGGAGTATAGCAATAAACAAGACATATAAAAATCTCTGCCCTGTGTAGTGTACATTCTAGGGGAGGTTGAGGCAGACAGATAGTAAATAAAAACATAAAATAGGAGCTGGGGATGTAGCTCAGTGTAGAGTGCTTGCCTAGCATGAATAAGACCCTGGCTTCAAACCCAGCACCACCACCACCACCATCCCAACAACAACAACAACAACAACAACAACAAATCCCATGAAATATAAAACCCGTTATCTGATAATAAGCATGCTAGAGAAAAAATAAAGCGGGGGATGGGAGGAAGCACCTCATATGGGTAGGTTAAGAAAGACTTCAAAAAAAGCCGGGCATGGGGCGCACGCTTGTAATCCCAGCATTCAGGAGGCTGAGACCAGGGGATCACGGTTCTTGGACAGCCTCAGCTACTTAGTGAGGCCCTCTGCAACTCAGTGAGACCAAGTTTCAAAATAAAAAATAAAAAACAGGGCAGGGGGTGTAGCTTGGAGGTAGAATGCCCCTGGTTTCCATCCTCAGACCTGCAAAAAAAAAAAAAAAAAAAAAAAAAAAGAGAGAGACTTCAAGGTCTTTCTCTCTGAGTTAAAGAATTTGAGCTGGGCATGGTGGCACACACTTGTGTCATCCAGTACTTGGGAGGCTGAGAAAGGAGGATTGCAGGTTCTCAGCCAACCTCAGCTACTTAGTGAGTCTATCTGCAATGTAGTGAGACTTTGTTTCAAAATAAAGAATGAAAAATAGAGCTGGGAGTGTAGCTCAAAAGTAGAATGCCCCTGGGTTCCATCCCCAATACAGCAAAAAAAAAATTTTTTTAATAAATAAATAAATAACTTGAGTAAAAACGATAGCAAGTGATCCAGGTGTGGTGGCGAATGCCTATTATCTCAGCTACTAGGGTGGCTGAGATAGGCAGATGGCAAGTTCAAAGCTAGACCAAGAAATATAGCAAGTCTCTGTCTCTTTTCTTTTTTTGTTTGTATGAGGATTAAAATTTCCATTTTATTTATTTATTTATTTATTTTGCTGTACTAGGGATAAAACACAGGGGCATTCTACCTCCGAGCTCCACCCCCAGCCCTATTTTTTATTCTTTATTTTGAAACCAGGTCTCACTGAGTTGCAAAGGGCCTCACTAGTAGCTGAGGCTGTCTGTGAACCACGATCCTCCTGTCTCAGCTTCCCAAATGCTGGAATTACAAGTGTGCACCACCACGACGGGCTGAAAATTTTATTTTAATAAAATAAAATATTTTGAGGCTGGCTTCAAACCTGTCATCCTCCTGTCTCAGCCTTCCAAGTACTGGAATTACAAGCATGCATCACCATGCTTAGCTGAGACTCTGTCTCAAAATAAAAAAAAATAAAAAATAAAAAGGATTGGGGACATAGCTCAGAAATAGAACACCCCTGGGTTCAATCCCCAGTACAGGGGAACAGAAGTGAGAAGCCAGCTATGTAAGCACCTGGGGGCGGAGCCCTGCAGGGAGGGGAAAGATGCAAGAATAAGTGCTCTGAGGTGTGTGTGTGTGTGTGTGTGTGTGTGTGTGTGTGTGTGTGTGTTGGTAGTAGGGGAGACAGTGATCAAAAAGAGACACCAAGCTGGCCATGGTGGTGCATGCTTTTGGGAGGCTGAGACAGGAGGATAGCTTTCGCAGACAGCCTCAGCTACTTAGTGAGGCCCTTTACAACCTAGTGACACCCTGTTTCAAAATAAAGAATAAAAAATAGGGCTTGGGGTGCACTCGAAGGTAGAGTGCCCCTTGCTTCCATCCCCAGTACCGCAAAAAAAAAAAAAAAAAAAAAAAAGAAGAAGAAAAAAAAAAGAACACCAAGAGTCCAGGGAAGTGGTTAGGACACCTTTAGGCCACCTTGACTCTGACAGAGACAAAAGGAGGGCTGTGAGTGAAGGGGTGACTTTACTTACATTTATTTATTTTTATATTTATTGGCATTGGGGATTGAACATCCAGGGTACTCTACCTCCAAGCTACACTTCTAGCCCTATTTTATTTCTTATTTTGAAACAGGGTCTTGCAACGTTGCTGAGGCTGATCTCAAACCTGCAGTCCTCCTGTCTCAACCTCCCAAGTACTGTGATTACAGGCATGCACCACCACACCCACACTGCTTGCATTTAAGGAAGTTCAGTCTGGCTTCTTGTTTTCTCAGTCCTTATAACAGAATAAACTAGGTACTATAAACCAGGTAGCTGATAAACAACAGACGTTTACTTCTCACCATCTTGGAGCCTGTGAAGAACAAAATCGAGGTGCCTACAGATGCTTCCTGGCTCACAGATGCTGCCTCCCTTTGCATCCTCAAGGATGGGCAAGGAAGCTCTTGCCGTCTGTCTCTGTCTCTCTTTTATTTTTTATTTCAAGGACTTTTGTTTTGAAAGCAAATGAGTGACTAAAAGTAGCTAAAGGAGGAATGGAATCAAGAGAGTTAAGAATGCTTGCAAGGAGCGGGACGTGGTGGCACAAGTTTGTAATCCCAGTACTGGGGAGGCTGAGACGGGGGATCTGAGTTTGCAGACAGCTTCAGCTACTAAGTGAGGCCACTCAGTGACAGCCTGTTTCAAAATAAAGAATAAAAAATAGGGCTGGAGGTGTAACTCGAAAAAAGAAAAAAAAAAAAAAAGAAGAAAGGAAGAAAGGAAAGAAGAAAGAGAGTGCCCGCAGGGCTGCCGGGCATTTGCCTGCAGTTCCAGCTGCCCCTGAGGCTGGGCGGCTTGAGCCCCACATTTGAGGCCAGCTTGGGCAACATAGTGAGACACCGTCACAGACGAACTCTCATTCCAAGAATGGAGAAATAATGCTTGGGGTGATGAGCATGATCAAGTTGATAGAAATCTTGATGTTTTAGGAAGGAAGAATTGCTGTAGCTTGTCTTTGGGAGGGCCTTAAGGAAGGGAGGAGCCACGCTGTCAAACCATCCAGAGTAGGATAGGGACCTCAGTCGGAGGGCAGAGATGATGACGCGGAGTAAATGTAGGAGAGGAAATTCATTACCCACAGAATGATAGATGCTCTCAAATGTTCCAATATGCACTACTACGTGGTTTCGCAAGACATTAAAAGAAAATTCATTTCGACACAGGGTTTCTGTGAGTAATGCGGAGAGAGCGGTTTGAAAGCACACTCTGCGCCTGCTCGAGGGCCAGGAGCGACCTCTAGTGATGCATTTAGGCCACTAGTTTTTTTTTTTTTTCCCCCTCTCTTGTTTTCTTACTCTTGGAATTACAAAGTAGCACCGTCCACATTTTATTTTATTTATTTATTTATTTTTGTTGCGCTACTGGGGATGGAAACCAGGTGCATTCTACCTCCGAGCTACACCTCAGCCCTATTTTTTTATTCTTTATTTTGAAACAGGGTCTCACTGAGTTGCAAAGGGCCTCACTTTGCAACTAATTAGCTGAGGCTGACTAGCACAATCTTCCTGTCTCAGCCTCCCAAATGCTGGGATTACAAGCGTGCACCACCATGCCTCAGTAGCACTGTCCACATTTTATATTATTTTTTAAAAATAGGATTCATAGTTTTATATATATACACTAGGGATTTAGCCCAGAACCATTCTACCTCTGAGCTACACCCCCAGCCCTATTTTATTCTTTATTTTGAAACAGGGCCTCACTAAGTAGCTGAGGCTGTCTGAAAAGCACAATCCTGTCTTAGCCCCCCAAATGCTGAGATTACCATCATGCACCATCAAGCACAGCTTCCCTCAGACCTATTTTAACTTTTATTTTGAACAAGGTCTTACTAAATTGTGTCTAAGTTCCTGGCTTCGAACCTGCAATCCTCCTGTTCAGCCTCCCAGTTCATTCTGTTTCTTGAACGAGTGGCTTTTATTAAATATAGAGGAAGGCCAACCTGCAGGCCATTGCTGGTTCACAGCTGAACGATCTTCTTGATAGTTACATTCTACACGTTCCTTGTGCTTTTCATTACTAGTTTCACTTGAGTTTTTGTTGTCAGTGGGCTCCTCTGCCTGGGTCATTTCCTCATCCTGGGCCGGTTAACTCATTTCCTCACCAGAGCCTCTCCAGACCTTTTGATTCGTGTAGATCTCCCCTGTTATGCAATCTTGCAACACCAGGCTTCTTTCTGACTTATGTTTCATTACTAACTGTAATGAAACAGTCAGTTTGGTAATTATTGTTTAATGCCTGCTTCTTCTGATAATCATGAGACCCATAAGGGCAGAGATTATGTCTGGAAGTGTTCATCACACAACCAATACCCAGTGAACATTTATTGTATGAACAGAAACTATCCTGCAGGAGACTCTTACCAGGCTGCTAGAGACAGCTTTTAGATCCTGCTGCAGAGGAGAATGCACTTCAGAAATGGACTTCTATTTCTAAAATATAATTTATAATTGCTGTAGGCCAACCTGTGACAGATGCAATAATTTATTACAAATTTATTATAGCTATTCTTTCAATAACTCAGTCTTTAGGATTGAAATTTACAGTTCTAGCTCTTTCTCTTTTCTTTTTTGATATTGGGGCTTGAACTCAGGGCCTCACACTGCTAGGCAAGCACTCTATCACTGGGTTATACCCCCAGCCTTTATTTTATTTTAATGGTATTGGGAGTGGAACCTAGGGGTGGAACCAGGGTCTCACTAAGTTGCTGAAAACCTCACTAAGTAGGTGAGGCTGGCTTTGAACCTGTGCAAGCCTCCTGTCTCAGCTTCCCAAGCATGGGGATTACAAGCATGTGCCACCATACACAGCTTTTTATTTTATTTTGAGACAAGGTCTTGCTAAATTTCTCAGGCTGGCTTCAACCTTGTGATCCTCTTGCCTTAATCTCCTGAGTGGCTGGATTACAGGTGCACACAACTATGTCTGGCAAATTTCTAGCTCTTAATCAAATCAACTCCTAAGAAAGACGGAATCCTTAGATATGACCCAGACTTTTTCTCAGTAGAACTAATGTAAAGAAAATAAGATGCCAATACAAACTGGGCATGGTGGTACACACCTGTAATCCCAATTCAGTACTTGGTTGAGAAAGAAGGATCTCAGGTAATTTACATTGTTTGATATAGTGTAACTTAGTTACATTATTTTACTCCATGAAATAAAAAAATGAGTGGTAACTTAGTGAGATACTGCTTCAAAAAAGGGGTCTTGGGGTGTAGCTCAGTGATAGAATGCACCTGGATTCAATCCCCAGCACCCCCCCACACACAAAAAAAAGAACACAGATTATAAAACGATTTCACATTGCACAGCCATACCCGTGATCCTAATTTATAGTCCCATTTTTTTCCCCAAACTTGGTAACATTAACATTCTGGTGCCACAAATCTTAACTCAGCAACAGTATTGCCAAAATGTGCATGTGACAGGGCTCACCCGCACGAGGGCTTTATGCCACCCAGTCTCCTCTTTGGAGTCTTTTTTTTTTTGCGGGTCTGGGAATGGAACCCAGAGGCACTTGACCTCCGAGCTACAACCTCTGCCCTATTGTTTATTCTTTATTTTGAAACAGGGTCTCACTGAGTTGCAAAGGGCCTCACTAAGTAGCTGAGGCTGTCTATGAACCGCGATCCTCCAATCTCAGCCTCCCGAATGCTGGGACTACAAGCGTGCGCCACCACGCCCGGCTCTAGTGTATCCTTTTGATGTAAGCCCTGAAAAAGATTCTTTTCCTTCCTTCCTTCCTTCCTTCCTTTCCTTTCCTTTCCTTTCTTTCTCCTTCTCTTTTTTGTACTGGGAATTGAACCCAGGATGTTATACCTCTGAGCTAAACTCCCAGCCAATTTTGTTTTTCTTTTAGAAATAGGGTTTTGTTAAGTTGCTAAGGGTCTCACTAAGTTGCTGAAACTTGTCTCTAACCTGTGTGTGATCCTTGTCTCCACCTCCCAAGTACTGGGATTATAGGCCTGTGTTACCACACCCAGCAAGACTCTTTTCTATTTCTCTATGAGGAAACAGTGGTTTTCTAATAATCACTACTTTAACATTGTTTTTATGAGAGCATATATGATAATTAAACCCACTTGATAGTAATTTCTTTTGTTTTGAATACTGAATACAGATTAACTATCAGGATTAATACATGCATACTTATATGGGTATATATTTTTGGCATGATCTCTCAAACTTGCTGTTCCTCTGTGAAGCTCCTACACATTTTGTTCTCTCAGATGGCGCCTTATCACCCCCCAGGCCTCAGCTTAAATGTCATGTACTCAGAGGCTTCACCTGACCATCCAATTTGATTACCCCTATCCCTTTAGTCTCTTTCACAGACCCTGATATTTTCTTTCATGCCATTTTTATAAGCCTTCATAGAGTTGTGTTCATTCATTTCATTCTGTTGTTTTAAATGTTCGGTCCCCAAGGACAGGAACCTTAATTGTTGCGTTTACTTTTGTATTCCTAGGGCTTAGCACAATGCCTGGCATGGAGTAAGTGCTCCATAAATATTTGCTGACTAAATATTTCTTTGGTTGTTTGACTTTTACTTGTTTTTTTCTACCACATTTTAATTCCTGCTATTGCACTGTAATCCCCAAGGGGGTAGAAGAAAATTGCAATGCCCCTTCCTTCCGTCCCCAAGTACTGAGATGGCAACTCTGCTCATTTGTTTAGATGCTACTGGCTTCTTTTGGAAGGCGGTCAAGGACCCAAAGGTGCACTATTATTCTCTTAGTATAATAGCATGACTGAGGCAATTAGGAGGTACAGTCAGAAATGCTTTTAATGTTTGAGTTCTTGGGCACGGAGACTGCAAATCGCTGCATTACAGTTAAGTGAGAATTGGCAGAATGTTGACTTTTTTTTTTTTAAATAACGAACCGAAGCATCCTACGCCATCTCTATGAAATGAAATTCAGATGCATACATCCCTTCTTAAGCTCCAGGAAGCTGACTTCTTGCAGCAGCTCGTCTGCCCAATGGGGGGCGGCAGCATCCTAGTAACTCACTCCCTCAAGATGCGTAAGTGGGAGGAGAGATTCGCGTTCAAAATCTTTTGTCTCTGCCCACTCTCCGTAGAGCCTTAGCCCGCTCGAGTTTCAATGCGCGTTGTTGCTGGACGAAGCTGAGTCTTATACACCGCCGCTGCTCTCCTGATCATGGCTTCTCCGAGTTCCTTCACCTACTTTTGCCCTCCATCTTCCGCCCCTGCCTGGTCAGAACCGCTGTACAGCCTCAGGCCGGAGCACGCGCGTGAGCGGTTGCAGGACGACTCGGTGGAAACAGTCACGTCCATTGAACAGGTGAGGTGGCAGGACCGGGCGAGGCGCCCGCGCGGGGGCTTCTGGGAGCCGGAGTCCCTTCCGCCGGTCCGTCCGGGCGCGGAGCCCCCCGCGGCACTTCCCGCGGAACTACGGCTCCCACGGTGCACCGCGGCGCGCCTCCGGCAAGCTCTGGGCGCCG
Source organism: Muscardinus avellanarius (assembly GCF_963383645.1). NCBI lineage: Eukaryota > Metazoa > Chordata > Mammalia > Rodentia > Gliridae > Muscardinus > Muscardinus avellanarius. The sequence continues at coordinate 69,942,040 of NC_137798.1, forward strand.
GCGAGGGCTTCCGAGTCCGCGGGATGCAGAGGGGTCTCGTCGGAGTTGGACTGGGAGGAGAGGGTTGTGCCTGGGTCCACGCTGCCCGAGAGAGCAGAGAGAGTCGTGCTCCGTGCGTGGAGCCCACCGCAGCCCGGGCGGACCCGACAGTCATCCATTCTTCCGGGAAGTCAGGCGGTGCCGGGACGCGGGGTGCACTTTCCCCCACCTGGGCGCAGTGTGGGGACGGAGAGGGGACAGAACGGCCAGACGGCGGTCGTGCCATTCCACGATCTGCTTGATTCCTGACCTACAGCGCCAGGTCGGGGCCGCCCTCGTGATGGGCACTTTGGTGGCCACTGGGCACCAGCAGTGTGTTGGATGCAATACCGAATGCCGAAAATACAGAGAAATAAAGCAACCCTTGTCCTGGTTGAGGAAACAGGCCGGGAAATAGTGCAATTTAGGAAGTGCTAAAATCAAAGTATGAGTTTCAGATTAGTCGTTCACTGAGGCCTAGAGGTAGATAGAATCGAATCTCTCATTTTGAAAAGTGTTTGGGGAGTGAGTAGTGAACTGTGGTCTCATTTTTTCTTCTCGTTCCCCAGTTGGAATTGTTCCCACATGGGTTGTTGTAGAGCTGTTTACCCATCTGTTACTAGGAGAAGTGGTCAGGATGATTCTTTTTAGCAAGTGAGTATCCAACTGCTTACTAAAATAAGATCTCTTAGTAAGATCAGTCCCCAGGCTTATTAACTTGGAGGAACCTGTTTTGCCTTTCATACCTGAGCTGAGTGCCTCGATTTAGGCAAAAGTAATAGCAATGATTACTGCATTATACAGTTAGGACTCCACATTGTAAATTAAAACAAAAAAGAGTTTGAATACACGGTTTTGCATATAGTAGCAGAAGGGCTATTTTGACTGAAGATTTATGCCACGTGGGTTTCAGGGTAGTAGAGGAAAACCTTACCTTTTGAACCTGGCTCCTCGGATTATTAGCTCACCAGTGCATCCCACAGAAGTCTTTTTCAAAAATTGTGAAGAGCCAGGCATGGTGGTGAATGCTTGTGATCCCAGCATTTGGGAGGCTGACACAGGAGGATCCTGTTTGCATCCAGCCTTAGCTACTACTTGGGCTCTCCACAATTCCGTGAGACCCTGTTTCATGGGGCCGGGGGTATAGCTTGGAGGTAGAATGCCCCTGGGTTCCATCTCCAGTACTGCAAAAAAAAAAAAAAAAAAAAAATTGTAAAGAAAGCAGGCTGTGGTGGCACATGCTTATAATCCCAGTATTTGGAAGGCTGAGATAGGAGGATCGCGGTTTCCCAGACAGCCTTAGCTATTTATTGAGGCCCTTTGCAAATCAGTGAGGCACTGTTTCAAAATAAAGAATAAAAAAATAGGACTGAGTGTGTAGCTTGGAGGCAGAAAACCCAATCTCTCACCAGTGAAAAACCTACAGTGTATTGTAGTGTTCCTAAGTGATGGGTTGTTCCTAAGTGATGGGTTGTTCCTAAGTGATGGGTAGTTCCTGAGTGGTAGGTTGTTGAATTGATTGCGGTCAGGTTTCTTTTGATCTGACCTCAGAGTATGTAGTCACCTTGTTTCCCCTAGCCCTAGGGTTACTTTTTATGTAAATTGAATTGAGCTAGCAGGTAAGGATATGACTAGGATGCTTGGGGAGAAAAGGAAATCAGAAGTGGGTCTACTCATTTAGAGACCAGTACAGACACTTCAGTGGTTAGAGGCAAAAAAAAAAAGCAGGTGAAAAGCAGGGACAATATCAGGAGCTTTTAAAATCTCAGTCTCTGTCTTGTTTTTAACCCAGGGTCTTTCTACCTCCTAGCTACACCTCCAGCTCTTTTGAGTTTTTATTTTGAAACAGGGTCTGAGTTGCTGAGTCTGGCCATGAACCTCTGACCCTCCTGTCAGCCTCCCAAGTTTTGGGTTTATAGGTGTGTGCGATCGCCCCTGGTTCTTTCATCTTTTTTCTCTACTGCCTTTTTCTCTCTCTCTCCAGTAGATTGCTGAAGTTCCTATCAGCTTAGTTCCTATAAATAAAACATCAACACTTACGTTCTGAGTAGGCATAATGAGCAAGGCAAAAATGGATGCAAGTTCTTTTTTCTGAAAAAGAGTAGTTCAAGGCCAGGCTGAGAGAGGATGCTGGGTTCCAGTACCATGGAGCATCTTTCAAATGTAGGCCTAATGGTATGACAGTAGAACATCTTAGAATTCTTTTCAGTGTCATTATTGCAGCTCACATTTTAAAAGTCTAGGATGTATAGTTGCAGTTAGTAGGAAGACAATATGGTATCTCATTCTTCAGTGTTTTATTTTATTTTATTTTATTTTACTATTTTTCCCCCGCGGGTCTGGGAATGGAACCCAGTACATTTGACCTCCGAGCTACACCCCTGCCCTATTTTTTATTCTTTTTTTTTGGTCTTACCTTTAGGTCTGGGAGGAGATCAAGTGCCCTTGAGTTCCCAGATCCTGATGCTGCACTCCTTCATGGGTTCCCTACACCTGTCCACACCTTTGAAAATAATATAAAGTCTCCTCCACTCACTCACTTTTTGTCATCTGTCTCCTGCCAGGACTCGGAATGATCCCTGATCCCTGGGCTTGGGGGTGGGGTGGTGACACAGTCTGACTAGCAGTTTAACAGGCTCATTCGGGTTACTGTCAAGAGCAGATCGTGGGGAGGCGAGGATGGATGCAAGGAAACCAGTTAGGCTGTTCTGGGTGAGAGATGTCCTGGGTCAAGATGGCACTTAGCTCAGAGCGACTGTATTGGAGTTACAAGGAGTAATCACTTTCTAAAGGTCTCTCCTTTGACAGGTGTTTTGCTGATGGATGTGGTACGAGGGGTCCTTCTATGAATCTGGAAGCAAGGTGTGGTTGTGTTGTTAGTTCCTGCCTCTGTATTGTGCCATCTGGAATCTTCCCATTGCAAACACTCTGCGATTCAGGCCAGTCGGTTAATGCTAATTATTCTCAGTTATCAGTCCGTGGCATTGGCCAAAACAGTTGTTTACAGTAGGCACTACTCTTTTTCTTTTAGTTTGCCCTTGAACAGGGGCCAAAGCATCCTCCATTTGAAATGGCCTGATGTCATTAGACAGCATTCATTCAAATGGCAATCAGCTCTGAGGGGACTACAAAAGAATTATCAGTCTGGTTCCTGCTCTCAAAATTCTCAAAAAGAATATGCTTGAAGCTATTACAAAGGGCTAAATTATAACTGCATTGCCCGGGAGGTGGGAGAGCCAGCTCTGTGGGCTGAGGGGATCGGGATGGGTTTGTGGAGAACGTGGAACTGGCATTGGGCTTTAAAAGGTGGAGCTGGGAGCAGCCACCTGAGAAGGAGGCTCTCTAAGGAAGGAAGACTTAGGTGTGCCGGGACAGTGAGGACCGTGGCTTGCTCAGAATGGAGGAACAGCTTGAATGTGGTAGGAAAGTAGGTGAGCTGGAGGCTGTTGAGAGCAAGGTTGCTGTGTCAGTTTCAAGTGCTGGATTGTGGGCCACGTTGGTCTTGGGCCTCAAGGGAGGGACCAGGGGAAGCACCAAGAGAGAATCCTGGCCTCCTGCTGTTAACTTGCTTTGTGGTATAGTCTCTGAAAGATTAGTAAACAGAGGTGAAACAAGTCCCTTAGTATGATCAAACTTCTCCATTTCTTATGCCTCTGGTAGAAGGAACCAGAGCTGTGCTTGGTAAAGTGCTCACTCACTAGGCTTACTTTTTTTTGGGGGGATGCAGGTTCTGGGGATTGAACCCAGGGGCATTTTACCTCCATGCTACAACACCAGCTGCCGCCGCAGCCTCCTCCTCCTATTATTATTATTATTATTATTATTATTATTATTATTATTATTATTTTGAACTGGGGTCTCTAGGTTGATGAGAGTCTTACGACTTGCTGAGACTGTCCTTGAATTTAGGATTGTCCTGTCTCAGCCTCCCAAGTACTGGGATTACAGATGTGTGCCACCACACCCGGCTAGGCTCACTTTTATTGACACAACATATATTGTCCAACTATAAAGCAGTCTTAAATGTCATATTTTCTCTACTGAAAAGTTTTTTTTTAAAGTTTTTTGGTTAAGTGGGAGATATTTGTTCTTTTAGACCTAGGTGAACAAATCGAATGCCTGCTGACAAAATTTTTGTTTAAATTTAGGTACCTAGAGGCTAAAGATGTAGCTCATTGGTTGAGCATTTGCTTAGCATATAAGAAATCCTGAGTTTCATTCCAAGCTCTGTAAAACTAACCAACTAGATAAGCCAGGTGTGGTGGCACACACCTGTTATTCCAGTACTTGGGAAGTTGATACAGGAGGATCCTGGGTTCGAGACAAGCCTGGATGACTTGGCAAGACCCTAATTTCAAAATAAAAAGCAAGATAGGTCTGGGAATGTAGCTCATAGGTAGAATACTCCCCAGGGTTCAACCCCTAGTGTGTGTGTGTGTGTCTCTCTCTCTCTCTCTCTCTCTCTCTCTCACACACACACACACACACACACACACACACACACACATTAAAATTACATGCTTGATGGGGTTGTAGCTCAGTGGTAAAGCACTTGTCTAGCATGCTTGAGGTCCGGAGTTTGATCCTATTACCAAAAAATAAGATAATAAAATCACATGCTTTATAAATAACATTAATTTCCTAACTCTTACTCATAAAACATTTCTCTTCAAATTCTTTTATTTTTCTTTTGGCAGTACTAGGTATTAAACCTAGGGTCTGGTGCATGCTAGGCAAGTGTTCTACCCCTGAAATACATCCCAGCTTTCTTCTTCCTCCCTCCTTCCCTTCTCTCTCTCTCTCTCTCTCTTCCTTCCTTCCTTTCTTTTTCTTTTTCTTTTTCTTTTTCTTTTTTGTGTGTGCTGGAAGTTGATCCCAGAGACATTCTACTTCTGATTTCATCTACTTCCTATTTCATCTGATTTTATTTTATTTTATTTTTTTAGTTGTTTTGTTTTGTTTTGTTTTGTTTTTTTAGTGGTACTGGGGGTGGAACCCAGAGGCTTTCTACCTCCGGGCTATGCTCCCAGACCCATTTTATATTTTATTTGGAAACAGGGTCTCACTAAGTTGCTGAGAGCCTCACTAAGTAGCTGAGGCTGGCTTCGAACGTGTGCAATCCTCCTGTCTCAGCCTCCCAAGCGTGGGGATTACAAGCGTGAGCCACCATGCCCGGCTATATTATTTTTTTAGTTTGAAACCAAAGCTAGGTGTGGTGGCACACACACTTGTAATCCCAGTACTTGAGACGCTGAGCCAGGAGATTGCAGGCTTTCTGCCAGCCACAGCAACTTAGTGAGGCTCTCTGCAACTTAGTGAGACCCTGTTTCAAAATAAAAGAATAAAATCGGGCTGGAGGTATAGCTTAGAGGTAGAATGCCCCTGGGTTCCTTCCCCAGTACCACAATAAATAAATAAATAAATAAATAAATAAATAAATAAATCTTTTTGGAAACAGGATGTCATTAAATTGCTGAGGGCCTCACTAAGTTATTGAGGCTGACCTCAAACATGATCCTCCTGGCTCAGCCTACAAATATTGGGATTATAGGCATATACCACCATGCCTAGCTATGTTAGTAATCCTTTTGCCACATCTTCAGCAGAATATGAATTTCAGGTGTCAGATCTGCCTTCTGGAATGGTCCTCCTCTAAGAAAGAAGTGGAGAGAAGTGGATATGAAGGAAGAAGGGAAGTGATAGTACATGATTTCAAAGTTGGTGCATCATAAGATTGGCTTTGATAGAGGCTGGAATGGGAAAGTGCCAATACATTTGCTAGTTTTTACCACTCATTGGTGAGTGGAAATTACTCTGTGCTTCTGTTGATTGGATTTCTAGAAAAGGAAATCCATGAGCTGGACATGGTACATGAGACTTTTTTTTTTTTTTCGGTACTGAAGATGGAACCCAGGGGCATTCGACCTCTGAGCTGCATCCCCTGCCCAATTTTTTATTCTTTATCTTGAAACTGGGTCTCACTGAGTTGCAAAGGGCCTCACTAATTAGCTGAGGCTGTCCTTGAACTGTGATCCTCTGGTCTCAGCCTCCCAAATGCTGGGATTACAAGTGTGTGCCACCATACCCGGCTTTTATTTTTATTTTGAAATGGTCTCATTAGGTTGCTGAGAGTCTCACTACTTGCTGAGACTGTCCTTGAACCTGTGATCCTGCTGTCTCAGCCCCAATAGTACTGGGATTACAAGCATGTACCACCATGTCTGGCTTTAATAGCCATTTTTCTATAACCTAGAATTTAGAGTTAACAGTTGCTAACTTCTTGTTTTTTGCTTTTGGCTATTTGGTCAAAGGAAACAATTAGAAGTGTAGCCAAAATCTCAGCCAGGCGTTGCTTCTTGTAATCCCAGTACTTGGGAGGCTGAGACAGAAGGATCTCGGGTTTGCAGCCAGTCTCAGCTACTTAGTGAGGCCCTCCTCAACTTAGTGAAACCCTGTTTCAAGATAAAGAATAAAAAATAGTGTAGCTCAGAGGTAGAATGTCCCTGGGTTCAATTTTAGTTATGCACACACACACACAAAAAAAAAAAAAAAAAGGGAAAAAAATGTAGCCAAAATCTTGAGCCATACCCCAGTTGAGTTGGCTTCCCACCTCACCAGAAGCCAGCTCTGTTGTGAGCTGGGAATGTATCTTTCCACTTCTTCCATCCTTTGGGCATGCATAGACAATTGTCATAAACTCAGACTCTCATCTTGCCTTTTCTCATTTAACATCATTTCTTCTTTCTCTCTAAACCGATATATGTGTAACTGCTATTAAAAATAATTTTCACAAAGCATGAGTGGGGGAACATAAAAGGCTTGCTTAGGGAATTGGGGGCACAGTTTAAGAGAAGGCCATGATAAAGGTTTATGTTCCAGAGAAATGGCCCACAGTGGTCCATTCTGGAAGTAGAGACGGCGTGAGTTCTCCCTGATGAGCCGTATTCAGTCTGGAGACCTTTCCTCCTAACGCGTATGCATTTGGCACAGTCACTGTGTCTTTTCACGCTGCACCTCAGTGCATCTGCACCATTTCACCATGTTGTAAACTTTCCCACCAGTGCCTAAGTGCAGCCCTGGAGTTTTGATAGCCCTGCATTGGCTGGTTGCCTGCCTGCGGTTGGGCAGGAGTCCTGTGTCCATCAATGAGGGCCTGCTTAGACTTCCCAGGTCTCAGGTCTGTCCCAGCCTCGCCTACCTGCCCATTTCTAAGTAGCAACCTAGCAGCAAGACCCTCAGCAACGTAGCAAGGCCATTTCTTTTTTTCTTTTGGAACTGGGTATGGAACCCAGGGGCATTGTACCTCTGAACTACACCCCAAGCCCTATTTTTTATGCTTTATTTTGTAACAGGGTCTCACTAAGTTGCAGAGGGCCTTACTAATGTTAGAAGTAAATTTTTATGGCGTTAAAAAAACAAAAAAGACATATTGGAAAGCAGCTGGGCAAGGTGAATTTTACTTTTTGCAAAAAGGGATCCTGCCACCAGTAAAGTCAGGTGAGCAGGAATGGCACGGAGGAAACTTGCTGGGTGTTTCCTTTTCACCGGGGCCTTCTGTACTGTGTTCTTATTGGTGGGAACAGGGACTCACAGTCTTTATGCCATTGGCTGAAGGGGATGCCAAGGAAGGGGTTGGCACAATCTCCAGGACATGCTATCTTTACAAAAATACAAGCACACATAAGGTTACACAAGTGCAGTTTCACAAAATGGAGCTCAAGTCCTTCCATCCAAGCTTTTCTTTTACTAAGTAGCTGAGGCTGGCTGTGAACCTGCGAATCTGCTGTCTCGGCCTCCTAAGTAGCAGGATTTGATTTAGCGAGACCATTTCAAAATAAAAAGAGTTGTGTGTGGTGCGCGCCTGTAATTCCAGTACTTGTAAGGCTGAGGCAGGAAGATCACAGATTGGAGGCCAGCCTCAGCTATTTAGCGAGACTCTGTTTCAAAATAAAACATAAAAGGGGGCTGGAGGTAGAATGTCCCTGGGTTCAACTCTAGTACCAATAAATTATATTAAAAGTGGGAGGGGTGGGGGTGGCTGGGTATATACCTCAGGTAGAATGCCTATGGGTTCTATCCCTAGTACCAAAAACAAAACAAAAAACATTGTACTCATGTATGAAGGAATCGGGGAGATATTATGACCAGTTCAAAGAGCCAGAAACCACAACTCTATATGGAGTAATTAAAGTGATGTCAAATAGGGGCCAAACTGGCTTTTCCACTGGGGGAGAGAAGACAAATGAAAACTCTGGGACAGGATAGTTTTCATATCTGTCAGTAGTCCACAATTTATAAAGAGGCGCAGAGTAGTTCAAAGACAATGAATACATTTAAAACCCGACACTGAAAGGACTATAGACAATATATATTTTTCCATTGAAATACAAAATTTTTGTACATTACTGTGTAGTATATTTCCATTGATAAGTCAAGAATTATCTTTCTCTTGCTGTGGGAGTGGAGGATGAAATGGAGATTTCCTTTAGAGACATAAAATTCTCTTACTAAAAGCTTAACTTCCGTTCTGTTTTCAGAGCTTCTATGTCTGCTCTTTCTCAAATTAATCAGCTCAAAATAATCCTTATACTAACGAGGCTTATTTTGGAGCGATGTATTCTAGCCTACTGCAGTCTTATTTTGGGGTGGCATATTCTGGTCAAATATTAGGTTATTTGTCCAAAGAAATGTTTGTTAAACATTAAAAATATGCGTGTCGGGGCTTGGGGTATAGCCCAGTGGTGGATGCTTGCCTAGCATGCAGAGGCCCACCACACACACACAGAAGTTAACTTTGTTTATTCTTTGCTAATTGAGAAGAAGAAAAGTAAGGTGAGCAATTTTAAAAGCTATAACAACAGTTAAGTAATTATGAATGCAAAAAATACAATTTAGAGTAACACTCAGGACATTAACTTCAGAACTGAAATTTAATGACTTTTGGGCAGGAAGATCGCAGGTTTACAGCCAGCCTCGGCTATTTAGTGAGGCCCCCTGCAACTTCGTGAGACCTTGTTTCAAAATAAAGAATCAAAAATAGGGCTGGGGAGCTGGGTGTAGTGGTACACACCTGTAACCCCAGAACTTGGGAGGCTGAGACAGGAGGATCATAAGTTTATGAGCTACTTATAACTTCTTTAAAAATTAAGAAGAAAAAATAGGGCTAGGGGTATAGCTTGGAAGTACAGGTTCTGAGCCAGCAACATAGTGAGACTCAGCAACTAAGACTCTATTTCCAAATAAAAAATAAAAATAGGGTTGAAAGTGTAGCTCAGAGTTAGAATGTCCCTGGGTCCAGTACACACACACACACACACACACACACACACACACACACACACACACACACTGGGCGTGAGGTGCATGTTTGTAATCACAGTACTTGGGATGCTGAGACAGAAGTATCACAGGTTCATAGGCAGCCTCAGTGACTTAGTGAGGCCCTCTGCAACATAGTGAGGCCCTGTTTCAAAACAAAGAATAAAAAGTAAGGCTGGGAGCCAGGTGTGGTGGTGGCGCACGCTTGTAATCCCCATGCTTGGGACGCTGAGACAGGAGGATCGCACAGGTTCGAAACCAGCCTCAGCTACTTAGTGAGGCTCTCTGCAACTTAGACCCTGTTTCCAAATAAAATATAAAATATGTCTGGGAGTGTAGCCCAGAGGTAGAAAGCTCCTGGGTTTCATCCCTACAACTGCAAAAAATAAAAAAAAGTAGGGCTGGGACTGTAGTTTGGAGGTAAAGTGCCCTTGGGTTCAATCCCTGATACTACAAAAATAAATAAATGAATGGATATAAATAAATATAGACAAAGAAAAAGAAAAAACAAAAACTAGTTGAGTGGGCCCTATCTCTTGAGTGGAGCCTATCTCTTTAGGCTCTGATTCTGTAGGTCTTTCTCTACCTGCAAATACCTAGAGTCCACATTTCTAACAAGTTTTGGTTCTCAGCGAACCTACTATTTTTTGTGTGTTTTGCTTTGTGCGCTGGGGATTGAACCTAAGCCTCTTTTGTGCTGCGCAAGGGAACCTCCAGCCCCTGGGCTCCCTGTTTTCTATCATTGCTCCAACCGGGAGCTCTTGGATCTTCAGTGTGTTTTTTAAAGGCAGAGTGGGTGAAGCCGGGTGTGGTGGCGCATACCTGTAATCCCAGTACTTGGGTGGATCCCAGGTTCCACGCCAGCCTCAGCAATTTAGCAAGGCCCTCAGCAACCTAGTGAGATGCTTTTCAAGGTTAAAAAAAGAGGGCTAGGGATATAGCTCAGAAGAAGAATGTCCCTGGGTTCAATCCCCAGTACCACAAAAAATCAAAAACAATCTTTTAGTCTTCTTGCGGTGCTGGGGACTGAACTGAGGGTATTGAGCATGGTAAGCACACACTATACCACTGAGCTACTCTCTACCCACATAAAAAATAATACTAATAAAAAATAAGATGTTAAAAAATAAAATAAAATCTATTGCTGTACAAGAGCCATTTCTCTATTTGGGCTGTTACGAATAAATGCTGCTGTGAACACACTCTAAGAGTCTTTGTGAGTAATGTTCTTATGTGTTAATTCTTTTATTTGTTTTGTGGTACAAGGGATTGAATTTAAGGACACTGTACCTCTGGACTACACCCACAGCCCTCTGTTTTAGTTTTTATTTTACTAGGGTCTTACTAGGTTGATGAGAATCTTACGACTTGCTGAGGACATCCTGGAACCTGTAATCCTCCAAGTACTGGGATTACAGGTGTGCACCACTACACCAGGCTAAGTTTTCATTTCTCTTGATTAAAAATCATAGGCAGGAGTGTGTGTGTGTGTAATTTTTTTTATTGGTATTGGGGATCGAAACCAGGAACATTCTACCCCCAGCCCTTTTTTTATTTTTATTTTTGAAACAGTCTCACAAGGTTGCTGAGAACCTCAGTAGTTTGCCAAGCCTGACCTTGAACCTGCAAGCCTCTTGTCTTCGCCTCCCAAGTACTGGGGTTATAGGCGTGTGCCACCATGCCAAACTGGTTAGTGGTTGCTTACAGTATTAAAAATATACCTACCCAGCCAGCTGTGGTGGCACACTTCTGTAATACCAATACCTGAGAGGCTGAGACAGGAGAATTGCAGGTCAAGGCCAGTCTTGGCAAATTAGCAAGGCCCTTAGCAACTTAATAAGACCCTGTTTCAAAATAAAAATAAAACAAAGTGGGGTGTAGTTTGGAGGTAAAATGCCCCTCTGCAGTTCTACAAAAAAAAAAAAAAAGCTGCCCATTGGAGATTTTGAAAATACCTTAGTAACTCTTAGTGTCTTCTTAGTGTCTTCTGTCTTAAAGGGGGTGGATTACTAGAGTGATTAATATGTCTATGTACAGAATTGAGCAGGAATCTGATCCAACGGTTTTTTTGGTTTTTTTTTTTGGTGGTACTGGGAATGGAACCCAGAGGCTTTCTACCTCCAGGCTATACTCCCAGACCTTTGTTTATATATATATATATATATATTTTTTTTTTTTTGGAAACAGGATCTCACTAAGTTGCTGAGAGCCTTACTAAGTAGCTGAGGCTGGCTTCGAACCCATGTGATCCTCCTGTCTCAGCCTCCCAAGTGCGGGGATTACAAGCGTGCGCCACCACACCCGGCCTGATCCAGCGTTTAAGGCAATAAAGAAGACAGATAAATGAGCCAGGCCTGGTGGCGCACGCTTGTAATCCCAGCGCTTGCCAGGCTGAGACAGGAGGATCTCACAGGTTCGAAGCCAGCCTCAGCTACTTAGTGAGGCTCTCAGCAACTTAGTGAGACCCTGTTTCCAAATAAAGTATAAAATAGGTCTGGGAGTATAGCCCGGGGGTAGAAAAGCCCCTGGGGGGCTGGGAGTGGTGGCACAAATTTGTAATCCCAGCATTTGGGAGGCTGAGACAGGAGGATTGTGAGCAGGTTCGCACACAGGTTCGAAGTCAGCCTCAGCTTAGTTAGGCCCTCAGCAATTTAGTGAGACCCTGTTTCCAAAATAAAGTATAAAATAGGTCTGGGAGTATAACCTGGAGGTAGAAAAGCCCCTGGGTTCCACCCCCATTACGCCCCTCCCACACACAAAAAGACAGAAAATAAATGAAGGCAGATATGCCAAGCTTTTTGTTCTGCTTTGGACATCTGTGGGGCCAAGTGAAGAATCAGTGCATTTTAATAAAAAAAAAAAAGCAGCCTCTAAGTCCCTGTTTTAAGAGGACCACTCACAGTCAGATAGGGAATAGTAAAATGAATGTATAAATGGACAAACACTAATCAGTATGTACTGGGTGATGATTAAGTGTATTTCACCTGATAGGACGTGTGTATCTATACATGGGGACCCTGCAGTACTATTAGTTAATGCCTCTGTCCATAGAGTGGTGAAATAGCTTCGTCAGGGACAAAGATGTTGATAACCCAATGGATGACCTAGCCAAGGCGCAATTTTTCCTTCGATACATGTGTTTATGTGTATGTACATATATGTACACATATACATGTGTGTGTGCCTATATGTATAATTTTTCTTGAATCTTTGAAAATAAGGTGATAACATCATCTTCTAAGAATAACATTGTTCTGTGTATGAATAGTAATGTCATACCTCATAAAATAAAAATAGTCCTATAATAGCATCTAATTTTTAAAATTTCTCTAGTTGTCTTAATTTTTTGGTCCTAGGGATTTTACCCAAGGGCATTCTACCTCTAAGCTACACCCCAAGCCCTTTTGATTTTTTTTTTTTTTTTTTTTTTTTTGTACTAGGAATTGAACTCAGGGGCATTCTACCTCTGAGCTACACCCCCAGCCCAATTTTATTTTTTTTATTTTGAAGCAGAGTCTCAGTAGGTTGATGAAAGTGTCACTACTTGCTAAGGCTGTCCTTGAACCTGCAATTCTCCTCAGCCTCCAAAGTACTGGGATTACAGGACAGGATCTCACTAATTTGCTAAGGCTAACCTTGAACTTGAACCTATGATCCTCCTGTCTCAGATTCCCGGATCATGGGTGTGTTGTACCACCCTTAGTTGTCTTAAGATTTTTTCCCCAAATAGCTGTGTGTGTGTGTGTGTGTGTGTGTGTGTGTGTGTGTGTGTGTGTTAACCAGATCCAGTCAAAGTTCTTTTATTTCAGGCTATTTTTAAATTTCATAGAGCTAATCTCTTGGGGCTCAGTCCTCAGTGGCTGATCTTGTCGGCCTTTCCTATAATGCTTTTATGTATCAGTGTTTCTGAAGCAGAGAGATGCTGTAGGCTGCGATCCTTCTCCCAAGAGAACCATATCACTTTCATTAACATGGTTATGAACTGTGTGCCCTGTGCCCAAGGGAAATGAGCCTATAAGCCCTTTGCTGTTTATGCAAAAGAAAAGCGACTGTTGCTGTGGGGCTGTTAGAGTCTTTGTGTTGTACAGGCTGGTAACTGCCTTGCCTATGGGGGTCTTATGCAGAAAGGAGAGATTAAACACAATAGTTCCTTTGGGATGGAAAGGAAGCAAGCCTGGAAATTCAAGATAGAGAGGCCAGGGAAAAATGGGAGATGCTTTAGCATTCCTATATTGAAGTTTGTTTGTTCGTTTGTTTTATTTCTGAATTTGGATTTGAGTGACTTAGGTAACTTTTTTTAAATAACTAGCCTCAGTCCCCTGATTTCCTTCTTTTTATTTTACTTTTCATTTTTTATTATTTTTAGGGATGAAGCCAAGGCCTCATACATATTAGACAAGCATCCTACTACTGAATTATATCCCCAGCTCAGTTCCCCTGTATTTGAAGTGAGGATTTTAATAAAATTTTAAAAAAGAATTATTGATCTAGATGTAATATAGTTATGGCTTCTTCCCTTAGTTCTGTCCCAAAGCCTAAGTTTTTCATTCTCCTAGTGTGTTGGAGGGCCCAAAGCCCCCTTTGTGTTCACTGATTCAAAAACTCAGAGAACTTGGCCTATAATTTTAATCATAGTTCTGATTTATTATAGCAAAAGTTTAAAAAAAATCAAGTCAGCAGCAGGCATGGTAGCACATGCCTGTAATCCCAGTACTTGGGAGGCTGAGACAGGACGATTGCTGGTTCCTGGCCAGCCTTAGCAACTTAGTAAAATCCTGTATCAAAATAAAACTTGGAGATAGAATGCACCTGGGTTTAATCTCCAGGACTGAAAAACAAACAAAACAAAAGTCAGATTAGTACAGGGAAATGCCTTGGGCCGTCTAAAGGAAAATGGCACAAGATTCCTCTCCCGGTGGGGCAGAGGGGAGAGAAAAGCAACCTATTAGTTGACACGTATATTGTGCAATTTACACACAGCTCATATAACATCTTAGTTAGCTTTTCCTCACTGCAACAAAATCCCAGAAAAAAACAATGTAGAGGAGGAAAGATTTGTTTAGCTCATGGTTTTAGTGCATGGTCCGCTGGCCCCATGGACTCAGGCCTGTTGTGAGTGAGGTAGAACATCGCAGCAGAAGGGCCTTGCAGAAGAAAGCTGCTCAGCCTAGGGTAGCCAGGAAGCTGAGGGGGTGGGGGCGGGGACCAGACACAGCCCAAGGGCGCGTCCCCAGGCACCCACCCCTGGATGAGGCCCCACCTCCTGCTGCTTCCACCACCTCCCCCTGGTCCATTCAGCCTGGATTCTATCAGGGATTCATCCTTGAGGTTAGGGCCCTCAAAATCTCCTCGCTTCCCCAAGCCCCGCCTGTAAACATTGCCGCACTGGGTACCAAACCTTCAGTGCACTGCAGATCCAGATCATCACATCTTAGGCTAAACAGAGGAAAAGTGGACTGCGGCTTCTGGCTGGGACAGGCACGTTATAGGAAGAGACCAGAAAAAGTATAGTAAACAAGGGTTAGTAAGGATTAAAGCGGAGTTATGTTGATGCTGCTCTGTTGTTAAGAGTTTCCTTCTTCCTGGTAAGAAAAATGGAGACCCTTTTTACAAAGTAAATGTGGTGAATTTCCTTTACAAAAGGAAACCTTGTGCCCTGTTTATAGAGTTTCCCCCACATCTGCTGGTTCACACTGTTTTTTTTTTTTTTAACTCAAGTTAATCTGTATGAGAAGGAGACGTATTTTGGGGAAGCATATTCTGCTGCCCTTTGAGATCCACACAGGACTCTCTTAACTCCTCCAGAACTGACTGTGTGATAACACATCCAAAGTATTTTCCACCAAGGCAGCTCATTAGCAACTAGCGTCTCCCCTTTTCACTGGGTGGGGAGGTGGATCACATAGGCACCTTTTGCCTAGCACTTTCGAAATTCCAGGCTACCAGAACAGAAGTTGAGGTTTAGCATAAACCATATTGTTTATGTGGTTTAGGCACAGTGACCCGCTCTTATGAGTCTTGGCAATGGTGGGAACCTCCTGAGGTGCAGGTTTGCAGACACCAGCCTGGGACCAGCCCTTCAAGCAGGACTTTCTTTTTTGTGTGTGCAGTACTGGGGGGTTGAACCAAGGGCAATCTACCTCTGAGCCACCCCCAGCCCTGTTTTATTTAGTAAGACCTTACTAGGTTGCTGAGAATCTTACTACTTGTTGAGGTTGTCCTTGAACCTGAGCTCCTCCTGTCTCAGTGTAGGGCCCAAGTGCTAGGGTTACAGGCATGTACCGCCACTCACACTCAAGGAGGACTTTCTAAAGATAGTCTCAGTCACCAGCACTGGAAAAAAAAAACAACTAAATAAATAAATCGTTCCTTATAGACAATAACAGCAGGTGACTTGTTCATAAACAGGTGTTTATTAGAATTCATAACTTGACTTTTCAAAGTGAATCATTTACTAACTGCAGTGGAATATGAATTGTTCATTCTGAAAAAAAAGTGCTTAGGAAATCCAACCAGAAATACGTTGGGCGTATTTTTAGATTTCCCACTTTTCACCATGACATATTTCCAAATATTTGTCAGGTATCTTAGTTAATAAACAAACCTCCATTTTTCTTGTCTAGTACTTGGCTACTTATGTTGCGTCGGTGGGAGCTAAAGATGGGATTAATTCATCCACTCATTGAAATATAACAGTATGAGCCAGACGTAGTGGTGCACATTTGTAATCCCAATACTTGGGAAGCTGAGAGAGGAGAATCACAGGTTCGAGGACAGCCTCAACAAGTAGTGAGACTTGCATCAGCCTGTGAGACCCTGTTTCCAAATAGAAATAAAATAGGGCTGGGAGTGTGGCTCAGAGGTAGAGTGCCCCTGGGCTCAATCCCCAGTGCCCCCTCCCCACAGAAGCATCACAGTATGTCGCAGAGAGGTCTTTATTTAATGTTCTTAACTGATATATGCTTCTTGTATATTTTCTGTTCAGTTTATGGCAAAGGAGGGCCTGGCACAAATACCATCTGTGTTTCTAAAGGCTGGTTAGTTTCCTATGAGTGTCTGGAATGGAAAAAGATGCCTCCCAACCTGGGACAACTTTCTATTCCTCCCAAGTCAGGTTCTCACAGTGACTTCAGTCTATTTTTTGAGTTATTACTAATATTTGGCCAGATCATCTCTCAGACTCAGGTTCAAATATAAATGCCAAAGCATGTTCTAATAGCAAATATAAGTGAGCTTTAGATTGGCTGTCATTCTAGATGATTCTCATCACTTCTCCCCTCTTAATCACAAAGAAGTTTTGCATGCTAGTCAAAGGAAATAGACGCTCTAAGCTCAGTCAGCGTTTCAGAAAGAAATGACTCATGTGTTCAGCTTCCCAGGGAGAGCTGGGATGTTGTTCAGTGGTGGCATACTTGCCTACTGTGCTTGAGGCTTGGGTTTGATGCCCAGCACCCCAAAACAAAACAAAAGATATCTTTCAAGTCCAGGAAAGAAAAACAATAATTTCCCCTCTACCCTTCTAAGTTCTTGGCTGAAACTCCCTATAACGAAAGATAGATTAACAAAACAAAACAAAAAAAAACACCCAGAAATTTATTATAATATATGTACATATATTTTTTCATTTATATATAGAGATAGTAAAAAATGAGTCACTCTGAGAGAGTGGTCTAAAATGCCAGTCTATACAGCATCTTCCTCTCTAGACAGTGAGAGAACAGTGTGGGGTGTCCAGGCGCTGGGAGGTGAGAAAGAATAAGGTTTGTTATGCAGATTTCAGTAGGTACCTTCTGATTAGTATCTGTGACTTATTTCTCTTCCTGATATGAGAGAAGATACCCTTATAAATGATTTCCTTTATAGATAAGTTTCTATTGCAAAAGAATAACAACTACACGTGTGTGTGTGTGTGTGTGTGTGTGTGTGTGTGTGTGTGTGTGTGTTACTGAGGGTGGAACCCAGGGGCTTTTCTACCTCCAGGCTATACTCCCAGACCTATTTTTTTATACTTTATTTGGAAACAGGGTCTCACTAAGTTGCTGAGAGCCTCACTAAGTAGCTGAGGCTGGCTTCGAACCTGTGTGATCCTCCTGTCTCAGCCTCCCAAGCGCTGGGATTCAAGCTTGCACCACCACGCCCAGCTCAGCTACACTTTTCAGACCTTCTCTAGGATCTCTAGTTTCTCAAGAGAATCAATTCAAAATAATCCCTATGCCACTGAGACCTTTTGGGAATGGCATATTCTAGTCTTCTAGAGAAGTAAAAAGTAATCCGTCTTCATCTGTTTTCTGTGTGACTGTTGCCAGGGACCCAAACATCAAAAGTGCTATTAGTTTGCCGGGCGTGGTAGCGCACGTTTGTAATCCCAGCGCTTGGGAGGCTGAGACAGGAGGATCCCACAGGTTCAAAGCAAGCCTCAGCTTCTTAGTGAGGCTCTCAGCAACTGAGTGAGACCCTGTTTCCAAATAAAGTATAAAATAGGTCTGGGAGTATAGCCTGGAGATAGAAAGCCCCTGGGTTCCACCCCCAGTACCACCAAGGAAAAAAAAAATTGCTTTTAGTTTGAATATGGTGGGCTAGGCCCCTGGAGAAGTTGGTGTAATGCCAGGCATAGCAGATTCCCTCTCTGACTTTGTCCCAAGCCTGTCATCTTGCAGAACTTCTGATCCAGTTGTGTCATATAGTGAGTAGACATATGGCAACTATCACAAATAGAAATAAAATAGGGCTGGGAGCGGAGCTCGGCATTTAAGGAAAGCTTGGTAGCAGTCTTGTGTCAGGGGCTCCTTCACAACTGGAAGACTTGCCTTCTAACCTGTTCTCTATAAGCTGCTTTTTCTTCTCAGCTTCATCTCATGCTGGGGGAGGACACTGCCTCTCCAGCCCTGGCATAAGTTGGATCCATAGAACCAGACTGCAACATACCTGCATATATATGTGTACCCCTGGCCCCCAGCACCCTGCAGCCTCACAATTGTTGTGCACATCACATCTCTTGGCTCCCCACTTTTGTCTTTTTCCTGTATAATCCCAGAGGTGTTATCAGAACAGGGAAGACAGTTTTCTGGACTAGCTGTTTTCCCAGTCTGGCCAAACCGAGAAGGAATTATTTTCTTGCTTCACCAACATCCCTCTCCTCTCCTCTCCTCTCCTCTCCTCTCCTCTCCTCTCCTCTCCTCTCCTCTCCTCTCCTTTCCTCTCTTCTCTCTCTGTTAATTAAACTCTTGAGGCAGCGAGTGCCCAGACCAGGTCTGTTAAAACCCCCAGAGTCAGGCCACTGGCTGGGGACTGCAGTAACACTCTCATCTCGATTTGTTTTTTTCTCTCCTATGTCCTGTATCCTTACCAGGCCAAAGTAGAAGAAAAGATCCAGGAGGTCTTCAGTTCTTACAAGTTCAACCACCTTGTACCAAGGTAAGCATGGGTGGGGTCCTAGGGGACTGACTGGGAAAGCAGTCCCCCGTGGGAGCAGTCCCCCGTGGGAGCTATTCGCCTTCTTCCTTGTGCTTATCTAAACTAACCATGGGCGCAATGCCACTGGGATGCTGTTTCTTGACCATATGGCTACCTGGTATACTCATGACCCCAACTTCTGCCTCTCTTAGAATACTATGTGAGCCAGGCACGGTAGCCCACACCTCTAGTCCCAGTACTTGGGAGGCTGAGACAGGAGGATTGCAAGCTCAAGGCCAGCCTCAGCAATTTAGTGAGGTTCCTCAGCAACTTAGTGAGATCCTGTTTCAAAAAATAAAAAAATAGAGCTGGGCGTGGTGGCGCACGCTTGTAATCCCCACGCTTGTGGACTGAGACAGGAGGATCGCACACGGTCGAAGCCAGCCTTGGTTACTTAGTGAGGCTCTCAGCAACTTAGTGAGACCCTGTTTCCAAAAACAAAAATAAACAAACAAAAAGGTCTGGGAGTATAACCCAGAGGTAGAAAGCCCCTGGGCTCCACCCCCAGAACTACATACACACACACACACACACACACACAAAATAGGGCTGGGGGTGTAAGTCAAGAGGAAGATTGCCTCTGGGTTCAATTCTCCACTATCAAACAAGAAACAAACTCTCAGAGTTGCCAGGTGTTAGGCGTGATGGCCCAGGCCTGAGGTCTCAGGGTGGGGAGTGGAATTTAAGCTTTGATTAGTTATAGCCTGCTGCTTTAGTGTCCAGATGAGAACTCTCAAGTTTCTCTTTTTCACATTATACTTTGAAACAGATATAGAACCCCAGGCTACAAAGGACAGATTCCTTTTATGTAAATTATTATTGTTATATTACTACTATTTTCCAGCTAGGGATTGAGCCCAGGGCCTTACATGCTAGGTAAGTAGCACTAAGCTTCACCCTCAGTTCCAAATTATTATTTGAATGGAAAACTGTGAGAAATTTGAGCTTCTCCCAGCCTGGTCCTTGTTGGCAATTTTGCAGCAGATCCAAGAATAAAATTCCAACTGTGAAAAACTATGCTTTTTGTTTTTCTTAGCACTTAGCAAGTTGAACTCTTCTAAGCCCTGTAGAGTCTGAAATTCCAAAAAGGGAATTAAAAGAAAAACTCTTAAGTTTGTGCCTTTATTTTCTCTCTTTTTCCCCCCAGTATTTTGTAATCTATCACACTAATCATAGGGTTATCTCATCCTTTTATTACTATTTCTCTTTAAGTCATAAATTGTTTCTCTGAAATCATCCTGGGTTATCTTTCCAGCCATTAGAATTGATCAGGAACCCCAAACCGTGTGTGGTCACCATTTTCTCTTCATGATAGAGCACTTCTCTTTGACAGACCCCCACGAAGTGTGATGAGATACCGGGATTCACCAAGCTTGGGGAGTCCAGCCTCCCCTCCCTGCTGTGTCTCCTGACTTGCTGAGACTGAACTGACCAGGCTCTGGGTGTTTCTTATGGAACATGACACACAGCTCCAGCCTTGTTAGCTTTGTCTTTTTTTTTTAACCACCATTTTCTTACATATATATATATATATATATATATATATATATATTTTTTTTTTTTTTTTTTCTTTCCTGATTAGCCATTGCAGGGACAGCTAGAAAGGGCAAGTGCTTATAGGGAAAGGCAGGTGGAAAGGTTCACTTTATCTTCCTTCCTGGGGAAAGATGAAGTGAAAAATATTAACCACCAAGAGGAGTCTTTCCCCAGACTGCTAGACTAGATCCCTGCATTAACCTAGAGCTCAGACCTCAGTAAAATGAATTACATGTGCCACCGCTGGAGGTTAGCAAAGGACACCATTTATTTCAACGGCTCAGGAGAACATGCTGTCAGCGCGATGGCATTTCGCTGCCCCTGTATACAAGCCTGTGCTGGCTAGCCTCCTCAGTGCTGGGGAGACTTGGTGGTGGTGAGGGGCAGGATCGCTGGGGGGCAGCTCTGTTGCTCCGGGTGACTCACCTGACGGGGCTCTGTGGGCACGCGGTCTCTGTGCTTCCCACAGGGCCTTTGATGATCTGATCTCCCCTTTTCACATCAGCATGAGGTGAGGGACACAGAGAAGCTACAGTCTGGGAAGATGTTTTGGGAGTGATGGCCGAGGACAGTGAAGGAGAAGGATCCCCTGATTCATAGGTCAGGGATCAGGTGTGGGTGGAAAATGAAAATGTTCTTCTTGGGCTTGGACCCTTGTGGAAAAAGAATATGTCAGGGCTCTGGGTTTGCTTCAGAACTGTGACAATTTCCCATTTCATCGTAGTTACCTATGAAAATGAGTGTTTTAAAGGATGCTAAATTAGAGTGCTGACAGAGATACTATACATTTTGTCTGAATAGCTGCCTATGTAAAATGCATATCAATATAAGGCTGAAGCCAAACATCACCATCCTAGAATGAACTAAGAAGAATAAATCTGGCTCAGTGGTAGAGAGCTTGTCTAGCATGTGCAAGGCCCTAGGTTTGATTCCCTAGCACTGAAATAAAAAGAATAACTGAAATTTATCAGAAGTTTAAATTACCACTATTATAATATTTAACACTTTAGTCGTCAAAATTTAGAAGTCTAGCTGGGCATGGTGGCGAACGCTTGTAATCCCCGTGCTTGGGAGACTGAGACAGGAAGATCATGCAGGTTCGAAGCCAGCCACACTGGCTTAAGAGACCCTGTTTCCAAATAAAAATATAAAAATAGGTCTGGGAGTATAGCCTGGAGGTAGAAGGGTTTCCAGGAACCCCAGTACTACCAAAAAAAAAAATATATATATATATAATAAATTAGAAGTCTACCAGTATAATGCAGGAACAAACCTTCACGATAGCTGAAGTGGGTGTCCGATTTTAGCAGTGGTAGGTGACGGGGCCTGTTTGTGCTTCTGAGGTCGTGATGCTAATCAGACGTGACAGAATCACACACTGCCAGGACCACTGACCACACGCAGCCCAGGACACCCGCAGTGATGCCGAAGCAGGTGTGTGCCTGCTATTCAGCCTTCTAGAGCCAAAGTAGAATAGCACATCTGGCTGCAGTTCAAGGAGCTGAAAGTTGGTGCATTCTGTAATTAATCTACTTCCCAGAAATGATTTTGTCTCTCTGTAGCTTTGAAATGTGCATCCTATCCTGGAGTGAGGTAGTAGATCCCAAGGATTTTTTTTTTTTGAGGGGTTGGGGGGTTCTGGAGATTGAACCCAGGGTCCTGCACATACTAGGTGAGTGCTCTACCATGGAGCTATAATCTGAGGTGCTTTTTTTGGGGGGGGGGAGGTACTGGGGTTCCTGGAAGCCCTTCTACCTCTGGGTTATACTCCCAGACCTATTTTTATATTTTACTTGGAAACAGAGTCCTGCTTGATTCTCCTGTCTCTGCCTCCTAAGCATGGGGATTACAAGCGTGCGCCACCACGCCCGGCCCCAAGGTGCTTTTTAATCATACTTTTAATAGTTTTGTTTGTTTCTGTGTATGGTAGCATACACCTGTAATCCCAGTACTTGGGAAATTGAGACAGGAGAATCAGATTCAAGGCTAACCTCAGCAACTTGGTGAGACCCTGTTTCAAAATAAAAACACAAAATAGGGCTGGAGTATAGCTCAGAGAGAATGTCCCCCCTAGGTTCCATCCCTAGTACTACACACACAAAAAAATTATTCTTAATCTGTCAACATCTTGCTTTCTTCTAAAAGTAAATATTTCCTTCCCCTTTCCTTCTTATTGTTCTACAACCTCATGAATTTACCCTTCTCCATTTATTTTATTAACATACATACATTTATTTATTTATCGTACTGCAAATTGAACCTGGGGACATTTTACCTCTGAGCTACACCCCAGCCTTATTTTTTTTTTAATTTTGAATCAGGGTCTCACTAGGTTGATGAGAGTCTCACTACTTGCTGAGTCTGTCCTTGAACCTGCGATCCTCCTGTCTCAGCCTTCTACATACTAGGATTATAGGCATGCTCCACAATGTCCATCTTTTATTCCATTAACTTGAATAAGAAATCTGAAATGCATATCACTCACTCTGCAACAGTACCTGGAGGGCGTACCACAGCCCAGGTGCTCTGCTGGGCTTGGGAAGCAGCATGCACAAGGGTGGCCCTGGCCCTGCCCGCGTGGGGCTCCCAGTCTCACGGGGAGGTGGACATTAAGCAGATAAACACAAATGCCTGTCACCAGCAGCACGCTCTACGAGAGAGCCACAGGGGATCAGACTCAGATGGAGAGTCAGGGATGGCCGCTCAGAGGCATTAAAGCTGAGACCTGCCAGGTGAGTAGCGCAGAGGGAACAGGTGTGTAAGAGCCCTGAGGCCACAGAGAACAGCTCAGAGAAGGCAGCGGAGGGGAGCTCAGAGTGATGAGGTTGGAGGAAGCAGGGGACACCTTGTGAGAGCCTTGGCGCCCAGGGGCTCATCCCTAGTAAGACATACGGTTTCCACCACACATGTGTGTGAGTTCTTTCCAGTATCCGTATTGTATTTACCTCCACAGGTGTTCCTCTTATGTGTCACACTCGCCCACTCCCAGTACAGGTCCTGGGGTCTGCTTGCGCTGACGCCTCTCCCACCCCTCCCGCACAAGGGACTGTCTTGTTCTGTGCCACCAAGTTGGCTTTGGGGCTGGGGTGTGCAGGGGCAAAAGGGGGAGGGCTTTAGCTTTTCTTTAACTTCCTACACAGAAAAGGAATTTTGATCGAGGTGAACCGAGAATAAAGGAATGGTAAGGCTGATAGTCAGCTTGGGCTGCCACTACCGAAGACCACAGGCTGGGTGTTCTGAAACCCAGAAACCAGGCAGGAAATCCGAGTCAAGATGCCAGCAGGGTGGGATTCTCCCGAGGTCCTCTTGGGCTCGTGGGTGGCCGCCTTCGAGCGGTGTCCTCGGCGCCTTTTCTCTGTGCTCTCACCTCCCTGGTGCCGCTTTCTCCTCCCTTAGGAGACCAGTCTTACTGGATTGGGGCCTCACCCTTATGACCTCAGTCAGCCTTAAATACCTCTTTAAGGGTCCCGTTTCCAAACACAGTTGTGTTAGAGGGTAAGGTTTCAACCATGAGTCTTGGAGGAGTATACTTCAACAAATAACAGCAAGGCTGTTAGTATAGTTCCTGATGGAGGGAAAAAAAAACCAAAAACCAAAAAACTGGATATATATCCCTTCAATTTAAAAAAAATCATAAGCCAACGTGTGTGTGTGTGTGTGTGTGTGTGTGTGTGTGTGTGTGTGTTTGCTTGCATGCGCGCACACATGTGGTATGGGTTTAACTGGATAAGAGTGAAAGAGAAGTTTCCATTGTGGAAATTGGTCACTGAGAAGCGTTTCTCTTTCCCTGGTTGTGGTCTGATTGTCTGGGTGAGGTTCCAGGTGGAAGAACAGATACTGAGGAGTTCATTTTTTTTTTTTTTTTTTTTTTTTTTTTTTTTGCGGGTCTGGGGATGGAACCCAGGGGCATTCTACCTCTGAACTACACCCCCTGCCCTATTTTTTTTTTTTTTTTTTGGTGGTACTGAGGGTAGAACTCAGAAGCTTTCTACCTCCAGGCTATACTCCCAGACCTATTTTTTATATTCTATTTGGAAACAGGGTCTCACTAAGTTGCTGAGAGCCTCACTAAGTAATTGAAGCTGGCTTCAAACCTGTGCGATCCTCCTGTCTCAGTCTCCCAAGTGCTGGGATTACAAGCATGTGTCACCACGCCGAGCTCTCCTGCCCTATATTTTTATTCTTTATTTTGAAACCGGGTCTCACTGAGTTGCAGAGGGCCTCACTAAGTAGCTAAGGCTGTCTTTGAACCACGATCCTCCGGTCTCAGCCTCCCGAATGCTGGGATTACAAGTGTGCGCCACCACGCCCGGCTTGAGAAGTTCGTCTTTGGGGTGGCTCAAGTTCTGCCCCTCAGAGGCTAACTTGGAGCAGAAGACAGGTGGACAGATTTCCTCCAATTAGAGCCCATGTAAGGTCTTTCTTTTAGGTGTTTCTGTGTTACCCAGACCAATCGCAAACTCTTGGGCTCCAGTATTCCTCCTGCCTCAGCCTCCCACAGACACATCAACTGTGCCTGTTTTTTTTTTTTTATTGTTGTTGTTTTCTGGTGGTACTAGGGATGGAACCTGCTGGATCATTCTACCTCTGAGCTACACTCTTGGCCATTTTTTATCTGTTTTGAAACAGTCTTACTAAGTTGCTGAGGGTCAGTGGTTCCCGCTCTCCACCGCCCTGCCTGGCGTGCGGTGCTCGGCCTCCCCTCACTCCATGCCTGCCCTGGCTAAGTCGCTCAGGTCCTCCCGAGTCTTCTTTCCGTCAGCCTACCCAGGCCTTAGTTTCTGACCTGCTCAGCCCAGGCCAGCACATGCGGGGGGGCTATTTCAGCAAGTCCCTTATTTCTCCCCGTGCCTTCCCTCGTCAGCCTTCCCGCTTCTCCCATCTTGCCGGTCCTTCCCAGAGCAGCCCACTTGCTGCTTCTGCTGGACTCTCAGGAAAACCCCCCAGCAGTGCCTGCTGAGCGGCTTCACCAGGTATATGCCACGTGGCTTCTCTGTGCCTCAGCTAACTGCCCCACACTCCTTTTATTTCTCTCCTGTGGGTTCCCCGACACATTCCGCACTGAGGCTGTCTTCAGCTCTCCCTGATCTTGGCTCCTAGTTCCTGAGAAAAGGGGGCCGTCCTACAGGCTTTCTCGGCATCCTCCTCCCCACTTCAAAGCTGAAGATCTGGCGACTTCTTACTCTCACCCCTCATTTCCATCTCTCAAGATGTAGACGTCTTCCTTACTGCCAGATTCACATCTCCTGCTGCCTAAAATACTTTATAATCCTTTTAAGATTTATTTGCCTTTGTTTTTTTTTGTTATTGTTGTTGTTTCTTTTTTTTTTTTTTTTGGTGGTACTGGGTATGGAACCCAGGGGCCTTCTACCTTTGGGCTACACTCCCAGACCTATTTTATATTTTATTTGGAAACAGGGTCTCTTAAGCCGGCTGAGGCTGGCTTTGAACCTGCGCGATCCCCTGTCTTCGCCTCCCAAGCACAGGGATTACAAGCTTGAGCCACCACGCCCGGCTTGCCTTTGTTTCTTTAAATACCTTTAATGAGATAAAATTCATATCACATCATTCACCCATTTAAAGTGCAGAATTTGGTGGTTTTTATTATAATCACAGAGTTGTATAGCCATCAACCACAGTTAATTTAGAACATTTTCAATCACCCCAAAAGAAATCTTGTGCCCTTGGCCAGGCATGAGTACAAATAGCGCATGCCTGTAATCCCAGTGGCTTGGGAGGCAGAGGCAGAAGGATTGCAACTTTGATGCCAGCCTGGGCAGCTTAGTGAGACCCTGTCTCAAAATAAAACATCAGAAGATAAAGCTCAGTAATAGAGCCCCTTGTGTTCAATCCCCAGTACGAGAGAGAGAGAGAAAGAGAGAGAGCAAGAGAAAAGAAATCTTGTACCCTTTTGCCATCAGTCCTCAGGTCCTCCATCTCCTCCAACATCCTCTTAATATGCTGCTTTCTAGGGGTTTGTCCGTTCTGGACAAACCCCTAGAATCATCCAATGCATGTTATTTTCTGACAGGGGTCTTTTGCATGGCATTTTTTCAAGGGTCTTCTCTGTTGTTGCATGGTGACTCCCAGTTGCTCTTAGGCTTAAAACCAAACTCCTGATGATCTTGCAAATCTCGCCTACTCGGACACCTTTGTACTCTTGGGTCTGATTTCTCTCTGCTTACTCCTACTTTTGTTCCGACTTCTGAACTGCGCTGACTTGAATGAGCCACTGTGTCCTCTTTATTTGGCCTGGTGAGCTTGTGTCCTTCTGGCCTTAGCCTCAGGACTGTTCTCCTTGGGCAGGCTTTCTGGCCCCCATGCCTTCCTGTGAGCTGCCAGAACCCGCTGCACTTCCCCATCACATGTTCATTGGGTGGGGCTCTACTTACCCTACACTTGTCTGTGTCTGCCCAGACCCTGGTTCTGCTCCACAGTCAGCCTGGACCCCGGCTCCAGACTGTGACGCTCTGCCCACTGAAAGGCTGCCTCCTGAGACCTGACCCCTGGCCCTTCCAGAAGAGAAATAGAGGCAAGCTTCCTGCCTCTGCAAGTTAGCAAGACCCTCAGCAGCTTAATGAGACTGTTTCCCAATAAAAAATACATAAAATGGGCTCAGAATGTATCTTGGAGGTAGAATGCCACTAGTTTAAATCCCCAGCACCATCAGAAAAAGAAACCCAGAGTTGGCTTATGGGCCACCAGGGTAGCTCAGGCCCCTTGCCCTTGCCCCATGGGCTCTGCACAGCTCCCTACCCAGCCCGCCTCGCTCTGCCCACTCCAGTGCTTTCTCCTGGCTGTTTGTAAACACAAGGTGAGTGAGTGCCTACTGTCACCAAGTTCTTTCTGATCATTTCTTTTTCTCAGCTTCAGAACCATCTGGGCTTCCCTTTGCCTACTAGATTGAGTAGAAATTCCACAGCCAGCCTCCCAGACCCCTATGAAAGGGTCTCAGCCGCCTTCTCTACCATTTCTCTTTAACTCCTGTATTTAGGCCCCATCTCTCCACCTGTCACTCCTCTTGCACACTCGGTGCCTGAGCAGCACGACACAGTAGCATTGGCTACCTGCAGCCACCTAAACTTTCATGAAAATCTCTTTCTCCACCGGGATTGCCCTCCTCAAATCCTGCATCTTCTGCACACTTTGCTGCTCGTTCTTTTTTACCGAGGTGTCCTCTTTCCCTTTGAACCACAGGAATAGTTTTTGTTTTTCCTTTATGCAACCTGCCCAGTTTCCCCCTTGTTCTGTGGCCTTATGTGCCTACCTCGTTACCATTACCAAACTGGGAGACTTTCTGGGGGTAGAAACTGCAATAATGCTCTTACTCTGCGCATAGAGCAGTTGTTGAAGCACCTACCTAGAAAAGGGAATGGTTCCCTTTCCTTTTGTTTCTGTAGTCAGCAAGAGCAGGGAATGTCTTGACATTCTTCTCCTCTTTCTTTCTTCCACAGTCACATAGGTCCCTTTTCGACACCCAGCAAGAAGTGCCGCCTCTGTCTTTGCCCGTGCAGGTGGTCATGGGCGGCACATTCCATTCCATCTCAAAGCCAGCATTGCTGACGTCAATGCCAAGGTCATGGCTGGCTGTGGAATACAAACACCATCCTCTGGCCAGGGCCCTGGGTCAGCATGTGGGAGGTGGAATTTCAGGGAGGGAATAATGGATGGATAACTGAGGGGCAGGCAGGGTACAAATTATAGGTCTCACAGAAGAGATCCCAGGAGAAATGGCTGAAATGACAGTGTCTAAACAAGTCAGGAAGGTTGAGTGGCTTACAGAGTAGAGGGTCACAGATAACCTGTTTTTTTTTTTTTTTTTTTTTGTGTGTGTGTGCTTTGTGTGTGTGTGTGTGTGTGTGTGTGTGTGTGTGTGTGTGTGTGTGTGTGCTGCAGATTAAACTCAGGAGCATTCTACCTCCAAAATATACTCCCAGCTTTATCTTATTTTTTAGTTTGAAACAGTCATCACCAAGTTGCGAGGCCATTCTTGAACCTGCGATCCTCCTGTCTCAGCTTCCTAAGGACTGAGATTACCGGCATGTGCTACCATGCCTGGCTTTATTTTTTACTTTGAGACAGAGTCTAAGTTGAGGCCGGCCTTGTACCTGTATTCTTGGTTGCTCAGCCTTCCAAGTGCTAGGATTACAGGTGTGTGAACCAGGCTGTGGTAGTGCACCCTTATACTCCTAATACTTAGGAGGCTGAGACAGAAGGATCACAGGTTTATGACCAACCTCAGCTACCTAGTGAGGCCCTGTTTCGAAACAAAGAATAAAAAACAGGCCTGGGATGTAGCTTTAAGATAGAATGTTCCTGGTTTCAATCCCTAATACTGAAAAACAAACAAACAAACAAACAAACAAAAAACTAAACGAGTGTGTGGCACCACGTCCAGCTAAGGTAGCCTGTCCTTAGAGCCTGAAGAACCTTGCGGGCAGCCCCTTGCTGCCTGGCTGCGGATAATCCTTGCAGCTTTTCAGTTAGGCCCAAGTTGCCTCTTTCAGGGGATGATCTCACTCAGAACATCTGCCAGCACACTTTTAGGCATTTCAGAGACATTCAGACTCAGGCCTCTTGGGTGCAGACACCCTGTGGAGTTACAAGAAGTCCCTGGGTATCTATTTAGTGACTGTGGAGGCTGCCCTGAGGCTGCCTGTGTGTGTGTGTGTGTGTGTGTGTGTGTGTGTGTGTGTGTGTGTGAATGTGCGTGGAGTGGAAAGGTGGGCTCATGGGCTCTTTGTCTTTCCAGGCTTATTTTGCAAAGGGAGAAACATTTCCATTATCTGAAAAGAGGCCTTCGACAGCTGACAGATGCCTACGAGGTAAACACGTTGTCCGGGAGCTCTTTCTATCAAGTTCTTGGCCAAGTTTCCCTCCCTCTTTTGTACTTGAGTGCCGAAGACTGCGGGGCCTGACCCGGTGTAGGTTCTCTTGCTGTACCTTGTGGCTCTGGAAGGAGCCAGGGCACTGTCACAGAGCTGGGTCTCCACTTTGGGAAGGTGCAGACTCAGGCCTCCTCCGGTCTGGTTGGCCCCAGAGCTTGTAGAGCCCCCTAGGTGGGGTGAGGCTTTCCTCCACTGTTTGATTGCAGCGGAAGGATGAATTCACGTGCTCGTTCCTGACCCCCTTGACTCTAGCTGAAAGTCAGGTACCTAGTCACCCCCAGTCCTGTACCCCGTAAGCTGATCTAGGTTCTCTGTTGGCCAGACGACCCATAAATGAATCCCAGAGATTATGACTTGTAGTTTAACACTGTAGGCCCAAACTTTGAGGGGATCTGAACACATATTTCTCAGATCCTTGGGGTTCCTAGAGGAGCCTTGGGGCTGTTGTGGTGGTGGGAGGAGCTTGGGTTGGGCTTGGGGCTGAGTGACAGGCAGGGGTGAGTATGAACAAGAGGACTCTAATCTTCCTGCCCCACTTTGTTAATTAATTAATTTATTTTTGGTACTGGGGATGGAACCCAGGGGCGTTCGACTTCTGAGCTACATCCCCAGCCCTATTTTTTATTTTTTACTTTGAAACAGGGTCTCACTGAGTTGCAGAGGGCTTCACTAAGTAGCTGAGGCTGGCCTCCAACCACAGTCTCCCTGTCTCAGCCTCCCAAATTCTGGGATGACAAGTGAGCACCACTGTGCCCGGCTACCTGCCCCACTTTAAACAGAATAGCTAAGCTGGGTATGGTGGCACATACCTGTAATCCTGGTGCTTGGGAGACAGATAGGAGGATCACATGTTTGAGACTAACCTCAGCAACCTAGCGAGACCCTGTTTCAAAAATAAAAAAAATAAAAAGGGTTGGGGGGGGGTATAGTTTGGAGGTAGAATACCCCTGGGTTCAATCCCCAGTACCACAAAAATAAAATAAACAGAGCAGCTCTGCTTTATTCTGTTTTATTTTAGAGTTCTGCATTTGATTATTTATGGCAGGGATTTGCTCCCTCGAATGCCTGTAGGGCTCAGGCAGGCAGCAGAAGCAAGCCAGTTGGCCTGAGTGGAGTCCGGCGGGCATGAGGCCTCACACGTTTACCCTGTTCCCGCTGCTCGCTGCCATCTGGGAATGCAGACCCAAGGGTGCCAGGTTTTGTTTGTTTGTTTCCAAATGAATACTCAAATCCAGATTTTTATGCGATTTTCCTATAAGATGCTGCAATCAATTCCAGTTAAACAAAGCAAAACACATCCGCAGGCTAGATTAAGCTGTGGACTATCTGTTTTCAGCCCTTGACTCAAATCCTCAGGAGTTGGGTCCCATCGACCCTGATAAGGGTGATGCCACAGCAGCCCACAGTCCCCTCAGCAGTGTGCTGGAAGCTCACCCTGCTCGCTCTCATGTAACCCTCATAACTACTCCATCAGGGAGGTCGGCACTTATTTTTACAGGTAGGCAAATAAGCATAGAAGGATTAAATGATTTGCTCAAAAGCACATAGCTAGTAAGAAGAGAAGCTGGGATTCAAACACAGGCCAAATCCTTAGCGTATCTTCAGTGGCCCATCCAACCGCCCCCCAGGTGGCAAGTCAGCCACAGCGTGGACCATCACCGGGATTTTGAGGAGGGCTGCTGGGACCAATGGAAAGAGCACCAGATTGAGAGTCTAAAAACCTAGGTTCTTGTCTAAGCTCTGACATTTACTTTTTGTGTGTGTGGTACTGGGGATGGAACTCAGGGGCCTTCTACCTCTAGGCTCTACTCCCAGGCTTATTTTTATATTTTATTTGGAAACAGGGTCTCCCTAAATTGCTGAGAGCCTCACCAGGTAGCTGAGGCTGGTTTTGAACCTGCACAATCCTCCTGTCTCAGCTTCCCAAATACTGGGATTACAAACATGCACCACCATGCCTGGCTGACAGTTACTAATTTTATAATCTGAGAAAAGGTAATCTCTTTGGATCTCATTTGTAAACCCGTAAAACTGGGGGCACTACTACGACCTGCCCTGCCCTGCCCTGCCCAGCCTGAGTCTCTGTAGCCACCTGACTCGTGTCAGGATCAGGATCTGTCTACATGTCCCTTTTGGAGCCTTTGCCAACTCCCCAGGCAGAATCAGTCAGACTTTCCCAAATTCTGCCCCTGGTCCAGGTGTATGTACACATGCTGTCTTCCACCTTGTTCCAGAAAGACACGCGGTAACTTGTACTGCCTCTTCCTCAGCAGATACCGCACACATTCTGTATTCCAAATCTCTCAAGAATCAGAACCAAATCCCACTCATTTTCACACTCCCAGTGTCGACACAGCGCTGGGAGTTACCAAATACTTGTCGAATCCATGAGCAACTCAGTCCAGGCCGTCTCTTTGGGATATTATCTATCTCCTCGAGTCTATACTGGGAGAAACCAGAGCCCGTAACTTCCTGGTGCATAGAAGCCTTGCTGATGCCCACCAGGGAAAGACCCGTTGGGTTTAAGGGAAACTTCCTTTAAATTCCATTGTCATTTTCTCACAAACGGTCATTTCAGCTCCTGGCTAAGGCCACAAAGCAGACTGTCCTTCATTCACTGATGTTGTCCGGGCACAGATGTCCCCCCGCCCCAGGCTGCGGGGAGTAAAACAGATGTAGCCTTGTCAGCCGTGTCTTGGAATGACTCTGAATAAGGGTGTGTTTTCTCCCCGTCCCTCTCGCAGTGTCTGGATGCCAGCCGCCCATGGCTCTGCTACTGGATCCTGCACAGCTTGGAACTTCTGGATGAACCCATCCCCCAAATAGTGGCTACAGAGTGAGTCTGGCGTCAGGGAATAGGGGTGTTCTCGGGAATTGCATCTAGAGTTTGGGGTTCTTTTTGTTTGCGTTCTGTCTGGGTTTTGTTTGTTGTGAATGAAAAAACCCAGAGTGCTACAAAGAAACCCATGCCCTTCTCCTGACCTCCAGCAACTTCCTGAAACTCCTCCACATCAGAAGCCTCTTGTAAGCTGGTGGGTTGAACAAGACTTTGAACTCCAAAAGGCCACTTCTCTGGCCTGTTCTTTGGGCTCTTGGCTCCAGGCTTGAGAAAAAAACCTCCATCATCAACTCTGGGAGAGTTCATTTTGCCAGGAGTACAGTATGCATTTACAGAGCTACTGGGGGAGCATGGCCCAACCAGGGGGGCAAAATGCCTTTGCCTTCCATAAACTGCGTGGAAGTGCCCCCTCCCAGTGCCTGGAAGGACCGCGCAGCTCTTGTTGGGACTGGAGGGTTACTGTCTTAGTGTACCAGTGCCATGACTCACACTTCCCTTAAACCTCCGATTGATGATGCTCGCGCTAAGCACTGAGATTCTTCCCAGGCTGCCTGTGCAGATGGTCTCATGGGGTGGCACCTCATTCTCAGAAACTCATCACAATTCATGTATATATATATATATATATATTTTTTTTTTTTTTGCACTGAGAATTGGACCTAGGGACATTCTATCTCTAAACACATCCCTACATCCCACCTTTTTTTTTTTAAGCAGGGTCTCACTAAGCTGCTGAGGCTGACCACGAGCCTAGGATCCTTTCGTTCAGCCTCCTGAGTACTTGGGGTTTCAGGTGTGTGCCCCTGTACTCAGCGCATCACAGTTTATATACATATATATTTTTGTGTGTATGGTACTAGAGATTGAACCCAGTGGTGCTCTGCCTCTGAGCTATGCTCTCCACCCTATTTTGTTTTGAGACAGAGTCTCACTAAGTTACTGAGGGCTTGCTAAGTTACTAAGGCTGGTCTCAAACCTATGACCTTTTTATCTCAGCCTCCCAAGTGCTGGGATTACAGGCATGTGCCACCACTTGGCCCACAGTTTATAGTGTGTGTGTGTGTGTGTGTGTGTGTGTGTGTGTGTGTGTGTTACTGGGAGTTGAACCTAGGGGCATTCTACCTCTGAACTATACCCCTATACCTTTTTTATTTTTAAATTTTGAAACAGGATTTCACTAAATTGCAAAGGAACTCTCTTAAGTTGCTAAGCCTGGCTGCAACCCTGTAGTCCTCCTGTTTCAGTCTCCCAAATAGTGGGATTACAAGGGTGTGCTGTCATTCATTCCTAGCTGTAGTTTACATCATTTTGCGTGTGTGTGTGTGTGTGTGTGTGTTTGCTGGAGATGGTACTCAGGAGCTTTATACCTCCAGGCTATACCCCCAGACCTATTTTATTTTTTACTTGGAAACAGGGTCTCACTAAACTGCTGAGGCTGGCTTTGAACCTGCGATCCTTATCTCTCAGTTTTCCAAGTACTGCAATTACAAGCATACACTAACACAGCTGGCCAGTTTACATCTCTCTTTTTTTTTTTAAGGTACTGGGGGTTGAACTCAGGGGCATTCCACATCTGAGCTACACCCCCAGTCTTATTCTTTATTCTTTATTTTGGAAACAGGGTTTCACTACATTGTTGAGGGCCTCACTAAGTAGCTGAGGCTGACCATGAACCTGCGATCCTCCTGTCTCATCCTCCTAAATGCTGGGATTACAGTGTGTGCCACCTCGCCTGGCCAGTTTATAGCTTTAAGAAGAAAACCTGATCCTTACTCCAGTCTTAGGGATACCAGGATAGGAGAGAGCAGCCAGGATCTGGACTTGGAGATCCACTGGAGCATTGCCTCTTGGTTTGAGTTCCTCTGTTCCCCTGGTGCTCCTGAGCTGGAGGACTCTGGGATGGGAGGCTCCTGAGCCAGGTCTGCTGTTCTGCTGCACAAGTTGGTGGCTGTGCCAGGGCTCATGGAAGCTCACCAAAGTCTTCCCTGGTCACAGTTCCCTTGGTCACATTGTCAGGTCAGAAGAACAGAACCGACATTGTCTCATTCATTCTCTTAACAATAACTTCTCATTCTTGCCTTCCTGGGCAGGGTGTCTTGTGATGAATGTGGATGGGAAAGATAATAATGAATTAGACCATTAACCCTTGTGATACATGCAGTGCTTCCTGAAGCAGAGGGACACCATGGGCTGTTTTAATCATCAGGACGCTGCAGCGAGCCTGCTCACTCCCAGCGCTGAAAGTAGAGTTGGACACAGTTTCTGCAGTAACAGGAATTTAATTGTCAAAGACCCGTGTGTTTTTGAAATACCAATTGGAGGTTGGGGGTTGTTTGGAAAGTTTTTCCCCCACACCAACACAATCAGGATATACTCCAGGAGAATGAGAAAGTTTCATATGAGAGAAGCAAAAAGAAATGGGAGGAACTGGGGATGTAGCTCAGTGCTAGAACACTTGCTTGGCCCTGAGTTTGATTCCTAGCATAAGAAAGGAAGAAGAGAGAGGGAGGGAGGAAGGGAGGGAGGGAGGTTGGAAGTATGAAACCGCCCTAAACAACTTAGTGAGACTCTGTCTCAGAATAAAAAAGTAAAAGAACCTGGGGGTGTAGCTCAATACGAAAACACCCCTGGATTCAATTCCCAGTGACAGACACACACACACACACACACACACAC
This sequence comes from Muscardinus avellanarius, assembly GCF_963383645.1. Classification (NCBI taxonomy): domain Eukaryota; kingdom Metazoa; phylum Chordata; class Mammalia; order Rodentia; family Gliridae; genus Muscardinus; species Muscardinus avellanarius. The sequence goes on from NC_137798.1 coordinate 69,976,768, forward strand.
ACACACACACACACACACACACACACAGAGAAATTAAAGGATTCCATGGCTGGGCGTGGTGGCGCACGCTTATAATCCCCACGCTTGGGAGGCTGAGACAGGAGGATCACGCAGGATCGAAGGCAGCCTCAGCTACTTAGTGAGGCTTTCAGCAACTTAGTGAGACCCTGTTTCCAGATAAAGTATAAAATAGGTCTGAGAGTGTAGCCCGGAGGTAGAAAGCCTCTGGGTTCCACCCCTAGTACCACCAAAAAAAATAAATAAATAAAAATAAATAAATAAATAAATAAATAAATAAATAAATAAATAAAGGATTCTATGAGGATACGCACAGATAGAGGAGGATACACCGGTGTGAAGTGGGGAGACAGAATGATAAAGGGGTTCCTGCAGTGGAAGAACTCACTGTAGATTTGAGTTTTTCTAGGGTGTAGAGTTGATAATTTATCACTGAGACTTTTCTGAGGAAGTGCCGGAGCTGCTTTTGTCACAGCCTCAGAAAGGACCCTCTAAAGGGCTTTTCACAGTGAACAGTTGGAAACAACCTAAATATCAACAGTCTGCGATGCATTAAAATGTATTTAAGAGCCAGGTGTGCTGGCACACACTTGTAATCCCAGCACTAGGGAGGCTGAGACAGGAGGATCGCACAGGTTCGAAGCCAGCCTCAGCTACTTAGTGAGGCTTTCAGCAATTTAGTGAGACCCTGTTTCCAAATAAAATATAAAATAGGTCTGGGAGTATAGCCCGGAGGTAGAAAGCCTCTGGGTTCCACCCTCAGTACCACAAAGAAATAAAATAAAATATATTTTTAAAATGTATTTAAAGTTTAAGTAAACCACTGTCCAACACAATGAAATACTATGCAGCCATTCATATATATGTGTGTTTGTTTCCATGTAAAATGTTTATATTGCCCAGTGCGGAGGCACATGCTTGTAATCCCAGTACTTGGGAGGCTGAGTAAGGAAGATCGCAGGTCCAAGGCCAGCCTCAACAACTTAGTGAGGCCTTCTGCAACCTAGTTAGACTCTGTTTCAAAATAAAGAATAAAAAATAGGGCTGGAGATGTAGCTTGGAGGTAGAATGCACCTGGGATCCATTCCCAGTACCACAATAAATAAATAAGTAAATAAATAAATAAATAAAATGTTTATATTTACATAAAGAGATGTGAAATGACTTAGTGAGGCCCTCTGCAACTTAGACACTGTTTCAAAATAAAGGATAAAAAAATAGGGCTGGAAGTGTAGTTCGGAAGTCAAATGCCCCTGGGTTCCATTCCCGGTACCACAAAAAAAAAAAAAAAAGATTCACCTGGGGAGATTGGACCCAGGGACATTCATTCTACCTCCTAGCTCCACCCCCAGTCCTTTTATTTTTTACTTTGAAACAGGGTCTTGCTAAGTTGCTGAGGCTGGCCTTAAACCTGCAATCCTGTCTCAGTGTGGTGGCGCACTCTTGTAATCTCAGCATTTGGGAGGCTGAGACAGAAGGATCTTGCTTTAAGGACAGCCTCAGCTACTACTTAGTGAGGCCCTTTGCAATCTAGTGAGACTCTGTTTCAAAATAAAGAATAAAAAAATAGGGCTGGGGGTGTAGCTCAGAGGTAGAATGCCCCTGGGTTCCATTCCCAGTACCACAAAAAAAATTGTGTGTGTGTGTGTGTGTGTGTGTGTGTGTGTGTGTATGACTTAGTCCTGGAAACATAGACAAAGTCCTTGACCTTGTGGGATTTCCTTTACACCCCAGTGGAAACTGGAGAAAAGAATAAGCCATAAATATAATTGGTAATTCTAGTTTGAAGGCATTTAGAATCTAAACACAAAATAGAAAGTAAAAGGGAGCAAAGCCGGGAGGGCTGCATTTCTACACACAGTCACATTGGAACAGAGACTAGAACAGAGAGAAAGAGAAGCCACATAGTTGTGCAGAAGATGTGCCTTCCAGGCAAGGGCAGGACCTGAGGAGGAGCGTGGTTGGCACATTGGAGAAGCAGGAAGGATGCCCAGGGTGAAGCACTAGTGGTAGGAAATGATGTCCTGAGGTGTGGGGTTGTGTACGGATTTGAATTTTATTATGTTTCAGGAAGCAATGAACTGATACAGGAAAAATGGTGCCAAACCTGGATTTTATGAGATTTAATTTACAACCTTTTCTGAGCAATATAGATCATTCCTGATAATTATAATACGTAAACAGGTTCCTGGTAGACTTTATTGAAATTAAGATTTCTTTTGGAAAAGAAATTAATTATTAGCCATCTACCTGATTGTGAGTTTTATGAAGAGTCTAATAGTTTCATGATTATTACCCAAACACATTCCTAAAAAAAAGGTCTCTGCTAAGAGGGACATTTTGAATTGGCTTGTTTGGAAGCCTCTTCACTGTGGAAGGTTGAAATTAAACTTTGACACGTCCTTGCCATCAGTTTGCCTAAGGAGTTGGTTTAATGAATAAATTCAGTTTTGAAGAATCAAAAATATATAGGTGATTGATTATATGCATAGGAAAAAACAGAAGGACGCACTCATACCTGATAGTAAATTCTTGATAGTGAGGTTAGAGGTGATTTGTGTGTGTGTGTGTGTGTGTGTGTGTGTGTGTGTGTGTGGGAGGATACTGGGGATGAAACCCAGAGACTTTCCACCTCCAAACTACACCCCCAGCCCTACTTTTTATTCTTTATTTTGAAACAGGGTCTCACTAAGTTGTGGAGGGCCTCACTAAGTCGCTGAGCCTCCCAAATGCTGGGGTTACAAGCGTGTGCCCCCATACCCGGCTTAAAGGTGACTTTATTTTATTTTTTTTTTTTTTAAATTTTATTTTATTGGTGCACTGTATTCATACATCATAGTGGGATACAAACTTTTGTAGACATACATGCACACATCGCCCAGTCAGCCCCCACCCGATCCCCACCCCATTCTCTCCCCATCTCTCCCTCCCATGCTTGGCTTAGTGGTTGACATCTAGTATTATAGCAATTTATCCAAAATTAAAAATGATAATCTCACATAACAGTTTCATTTGTCTGATACCAAGTTTTTGATGACTTAAAGATAACATTTCAATATTTCTTTTTGCTTTCTTTCTTACCAGAGAATATGTTTTTCTTTTTTTTAGGTGAAACTATCATATATTTATTTTTCAGAAAAAAAAAATCTATCCTGATATGGAATATGGACTCTAGATACCCAAAACAATCTCGAAGCAAAAACAAAGCTAGAAGATGTATATTTTCTGATTTCAAACCATATAAAGCTACAATAATTGAAACAGTGTAGTACTGTTCTAAAGGCAGATATATAGACCATTGGAGTTAAATACAAGCCTAGAGCTAACTTCTTCCCTATATTGTCAAGTTATTTTTGACAAGGTTTCCACAAAGATTTGGTGGTGGAAATAATAATCTTTTAACTAAATATTGTTGAAAAATAATAATTACATGGAAAAGAATAAAATTGGACCCTTACCTAATCCCACATACAAGTATTAACTCAAACTAGATAAAAGACCTAAATATAAATCTTAAGACTATAAACTTTTAGGAGAAAATCTGGGTCATAAAACCTCACAACATTGAAATTGGCAGTGATTTCTTGGATATGATTTCAATGGCACAGGCAACAGAAGAATATACAAACTCCCTAAAAAATAAAAGAAAATATTGTATATCCAAAGACAATGTAAACAGAGTTAAAAGATACTAATAGAATTGGATAAAATATTTCCAAATGCTATATCTGAAGGTATATTAATATTCCAACTAGAAATCCTAAAAATTAACAACAATAAAGGCAAACAATACAATTTAGAGATAGGTAAAAGACTAACATAAATAATGAATCTCCAGAGATAACCAATCTTAGTTGTCTGTTGGATGGAAACTCTTGTTTCTCTGGTTCTGGTGAGTGTTACCTATTTCTTCTTTGTAGTTAATCTCTTTGAGTATTTTCTCTAGCGCTGGTTTTGAAGACATAAATTCCTTCAGTTTCTGTTTGTCATGGAAGCTTCTTATTTCTCCATCTAATTTGATAGAAAGTTTTGCTGGATAGGAAATTTTTGGCTGGAAGTTGTTTTCTTTCAGAGTTTGGAATATGTTAGTCCAAGCCCTTCTGGCTCTCATGACTTGGTTTGGGAAGTCTGGAGTGATTCTAATTGGTTTGCCTCTGAATGTCACTTGGCCCTTTGTTTTTGTTGCCTTTAAGATTCTCTGCTTGGCTTCCACATTGGTCATTTTGACAATTATATGGCGTGGTGATCCTCTTCTCAGATCCTGTCTAAAGGGAGTTCTATAAGTTTCCTGGATCTGTGTATCAACCTCTTGCTCTATATTTGGAAAATTTTCTGCTATTACTTCCTTGAAGAGATTGTTGATCCCTTTGGTATCACTTTCTTTTCCCTCCTCTATTCCAATTATTCTTAGGTTAGCTCTCTTAAGATGGGCCCATATTTCTTCAATGTCAGATTCCTGCTGTTGGATATCTTTTTCTAGATTAGAAACTATACATTCATTTTTGGATTGCTCATCTTCTAAGAGCGAGATTCTGTTCTCCATGTGGTCTAATCGGTTGTTTGTGCTTTGAATTGAGGCCTTTACTTCATTAATTGCATCCTTTATCTCTTTTTGGCTCTCTCTGAGTTCTTTTCGAAGCACCTCTATTATTTCTACAGTTATTTTCCTGATTTGATCTTCTAGAAATCTCTGATTTTCTGTTTTATCAGGTTCTGATGTTGTGGGGTTGTGCACATTCATTACTTCAGTGTTATTCCTCTTTCCCATGATTTCGGAGGTTTGTGCCTTCTCTGGGTTCTTCCCTTGGGTCACTATGGCTTCACTTAAGGTGCTCTGGATCTCGAGTCTGTATTATCTCAGACCCTACTACTCCTTTACTGGGTTGTATCACAGAGTCTCCGACCCAGGGAGTCGATAGAGGCTGCTTTAAACTATGGGGGGTGCCAGGTTGCACGCTCTCCTATGGTGTGATATCTCTGCCACCACCACTCCCTCACTGGGTCATGTCCCAGGAGGCACAATACTGGGATTTCTCCTCTGTGGCCCGCAATTTGACTCACTGTTCTTGAGTGCGTAGATGTAGCTGTACTGGACTCGGTGAATTCACTGCTGCTGCCGCCACCGGTGGCAATATGGCGCCTCTGCCACGCCCTCGGCCATAAGGCTGGCGTATTTTTTCTTCTCTGGTTTTGATTTCCACTCTGAATCCCTGCAGCGTGTGCTGAGCTCAGCCACTGGGAGCTTTAAATGCTGTCTGCGCTGAAAGATCCCACCTGGCTGTTCCGCATCGGCTCACCTCGGCTTGCTGTAGCCGTCCGCTGAGTTCACCGCTGCCGCCGGCAGTATGGCGCTGCTGCCGCGTCCTCGGGCGCGTGTGTCTCCTCTGTGGCCCTGAGCTCTGTTCTCAGTCTGCTTTCTCTCTGGAGCCTGGTGGTTTTTTTGTTTTTCTGGTGATGGTGTTTTCTGGCTATGAAAGGCGCTCTTTTTGTGGTAATGGAGATTGGTTGTTAGCGGGACTCTTAAGCCCCGCTTTTCTCGGTCGCCATCTTCCCGGAAGTCCTAAAGGTGACTTTAAAATGTTCTTTTCTAAGCTTATTTGGATTTTTGAAAATTTTCTACAGTGATCTTTCATTGTTCTGTAATTAAATGAAAACAGTTAACAAGATTCAACTGATGCTGGGCATGGGTTTTCAAAAATAAAGAGCTGATGTCCTTCACTTTCAAGAACTGTTCAGTAGTTAATGGCTGAGAGCTTCTGTTTTCACAGCTGCCTTAAAAGCTGTGCCCGTGGTTCTTCAGAACCTTTACTTAATGGACTTTTGAAGAATGACTTAGCCTTTCCATTACGGTACTATACTTTGTTTTGTTCTTAGCAGGCAATTAATTCTCGGTGCAGATAATATTTGTTATGAATAGAGCCTAGTAGCTCTGACCTATAAGGAAATGAACTGTTTTTAGTAAGATTCAGAGCAACTTAATGACTTCTGTAATAATAAGGATTTCCTTTAGAGTACCTGAAATAGGATATTGCCTTTTAATTTATTCTGCACAGGGAAAAGGAATGCTTTGAAATATAGTCATTCATTTTCCCTCATACAATTATTAACGTGGGCTAGAGGTGGGGAGCTTGTTCTGGGGTTTCATTTTTCCCTGCCCTCTTCCCCAGCCCACCTGGCCCTGGCCACGCACACTCCCTGATACGTGCACAAAGGTTTCCCTCACTCTGCTGTCTTGTTCTGTCTCGTGCTTCTGTTTGTTTAGGGATAATGCGATAAGCCGAGTTCCCTCTAGTGGACAGAATCACTTTTGTCAGCTATTGTGACAACTGACCAGAGCCAGCAAAGGCCAGGCTTTTACTACTGCTAGTGTCAGATGTTTTAAGAATCATGTGTTCATAGGTAGGAATTTAGCTCGGCTCTCTTAAGAGATGATATACACAAATTTAGATTTCTGTTTTAAAAACCCATGTTAATATTCCGTGACCAAACCTTTATTTGCTTTGCTGAATGATTTTAGCCTGAGGAAGCAGCCTTTAATGAGAATCTTCTACTCTGTTACTAAAACCTACTGTAATGAAGCACACAGAGGGCAGTGAAAACCACAGGGTGACCATTGCACTGTCAAGGTTAGATTTTTAACTTCTCTAAGAGCTAAATAAAATTGGTCCTTTAACCTAAAAACCATTTTTGAACTTTTCAGCTTATAAAGTTTTTACCTGAGAAAAATTTAAACCAAAGTTTTCATGTTTTATTCTTTTCTTTTCAAAGGTATTAGTAGCCCCATAACTGTTTTTCCTTTTAACTTTTAAAATAAATATAATTGGTTGGGGCATGGTGGGGCATGGCATAATCTCAGCACTTGGGAGGCTGACACAGGAGGATTGTAGATTTGAGGATAGCCTCAGCAAGTAGCTAGACTCTCAGCAAAGTAGTGAGACCCTTTTTCAAAACAAATTAAAAAAAAAAAAAAAAAGAAGAACTGGCAGTATAGCTCAGAGGTAGAATGCTCCTGGGTTCAATCCCCAGTACCGTACTGTGTGTGTGTGTGTGTGTGTGTGTGTGTGTGTGTGTGTGTGTGTGTGTGTGTTATGTTCCCTTGCCTTTCAGTGAGGTTATCATATCTAGTCATGTTTGTCTTCTTGGCTTCTTTTTTTGTCAGCTTCTGCTGGCATCTAGTGGGTACAGGAGGTCAGGGATGCTGCTAAATGCCTTCTGCAGGACAGTCCCCACAACAGAGAATTATCCAGCCCTAAATATCCATCAGGCCAAAGTTGGGGAGCCCTGCTTTAAAATAACCAACTTTAGATTGACCGCACTTCCCAAACAGCAACCATAGGGCAGACCATTGGTGCTTGGTGAAACCCAGGAGTGGCGCTGGCCCCGCGCCAGTGAGGGATGCACCTGCCTTTACCTGGTCACCTGGGGTCCCACCTAGCGAAGGCATCATCTCTCTCTTGTTGAGATAAAGCTCTTTTACCATATATTTGGAGAAATTAGTACCAGAAGCAACCCGATGTCATTCATGCACCTTTTTTTTGTGGTACTGGAGATGGAACCCAGGGGCAATCTACCTTTGATCTATACCCTCAGCCCTATATTTTATTCTTTATTTCGAAACAGGGTCTCACTGGGTTGCAAAGGGCCTCGCTAAGTAGTAGCTGAGGCTGTCCGTGAATCGCGATTTTTCTGTCTCAGCCTCCCAAATGCTGAGATTACAAGAGTGCACCACCACTCCCGACTTGCTCTTATTTCTAAAATGATAATTTTTGTGATTTTTCTAGGCCTAAAGTCTGTCTATGGGAACCTATTCCAGTGCTGAAGATTTTTCCTTTTTCTTCTTTGTGGAGCTAGGGATTAAATGCAAGGCTTCATGCACATGCTCTACCACTGTTTACTCCCCTAGCCCTGAGGTTTTCTTCTTAAATCTAATCTAAAAAAAAAAAATATTATCGCTGCATTGTAGTCGTACATCTTAATGGGGTACAAGATGGTAGAGGCAGACATGCACACATCACCCAGTTAGCCCTTACCCAATTCCTACCCATTTCCTTTCCATCCCTCCTCATGTTTGGCTTAGTGATCGCCTTTGATATGTTTGTTAATGTGCATCATGTACATTAGGGAAGTTTCCTCTTCTCTCTTCCCATCTCCTTCAGTTAGGTCGCCTTATTTGCTCATCTATAATATCTCCTTCTTTGTCTAGAGTTCCTCCTATGACCCATTTTCTCCCTATTATCTGCATATTAGGGAGAGCATCCAATTTCTTATTTTTCGTGATGACTAATCTCACTTAGCATAATGTTCTCCAGCTCCATCCATTTCCCTGTAAATGATGTAATTGTGTTTTTCTTTATGGCTAAGTTGAATTCCATGTGTACATGTCCCATAATTTTGTAATCCCTTCGTCTTTTGGTGGACATCTTGGCTGGTTCCATAGTTTGGCAATTGTGAATTGTGCAGCTATGAACATAGATAGTGGCATTGCTGGGTCTTATGGTAAATTCATTCTCATTCTTCTGAGGCTCCTCCATACTGTTTTACAAAGTGGTTGCACTAATTTGCAATCCCACCAACAGTGTATTAGAGTTCTCGCTTCTCCACATCCTCGACAGCATTTGTTGTTGTTTGTGTAATCTAAATTCTTCTTATTGTAGATTAGCTCCCATTTTTTGTTATTTACTAGGAAGTTTGTGTAATTGCCCTTTGTATACAAGAAGTATTTTGCTGGGTAGCTTCCTTATTGTGGTTGTCTGTAATTTTAATATTTTGTTCCCCTCGTATCCTTAGTAGTTTTTGTTTTTAAATATTTAGCCGTTTTTTCTTTTCTTTCCTTCTTTGTTCCTTTCTTTCTTTTTTTTTTTTTTTTTTTTTTTTTTGGTATTGAGGATTTAACCCAGGTGCAGTCTACCTCTGAGCCACATCCCAAGCCTTTTTTAAAATTTTGAAACAGAGTCTTGCTAAGTTGCTGAGGCTGATCTTGAATCTGCGATCCTGCTACCTCAGCCTCTCAAGTACTGGGATTACAGGTGTGCACCACTACACCTAGCTTAGCCATTTTACAACTCTAATCTGAACTCTCTTTGAGTTGGAAAATATAGGCTAGGGCCAGATACAGTCTTGACTGCGTGCGTGCGTGCGTGCGTGCGTGCGTGTGTGTGTGTGTGTGTGTGTGTGTGTGTGTTGCTGGGGATTGAACTCAGGGTCTCACACATGCTAGACAAGGCCTCTCCCACTGAGCTACATTCTCAGCCTGTCACAACTCGTGGGCCCTAATCTCTGGTCCTTTTCCGTTCCTGTTGCTAGCATCTCCCGTCCTGTGTTTCTGTGCTCTATGCGCCCCTCACCCGGCCTTCCCTGAGTCTATCACGTGCTGCTTGTGCCTGTTTCCTTTGTTTTACTCTTATTAGCTTCTAGCTTATTTCCCTGCTCATTTTGATCATTTGCTTTTTTGCTACACATACTTAAAATCCTTTACCCCCATTGGTGACAGGCTTGTCTGGAACTGACCATTTTAGCTTAGTCCTTAACCATGACCCCAAAGCCCAAGTCAGCACTGGGGATTGAACCCAGCTGAGGCTGGCAGTTGATTACTGACACACATTGCTTTGACTGTTGATCCCCTTACGGGTTTGCTTTTTGGGGTTTGTTTGGGTTTTTTGCAGTACTGGGGATGGAACCTAGGGCATTCTACCTTCAAGTTACACCCCCAGCCCTATTTTATATTCTTTATTTTGAAACAGGGTCTCACTGAGTTGCAAAGGCCCTCACTAAGTATCCAAGGCTGGCTGCAAACCTGTGATCCTCCTGTCTCAGCCTCCCGAATGCTGGGACTAAAAGCGTGCGCCACCACGCCCGGCTCCTCTTACAGGTTTTATAGACTCAGTTAAGTGATAGAACAGTAGCGTCCACAACATCTTTCCACAATAATGGGAATATTATGTACAGTTTTTGTGTGGTCTAATGTGGTAACCAATAGTCAAATGTGGCTCTTGAGCACTTTTTTGTCTGGGAACTGATTTTTTAATTAATTTTAATAAAAATTTAAAACTTCTCAGCCGGGTGTGGTGGTGCACGCTTGTAATCCCTGCGCTTGGGAGGCCGAGACAGGAGGATCGCACAGGTTCGAAGCCAGCCTCAGCTACTTGGTGAGGCTCTCAGCAACTTAGTGAGACCCTGTTTCCAAATAAAATAGAAAATAGGTCTGGGAGTATAGCCCAGAGGTAGAAAGCCTCTGAGTTCCACCCCCAGTACCACCAAAAAAATAAAATAATAAAAAATTTAAAACTTCTCAAGTAGCCAGAGGCCACCTGTGGAATAGTACAGCTCAATCTCATGGCTGTCCAGAAGGTGGCTCCAGACCAGCAGCAGTGCCCTCACCCGGGAGCTTATTAGGCATACAGAATTTCAGCTGGGTATGGCAGCACACACCTGTAAGTCCAGTACTTGGGAGGCTGACACAGGAGGATTGTAGGGTGGAGGCTAGCCTTAGCCAGCCCCTTAATAACTTAGCAAGACCCTGTTTCAAAATAAAAATAAAAAATAAAAAATCTGGGCGTGGTGGCACATACTTGTAATCCCAGCATTTGGGAGGTTGAGACCAGAGGATCGCGGTTCGCTGACAGCCTCAGCTACTTAGTGAGGCCCTTCGCAACTTAGTGAGACCCTGTTTCAAATTTAAAAGAATAAAATAGGGCAGGGGGTGCAGCTCGAAGGTCAAATGCTCCTGGGTTCCATCCCCATACCCGTAAAAAAAACCCAAAAGGATTGAGGGTATAGTTTGGAGGTAGAATACCCCTGGATTCAACATCTAGTATGAGGAGGAAACAAAAGAGAGAGAAAAAATGCAGGCTCTCAGATCCGTTTAGTTTTGAATTAGAGCCACAGTGTCACACGATGCCCGGGCAGTTTCTGTGCATGCTCAAGTTTAAGAAGCAGTAGAGCCCGAGCTAACGCTGGGATCACATAGGGAAGTTACTTATTTATTTGTGGCAGTGGGGGCATTCTACCTCCAAGCTATATCCACAGCCCTATTTTATTTTTATTTTGAAACAAGGTGTCTCTAGGCCGATGAGAGTCTTACTCCTTGCTGAGGCTGTCCTTGAACCTGTGACCCTCGTGTCTCAGCCTCCCAAGTACTGGGATTACAGGCATGCGCCACCAATGCCACCTGGGTCCATCCTCAGTGATTCTGATTTAATTTTTGTTAGTTAGGTGTGGCCTGGCAGTTGTTTTAATAGCCTCCAAATGGTTCTAATTGTTTAGTAAAGACTAGTGGTTCTCAAATTTTGTGGGTATTCGAATCACCTAGGAATGTGATGATGATATAGAGGCCCAAATTCTTTTCTGCTTTGGCAAGTCTAGGCCTCTGTTCTTGTGTGTGTGGTGAGAGGGAGGATTTGCTGGGGATTGAACCCAGGGGTTCCCTGAGCTACTTTCCCAGCCATTTTATTTTTTATTTTGAGAGAAGGTCTCACTAAGTTACTCAGGCTGGCCTTGAACTTGTGATCTTCCTGCCTCAGCCTTCTGAGTCCCTGGGATTACAGGTGTGCACCACGTGCCTGGCACCATGTTCTTTATTAGCTCTGCAGAGATCTGATACACACATTTTGGGTGAGAAAATAAATCCCTAACCTACAAGATAGTTCCTGACTTTTTTGGCAATTCTCATGTAAACTAGAATGTGAAGCCTCACTGACATTAAAATCAATCTGCGTCTGCGATCCACGTGTCTCTGTGAATGCCTTTGCAAATACTTGTTTTTCACAAAGCGTCCCACTCAGTGTTTGCACAGTGTTTCCTGCTTGCAATTTTTTGTTAGTTGGTGAATTTTTGGCCTCTAAGATAAAGTTATTCTCCCCCTCTTGGTAGATTGAAGTATCATTACCATTTTGGTTTTCTGAATCACTAAGAAGTCTGCTAGTGACAGCCGGTAGCGGCACAGTCAACTTGCCAGTTCCTTTAGGTGCGAGTTGGAAAGTTTGGGATCAGAATGTTCTGTGATATGCAGCCGCACCTTCCCTTCCCCGGTGTGGCCCCGAGACAGATGTAGCACGTCAGCTGAGGCTGCTGGCATGGAGGGCTGATACCGAGGTGTCTGGTACATTCAGATCCACTGCAGACGTTAGGCTACTGGGTCAGGGGTGTCACATTCAACACCGTTCTGTCTAGAAGCTGGGCAAGGAAGGAGATCACTAGTGACTCGTTTTCTTCTTTTTAAAAATATGCTCTTGAGCCGGGCGTGGTGGCGCACGCTTGTAATCCCCACACTTGGGAGGCAGAGACAGGAGGATCGCGCAGGTTTCAAAGCCAGCCGCGCGTGCTGGCTTAGGAGACCCTGTTTCCAAATAAAAATGTAAAAATAGGTCTGGGAGTGTAGCCCAGAGGTAGAAGGGCTTCCAGGAACCCCAGTACCACCAAAAAAAAAAAAAAAAAAAAAATGCTCTTGAGTTTGTTACTTTGGTGGTGTGTTGCAGTGTTAGGGATTGAACCCAGGGCCTCTATTACAAAGCTTTTGGCAGGCTATTGCGGCCATCCTTTATTAGGACTTGAGTTTATTAGCTATTTGTTTCTGTGAAATGGTATAAGAATTAGTAAGGATTTAGAAAATATGTTGGAATAAACTTTTTATGGGAGGGTGCTGAAAATTAAACCCAAGGGTATTCTACCTCCTAGCTACAATCCCAGCCTTTTTTTTTTTTTTTTTTTTTTTTTTTTTTTTTGGTGGTACTGGGGTTCCTGGAAGCCCTTCTACCTCCAGGCTACACTCCCATACCTATTTTTACATTTTTATTTGGAAACAGGGTCTCCTAAGCCAGCACGCGCGGCTGGCTTCGAACCTGCGCGATCCTCCTGTCTCTGCCTCCCAAGCGCGGGGATTACAAGTGTGCGCCACCACGCCCGGCCAATCCCAGCCTTTTTAAAAATTATTTTTATTTTGAAACAGGGTCTTGCTAAGTTGCTGAGGACCTTACTAAATTGCAGAGGCTGGTCTTGAATCTGTGATCCTCCTATCTCAGCCTCCCAAGTACTGGGATTACAGGTATCCATTACCATTCTTGGGTAATCAATTTCTTTATGAAAATTATTTTATGTATGTGGTTCTGGGAATAGAACCCATGGGTACTCTACCCCTGAGCCAGTACATTTTACCTCTGAGCTATACCTTCAGCCCTATTTTTATTCTTTGTTTTGAAACAGGATTTATCTCACTAAGTTGCTGAGGCTGGCTTCAAACCTGCGATTCTCCTATCTCAGCTTCTCAAGTACTGGGATTACAAGCATGTGCCACCATGCTTGTTTTTTAATTTTTAGACAGGTTCTTGCTAAATTGCCCACACTAACCTCCAATCTGTGATCCTCCTGTCTCAACCTCCTGAGGAGCTGGAATTACAAGCATGTACCACTGTGCTTGACATGAAAATAATTTCTTTTAAAAATGTACCAGAGCTGGGTGTGGTGCCCACTTGTAATCCCAGTACTTGGGAGGCTGACACAAGAGGATATTGTCTTTCTTCTCTTTGAGCCCCAATCCTTCTGTTTCCTGCAGTAAAATTTTGGGTATAAATAGTGAACGGGTAATGATTTACCCTGTGCAGATTTCAAGACTCAGCAAATGAGCAGCGCTTTGGATTACCGTCCTTGCCCAGATAATAGAAGGTTTGAAATAAAAAGTAATGAACTATGATGTGGAAATGCAGAAAGACACCATGTCTTCATGGAGATTAGCATATGTGGCCTCTCTCTGGCAGCAGTGGAGAAGAAATAATGAGATAAGGAGCCCAGAGAAGGACTGGAGACTGCCCCCTTGTACTGGAGACGTAACTGTGCCACTTTTTCTCTTAAATGGAGGCTGTGACCCCCTGAGTCATGGGGAGTGAACTAGATAACCAGGACCTTCCTGGAGCTCTCCTTCCTCTGAACCTCAGAGGACCTTGGGCTCTTGATTTTGCCTTCTGCAGGAGTGTAACTTCAGGGCCAACTCATGCATGTGCAGAGGCGAGCCCTCAGTGGGGAACTGGAGCCTCTTCGGATTAAAGTGCAAAACTCCAAGAACCCACAGTCTTGAATCCTTCTTGTCATGTCAATCAGCTGTGCTCCTCCCGAGTTTGCCCTAGATGCTAAGCACGCTAGAAGTCCTCTCTGCATCCTCCTAACCGTGAAGGTGGACTCCACTAAGCCTGTTTCTTACTGGGGGTAGCACAGGAAGCAGCCGCCCACCAGGGCTCCTCCGGTGGCAACCGAATGAAAAACCATCTCTGAGTGTTTGTGGGAGGCCAAAGTAGCAGATCTAGACTGGGGTGGCTGATGCGGAAAGAAGGGATTGAGCGCCAAGTTCTAGGCAAAATCCAAAGCCAGTGAGGTCCCCAAGGCAAGGAGATCTGTCAGTACGGATCCAGCGTGGTGAGAGGAAAGCACAGAAGTGTTTGGTCATGGAGCGCATGAGACTCTCACCCTCAAGCCTGTGAAAGGTTGTTTCTTTCTTCTTAGCCTCGTGTTCCTTGCTTCATGACTAAAATATGAAATTGCTTCACATGCTTAAATATGAAACTCAGATAGGAAGACAAATAAAACTAATAATGGCTGGGTAGAATGCTAAGCCCTTAGGGGATTATATTCAACAGCTAGGAGGTAAGATTTTTCTTCTTTTGTGGGGGAGATCACTAGAAAGGTATGGAATCTGGTGTTTTGAAATTAATGAGCGGGGCATAGTGGTGCCCACCTGTAATCCTAGAACTTGGGAGGCTGAGACAGAAAGATTGCAGGTTCAAGGACTACCTCAGCAACTTAGAATCTCAGCAACCTGGTGAGACCCTGTTTCAAAGCAAAACATAAAAAAAGGGTTAGGGGTAGAGCTTGGGAGTAACCGATGGTCTCTGATTTTTCCTTTCCCTTTGGTCGTGTTCCTAGCGTGTGTCAGTTCCTGGAGCTGTGTCAAAGCCCGGAAGGCGGCTTCGGAGGGGGCCCTGGTCAGTACCCACACCTGGCACCCACGTACGCAGCCGTCAATGCGCTGTGCATCATCGGCACTGAGGAGGCCTACGACGTCATTAACAGGTACGGTACAGCCTGCGGCGACAGGGACCCCAAAGGCCTCCTGACCACAAACGGCGCTGACCACTGCCTTCCTCTCCCTCTCTCCCTGTCCTTTCTCAGAGAGAAGCTTCTTCAGTATCTGTACTCGCTGAAGCAACCTGACGGCTCTTTCCTCATGCACGTTGGGGGTGAGGTGGACGTGAGGTGAGTGGGCGGCCACACGAGTGGCCCCTCGAGCTCCATGCTCAGAGATGCCTGAGGAACAGCACGCTAGGCTGCTGCTTCGTCCCCTGGAGACACAGAACGACATGTCAGTGACAGGGCGGCAGAGTCATGGCAGACAGGAGAGCGTCATCCTCAGGGATCATTATCTCCTGAATTATTTGACGTAAAGTTTAAGACAGAAGAAAATCAAAGGTTTTTGTTTTAAAAATTAAAAATACATCTGTTGGGCCTAAACTGATGTACCAAAATATAAACAACTATGTATTGTAATACAGTCTCTCATCTCTCTTGGAGGAGAAAGGCCAGGAAGGACTCAGTAAATACTTTCTGATTGAATTTGATGCCACACTGGGCAGGCTGACCGCCTGAGGGCCTGCCCCTAGGAGGGCGGAGCCCAGTGAGCCAGCTGAGTGCGGCTCAGCAGAGCCCCACTGATGGATTGGTACCTGGTACCTCAAACTCACTATTTTACTCTAGAGACGTGTCTGATTACAGTGTCTTCACCTGACAGGAGGTCACTTACAAGGCCTAGGCAGGATTCCCCGAGTATACTATTTCCCACAAGGCAATTGTTTGTAGAGATTTTATACTATTTATTATTATTATTTAGTCTAAGAAATACATTTTTTGTGAAGTTTCTATATCAGAGCCATCTAATTGCCTATTATTTTTGCCCAGTTTTGCAATAATATTAATATTAATGTTATTTGTATTATATTATAAATTATATATTATATTAATTAATATTAATATTATTTTGAATATTAACATTGGTTAAAATTCAGGCTTAAGTCTTTGACTTACTTAACCATTGCTTTGAAAATCTAGGGAAAGAAAAACCATGAAAGTTGTTGAGCACAAAACACATTAAAAGTAGGAAACCAAGCTGCAAAGGCCTTTAGTAAAAGATTTTCTTCTATCTGTACTTTGTCTCTTCAGACCAAAAAATGAGACTAGTTATCTATTCATACCAGTGAAGCTAATGTAACTTTTGAGGTCAAACAGTATTATTTTGATTCTGCCACACGCTTGTAATCCCAGCATTCAGGAAGCTGAGACTGGAAGATTGCGGTTCGTGGACAGCCTCAGCTACTTGGCGAGGCCCTTCCCAACTCCATGAGACCCTGCTTCAAAAATAAGAAGACTGCCGGGCGTGGTGGCGCATGCTTGTAATCCCCACGCTTGGGAGGCAGAGACAGGAGGATCGCGCAGGTTCGAAGCCAGCCGCGCATGCTGGCTTAGAAGACCCTGTTTCCAAATAAAAAATGTAAAAATAGGTCTGGGAATGTAGCCCGGAGGTAGAAGGGCTTCCAGGAACCCCAATACCACCAAAACAAACAAACAAACAAACAAACAAACAAACAAACAGGGTCTCACTAAGTTGCTGAGGGCCTAAGTTGCTGAGGCTGGCTGCAAACCCGTGATCGTCCTGTGTCATCCTCCCAAGTACTGGGATAACAGGCGTGTGCTACCACACCCAACTCATTGTTTCTTACTTTTTGTTTGTTTGTTTGTTTGTTTTCCTTTTTCTTTTTGTGGTACTGGAAATTGATCCTGGGGCATTCTGCTCCAAACCACAACTCCAGCCCTATTTTATGTTTTGCTTTTTGAAACAGGATCTTGCTAAGTTGATGAGAGTTTCACTACTTGCTGAGGCTGTCCTCGAACCAGCAAACCTCTCAGCCTCCTAAGTACTGGGACTACAGGTGTGCATCCCCATGCCCAGCTAGTTGGTGTCTTTTTAATTGTCCTTTGCCTGGAAGCATCCATCAGGGCTCCGGAGAGTGTGTTGAGTGGATTTGACCTGAAGGAAATCTGATTTGTACTTGGTTAGAAGTTCTCTGGTTACAGTGAATAGATTGTAGTGTTTTAGTGAAGGTCCTCTGGTTTCAGGGCTGGAAGGAGGAAGACTGGACAGGAGGCTGATCCAGGTAGTAGATAAAGACTTGGGCTTGGGTGACAACAGCCAGTGCGGAGAGGAGCAAATTTGAGAGCTGTGGTAACTGGGGCCTGAGAGAAACTACCTGGAAAAGCTATACTCCATCCCTTCCCCATCTCGATGTGAGATCTGGGGCCAGTGGCTTTGGCATCATTTATCAGTTCTTCCATGAATGAGAGGCAAACTCCATGAGAGGTCAGAAGTTACTTTCGGAGTTAAGAGGGGATATGGTGGTGCGTGCCTATAGCCCCTGAAATTGGGAGGCTGAGACAGGAGGATTGCAGGTTTGAGGACAGCCCCTGCAACCTAGCGAGACTCTCAACAACTTAGTGAGACCTTGTTTCAAAATTAAAAATTTTCAAAAAGGCCTGAGGGTGCAGCTTAGAGGTAAAAATGCCCTTGGTTCTATCTCTAGTACTATGTGCATGTGAGCACACATGAGTGTGTACATACACACACACACTCTCTCTCCCTGTCTCTCCCTCCTCCCCCCCTCTGCTTCTGAGCCTCTTCAGGAGATTCGAGGCCTGAAGGAAATTAGATCAGACCTTTGAAGTTAGCTTATAGCAAATGACAACGTTTGGCGTCGGTGCGCACGCCTCTCGCCAGTCCTGGTGCCTGCTGGTGTAACTGAGCCCTGCTGTGCCCACAGCCAGCGGGAGCCCGGGCGCTCGCAATGCTGCGTGGACAGTAATGCTTGCAGCTTCTGCAGAGATTTCTTCAAAATACCTCAGTGAATTTGGCTTCATGTGATGTCTGTACTGAATAAGATGGAAAATAGACCCTTCCCTTTCCTCCCTTTTATGTTCTGTAGAAACCCTTAGAGAAAAGATTTGTGAGCAGAATTAGAACCAATAGTTTTGTCTTCCTCAGGCCAAATATTTGGGAAGACCATAGAAGGAAAGAAAAGGCGATCCATGGACGTGTTCCATGACAGAGGGACAAACTGAAATAAAATGTGTCCTGAGAAAAATCAGGGCTGGGAGGATAGAATGGCAAGAATAACCCACATAAACGAGGATAATGGTGAAAAAGAATAAGGGCTGAGGGTGGAGCTCAGTGATAGAGCATGCACTTAGCATACGCGAGGCCCTGAGTTCAGTCCCCAGCAATAATAATAACAGCAACAACAATAGTAATGGTAATAGTAATACTCTGGGCATGGTGGCTCACACCTAGAGTCCTGGTACTTGAGAGACTGAGACAGGAGGATCATAGGTTCAAGCCCAGCCTTAGCAATTTAGCAAAGCCCTCAGCAACTTAGTGAGATTCTGTTTCAAAATATAAAATAAAATAGGACTGGGGATGTAGCTCAGAGGTAGACTGCCTCTGGTTCAATTCCTAGTACCTTTTTTGTGGTACTGGGGTTCCTGGAAGCCCTTCTACCTCCGGGCTACACTCCCAGACCTATTTATTTTTTTATTTTATTTTATTTTATTTTATTTTTTTTGGTGGTACTGGGGGTGGAACCCAGAGGCTTTCTATCTCCGGGCTACACTCCCAGACCTATTTTATATTTTATTTGGAAACAGGGTCTCACTAAGTTGCTGAGAGCCTCACTAAGTAGCTGCGGCTGGCTTTGAACCTGTGTGATCCTCCTGTCTCAGTCTCCCAAGCGTGGGGATTACAAGCATGCACCACCACGCCCGGATATTTTTTTATTTTTTTAATTTGGAAACAGGGTCTCTTAAGCCAGCACAACTGGCTTCGAACCTGCGTGATCCTCCTGTCTCTGCCTCCCAAGTGCGGGGATTACAAGCATGCACCACCATGCCCAGCTCTAAAAATAATTTAAAAATAATAATAATAGACATGTTTCTCCTACATCATCCTAAAGTGTGTATATCTGTGTACACTAATGACATGCTTGAAATTAGAATATTTTTCTCCTTTTCGAGGCTTAAAGAATGTTTCTGAGGGGGCTTACCTATTCCTGTTCCTCTTGGTTAATCGAAGCAGCCATCAGAGTTTGGTGACCTGCTTTGGAGTATGTCTGTTGGAAAAGTGTATAGTTAACCTTAAATGTACCCATGCCACCTGCAGACAGGAATTCTGGATCTGAAACAGTGCCGAATGAATGAGCAGCAAATCAGAAGTAATTGGAGAACACCGTGGAAGGGTGGGAAACATTATAGGTCTTGGAAGAAAAGCTAAATCCGCTTTTGACATGAATTGATTTGGCTGTTATCTCCCCTGATGTAGATGTGGCCAGGCGGGGGTAGGGAGAATAGAATGTCATGTTCTTTCACTGAAGCCATGCCGTGAGCAACTCTATCCAAACAGAATGTCACACCTCTCAGTAGGAGACCCAGGAGGACTGACCGCGGGCCAGGAGCGAGGACAGGAGGTGATCACAGCTCACTAGGCAAAGCGAGCGTCCATCCAAGAAATCCACTGAGCCTTACACTTGGGCTCTTCCTGCAAGCATAACACGTTTTCCCCTTTTTTGTCTTTGCAGAAGTGCGTACTGTGCCACCTCGGTAGCCTCTTTGACCAACATCATCACTCCAGACCTCTTTGAGGGCACTGCCGAATGGATAGCAAGGTGAGAGAAGCCAGGATTGTTCCTGGCCCCTTAGAGAGCAGGTAGTCAAGACTTTACTTCAGAAAAATGAAGGCAATAAAAAAGACTGGAAGGGAATATAAAATTGCAAGAGATGAATTGGGATTATGTGATTGTGCATTTCAAAAATACTTAAAATTGTTTCTTTTTCCCAGACTTTCATTAATGTATTATAGTTTAGATTGGCCAAGGTGAAAACCTTTCACAAACAGTATTGGTGGGAATCTAAGTTGACTTAGCAGTTTGGAGAGCAGTTTGGCAACATCTCAAAGTGCCCTTGCTTATGACCCAGTAATTCCACTCCCAGGCACATGCCTGAAGGAGACCAGAGACAAGGATCTGCTTATAAGAGCAAAAAACTGGAACCAGTTCAGTGTTCTTAAGCATGAGAAGCATAGGTTATGGTATAGGAATATAACATATTGAAGTATAAAGTAGTAATTAAAATGAATGAATTAGAGCTACAGGTATCAATATAGATAAATCTAAAAAACAATGTTGAGGGTTTTTTTTTTTTAAAGGATGTTAAAGAAAACCCATAGGGTTGGTGGTAGAGCTTAATGGTAAAGCTTTATTTACCATTAATTATTTTAAAAGAGGTTTTTTTTTTTTTTTTGGCCTAGTATGCATGAGGCCTTGGGTTCAATTCCTAGCACTGCACAAAAATAAAAATCAAACTCATAGAAACACCTACAGAGCATCATATTTACTTAAAATTTGAGGACATGCAAAACAGTGCTATATTATTTCTGGGAAGAATCATATGTAGTGGTAATATAAGAACATACATGGGAAAGATAAGAGAAAGATAAGTACCAAATTCAGGATGGTGGCTGCTTCTGGCTAGAGAGCAAAGGAAGCGAGATGGAGGGTCTCACAATATCAGCTGTACTGTCACAGTTCATTTCTTTAAAAAAGGCCTGAGAGCTGGGCACGGTGGCGCACGCTTATAATCCCAGCATTTGGGAGGTTAAGACAGGAGGATCCCAGTTTGTGGACAGCCTCAGCTACTTAGGCCCTTTGCAACTCAGTGGACCCTGTTTCAAAATAAAAGCTACAAAAATAGGGCTGGGGGTGTAGTTTGGAGGTAAAATGGCCCTGGGTTCCATCCCCAGTACCATGGGAAAAAAAGAAAAGGCCTGAAGTGTACGCAGCTAGGTGTTAGATAATCTGTTCTCTGTATCACTTGCTAACTTTGCTAGATGCTTCAAATATTTCATAATTTAAAAAAGACATAGAGTTAGCCATGGTCGCTCAAATCCGCAATCCCGGTACTTGAGCCTGAGTCACAAGAGAATCACAGGTTTGAAACCAGCCTCCACATTTTAGTGAGACTCTTAGCAACCTGGTGAGACTCTGTTTCAAAACAAAAAATAAAATAGGCTGTGGGTATAGATCAGGGTTTTGAGCACCCGGAGTTCAATTTCCAGTACCCCCCCCATAGTAGATACATATGTACTATGAATGATAGCTATGCTGTATTGGCTTTTTTTTTTTATCAAATTAGTATTTATTACTATGTAAATATAATAACTTCCATTTTCCTGGAGCTAATGTATATGTCATAAATGTCTCTATCATGAATTTACCCCCAAATTCTCTGTCAGAGCTATAAAATTACTCTTGAGCTGAGGGTGGGGTACGCACCTGTAATCCCAGTGCTTTGGAGGCTGAGACAAGAAGATGGCAGGTTCGAGGCCAGCCTCAAGCAATGTAGCAAGACTTTCAGCAGCCTAGCAAGATGCTGTTTCAGAACAAATTAAAAAAAAGGGGGGGGGGCCTGGTATAGCTAGGAGGTAGAATGCTCCCAGTTCAATCCCCAATACCACACACACACACACACACACACACACACACACACACACACTTATAATCTATACAGTCAGAAACTTCAGGTAACCCATTTTCTTTTGTGTACGTGTGTGTTATGTTCTGGGTCATCCCTCCTGGAGCCCTCTGTCCTTCTGCTTCCATCTGGACAGATTGTTGCACAGCAGGCATCCAGAAGCTTTCCTGCAGCCTGAAATTCATTTCATTTGTCAGCTTTGTTGAAGCCCCTGCTCTTCATTTTTCCCCCCAGCTTACTAATAATTTTAATGAAGTACTTACTCTGATGAATCCCCAAAGTGGGTACTTGAGAGATATGTTTTTAAGATCTTGTATATATTTTTATTATGTATTTGCCCCTGTTTTATGGTTTATTTGGGGCGATGTCTAAGTTGCCAGTGGTAAAATTATATTCTTCTGAATTTCATAACATTGCTCCATTAACTTCCAGTGTCATTGAGAATAAGGTGGATAATCTTATCAACTGGTATTTCTTGAAAGCTTTGTAGTGCTATAGTAGCTGTAGTGTAGCGATTGAGAGTAATCCCTCCTGGGTTTTTTGTTTCTTTGTTTTTGTCCTTGTATTTCTCAGCCAAGATCTCCCATCTTTTTATTAGCCATGCATGTATTTTTCTTCCCTGTGGCAAATTTGTAATTAGATCTGCTTTGAAGCCCTGGTCTCCTCATTTGGACCTGAGGGTATCTTGAGGTTGGCATGTCATGTTTTCCTAGTCTTTTCATTTTGAGTAGTCTTTGGATTTGGTGGTTTTACATGGTAGAGACTAGATTCTATTTAATTGCAGATGGATCTGCAGGCTGTTCGTGGGTTTTTGTTTTTTTTCTTTCTTAGCAGTCAACTTGGTCAAACTTAAACTGCAAATTGGCAGTGTATGGATTAACATTCTCACTGATATAATCCAGGACAACTGACCACACAAGTTAGAGGAAGGAAGATTTATTTGCTCACAGTTCTCTTGGATAGTCCGGGGTTCAGTCTATGTTAGGCTGGGTTTGCAGAGGTCAGGGCATGGCAACAGGGAGGGGAGAGAGACTGGGTAGTGAGGAGGGAAGGAAGGAGAGGGGGGACTCACAGAGTTCAGCTTTCACATCACGGAGGCTAGAAACAAGAGCGAGCAAGCGAGGTGAGGGAGAGAGTCAAAAATAGTCCCCAAGGCCACCCCCCCCCCCCAGGAACCCCTCCTTAGGAACCAAACCCTATTTCCAACATTGCTACCTTGTTTCTGTGAGGGCCAGGGGGGCATTCCAAATCCAAACCAGGACAGGCGGGCAGGGCTCAGATCAGTTCATGGTTTGAAGTTGCTCTCAGTCTGTGTAACACAGGAGTGGTTCAGATCAGATAGAAATTTGAAGCAAATTTATTTATTTATTTATTTACTTATTTATTTTGGCACTGGGGGTGGAACCCAGGGGCTTTTCTACCTCTGGGCAGCCCAGCCCAGTTTTATATTTTATTTGGAAACAGGGTCTCACTAAGTTGCTGAGAGCCTCACTAAGTAGCTGAGGCTGGTTTTGAACCCGTGCGAACCTGTCTCAGCCTCCCAAGTGCCGGGATTACAAGCATGCGACCTCGCGCCTGCCTCACGCCTGGCTTTGAACCAAATTTAAAGGCAGAATTTGGGGCCTTCCTTTTTGACTGTCCTCTTTTTGGATTCTTCTTCACTTTCTGGCAGCCTGTTTCTTCCTGACAGAAAGATGGCTGGATTTTTATTAGAGTTTTAACTGTACTCTCCTGCTGACCATAAAGATAGGGTGTGGGAGAGAAGGAGTAATTCCCCCGCTGTGTCTGCTCCGAGTTTCGATCCCAGACCCGCATACCTTTTCGGTCTCCTGAGGCCTTGGGAAGCTCTGGTTTGTATTTTATTCAGAGTGCATAGCTGCTCTCTGCAGGAGGGTTGGTTTGTCAAGCTCTTAGTAGACATGGAAATCTGATTACTTGGGTCAAATCCCAGTTTTGCCACTTATTATTAGCTTTGTGCCTTAGGCTATTTAACTTTTTCATGTCTAGTTTCTGGATAAGTTAAGTAGAGGGATATTAAATTTTATATGAAGCTGGAATACAAAAGTAATGAAGTGGCCTTATCTGTGATGGTGACCACTATGCTATGCTGCTGGCCAGCGCCCTTGTAGTGCCCAGTCCTCTATGTTTCATTTACTTCCCTCTTCTCTTCTCTTGTCTGTCTGTCTGTCTGCCTCTCTCTCTCTCTCTCTCTCTCTCTCTCTCTCTCTCTCTCTCGCTTACTTTCTCTCTATCTTGTCCTCTAGAGTATTTGAGAATCTCTATTTTTGCTGTTTGAAAA
Source organism: Muscardinus avellanarius (assembly GCF_963383645.1). Lineage (NCBI taxonomy): Eukaryota > Metazoa > Chordata > Mammalia > Rodentia > Gliridae > Muscardinus > Muscardinus avellanarius. Next base: position 70,000,691 of record NC_137798.1, read on the forward strand.
CTTAATGATGAGAAGCCGGGCGTGGTGGCGCACGCTTGTAATCTCCGCGCTTGGGAGGCTGAGACAGGAGGATCGCACAGGTTTGAAGCCAGCCTCGGCTACTTAGTGAGGCTCTCAGCAACTTAGTGAGACCCTGTTTCCAAATAAAATATAAAATAGGTTTGGGAGTATAGTCCGGAGGTAGAAAGACTCTGGGTTCCACCCCCAGTACTACCAAAAAAAAAAAAAAACCAAACTTAATGATGAGGAACCTGAATGTAACTCAGTTTTCTCTCCTACTGGGCACTCAGTAGGCCTCTTCAATTTCTTCTTTTCTCTCTTTCCTTCCTTTTTTCTTTTCTTTTTTCTTTTGTTGTACTGAGAATTGAACCCAGGAGCATTCTACCTTGGAGCGTTTTTTATTTTGAAACAGGGTCTTACTACTTTACTATACAGTGGCCTTGCACCTGCAGTCCTGTTTCAGCTTCCCAAGTACTGGAATTACAAGCATGCACCACCATAGCTGGCTCTGTTTGTCCTTTTGATTGATTGATTGATTGATTGATTGATTGATGGTACTAGGGGTGGTACCCAGAGGCTTTCTACCTCCGGGCTATACCCCCAGACCTATTTTATATTTTATTTGGAAACAGGGTCTCACTAAGTTGCTGAGAGCCTCACTAAGTAGCTGAGGCTGGCTTCGAACCTGTGCGAACCTCCTGTCTCAGCCTCCCCAGCGCGGGGATTGCAAGCGTGCGCCACCACGCCCGGCTTGTTTGTCCCTTTTTAAATACTTTACTTTCATTTTACTGGACTCTTGTGTTTACTACATTATGTTTAGCTAGGAGACAGTCCCATAGAATTTTACAAAAGGAAAAAACAAGATGCACGACAGTACACATTATATACTCCCATCTGTGTAAAAACGAAAGGAAAGAAAGTGGAATGTGTACAGACAGGGCAGTGTGACCACTTGCTTTCTCTCCTGCATGGAAGTCTTGCAGCTCTTTGATTAAGGCTCATTCTCCCGCACACATGTACCACGGTAGGACTGAGGCAGACACCCCCAGGGAGGGCGACTCCAGATAAATATTTAGAGATCATTAGCAGGAAGGATCTAAAGTTCATATGAAAACACACTTAAGGCTGGGCGTGGTAGCGCACGCTTGGAATCCCTGCGCTTGGGAGGCGGAGACAGGAGGATCGTGCAGGTTCGAAGCCAGCCTATCTGGCTTAAGAGACCCTGTTTCCAAATAAAAATATTAAAAAAATATAGGTCTGGGAGTGTAGCCCGGAGGTAGAAGGGTTTCCAGGAACCCAATACCACCAAAAAAAGAAAAGAAAAGAAAAAGAAAGAAAGAAAACACACTTAAGGGATAATTTCTTTATTCATACATAAAACATGTTTATTGAGGGGTGTGATGGCGCACACTTGTAATCCCAGCATTTGAGAGGCTGAGACAGGAGGATCACAGTTTGTGGACGACCTCAGCTACTTAGTGAGGCCCTTTGCAACTTAATGAGATCCTGTTTCAAAATTTAAAAAAAAAAAAAAAATAGGGCTGGGGGTGTAAGTTGGAGGTAGAATGCACCTGGGTTCCATCCCCAGTACTACAAAAGAAAGGAAAGAAGAGCCGGGCGTGGTGCTGCACACTTGTAATCCCCACGCTTGGGAGGCTGAAACAGGAGGATTGCACAGGTTCAAAGCCAGCCTCAGCTACTGAATGAGGCTCTCAGCAACTTAGTGAGACCCTGTTTCCAAATAAAGTATAAAATAGATCTGGGAGTGCAGCCCAGAGGTAGAAAAGCCCCTGGGTTCCACCCCCAGTACCACACACACACACACACAAAAAAAGGGGGAAAAAAGAAAAAGAAAGAAAAGAAGAAACATGTTTATTGCAGACTATCAAAAAGAAGAAAATGTTTTTAATTTTTTTTAATTTTTGTGGTGCTGGGAATTGAACCCAAGGTGTATATGCTAGGAGGGGTTTTACCACTTAGCTGTTTCCCAACCCAGAAAGAAGAAAATCTAAATCACTTATTATTCACCACAAAAGAACTCTTCTTTTGGTATATATTTCTTGAGAATTATAGAAATGAAATCATACAGTGCATTACCATTTTATAACACCTTTCATATAATAAATGGAACATCCTTTAATATACTTCTGTAGTATTATTTTTAATGACTGTGTAGGGCTGGGATGTAGCTCAGTGATAGAATACTTGCCTAACATGCACAAGGCCCTGGGCTCGAGCCTCAGTACTGAAAAAAAAAAATCTCAAATGACTGTAGTATTTTGTGATATAGATATTCCATAATATATATAACCAGTTAGTAACTTTTGAACTTCTAAATTGTGTCTAATGATTTGCTGTTATAAATGTGGATACAGCAAACATTCTTACAGTCTGATCTTTTCACACTTTCTTATTTTGTAGGATCAATTCCTAGAAATGACTTTACATTGCTGAGCCAAAGAGTATGCATTTTATGTCTAGAAAATATACTCAGTGTAGCATCTAACCCCAAGTAATTGTCGTAATAATAATAATAATAGTAGTAGTAGTAGTAGTAGTAGTAGTAGTAGTAGTAGTAATAGAACTGGGCGTGGTGGCGCACGCTTGTAATCCCAGCATTCAGGCTGAGACCAGAGGATCACAGATCACAGACAGCCTCAGCTACTAAGGCCCTTCGCAACTTAGTAAGACCCTGTTTCAAAATAAAGAATAAAAAATAGAGCAGGGTGTGTAGCTCAGAGGTCAGATGTCCCTGGATTCCATTCCCAGGTCCACAAAATATAATAGTAATAATAATGGATAATTTTCGTTATAGGAAACTATAAACTAATAAAATTGAGTTTAATTATCAAGGTATATATGTTCATTATAGAAACTTTTTGAAAATAGAGGAAAAGTTAAAAAGGATTTCACCAATAGACTTTGTCCTCAAAGATAGTTAGAATCAGCATTTGATTTTTAATTTTATTTTAACCGGATGATTCTCATGCTACATATAGGATTTTATAATGTTTTCAAAAGAGTAACAGTTCGAGATGCTGTGTTTCTTATACAAGTGGACTGTTTCTAAATTACCGGGGTTTTGTTTGTTTGTTAGGATAGGGTATCCCAAAAGTTAGTAAGTCCACATCATGCTCCTTCACGGCAGTGGTGGGTACAGTTCGTGTCTTAACCTGATCACTCTCGCTCTCTGCCACCTGCAATGTGGAGGGTGGGGGACCCCATGCACATCCTCTCCCCGACCACTCAGTCTGCTCTTCTATCTCTCCGTAGGTGTCAGAACTGGGAAGGCGGCATTGGCGGGGTGCCAGGGATGGAAGCCCATGGCGGCTATACTTTCTGTGGCCTGGCCGCACTGGTCATCCTCAAGAAAGAACGCTCCTTGAACTTGAAGAACTTATTAGTGAGTGTCGGTTGAGCTATCTTCCCGTCAGGCCCCGGGTCCTGGTGATGTGACTGATCTGAGATTCAGGGAAGATTTGGCTTTGGGAAGTGCTAACAGAGATCTAGCCTCTAGCGCACAAACTCCATATCCCTGGATGAAGCTTTAGATAGAGTCGTTGGAGCCCTCAGCACATCCTGAGACAGCTAAAGAAGTCTCATGTTCCTTCTTTCTACCAGTCTCTCTGCCTGCTTTGAAAGTTCTACAGTGTGCTAGGCCCAGCTTCAAGTTGTCTGAGTCCTGCAGACTTCAAGAATGAACCAGGGTACCTTCTTCATACTTCTAAGAGAAGATAGCATCCACCTTTCAGGATTAGAGGTTACCATGTACCTTAGAAAGAATATCCTGAGAAAAAGTGACAAGAAGAGCTTTGAAGCATTTTGAAGCCGAGCTTCTCTTACCTACATGAACATTTAGTGCTTGCATCTGAATGAGTTTTCCAGGCAGAGCTGGGTAATTGCGTTGAGACTCAGACATTTACATCTGGACCCCAAGCTCCTGAGCAGTATGCAGAATGAATTAGGGACGCAGTCAGCTTCAAGGGGTTGCTAGAGTGTGTTAAGTGCTCAGTGCACACACATAGCCACACACTCAGAGCCACCAAGGAGGTTCACATACTTGTCTGTTGGGGACCATGCACCTTCCTGACCATGACCTCAAAGCAGACCAGCTGCAAATGACATTCAGCTCTCTGAGTTGAGTAGATGGGCTCCTGTTGTGGTACCTATCATAGCCTTCCTGTAAGAACTTGTTATGTTCTCTAGAGAAATAACCAGCAGCATTTTGCCCTCATCCTCAGGAAGCCTCCCACAGCATACTCCTCTTGAGAAGGTTCTCAAAGCCTTGAAATTTTGCCAAAAGGCCGGCCTTGTGTATGATATTTAGAGTTTATGAGATAGTAAAATCTAATCATGAGCCAGGCGTGGTGGCACACGCTTATAATCCTAGTATTTGGGAGGCTGACACAGGAGGATCGTGTTGCGAGGACAGCCTCAGCTACTTAGTGAGGCCCTTTGCAACTCAGTGAGACCTTGTTTCAAAATAAAGAATAAAAAATAGGGCTGGGGGTGTAGCTGAGATGTAGAATGCCCCTGGGCTCCATCCCCAGTACCACACACAAAAATCTAATCACCAGCTATGAAACATAAAAGTCCCATGTCCTAGGCAGAAATAAAATTAGTGGATGCCTAAGTTATAAGAACAGTGCTCTAGATTTGAACCTGCCTCTACTATTTCCTGGCCAAGTGATCTTAGTAATTAAATTCTCGAAGGTATATAGTTTCATTTTTGTCTTCCTTCTGAAAGGGAGGAATACCATCCTTATTCTTTGAAGGTTAAAGAGAGGACATATGTAAACAGCTGGCACATAGTATATGCTCCAGGAATGTCGGTAGCCCACTTACCCAAGCTACTCCTTTCCCTCTGTTTGCTTTGGGAGAACTAGGCCTTGTATCTGAAGGATTTTATGAATTTATGTAGCCGAGAGGAACAGAACCAACCCATGGGGCTTAGGCACTGGAAAAAATCAATTAGTCTGGCTTAAAAACACTTAAGCTGTGGAGCAAGGAGAAATGAAGAATGGATTGCCCCTGCAGTGCCTGCGTTCTCCTCTGGAGTGACACTTACCCCACTTCCATCAAATGGCATTGTCCTTAAAGGGCTGGTTTACTTAAGACCTACTGGGAATGTGTTTCTACGTGAATCCACAATACAGTTTTGTTTTTTGTTTTTGATATCTCTCTCTCCCTCTCTCTCTCTCTCTCTCTCTCTCTCTCTCTCTCTCTCTCTCTCTCTCGGCAGTACTGGGGATGGAACCCAGGGGTATTCTATCTCTAAGCTATACCCCCAGCCCTAGTTTTTTTTTTTTTTTTTTTTTTTTTGGTGGTACTGGGGTTCCTGGAAGCCCTTCTACCTTCGGGCTACACTCCCAGACCTATTTTTACATTTTTATTTGGAAACAGGGTCTCCTAAGCCAGCGCGCGCGGCTGGCTTCGAACCTGCACAATCCTCCTCTCTCTGCCTCCCAAGTGCAGGGATTACAAGCATGCGCCACCACGCCTGGTCCCAGTCCTAGTTTTTATTCTTTAGTTTGAAACAGGGTCTCACTGAGTTGCAAAGGACCTTACTAAGTAGCTGAGGCTATCCGTGAACTGTAATCCTTCTGTCTTAGCCTCCCAAATGCTAGGATTTTAAGCGTGCATCACCATGCCCGGGTGTGTGTGTGTATGTTACTAGGGGTGGAACCCAGGGGCTTTTCTATCTCTGGGCTATACTCCCAGACCTATTTTATATTTTATTTGGAAACAGGGTCTCACTAAGTTGCTGAGAGCCTCACTAAGTAGCTGAGGCTAGTTTTGAACCTGCATGATCCTCCTGTCTCAGCCTCCCAAGCACTGGGATTACAAGCGGGTGCCACCATGCCGGACTTTTTTGTCTTTTAAGAATGTGGGATTGTGGCCGGGCATGGTGGTGCATGCTTGTAATCCCAGCATTTGGGAGGCTGAGACCTGAGGATCGCGGTTCGCGGACAGCCTCAGCTACTTAGTGAGGCCCTCTGCAACTCAGTGAGACCTGGTTTCAAAATAAAGAAAAATAGGGCAGGGGGTATAGTTCAGAGGTCGAATGCCCCTGGGTTCCATCCCCAGACCTAAAAAAAAAAAAAAAAAAAAAGAATGTGGGATATAATATAATCTATAGACTACAACTGTTCAGGGAGCCTGGGCCCCTGCTTTAGAGTCGTGTGTGTCTCCGACTGTCTACTTTCAGGAACTCAATCCAGGAAGACTCCAGGTTCAGGAGTCAGCTGTACTCTGGACCTTTCAGTTGAGTGAGGCAGCTCTGGACCCGGCTGGTGGCCGCCCTAGGGGTGGGGAGGGAAGTGAGCATCCTATCTGCTCAGCCAGATGGTTCTCTGGTTCTTCTGGGCCAAACCCATGACTATCTTGATCTTAGTAGTAGAGTGTGTTTAGAAAACTTAGAGATAAGTGAGCAGTGGTGATATCATGTGACCACAGAGTGACATCAGGTGCCAACTTACAACTTCAGCGTATAGATTTTCTTATATCAACTAACCAGGTTCTCCTGGAGAATGGGAGACTGGACCGGGCAGTTGTCATTTGATAATCAGGGCCAGTGGCTTCTGCCTCTAGTCCTGTTGGAGACTTGACTGGGAGACCTGGGGTGAGTGTCCTCAGGTACCCAGTAAAGGCAGAGACAGTTTGAGAGCCTCTGGTGAGATGTAGCACAGAATTCCACTTATTCTCTTTGACTAAACTTCCCTGAGCAGGGAAGCCAGGAGAAAAGAGCTGCTGGTCTTGCCTTGGGTTTCCTACTCTGGCCATGTTTACGAGGCTCGTGTGGGTTTCCTTATAAACCAGGGTTCTCTCTTTATTCTCTCAGTGTCATCACCAATTTGGAACCCAGGAAGAGATAGTAGGTTGGTCGACAATGAGAAGAGATCAGCGCTAGTTGTCTGGAAAGGGTCGATGTTAATGGCTGTGGCAGTGGAGGGAGGAGCCAGAGCCCTAAAACTTGCGGGGCAAGAAGCCGATGTGGAGAAGTCCTTCTTCCCACAGACTGGCCCCTGGAGGTCCTGTCTGGGTGGATTTGGTGTTTTTCTTTTGGCTTCCAACTGCCTCTCCCGTCCGTCTCATTCTCAGCAATGGGTGACAAGCCGGCAGATGCGATTTGAAGGTGGATTCCAGGGCCGCTGCAACAAGCTGGTGGACGGCTGCTACTCCTTCTGGCAGGCCGGGCTGCTGCCCCTGCTGCACCGTGCGCTACACGCCCAAGGTGAGCACAGGCTGGGTCCCTTCTTCACCAAGCTGGGAAGCCAGAGTGCTTGGTTGGAGGTTGGAACAAGCTCAGTCTGTCCTGGATTTTGAGTGCTTGGTGTGCAACTCCTGCCCTAGTGTGTGTGTGTGTGCCGAAGAGGATTTTGTTCCAGTGGTTTAAGGTCATTCGTTGCTGCTTTGAATGGCTGTGGCAGGACGGGCTGATGGGGGCGGGGGGATCTGTGCTGCTGTGTGTTATCTGGAGGGAGCAACTTCCTCGTGACAGGAAGAACAGCTGCATTAAGGGGCAGAGAACCAGAACATCCAGGGAGAAGACCCGCCACATCTGGCTGGCCACATAGTTGTCACCATTCAAAATGTTCTCTTCTTGATCCACTGAACAATCCTAAATGCGAGTCTGTCCCACCGGCATGGCTGGAGTGGAGAAACTCCTCCTATGGGGTCTCACATGGGAATGCTAAACCAAAGCCAACAGCAAGCAAAAGCCGGGAACATTCTGTCTTTTCCTCTTGAAACTCAGGCCGCCTGCTGCCTCCTGACTCCTCTCGCTCCTTTGCTGTGAGAGCAGTGTGTCTCTGAGTCCACTGGTGGGAGAGGAGAAGTCATGGCCACCCTGCTGGATGCTAATCCGTCCCTGCAGGGAGAGCCCTTGGCCTGACGGAAGCTTTTCACTGGACCCATTTGGCTAATTAATTGCTCACGTGTAAAAGATTACATTATTCTCTTCTGTCCTTCCCCCGCTTTTTTCCTTCTTGTCTGTCTGTTCTTCTTGAGTCCTTTCTTTAGTTCCTTCATTTCTACTGGAGTTGTTGCGTTGTGGCCATTTTTGATACTGAATTAAGTAAACAGGGTCTCTGTCCTATCTCCCCAGTATGGAGCAATTGGTTTAGGTCTCAGGATATTAAAACAAACAATTCCTCTGACACTAGAGCTTGTATATTCTCTGGCTTGACCACTAGTAGGGTTATCAGGAATTTCCTGAGAGTCTAGTGTTTCCAATAGAAATAACTTGGGGGTTTGGTGATCTCTTTATTTGGAGCTGGTGAGGTCAAGCTGTCAGTCTTAGAAATCTGTCGGTAGCAGAGACAAGATGTCTTTTCTTTTTCTTTTTCTTTTTCTTTTTCTTTTCTTTTTTTTTTTTTTTTTGGTGGTACTGGGGTTCCTGGAAGCCCTTCTACCTCCGGGCTACACTCCCAGACCTATTTTATTTTTGGAAACAGGGTCTCTTATGCCATCGTGGCTGGCTTCAAACTTACAAGCGTGCACCACCACACCTGGCTTGACAAGACGTCTTAATTCTGCAGTGCCCAGGAAACCTGGAGAGCAGTAACAGCAGCACTACCTGCCAAAGCCTCCTGGGGGCGCTCACCAACATTGTGTGTATTGAAGCTTGAGTTCTGAGGACTCGGACACATGGAAAGCTTTGCCTGTGCCAGGTGTGGTGTGGCACACCTGTAATTCCAGTTTCTGGGAGGCTGAAACAGGAGGATCACAGGTTCGAGGCCAACCTCAGAAACTTAGGCCCTCAGCAACTTAGCAAGACCCTGTTTCAAACTGGAAAAAATAAAAAAGGGCTGGGAGTGTAGGTTAGGGAATGTTGATGGGTTCCATCCCTAGTAAAACACACACACACACACACACACACACACACTCACTCACTCACTCACTCACATTCACACAGCTTTGCCTATGGAGAAGGCTGCCTGGAAATCTTGGTGCTTCTAATGGGTTCCTTGCTAGGAGAAGCATCACATTGGGCCTGGAGCTGTCTCCCTCCTCAGAAACGGTGAGTTTCATGGACTGAAACCAAGCTGAGTCTGAGAAGAATGGATGTGTTTTGCGGGTTGATTTTAGAGTCAAAAGGAGATACGCTGTAGAAACTCACTCAGCCTATACTGTGATCATAGGTGGTGTTCAAAGTAGTATGTGTGTAATCTCATGAAGAGTGTGTAATCTCATTTAGAGTGAAGAGTTGGCTCTTAAAAAATTTAGACTCAGCCGGGCGTGGTGGCGCACCCTTGTAATCCCAGTACTTACGAGGCTGAGACAGGAAGATGGCAGCCTCAAGGCCAGCCTCAGCTACTTAGTGAAGCCTTCCACAACTTAGTGAGACCCTATTTCAAAATAAAGAATTAAAAATAGGGCAAAAGATGTAGCTCAGAGGTAGGATGTCCCTGGGTTCAATCCCTAATACCACAAAAAAAAAAAAATAATAAAACCCTATGGGATGGAAAATTATATGTGATGTTTTTTTCTTTTGATTATATTTCCTATTTTCCTATAGTTTATAGATATTTCTTTCATAAAGAAAAACAAGTTTTAGCCGGGCGTGGTGGTGCACACTTGTAATCCCAGCATTTGGGAGGCTGAGACTGGAGGATCACGGTTAACGGACAGCCTCAGCTACTTAGTGAGGCCCTCTGCAACTTAGTGAGACCCAATTTCAAAATAAAGAATAAAAAGTACGGAAGGGGGTGTAGCTTGGAGGTCAGATGCCCCTGGGTTCCATTCCTAGACCTGTGAAAGAAAGAAAGAAAGAAAGAAAGAAAGAAAGAAAGAAAGAAAGAAAGAAAGAAAGAAAGGAAGAAAGAAAGAGAAAGACAAGTTTTTATAAACAAAACAAGAACTAAAGTGGAGAATATATATATAAAGACAAATGATGAAGAGCTCATTTGACAAGTGTCATACAAATCAATAAGAAACAAGTGAACAGCCCAATTGAAAACTAGCTCAAGAACCGAGCACACAGGTCCTAGGAAACGAACCACTGTCAGTACCACTTTGTCTACTCCAACTGTTCCTACCAGCTGCAGCTGGCACCTGCCAGGCACTCACCATATGTCACAGCCTCAATACATTTTTGTGTGTGTGGTTCTGGGAATTGAACCACACATTCTACCTCTGAGCTATACCTCCAGCCCCATTTTATTTTTGTTTTGAAACACTCTCACTAAGTTTCTGAGGCTGGCTTCAAACCTGCGATCTTCCTGTCTCAGCCTCCCGAGTACTAGGATTACAAGTGTATGCCACTTTTTTTTTTTTTTTTTTTGGTGGTACTGGGGGTGGAACCCAGAGGCTTTCTATTTCCGGGCTATACTCCCAGACCCATTTTATATTTTATTTGGAAACAGGGTCTCACTAAGTTGCTGAGAGCCTCACTAAGTAGCCCAGTGTTGGGAATCCAGCCCAGCAGCAGCGGGGCTTGGCGATATGATGAGTACCGACGACTCGAACACAAACCCACGAGCCGGGAGTCCAGTCAAGCAAGATCTCATTTATTTCTCTCCAAACAATCATATATATAGCACCAAGCCACAAGGGGAATTCCCATGAGAAATAGCCTAGCCTATCTGGGATAAAGATCACTAGCACGTAGTTCACAGCCAATCCCAGGCCAGTGCATGAGCCATTCATGTGTGCGGAAGCTCCTTTAAAGGTAAAAATGGAAAAACTGCTCAGTCTCCCCACCCATAATGAATGGGGAAACCACGCCTTCATAGCTTCCTCCAGGCGCCATCTTAGCCCCTTTTCTGCTGAATCATTTTATTTAAAGCTTTGCCTTAGGCTGCAGGCCGCTCAGGCCAAGGGAGGCTGCATCTCCCTAGGCGCTGTATGGACACACCCCATCAGCCGAGGCTGGCTTCGAACCTGCGCGATCCTCCTGTCTCAGCCTCCCAAGCACGGGGATTCCAAGCGGGCGCCACCACGCTGGGCACCACCATTTTATTTTGTTTTACATATATTTTTTCATTGGTCCTGAAAACAGATCTATGAAATAGATGCTTTCATCATCCCCATTATGTAGATGTGGAAATTAAGTGACTTACTTTATAATATCAGACTGCCACCTACAACAGTTAGTACTGGTTGTGTGGATCCAGACTAGCTGGTTTCAGAGCCCTGTTTGTAACCTACAGATGGCCATTCTTCCAACCAAAAAATTGATCCGCTTATTTACAGTTAAAGAAATGCAAAGCAGGGAAGTGGAACACTATTCCTTTTTATTATCACATTGGCAGAGATTTAAATATATAGGGGAGTGTGGGAGAATAGGCATTTTTGAACTATTAACCAGTGTGCAATAGTTGCATCAGTATTTGGAGGGCAATTTGGAGATGCTCTTTAAATTATAAAGGCACAAGCCGGGCGTGGTGGCGCACGCTTGTAATCCCTGCGCTTGGGAGGCTGAGACAGGAGGATCGCACAGGTTCGAAGCCAGCCTCAGCTACTGAGTGAGGCTCTCAGCAATTTAGTGAGATCCTATTTCCAAATAAAGTATAAAATAGGTCTGGGAGTATAGCCTGGAGGTAGAAAGCCTCTGGGTTCCACCCAGTACCACCAAAATAAATAAATAAATAAATAAATTATAAAGGCGCTTACCCCTCGAACCCACGAAGGGCACTGTCAGGAATTCACCTATAGCGATATTAGCCAAGGATGTATGCTGAGGTAGAGTTTTAGTTACACATCTGAAATGCCCATCAAAAAGGCAGTAGTTAAATTATGCTCTCTCCAAACAGCAGCTGCATACATTGGTCTGATACAGAAAGCTCACTAGGACACAATATAAAGTACACGGGTCGGGCGTAGAGCTGTCGTGTGTGCACAGGCTGGGGTAAACTGCAGACACGCCCAAACTCTTCTAACAGTGGGCACCTCTGGTCGGGGTTGGGAGATGAAGGGGGGAGGGAGATTGTTTTGTAAATTCTGTACCCTTCTGGACTGTACTTTTAAAATCTTTTACTGAGTTTTGTTTGACCATGCACATACATGTATTTTTTAGTAAGCAAGAAAATACATTTTTAAAAACTAAAAAAATACATTTTCTGGTGCTAGGGAATCAAACCTAATACACATATGCACTATCAATGAACTACATTCCAGCCACAAATACTTTTTTTAAGGTGCTGGGGATCAAATCCAGAGCTTTGTACATGCTAGGCCAGCACTCTACTACAGAGCCATATCTGCAGCCCCACAAGTACATTTTTAAAAGTCAGTAATTGGGCTGGGGTTGTAGATCAGTGGTAGAGTGCATGCCTAGTGTGTGTGATGCCCTGGGTTCAACCCCCAGTGAAACACACTAGAAAAGGTAATGATGTTATTGCTAACTAAAAAGAAAAAGGCTCAATACAGCCCAGCATGGAGTCGGGGCTATTCCCTGACTCAGCAAGTGACCGTCAGTAGCTCTGTGCCATGACCACCTTCACTATGTCATAAATCATTATTATCATTGTTAATAGCTTAAATATAGCCAACGATGACTCATTGCTATTTTGTTTTTGTGGAACATGAAAGCAGCAATCAAGCTGGGCATGGTGGTGCACACCTGTGATCGCAGTACTTGGGAGGCTGAGGTAGGAGGATCATAGGTTCGATGACTTCAGCCTTAGTCAACATGTAGTGAGACTTTCATCAATCTAGCAAGACACCGTTTCAAAATAAAAGATAAAATACAGCTGGGGGTGTAGCTCACAGGTAGAATGCTCCTGGGTTCAATCCCCAGTACAAAAAAAAAAAAAAGAAAGAAAGAAAGAAAGAAAGAAAGAAAGAAAGAAAGAAAGAAAGAGCGAGCAACAGACTACTCTGGGCATGGTGGTGCAGGCCTGTAATCCCAGCACTTGGGAAACTGAGACAGGAGGATCACAGGTTCCAGGCCAGTGTCAACAATGTAACAAGACCCTTTTCCAAATAAAATAGGGATAAAGCTGGGCGTGGTGGCACACTCTTGTAATCCCTGCGTTTGGGAGGCTGAGACAGGAGGATCACACAGGTTTGAAGCCAGCTGAGGCTGGCTTAAGAGACCCTATTTCCAAATAAAATATAAAATAGGTCTGGGAATGTAGCCTGGAAGTAGAAAAGCCCCTGGGTTCTACCCCTAGTACCACCAAAAAAAAAAAAAAAAAATAGGGATGAGGTGTAGCTTGTCGGTAAAATACCCTTGGGTTTAATCCCCAGTACCATTAAGAGGAAGAGGAGGAGGCAGAGGAGGAGGAAGAAGAGGAGGAGGAAGAAGAAAGTACAAAAAGAAATCAAAACAGCATGATTATAACATAACTAAACTATATACATTTTTTTGTGTGTGTGGTAGTACTAGTGATTGAACCCAGGGGCATTCTACTTCTGAGCTATACCCTGAACCCTATTTTTTATTGTTTATTCTGAAATGGAGTCTCGCTGAGTTACAGATGGCCTCACTAAGTAGCGGAGGCTGGCAACGAACCTGCGATCCTCCTGTCTCAGCCTCCCAAGTACTGGGATTACAAGCGTGCGCCACCACACCGGACCTATATACATATTTTAAGCTCACATAACCAAAACAAAAAAAGCATTAAGAGAAAAGTAGATACAGCATTTGTTATAGATGAAAGGGTAAGTATAATAAGAAGCTGAATTAATAGAGTTGATCACTGCCTCTCAGCAGACAAAAACTAAGCTCAAGAATATTTGCGACTAGGAAACAAAAGTTATGGAGAAATTTTACCCTCATTACTAGTGAAAGACAAAATAAATGATCAGGTATTGTTTCTTTTTACTGCTGATAATTTTTTTTTTTTTGTACTACTAGGTATTGAACCCAAGATGATTCTGCCACTGAGCTATATACCTAGCCCTTTTAAAAACAATTTTTTTTGAGCCTGGCATGGTGGTGCACGCTTGTAATCCCAGGATTTGGGGGACTAAGACCAGAGGATCGCGGTTCTCGGACAGCCTCAGCTACTTAGTGAGGCCCTTTGTAACTCAGTGAGACCTGGTTTCAAAATAAAGAATAAAAAACAGGGCAGGGGGTGTATCTTGGAGGTTGAATGCCCCTGGGTTCCATCCCCAGACGCGCAAAAACAAAACAATTTTTTTTGTTTTAAAGCAGGGTACCTATCATCCTCTTGCCTTAGCCTCCCACGTAGTAGGGTTGCAGGTATGCACCACTATCCCTGGCTTGAAAGTTTTGTTTGTTTGGTTTTTTTCAGCCCTAGAGGTTGAACCCAGGGGTGTTCCACCACCGATCTACATCCCAGGCTGTTTCTGTGTGTTTTGTTTTGGTTGTCGTTTTGAGACAAAGGTCTCCTAAATTGCAGAGGCTGGTCTTGAACTTGTGATCCTCCTGTCCCAGCCTCTCAGGTTGCTGGGGTTACAGGTATGTGCCACTGTCCCTAGCTAATTTCTGAGAGCTTTTTAAAAGTGACCAATGCTGGAGGTAGTACAGTAAAATTTAAAGTTTTCCTGGCAGATATCAGAATTTTTAAAAGGCTTTAAAAATGTTTATTCCAAAAAAAGCCAGGCGTGGTGGCGCATGCTTGTAATCCCAGCATTCAGGAGGCTGAGACCGGAGGATCGCAGTTCGTGGACAGTCTCAGCTACTTAGTGAGGCCCTCTGCAACTTAGTGAGACCCTGTTTTAAAATAAAGAATAAAAAATAGGGCAGGGGGTATAGCTCGGAGGTCGAATGCCCCTGGGTTCCATCCTCAGACCCACAAAAAAAAAAAAAAAAAAAAAAAAGTTTATTCTAAGGCAGGCATGGTGGTGCATGCTTGTAATCCCAGTACTTGGAAGGCTGAAACAGGAGTATCACAGATTCAGGCCAGCCTTGGGGCTGTCAGCAACCTAGTGAGACCCTGTTCCCAAATAAGAAATAAAATCAGTCTGGGGGTATAACTTGGAGTTGGAATGCCTCTGAGTTCAATCCCCAGTACAAAAAAAAATCCATCTAACTGAAAGTAATAAACATTTATAATTCTGCTCTGGCCAAAGTATTTGCAGAAAATAATCCTACACAGAGAATATTCACAAAGATGTATAGCGCAGCATTTCTGTGATTGCAAGAACTGGAAACAACCTTAGAAATAAGTAAAAGAAGGCAGAGGGAAGGCCCATCATATATGTATTTACCTTCTATAAACTCAGCTGTGCTCAGAAGAGGGGAAAGAGAGGAAGGGAAGGCAGGCAACCTGGCACTCCTTTAGGACCGCTGGGGAGAGCCTGAGACTAGCTCCTCCTGTGGGCAGCTCCTCCCAGGGCTCGGCTTCCCTGCGCCGTGCCCCCCCCCCCCCCCCCCCCCCCCCCGTGAGCTGCTTGGGAGCCCACTGCGCATGCGGCTCGGGTGTTGGCGGCAGGCGAGCAAGCGGCTTTTTTCCTACCTCCAAATGTCAGCCAGCCATTGCTCCTTCCCCAACCTGGGAAACATCAACTGCTTGTCAGACCCTTTCCTTCTCTTTCTCTGTGTCTTTTTCTTTTAAGAGTCAGGATCTTGGCTGGCTTGATGGCACATACGCGTCATCCCAGTACCTAGGGGCTGAGACAGGAAGATCACAGGTTCACAGCCAGCCTTAGCAACCTACTGAGACCCTGATTCGAAATATGTCGGGGGATGTGTCTGAGAGAGAGAGTAGCTCTGGGTTCACTCCCTGCTAACACACACGCACACATGCGCAGGCGTAATGTTGCTCGAGCCTAGGCTGGGACAATCCTCCCGCCTCGGGCTTCCCAGGAGCTGAGACCACAAGTGTGTATCTCTTGTTAAAAAAAAAAAAAAAAGCCATTATTCTCTGCTTACTCTATAATTAAGTTTTGCTTACGTATTTTCTTCATACACTCCACTTACTGTAAGCTTTTATAAATGTTTACTATAGAAGCTTACGTAGCCATGTGGAGGAGATTTGGGGCTTTGGTACTTTTATTACCCAGTTTCCTTGTACATTCACTTGGTGAGATATAATACAGCTATTCAGAATGATGGTTATATAGATTATGTAGCAAAGCAGAAACTTACGCCTACAGTGTTAAGGGAGAACCATACAACTATGGTAGTTGTAACCCTATAGAGAAATGCATCAAAACAGAAGGACTGGAAGAAAGAAAAATTAGTTTTCAGTTGCCATTTATAGATTGTTTGATGCCTTTGCAGCCCAGCTATCAAAGTATAAAATTGACCAAAGGATGTTGCATATCCCATATATATGGTTTTTTTGTTTGTTCGGTTTTTGGTACTGGGGACTGAACCCAGGGGCATTCTACCCCTGAGCTACACCCCAAGCCCTTTTTATTTTTTGTTCTGAAATATTTTTTGTCTTACTAGGCTGCTGAGGGCCTCACTAAGTTGCTGAGGATGGACTCAAACCCTTGATCCTCCCATCTCAGCCTCCCGGGTACTGGGATTATAGGTATACACCACCACACCTGGCTTCTGAATGTCTTTTTTTTTTTTTTTTTTTGGTCTGAGGATGGAACCCAGGGGCATTCGACCTCTGAGGTATACCCCCTGCCCTATTTTTATTCTTTATTTTGAAACTGGGTCTCACTGAGTTGCAGAGGGCCTCACTAAGTTGCTGAGGCTGTCCGCAAACCGCGATCCTCAGGTCTCAGCCTCCCAAATGCTGGGATTACAAGCGTGCGCCACCATGCCCAGCTGTGAATATTTTTTTTTAAATCATGCACATCTGCACACATCTGTGTGATGGTAGGTCCATCTGATAACCATCTGGCCCACAGAATTCCCTGACCACGGGGCTGAACTTGAGAGTGGAAAAGCTCAATTGCTTATTTCAGTAGTATTCCCAGAATGGCCAGTTTGTGCTTGGGCTGTCTATATAATGCAGGAGAACAGACATTAGTAATGCTTCTTAGGAAAAGTCTGTGAGTCCAGAGAAAAGTTAGCGCTGGGCACGGTGGCGTGCACCTGTACTCCTCACCACTCGGCAGGCTGAGGCTCACTTGAACCCAGGAGTTTCGGGCCAGCCTGAGCATCGTTGAAGAAGCCAGGCGTGGTAGTGCACGGCTGTAATCCCAGTACTCAGGAGGATCCAGGGTTCAGGGACAACATCGGCAACGTAACAAGGCTCTCAGCAACTTAGCAAGACCTTGTTTCAAAACCAAAACTAAAAAGGGCTGTGGGTATAGCTTGGAGGTAGACCCAGGGGAGGGAGGGGAGGAGGGAGGGAAAAGAAAAGAAAAAAAGTAATAGAACAGAATTTACTACCCCTGCCCAAAGTTCCCCTAGCTACTTAGAGTCTGGCTAACAAGTTTCAGCGATGTGCTAAAGGAACCGTCGTTAGAGGCCAAGAGTAAGCCCGGCGTGGTGGCGCAGGTTTATAATCCCGCTACTTGGGAGGCTGAGACAGGAGGATTGCAGGTTTGAGGTCAGCCTCAACTATTTCGTGAGGCCCTCCGCAACTTAGTGAGAGACCCTGTTTCAAAGTAAAGAAGAAGCCGGGTGTGGTGGTGCACACTTGTAATCCCAGCACTTGGGAGGCTGAGACAGGAGGATCCGCATGGGTTCAAAGCCAGCCTCAGCTACTTAGTGAGGCTCTCGGCAACTTAGTAGACCCTGTTTCCAAATAAAGTATAAAATAGATCTGGGAATATAGCCTGGAGGTAGAAAAGCCCCTGGGTTCCACCCTCAATAACACCAAAAAAAAAAAGAATAAAGGATAGGGTTGAGGGTGTAGCTCGGAGGTACAATGCCCCTGGGTTCAATGCCCAGTACTACCAAAAAAAAAAAAAAAATCTGAATAAAGAGTGATGGACCAAGTGGGTGGCACTAACAGGTCAGTCTCTTCTCTGCCTGCTGGACACGTGGCTTAAGAGCATCACCTGAGTTCACGGGGTCCGTTTCAAGGCAGGGGAGACGGCAACTGAACCGTGGCTCTTTGACACAGGCTGAGGCTCAGGCAGAGGCACGTGTGTGAAGATTGCAGCGTATCACGAATGCGTGGAGGAGGGGACCCCGACTGTCCTGCTGAGTAACAGAGACAGTGACGTGGATCCCCGAGGGCGGTGAGGCCCTGGCTGACCCCTTGTCTCTGCAGGTGACCCCGCCCTCAGCATGAGCCACTGGATGTTCCACCAGCAGGCCCTGCAGGAGTACATCCTCATGTGCTGCCAGTGCCCTGCCGGGGGGCTCCTGGACAAGCCGGGCAAGTGAGTGCCTGCCCTCTGGGGGGAGGGGAGCGAACCCACAGGCCTAGCAGAGGGGTCGTTACAAGCGGGGTGCCCCTGGCCATCCAGCTGCACAGCGCTAGTGTCCGCGGGAGCATCCCGGCCATGCCATTGGTCCCACACCTCCCCCGCCCATTGTTAGGTTAGAGCGCGAGGCTTTTAAATTCACTCCTGTACTTCCTCCAGCCACGTGGAGGACGGGGAGGGGGGCATGTGTGACCCCATCACGGGCCTCTGTGGTTGCATTCAGGGTGTCGAGGGGAGCAGAGGACTGTCCTCTCAGTGCTGCCTGTCCCTGCAGGTCGCGTGACTTCTACCACACCTGCTACTGCCTGAGCGGCTTATCTATCGCCCAGCACTTCGGCAGTGGAGCCATGTTGCACGATGTGGTCCTGGGTGTGCCTGAAAACGCTCTGGTAAGGCGGGATGGGTTGCTGCATACCTCTTCATCGCAAGGTCTCAGGATGGGGCTGAGGAAAGCAGAGCTCCTGGTGTCCGCAGAACTCGAGCTGTTTCCTGTGCGGCCAGGCTGGGAGTCTGCAGTCCCCACCCTCTTTACATTTTGCAGCCCACCAGGCTGCAGATTCACCGCTCGGCAAGCCTGGCATTGTGGTGGGAGGTCTAATCTGCAACAGAGATTTTGTGCCTTTATTGCAGAATCGAGGACCCAGACCACCCCTTTCAAAAAGGGCGCAGTGACTGGTTACTCACACAGCAGACTGAATTCCAGGCAGCTTGAAACAGCATCTGCAGGGCAGGACCCTCACTGCATGGCTGACCTCATTTCTCCTGGTGCTCTCAGCTTAGCTGTCCTCTCTCCAGAGAATAACAGTGCCCTGAATCTGCTGCTGCAGCACCACCTCTGGTCCCTGCGAGGCCCTCATCACAATTTCCTATGTGTTTGTTTCACACATGTTTGTCTGTTTTCCTCAAGAAAACATCAGCCCCCGGCTGGGGTGTAGCTCAGTGGGAGAGTGCGTGCCTTGCGTGTTTAAGCAAGGCCCCAGGTCCTGTTTCCAGCACTACAAGGAAAAAAAAAAAAAATTGAAAAAAAACTTTCTTTCATTTTATTAAAAATTACAAAAGTAGGAGCTGGGGGCGTAGCTCAGTGGTAGAGCACGCACTTAGCATGTGCAAGGCCCTGGGTTTATCCCCAGTGCTGCAAAAGAAAAAAATAACGAGTCAGCCCCAGGAGGACAGGATGTTCCCCACCGCAGCTGATGCTGGAACAGCCTGGCAGGAGACACAGCCTAGACATGAACCCGCTGAGATGGTCCACGGCGCTCAGATAACAGGGCCTGTGCAGACTGTCAAGAACATCTGCCCTACAAAGTCGGATTTGCTTCCACAAATGTAAACACTGAAAGTTTCTCATATATGTCTTTTGAATCTTCTGTTTGTTTGTCCTGGGATTTTTTTCCCCGTGTGTGTGTGTGTGTGTGTGTGTGTGTGTGTGTGTGTGTGTGTGTGTGTTGCTGGAATTGAACCCAGAGGCATTCTAACTCTGGGCTACACCCTCAGACCTATTTTATTTCTTGTTTTGAAACAGAGTCTTGCTAGGTTGCTGACAGCCTCACTAAGTTGCTGAGGCTGACTTCAAGCCTGTAGTGCTCCTGTCTCAGTCTTTCAAGTACTGGGATTACAGTCATGTTCCACCATACCTGGTTTGTAATCCAAGTATATGAGAGACTGAGACAAGAGGATCTCACGTAGCCGGGCGTGGTGGCGCACGCTTGTAATCCCTGCGCTTGGAAGGCTGAGACAGGAGGATCGCACAGGTTCGAAGCCAGCCTCAGCTACTGAATGAGGCTCTCAGCAATTTAGTGAGACCCTGTTTCCAAGTAAACTATAAAATAGGTCTAGGAGTGTAGCCTGGAGGTAGAAGGCCCTTGGGCTCCATCCCCAGTACCAAAACAAAAAACAAAAAAAGTATCTCAGGTTTGAAGCCAGCCGTGGCAATCAGCCAGGCCCTCAGTAACCTAGCAAGATTCTGTTTCCAAATAAGAAAAAAAAATTATAAAATCAGGCTAGGGACGTAGCTTGAAATAGAATGCCCTGAGTTCAATCCCTGGTACAACAAAAAAAAAAAAAAACCAAATAGATAAAATTCTTAGTATTTCTTTACTTTTTATTTTAATTTTTTAGTGCTGGGGATTGAATATAGGGGCATTCTACGTCTGAGCTATACCCTAGCCCAATTTTTTTTTTTGTGTGTGTGTGTATGGTACTGGGGATTGACCCAGGGGCATCCCACCTCTGGGCTACACCCCAGCCCTATTTTGTATTCTTTATTTTTGAAACAGGGTCTCAGTAAATTGTGGAGGGCCTCACTAAGTAGCTGAGGCTGGCCGTAAATGTGCATTCTTCCTGTCTTAGCCTCCCAAGTACTGGGATTACAAGCGTGTGCTACCACACTCTATTGTGAAACAGGGGCTCACTAAGTTGCAGAAGGGCTCACTAAGTAGCTAGCTAAGGCTGGCCACAAACCTGCGATCCTCCTGTCTCAGCCTCCTAAGTACTTGGATTATAAGTGTGTGCCACCACACTCAGCCTCCTATTTAATATTCTATTTGAAAACAGTCTCGCTAAGTTACTGGGACTGTAACTTAGTGACTGAGGCTAGTGAGGAGTGACTTAGTGGTGAGGCTTAGTGACTGAGGCTGGCCTTGAGCCTGTGATCCTTCTTTCAACCTCCCAAGTACTGAGATTATAGGTATGTGCCACCATGTTTGGTGAAAATATTTCAAACCGAATAAACATAAATGGCCAATAAATGAATAAAAAGATGTTTACCTTTTTTTTTTTTTTTCTCCTCTGTGTTACTGGGGATTGAACCCAGGGGCATTCTACCTTTGAGCTATACCCTCAACCCTATTTTTTAATCTTTATTTTGAAACAGAGTGTCACTAAGTTGTAGAGGGCTTCACTGAGTAGCTGAGGCTGCCCTCAAACCTGTGATCTGACTCTCTCAGCCTCTCAAGTACTGGGATTACAAGTGTGTGCCACCACACCCAGCTATTATCTTTTATTTTGAAACAAGATCTTGCTGGGTTGCTGAGAGCCTCACTACTTGCTGAGGCTAGGATTACATGCATTTGCCACCATGCCCAACTTTAACCTCATTATTTCCTTCCTTCCTTCTTTCTTTTTTTCTTCTTTCTTTCTTTTTGCGGTACTGGGGATGGAACCCAGGGGCACTGTACCTTCAAGCTACACCCCCAGCCCTATTTTTTATTCTTTATTTTGAACCAGGGTCTCACTGAGTTGCAAAGAGCCTCACTAATTAGCTGAAACTGTCGGCAAACCACTATCCTCCTGTCTCAGCCTCCCAAATGCTAGAATTACAAGCGCACACCACCACGCCTGGCTTCTTTCTTATTTTGGTACTTTTCCCTCTTTTCTTCCCCAGTGGTAACCCTGCCCTATATTTGACCTGTCTTGTATGTGTGGATATTTTGGGGCTCATATTTATGTATTCATAAATAATATATTCGTAGTTTTACATGCTTTCAAACTTTTTTGTTGTTGTTGTACTGGGGATTTAACCGAGAGGTGATCTACCACAAAGATACATCCCCAGCTCTTTTATTCTGATTTTTAGTAGGGTCATGATAAGTTGCCCAGGCTGACCTCGAACTTGCAATTCATCTGCCTCAATTTCTCAAGTAGGGATCAAAAATTCACCTGCCTCAAAATCCCAAGTGGGACAGGCATGCGCCATCAGTCCCAGCTCAAACTTTTTAACCCATTTCCCATTTTAAAAAATGCAGCTCACTGCCTTATTCATTTAATTTTATATATAAACACACTCTTTTTAAATTTTATATATAAATACCCTTTTTTTGTTTGGTTTTGCAGTATTCAGGATGGAACCCAGGGGCATTCTACCTCTGAGCTACACACACAGGCCTATTTTTTATTCTTTATTTTGAAACAGGGTCTCACTGAGTTGCGAAGGGCCTCACTAAGTAACTGAGGCTGTCCTCGAACCGCAAAACTCCTGTCTCAACCTCCTGAATTCTGGGATTACAAGCGTGCGCCACCATGCCTGGCTTTTTAAACACAGTCTTTGATGCTAAAGCAAATCAGACCATGATTGATTGGCGGTAATGCTTTTATATGGAGTTATGTATGGTTGAAAATCTATACAAGAAATATGAACAGAGATCTACAATAAAATGTGAGCTTTTGATTGACTAGCGGTTATGGAAGAATTGACCAAATGCAGACGCTGAAGCAAAAGTGAAACTCTTTGACCAGTCATAATTTGCCTGAGATAGGGCATATCCAAAACGGGTCTTGTTGACTGAAATATCCCTGCTCAGATCTGCACAGCACTTGCATCTCTGCAATAAGGGACCCTTCAGCTTATTGTTATCAGTGTCTCTCCATATATCCATTCACAAATGTCCCTTAGGACTGTAATCTGTAATTTATCTCAGGGTAAATACTGCAGCCACCAGTGCCCCTGGGAATATTCTCTGGACAGACAGGAAATGGGTTAAAACAGCTGCTGAACCAACGTTCTGCAGCAGTTTTTCCACTGACGTTCATATTTTAAGGTTTACGGTGGTTCATATGTGTTGGTTTTAACTGTTCTATGGTATTCGCCTGTATAAATGTATTCCAGTCTCATTCTTTGTTCTCCTGTGGTTAACATTTAAGTCATTTCTGTTCTGTGCTATGACAGTGTGTTGCAGTGAACATTCTGGTGTCTTGGGTTCGTGTGGTGGTATGTCTGAGAGGGACCTGTGGGGCAGGAGGAGATACCCAGGGCTGCCTTCACTAGACAGCTCGCGGTTGCTCCCCAGCAGGGCTGAGCTACTGTGCACTCACAACACTGTTCCTCTGTAGTAAGACTTTTGTTTCTGCCATTTTGGGTGTGAAATGGATCTCAGATTTATTTTGCATTTTTCTGATTGCTAGTGAAGTTGAGTATTTCATCAACCTAGTGAGACCCTGTTTCAAAATAAAGAATAAAAAATAGGGCTGGGAGTGTAACTCATAAGTAGAATGCCCCTTGGTTCAACCCCCAGTGCCACCAAAAAAAAAAAAAAAAAAAAAAAAAAAAAAATCAGTTGTTTTCCTTTATCATACATATTTGTAGGAGTTCTTTGTGTATTCTTGTTACTAATCCTTTGGCAGATACATGTACATGGTGAATATCTCCCAATATGTGACATGTCTTTTTACTTTGTTTTTAGGTTTTTGTTGTTTTTGATGAATGGAAGATTTTAAAGTGGTCAACTCTGTTTTTCTTTTCTGTGGTTTGGGGTTTTTTTGGAGGATGGGGATTTGTTTTAGAAATCTTTCCCTAGCATTTTTGAGGGAAGCAAACACATGTTAAATACACCACAAATGGTGACGAGGGCTATAAAGGGAATGAACAGGGCACTGTGGCGAGTCATAAATATATTTTTAAACATTTAAGGTTTTGCTTTTTTCATCTAGAGTTTGGTTCTCTTGGGTTTGATTTCTGTCTGTGGCGAGGGTTGGATAGAATTCTGTACTTTTTCTGACCAGCCCTGCTCACTGACACTTACCAGCCTTCCTGCTGATGTGCAACCCACAAGTGCCACATGCTCAACTTTTCTCTGTGGAGTGACTCTGTTTCTGGACTGTTCACTCTGACTGTGGTCGGTCTGTCTGTCTGTCTGTCACAGGCAAAACTCTCCACTTTGTCCCTTTTCTTCAACATCACCTCAGAGCAGGGAGTGGTGACACACAAGCCTATAATCCCAGTACTTGAATCGCAGGTTCAAGATCAGCCTCAGCACTTGGTGAGACTTTCAACAACCTAGTGGGACCTAAAACAAAAAAATTAAAAAGGAGGGCTGGGAGCTCAGTGTGGTGGCACAGGCTTGTAAGCCCAGTACTTGGGAGGCTGAGACAGGAGGATTGCGGTTTGCACACAGCCTCAGCTACTTAGTGAGGCCCTCTGCAACTTAGTGAGAACCTGTCTCAAAATAATGAAAAAAAAAAAAAAAATAGCTGAAGGTGTAGCTCAGAGGTAGAATGCCCCTGGGTTCAGTACCCAGTACTACAAGAAGAAGATGCTTTTTTCTGTGAATTATAAGATTATTTTATCAAGTTCTTTTGAAAAGATCTGATGGGATTTTTATTGGAATTGCACTGATTTTAGATTTACGGGAGAGAAATAAAATATTTTCAATATTAAGGCATCACATATATGAACATCATTTTTTCACATTTTCTCTCATATCCTTCCATGGCCTTTTATAATTTTTTCCTTTTTAAAGGACTAGCTAAGCCAGGCAGGGTGGTGCACCCTTGTGATCCCAGTACTTGGGAGGCTGAGACCAAAGGATTGCAGGATCATGGCCAGCCTCAGCAACTTTGTGAGACCCTGTTTCCAAATAAAATCTGTCTAGGGGTATAGCCCAGAGGTTCCATACCCAGTACCACACACACACACACACACACACACACACACACACACACACGACTAGCACATATTTTTTTTTTTTGAAGATTTAAAGAAGTTTATTAAAAGATGAAAATACAGAGAACAAGAACAGCTCCATACTAGACTGGCATGGAGGGATGGCTCGAATGAGTACACCTGACTAGCACATACTTTGCTAGTCTTTGCTATATATCTAAGTAATTTATAGTTTTTGTTTATTGTGACTATAATCTTTCCCCCTCATTATATGGTGTGTGTGTGTGTGTGTGTGTGTGTGTGTGTGTGTGTGTGTGTGTACGTTACTAGGGATTAAGCTCAGAGGTGTTCTACCTGTGAACTATACCCACAGCCCTTTTTATTTTTGAAACAGGGTCTAAGTTGCTGGGGGTCTTGTTGAGGTCCTGAGGCCTATCTTGACCTATTATCCTGCCTTAGACTCTCAAGTACTAGAAATACAGGCTTGTGCCACCACCACCACACCAGGCTGCGTTCTTTGTTATAACTGGTTGTTACTAGTATATGGAAACAACACCGATGTATCTGGAGGCTTTGATGAAGTCTTAATAGTTATAATAGTTTATCTATAGAATCTCCTGGATTTCCTGTTTAAAAAGCAATGACATTTTCTTTTCTTTCTTTTTTTTTTTTTTTTTTTTGTTGTTGTTGTTGTTGTACTTGGGGTTAAACCCAGAGGCTTTCTACCTCCGGGCTATATTCCCAGACCTATTTTATATTTTATTTGGAAGCAGGGTCTCAATACATTGCTGAGAGCCTCACTAAGTAGCTGAGGCTGGCTTTGATCCTCCTGTCTCAGCCTCCCAAGCACGGGGATTACAAGCGTGCGCCACCACGCCCAGCTAGCAATGACATTTTCAAGTAAGGACAGTTGTTACTGCTTCTGAAGTCTTAAGAATCTTTTTTTTTTTTTTTTAGTATTTATTTATTTATTTATTTATTTAGTGGTACTGGGGTTCCTGGAAGCCCTCTACCTCTGGGCTACACTCCCAGACCTATTTTATAGTTTTTTATTTTTGGAAACAGGGTCTCTTAAGCTAGCACGGCTGGCTTCGAACCTGCGCGATGCTCCTGTCTCCGCCTCCCAAGCACGGGGATTACAAGCGTGCGCCACCACGCCTGGCCAAGAATCTTATTTTTCTTACCTTGTAACATTGTCCAAGATCTCCACATGGTGTGGATCAGAGATCTTAATTGTACTGAGGTTTCATACTCCTGTGAGGTTGTTGTAAAACCTTCACATCGAAGGTTGGCACACACGTATAATCCCTGCTACTCAAGTGGCCGAGGCAGGATTGCTTGAGCCCAGAAGTTTGGAGCCAACTTGATCAACATAGTGAGACCTCCATCTATATTTAAAATTTTTTTCTAGTTTTTTCCATCATAACTTAGTGCTAAATTTTACTGAATGCTTTCTTTGCATCTGATTTTTCTCCTTTAATCTGGTATTTTTTTCATTAGTAAATATTCTGATATTAAGTGCTCTATGCCTGGAAAAAAATCCTTCTTGGTTATAGCAGATTATGTTTGTGCAGTATACTGCTAGATTCAGTTTGCTAGTAATATTTTGGCTTCGTTTGGGGTTGTTTGTTTGCAGTACTTGGGATTTAACCCAGGGGCATTCTACTTATTTTATTTTTTATTTTGAAATAGGATCACGCTAAGTTTTGGAGGACCGCAAACCTGTGATCTTCCTGTCTCAGACTCCCAAGTACAGGGATTATAAGCATGTGCCACCATACCCAGCTTTGGCCTAGTGTGTGTGTATATATATATATATTTTTTTTTTCTTTTTCTTTTTCTTTTTTTGTGGTACGGGGAATGGAACTCAGGGGCATTCTACCTCTGATCTACACCCCCCAGCCATATATATATATATATATATATATATATATATATAATTTTTCTTTTAACTGGGCCTCATTGAGTTGTGGGAGGGCCTCCCTAAGTAGCTGAGGTTGTCTGAGAATCCAGATCCTCCGGTCTCCGCCTCCCAAATGCTGGTATTACAAGCGTGCACCATCACGCCTGGCCTAGTCTAGTTTTTTTTTTTTTTTTTTTTTTTTTTTTTTTTACTGGGGATTGAACCCAAGGGCATTCTACCTCCAAGCTACACCCCCATTCCTATTTTATTTTATCTGAAACAAGGTTTTGCTGGGTTGATGAGAGTCTCACTTCAGGCTGAGGCTGTCCTCAAACCTATGCTCCTCCTGTCTCAGTCTCCCACATACCAGCTTTGATTTTTTATTTTGAAGCAGGGTCTCACTGAGTTGCTGAGGCTGACCTCAAGCCTGTGATCTTTCCGTCTCAGCCTCCGGAGTACTGGAATTATAGGCATGCACCACCCTAACCAGCCCATTTAGGATTTTATGTATATTTCTAAGATAGATTGACCTAAAAATTTTGTGTGTACACACACAGTCTCTCTCTCTCTCTCTCTCTCTCTCTCTCTCTCTCTCTCTCCCTCTCTCTCTCTCTCTCTCTCTCTCTCTCTCTCTCTCTCTCTAACATTCTCATGTCCCTTGTATGATAAAATGTTTTTAGCAAACACTCTTGTTTTCTATCCTTTGGGCCTTGTGATAACTCTTGTGTGTCTCTCTGATGACTCCTTATGCTAAATGCGCAGGGGCATAGGGTGTGTCTGTTTCTAAGGCTCACCGGGGTGACTGGCATCTGTTCTTCTCTCTGCAGCAGCCCACCCACCCCGTGTACAACATTGGACCAGACAAGGTGATCCAGGCCACCACACACTTTCTGCAGAAGCCAGTGCCAGGCTTCGAGGTGCCCGAGGGTGAGGCGACAGCAGAGTCTGCGACCAACTAGAAGATGCGGGTCCCACGGCTCCGCGATCAGCACCTCCGGCTCAGAGGAGGTTTACCCATTTCGGTCCATAGTGCCCTCTGCGCAACACAGGCCTTTGCCACTGTGGAGCTGTGGGTCTCTTTGTCTTTTCTTGTCAAAACAAAACCAGCGGCTCTGAGTTTGGAGTACATCGTGGTGTGGTTTTTAAAATTCTTTTCACACCCGTTAAACCAAAAATCTGTCAGCCCATGCAGTGCGGTTGGGGGCCAGTGCATGCTGGGAGGAGGCAGCTCCTCCCACCGGCGCACCAGGACGGCCACACAGAATGAATGGTGTCTGAGCATCACTGCGTCCACAGCCACTGCGGCGCCTCCCACCTGCGCCCCACCATGAAATCTACAGATGGGGTGTCCCCTGCCGGTGGGAATCAGTCTGCCTCATGCCCGGGTGGGGCGCTGGGTCCCACCAAAATGAGTCCCTGGAAAAGAGTGTGGCAGGGCCATACTAGGAGGTGCTTCTGCCTCTTACCTCCCACCCAGGAGTGGGTGGAGAGAGGCCTCATGGTGAGACCCTCCCCCAGCACCAGCAGACTGAGCCCCCTCATGGCTGTCTAGAGTCACGCTTGGTGTACGGGCAGAATGCGCTTCGGCCACAGGTGTGGTAACTTAGACCCAAGAAACCAATTATGAGAGGAAAATGAAGCTCCTGTTGGACTCCGTGCCAGGGGAAGCAGCGGCATGCCCAGCCGGGCCACCCCATCATGTCCCTGGCCTGTAGTCTCGACCCTCTGCTCTTCTCTCCCTTCCTACCAGCCCTCTCCTCCAAGACAGTGTTGTCTTTTCTTACCCAGAGTATTAATGCTACTAAGTCTTTCACCTTAATTTATGACTCAGGATTTATTCCCATCCTGCCCACTCCATGCTCACAGAAATAAAATTGAGTGCTAGACCGGCTGGCTGATTGGAGGCGGTGGTTGCCGCCCGGTGTTGGCCCCACGCTGCCTCTGCGGCCTCCCGCGTCCAGCCCTTTTGCGGTCAGTGGGGCGCTGAGCTTGGTTGTCCGTCCACTGCTACTGCCCCAGTGCACCCCGTCACTGTCCCAGCCTGTGGGCCGCGGGCAGACAGGTCATGGAGATGCAGCATGAGGCTCTTCTCAAGAAAACTGGCCACTTGCTGCCTCCAATTCCTATTGCTTTGGTGTCTTGGGCTATGTATTACCTTCTGGAAATAATAAAAGAATAACATTTTCTATGATGTCTCTTATTGATGATCTGTGCCAAGAAAATTCTCGAGTGCTCAACATTAGGAGTTACTGAAGGCTGCTTACCAGCTTCTTTCTGTATTCAAGATGCTGGACTGTTCATGGTAGCGATTACCTATAGGTAGGGGCTGGGTCCCTCCCACTCCTCCAGTGGGGGGAGCATTAGGAAGTTTTCTCTAAGCATATGGAGCATTTGGGTTTGCCCTGCCCGTAGGATTCCACATGCTGCGTCTGTTTGTCTCCAGCCTGCCTGTGCACAGGGGAGGTATTCTGCAGCCCCAGAGTGGGCATTAACGATGACCAGTGGTGAGCATGCTGGCCAGGCACAGGGACACGCTGCAGCCCTGTGGTCACCTGGCCCTCCCCCCTCATCTGGGGAGAGACGCTTTTCTCCCAGAGAGCATTCTTTCTAGAAGGTCCCCCCTCACAGACCCCTGCATCCACACAGAGAATCCAAGACCACATCCTGGAAGGGAGTTCCTGCCTGCTGTGCTATTTTTGCCCTGGTAACAAAGATTTGTGCTGCAAAACAACATATTGAAATGCGCCCTTCCTGCCGATGCTTGTAATCCCCGGCTTGGGAGGCAGAGACAGGAGGATCGCGCAGGTTGAGACCCTGTTTCCAAGTAAAAGTATTAAAAAAAAAATAAGTCTGGGAAAGCTGGGCGTGGTGACGCACGCTTGTAATCCCAGCATTTGGGAGGCTGAGACCGGAGGATAACGGTTCGCCGACAGCCTCAGCTACTTAGTGAGGCCCTCTGCAACTCAGTGAGACCCAGTTTCAAAATAAAGAATAAAAAACAGGGCAGGGGGTATAGCTTGAAGGTTGAATGCCCCTGGGTTCCATCCCCAGACCCACAAAAAAAAAATAATAATAAAAAATAAATTAAAAAAAAAAAAAGGTCTGGGAGTGTAGCCCGGAGGTAGAAGGGCTTCCAGGAACCCCAGTACCACTTAAAAAAAAAAAAAAAAAAAAAAAAAAGAAATGCGCTCTTCCCTCCCTTCTTTGCTGTAACAAAAGGCATAAAACGTTCTCAGGACTAGAAGCCTCAGAGTATCTTGAGATTAACTGCAGTACAGTAATGATGGCGAGGTTAACAAACAGAAGGGGCAAGGAGCTGGATCCAGAAGGGTAGGTAAAGTTAGGCTAGGAAGCGGAGAGCAAGCCTGTGTGCTGCCGCGCTCTCCGGGAGCACACTGACCTTAAGAGGCACTCTCCTGGAGTTCCCAACTCAGCCTTCAAGGCAGGCCCTGGAGGTCAGCTCTCAGCTCATGCTGGTTCTTGAGAACACTAACAGCATTTGAGGTGGGTTATCGGCATTAAATAGTTTCTCCATCAATACATACAAAACTGCTAAGGCCTCTGTATTCACATGATCCCCAATTTCCCCCTCATTCCCACCTGAGTGCCCTAGAAGGTGGGGATCCTGCCAGACCCTCCGGGAAGCCCCGAGGTGACCAGGCTAGTCGGCAGCGCTCTTGAACTGCCCTCTCTCCATGAGTCGGAAGCCACAGGTTAGGCTCTGGCCCGTAGCTCCTTGAGGGGACACAGCACAGAATGGAGCCCAAAGATGAACTGGTGCCCTCCTTGCTGTCATTCCTGCTCTCCCAAGGATTCTTACCTGGATGACCTTCACCTGGGGCCTCCCTGCGCCCCTCTCATCTCTGCAGTGAGATGCCTCTCCTGAAAGATGGACAATCATGACTGCTCTAGTTCATCCCAAATCTAAGAATCCCAGGAAGAACAGACAGTTAGGCCCAGTTTCCAGAGTCACTGGTCAGTGGACCGGGTCCCCATCTCTTCTAGCATTCACCTGGCTAACACAAGCCCCAGCACTGACCTGGTGGCCATGCAAAGTTCCCAATGGTGCTTTCAGAAAGAGAAGAGCCAGAAAAGTATGAATGCAGATCAAAGAACTAACCAGAAGCCAGTTTCTTCAGGTGGGGCCCTCCCTCACTTCAAACTCCACCCTCCTCCCTAGCAGTGCTCAGCTGGCTGCCCCGAAGGCTTTTGGGGTTTCAGAAAGGAGATTTAGGAGCCCAATTTTGTCTTTGGTTCCTCAGAGGCACAAAGCAGTAGTGTTTCCACACGCCATCAGTTCCATAAAGAAGTCCATGTTACCATCACCATACCATGAGAGAGTAACTAGAAACTGGAGACGGGGCCACAGTGGTCCAGGATCCCAGCAGAGTAGGGGAAGTGAGATGGTTCTTGGAACTCAGCTTTATTTGACCTGAGCTCCCTGAGGTCAGGGAAAACAAAGGACTAACGCAGATCACTCTAAAGTCGCCATCACTAAAAGGAAATGTGTCTCCACAGCTGCTGGGAGAGATCACTTTTTCCTAATGACAAACTCATCATGTAGGCTTTTACTTTGAAAACACTGAGAACCCAAAGATCATCCGTTCCAAAGCAATTTTTGTGGACAACACAGTGGTATCCTTTATGAAGCCAACTCTCAGGAAGAGTTCGTACAAAAGCAGAGGCCACGATGCACAGTAAGCTATAGTTCCCTGACAGCCTTCCAGGAAGGCTTCGCCTCAGATCTTGCTGTGCTGTTCCCTGGTGACTTAGCTTGTCAGAAACATAAAGTTTTGAAAACCCTAAGAGGGTGGATGATCCCATGCCCCTTAAATTATTTCACCAATATTAACTGTATACATTGTCCTTCTGGCAGGAGCTCAATAGCCAGGAATAAAAAATGGAGCTGGCAGGGTTACAACTCCGTGGGGGAGCACTTGCCTAGCATACATGAGGCCGTGGGTTCGAGCCCCAGCACTGCAATAAATGAACGAGTCATGGAACTGATGAAGGCCAGTTGAACTTCATAAACTGATGAAGGTCAGAAGGTCATGGCTAGGAGTGGAATTCATTGGCTTTGGGTCTCAGATCTACAGCTGATATGCTGCCATTCCATTATGAAAACGGAAGAATGTGTCTATTACCCCACCTCATTCACGTTTATCCAGCTCCTTAGAGAGCGGGCTGGTCACAGTGACAGAGAGGAGGCCCACATGGAAAATGGGTGTGCTGAAACCTGCAGGCTCTCTCGATCCTCCGTGGCCTAGGAAAATGCAGGCGCTGCATAGACCACATCTCAGTGAAGGTACAGGACATCTCTCAGTCACCCCTTCTGGGGTTAAGTTTGGTGCTGTGAATATTTGCTTTCCTACAGCTGACAGCAAAGCCTAATGTAAGTGCAGAGGCCTGTGATGGAGACTACTTCTACTTGGGGACACAGGGATGTGTATTGGGAGAAGTATTTTCCCATTATACCAGAAAGCCATCTATACCAGGGAGCAGCAGATTTTTTTTTTTAAAGTACTGGGGATGGAATGCAGGGGCATTCCACCTCCGAACTACACCCCCAGCCCTATTTTTATTCTTTATTTTGAAACAGGGTCTCACTAAGTTGCAAAGAGCCTCACTAAGTAGCTGAGGCTGTCCACGAACCGCGATCCTCCGGTCTCAGCCTCCCGAATGCTGGGATTACATGCGTGCGCCACCACACCCGGCTTCCTCTGACATATCTTGGCAGTCTTTTCTGTGACTTTGTCATTCTGAGTCGAGGTCCCCCTCTCTAGGACCTTCTTGGACCCCCTTTGGTGACCGTCTCTGTTGCAACTGCTCCACTCAGCTCAGCCGCTGTACGAAACCAGAGGAGTGAGGCTGTGTTCCAGCCACTCTATTTATGAACACAGGCTGGATCTGCGCAGGGGCCACAGGTTGCCCCATCCCCACCCCCCGAGCTCAGCCACAGTCAGTGAGTGTGCTTCCACGTCTTTCATGGCTGACAAGCTCTCCCTGGAACAGGAGAGTCAAATGACAGATGTACTTGGCGGGTAAAGCTCGGGCCAAGCATTCTGGTCGCCCACAGGCACT
This sequence comes from Muscardinus avellanarius, assembly GCF_963383645.1. Taxonomy (NCBI): domain Eukaryota; kingdom Metazoa; phylum Chordata; class Mammalia; order Rodentia; family Gliridae; genus Muscardinus; species Muscardinus avellanarius. The sequence goes on from NC_137798.1 coordinate 70,033,246, forward strand.
GCTCAGCGGCATTTCCTGCCTTGAATGAGGAAGGAGACTAGTACTATTAAAGACACTGTCGCAACTGACAGAAAATCGGGCCCAACTGGTTTAAAGCAAAGACAAAACGTGTTGACTCCGAAACTGAAAGGTCTGAAGACGAGGCTGGCTGTGGGAGTGGCCTGGGCAGGTTTCTTTCCCGCAGCTTGAGGTCTCTACATTAGCTCCAATCTCAGGCTCTCCCTGTGGCTGGAAAAGGGCAGCAGTTCCAGACCTCACACCCTTTTGGCCTCAAGTTCTGCAGACAAGAGCACCTGGCGCCATAGCAGCCTCCCTGGGGAGGACGATTACAGTGCACTGGCTGGGAGCAAACCAAGTGACCAGAGTGGCCCGAGAAGTGACCCAGTGGGCCTGTTTGGTGACTGATCCTCCCACCAGCAGGGAAAGGGGCTTCCTCAGAAGCACATTCCTGAGAATGAGGAAGGAGTCAGGTGTGTGCTGCATACCTGTAATCCCAGGACTTGGGAGGCTGAGACAGGAAGATCACAGGTTCAAAGCCAACCTCAGCAACCTAGTGAGACCCTGTTTCAAAATAAAAAATAAGAAGCCAGGGTGTGGTGGTGTACACTTGTAATCCCAATATTTGGGAGGCTGAGACAGGAGGATCGCAGTTCTCAGACAGCCTCAGCTACTTAGTGAGGCCCTTTGCAATTCAGTGAGACCTGTTTCAAAATAAATGATAAAAAATAGGGTTGGGGGTATAGCTTGGAGGTAGAATGTCTTTGGGTTTCATCTCCAGTACTGCAAAAAAAAAAAATAATAATAATAATAAAATAAAAATCTGGGCATGGTGGAGCACACTTGTAAGTAATCCCAGTGCGTGGGAAGCTGAGACAGGAAGATCATGGTTTGAAGCCATCCTCAGATACTTAGTGAGGCTCTCAGCAACTTATTGAGACCCTGTTTCCAAACAAAGTATAAAATATATCTGGGAGTGTAGCCCAGAGGTAGAAAGCCTCTGGGTTCCATCTCCAGTACCACACACTCAAAACAATAAAATAAATTAAATAAATAAATAAATAAATAAATAAAAGGGCTGGGGGTAAATTAAAAAGGGCTGGGGGTAGCCAGGAGTGGTGGTGCACACCTATAATTCCAGTACTTGGGAAGCTGAGACAGGAGGACTGCAGGTTTAAGGTCAGCCTCAAACATCAGTGAACAACTTACTGAGGTTCTTCTCAACTTAGTGCGACCCTGTTTCAAACTAAAAAATAAGCCGGGCGTGGTGGCGCACGCTTGTAATCCCCGCGCTTGGGAGGCGGAGACAGGAGGATCACGCAGGTTCTAAGCCAGCCGTGCTGGCTTAGGAGACCCTGTTTCCAAATAAAAATATAAAAAGTAGATCTGGGAGTGTAGCCCGGGAGTAGAAGGGTTTCCAGGAACTCCAGTACCACAAAAAAACCAAACCAAACCAAACCAAACCAAAAAACCCACTAAAAAATAAAATAGGGTTGGGAATGTCACTCAGAGGTAGAATACCTCTGGGTTCAATCCCCAGTACCAAAAAAAAAAAAAAAAAAAAGGAGGGTTAGGGTTGTATCCTGGAGGTAGAATGCTCCTGTGTTCTCTTAGTACCAAGGTAAATAAAGAAAAGAATGGAGGAAGGGATGAAGCCCCAAATGCAAATCCCTAATTTGGTATTTGGTATAAGGAAGGGGGAAGGAGATGCTAGAAACCCAGAGCGGACGTTGTTGGCATCCATTCCTCATCTAAGCCGATCACGTTAATCTTTCTCTCTGCTTTAGCTATTTGTTCATGTTTGTTAGTAACCCAGGAATTAGTCAGCGCGGCTCGTCATAGCCTCAGTGACCGGTTCACTGATACAAGGCCATGACCCAAAATAGTCCAAAGAAAAAAGTCCTGGGCATTGGTGATAGAGGGACCCCTATAACCACTTTCTACAAGAAGGAAGCAGCCTGCACCGTCAGCACATGGATGCCCAGGACACCTGAGAAATGCAGCCAGAAGCCAGATCCAACTGGGGCCCACCTGCCTCTACTGAGTTGTCAGTGCTGTGAGCCAATGGGACTTGGATTTGCTAGTACAGATGGTCCTTGGCTTATAATTTTTCAGCTTCACAGTGGTATAAAAGCCATATGCATTCACCTGGGTGTGGTGGCACACGCTTGTAATCCCAATACTTGGGAGGCTGAGACCAGAGGATCACATATTTGCAGCCAGCCTCAGCTACTTACTGAGGCCCTCCACAGCTTAGTAAGACCTTGATTCCAAACAAAGAATAAAAAAATAAGCCGGGCGTGGTGGCGCACGCTTGTAATCCCAGCATTCGGGAGGCTGAGACTGGAGGATCGCAGTTCACGGACAGCCTCAGCTACTTAGTGAAGTCCTCTGCAACTCAGTGAGACCTGGTTTCAGAAAAAAATAAAAAATGGGGCAGGGGGTGTAGCTCAGAGGTCAAATGCATCTGGGTTCCATCCCCAGATCCGAAAAAAAAAAAAAAAAATAGGGCTGGGGGTATAGCTCAGAGGTAGAATGCCCTTGGGTTCCACCTCCAGTAACAAAAAAAAAAAAAAAAAAAGCCATATGTGTGCCAGTATTGGGAATGGCTTAGGAAGATTTGAGAAAGCTCTGATTATTAATAGATATATTTCAGAAATAATTGTGTCAAAATGGCAGACCTGGAGAGAGAAAGGCTTGGCTTCAGTCAGGAAGCAAACAGCTACTGAAACTTAGATTGACTTAGCTAAAAGTAATGAACACGTTGATAGGAGAGGGGAACTAGGACTTTCTCTGTCTAAAGACAGATCTACATGATTAGATAAGCTAGCTAAGATGGTAGGATGGGTCAACCTTCGTGAAAGGAGACACCTTGCCACACCTTGCAGGAGGAACTTTACAAGGATGTTACTAGTCAATTACGTAAACAAGATGGAGGTCATGGGTATGAAAAGTCCGGTCCACGTGCTGTATCTTTGGGTGGTGAATTGGCTCGAACCCCCCCACCCCATCATGCCATTTGCATGGGGCTGTAACTATCTTCTGTATTTCTATCTTTTTAATAAGGTTCCTTAAATCTTCAGCAAGTGTCCGAGCTATGTATACTTATCATTAGCTCAGGACAAGAACCCGCGGTTTTTCGGTTTTTCTGTTTTTTGGGTTTTGTTGTAGTTTGAGGGAAATTGTGTCCGGGACCCTAACAGGGGTCCCCTGGGACAGTTTCCCCATAACCATAACATTCCCACACAGCAACATATTTCACCATAACAATATGCATTCAGTAGAAATCGTACTATATGTTTGATATGTTAGGTGTGATAAATGCATCTTGGACTTAACATTTTCAATTTATGATGGATTTATGGGCATGAAACCTTATCATAAATCTAGACACGCCTGCTCTTGCAACTGAAAGCATCCTGATATATATATTCCAAACTGGACTCCAGGTTATCCCCAAGGCCATGAAGCTCCTCACCTGCTGCCTGGCAGGCTCCGAGCACCCTAGACACGCCTCCAACAATAACCCCTAAGACCCAGCCCACTGCCCGTCTTCACCTGACCCTTGACTCAGCCTCTTGAGGTGGGCGAGGCAGGTGTACGACCTACGCTCTACAACTGGAGAAACAGGTCAGAGGCCTAAGGAATCACCCGAGGTCCCTGCTATCAGGTGGTAGTGTCTACACCTGAGCTCAGATCTGCTGCCCAGAGTCAAGCTCTCCGCCACCCAGGCCTCCAATGGGGCCAAGAGGGGTCTTAGGCACGGGGCAGTGGTTTAAACATGCTTGGTTTGCTCTAGGGCAAAATGACTGAGGCCCTGAATGCCTGCCCCATCTTTCACTAGGATGAGGATGGTGACCACAAAGAGCAGGGACCAAGCTACCTCACCCTTCTGACAGGCCCCTCACTCTGTCTAGTCTGTGGCATAGAGGGACAGCCTCTGCATAAGCGTGATGCCGGGTGACTCACAGCAGGCCCTGGTGAGTCAGTCTTTCCGGGGGTTGACCACAGCCCTGGCGGCAGCCAGCCTTTGCCAACCGGGCCCCGGCACGTCTAACCAGTTCCTGGACATCCTGTTCACCACCCTGCACTAACCAGCCTTGTCTGGGCTTTTCACCAGGTGGTGCAGGAGGCTCAGGGAACCAGGGCCAGGGCCGATGCTCCGCCCTCCGACTTCTCTGGCACATGCAAGGATGAGACCCAGCAATAGAACCGGTCCCTTGCCTAGTCTCCCCCTGAGGAAGCATAGCTCTTACAAAATAACGATGACAATGATGCATTTTTAAAAACAAGCTTTTGGGATGGGATGTTGCTCAGCGGTAGAGCACTTGCCTACCACGCACAAAGCCCTGGGTTCAGTCCCCAGCACCATACACACAAAGTACAATTACTAAAAATAAGGCCGGGTGTGGTGGCGCACGCTTGTAATCCCAGCATTTGGGAGGATCACGGTTCAAGGACAGCCTCTGCTACTAGTGAGGCACTTTACAACTCAGTGAGACCCTGTTTCAAACTAAAGAAGAAAAAATAGGGCTGGGGGTGTAACTCGGAAGTAGAATGCCCCTGGGTGCCATTCCCAGCACCAAAAATTAAAATTAAAAAATAATCCCAGTACTTCAAAAAAAGAGAAACAAAACAAATAAATAAATAAACACAAAGGGCTGGAGGTATAGCTCCGAGGCAGAATGCACTTGGGATAATTCCCCAATACTTTTTTCTTTGTGGCACTGGGGATTGAGTCCAGAAGCATTCTACCTCTGAGCTACATTCCCAGCCCAATTTTATGTCTTGTTTGGGAATAGGTTCTCACTAAGTTGTGGAGGGCCGTGCTAACTTTCTGAGGTTGGGGAGTTAGGCACCTCATCTTTGAAGGCAGAGTGAATAAACTATTGGAATTATACATAGGAGATTTATTCTCTACTTTTATTTAACCATTAATTAAGTCTTCTGTAGCCAAGAATTTTGCAGCCACGAATTCAGTCAACCACAAATTGAAAATACTTGAAAAAATTGTGTCTTTACTGCACACATGTAGGCTTTTCTCCTTGTCAAGATTTTATAAACAAGCTGGGTGTGGTGGCGCACGCTTGTAATCTTAGCATTTGGGAGGCTGAGACCAGAGGATCGTGGTTCGTGGACAGCCTCATCTACTTAGTGAGGCCCTCTGCAACTCAGTGAGACCCTGTTTCAAATTAAAGAATAAAAAATAGGGCTGGGGGTGTAGCTCAGAGGTAGAACGCCCCTGGGTTCCATCTCCAGTACAGAAAAACAAATTACATAGCATTTATATGGTAGTAGGCATTGTATGTATGTATGTAGTAATCTAGAGGTCATTTGTATGCGAAGAGATTTTATGATTTTACATTGTATGCAAATACTGAGCCATTTTAACTGAGGGACTTAAGCATCTGTGGATTTGGAGTCCATAAGGGAGTCTGTAACCAATCTCTCAATACTGAGAATAGACTGATTTTTTTTTTTTCCCCTGGTACTGGGAATTGAACCCAGGGGCATTTTACCTCTGAGCTACACCCCCAGCCCTATTCTTTATTCTTTATTTTGAAACAGAGTCTCACTGAGTTGCAGAGGGCCTAAGTAGCTAAGGCTGGCTGCAAGCCTGTGATCCTCCTGTCTCGGGCTCCCCAAATCCTGGGATTACAAGCATGCGCCACCACGCCCAGCACAGGAGACTGTATTTAATGGATTCATGAATATTTTCACTGTGGGTTATGTTCCAATACTACAACATGTACATTGTTGATCAAATTATTTCTGCTTTGGTCTTTGGGAGCTCTTTTAGTAGGCTCCTGTGAACCTTTGATATTTCTACACTTACTTTCAGTAATAATAATAATAATTAATAATAATAATAATAATAATAATAATTTCTAAACATTCCATTTATTTATTTATTTATTTATTTATTTATTTATTTATTTGTGCTGGGAGTTGAACCTAAGGGTATGCTACCTCTGAGCTATACCTCCAGCCCTATTTTACTTTTTAGTTTGAAACAGGGTCTTCCTAAGTTGCTGAAGGCCTTATAAATTGCTGAGGCTGGCCATAAACCTACGATCCTCCTGTCTCAGCCTCCCAAGTACTGGGATTACAGGTGTGTGCCACCACTCCTGGCTCTATCGTCCCTTTCTTCTGAGAGGAATTGTCTGTATATAATTTTTGACACTGGATAATAAGTGCGTTGCGTCCAGCATACTACTCTCTCAACCTTTGATCGCATTAATTTCGGTCTGTAGTAATGAGTGCACCACACTGCGGGTCGGTTATCTTGGGTGTGATCGCTGGTTGCCACCTCTGTACCCGTGATGGCCTGGGCTGATGGGACAAAGGGTACAGGGTGTGCTGAGCCTGCGGCTACCAGACCCAGGGCAGGTCTCAGCGCCAGTTCTCTGTGAGCAGGCTGTGGGACACGGCTCCTGGGACATGCTGACCAGTGCTTGTCCCACGAGCTGGAGAAGTGCTGAGCTGGCCCTGCCCTGCCACCGTGCCCACCCTCTTTCACTAAGGCTGCTTCCGAAGCCCTCTGGTACTCAGAACCTGGAAATGCACATTTGTAACCTGTGTAGGAATCTTGTCTCTATCTAGCTGAGCTTCCTTTTTGGTTCTGGGGGTTGAAGCCAGGGGCATTCTATCTCCCGGCTATACCTCCGACCCTATTTTTATTTTGAAATAGGGTCTCCCTAAGTTTTAGACGGCCTCACTACATTGCGGAGGCTGGCCGTGAACCTGTGATCCCCCTATTTCAGCCTCCCATGTACTGGGATTATAGGTGTACTTCACCGCGTCTGGCTCTATCTGAGCTTCTTAGGGGCAGAGGCCAGGCTTTGTAAATTGTCTAATTCTCCCCAGTGAGCGGCCGGGATGGGGCCAAGATCACATGCCACTCCAACCCCTGTGTATGAACTTGGGCAGACACAGATAAGCCCTTTGAGGAGAGGGCCCACTGGAGAGCTTGCATGCTGATTTGTGAAGCACTGCCATAGCCAGGCACTAGGCCAGGGGTGCAGCAGTGAATGCAGGCCAGCCCCAACCTCGCACCCCCCCGCCCCCCATGCAGACATGCCTTTCTGGCCAGCCTGGCTGTGGCCTTTTGGCCCAAAGCCACCGACTACTGTCCTCTAGCCCTAGGTCTGCTCACACCACCCACAAGCTGTTAATGTCACCAGGAGGTGGGGAATAATGACCCTTGAGTGCCAGGACACGCAGCCACTCTGCCAGCAGGACCCCTGCGCTGGGGACGAGCGACTAGCGGTGCAGGCAGCGGCTCTGCAGCATTTGGTTCTTTCTTGACCCAGACTTTGCGTGGCTCATTCCCATTCCGAGGTCCACAGGCGCGGCGGGTGGGAGAAGGCGGGTCTCTGCCCTGGCCTGTCCCATCAGCTCTGTTTTTCTTGGCAGGATGCTAAAGCCTTCACTACTTTCAGCACTGGAATGGAAGGTTCTGGCACAGCATTCCTGAATATTGGATCCCTGATTCTTCTTTTTCTGTTTGTCTTTGGCCTTTAATTTACTGGAAAAAATTAATGGTCGAGACAGTGCTGCATAATTTTGCCCAGAGAAGGCGGTAGGTGTACGAGGACCCGCCCCTGTCATGCGCTTCGGAGGCAAACAATCCTAACTGGGGCCTGGAAGGCACAGCACGCCTGCTGGGGCAGCTGGCATCTGGCGCAGGGCGCAGGAGGGGACCTGCTGGGCTGGTTGTGAATGTCCAGGGCCACCTGTTCAGCACTCTGCTAGACACACCCATCATGCCGTGTGTGTGTGTGTGTGTGTGTGTGTGTGTGTGTGTGCGCGCGTGCATGCACACGTGCGCAAGAGTATGTGCCCAGGGTCAGTCAGCAGCCCCATCTGTCCCCACCTCACCCTACTCTAACGAGTTTCCATAATGAGTTAACATCTTTCTCTTGTAAGAGGCTGGTGCTATTCTTTCTAGTTAAAATTTAAAAATCAATGAGTACATCCTTTTCTTTTGAAACTCACTCAGAGGAAACATGGATGGACCCCTGTTAGGCTTTCCTATAGATGTTACCTTGGTAACACCTTTAGTTGCTCCCTTTTAGGGATTTGGAGAAAGCCCTGTCTGGCTCAAACTGGTTGAAGTCACCAAACTCCTCACTAGGACGTGCAGAAGTGTCCCATGGTCACCGTGGAAGGCCACCTCTACCTGAGGTCACACTGACACTGCCGTTCTCTGACTGTTTGTCCTGAGCAGCCATCAAGCTTGTCTATGCAGGCACAGGCCACCAATGACTTCACCTTTCCTTACCTTCAATTACCGGAGACCGTCCTGGTGTTTTATTTTGTTGTTTTTCATACCACAAATGCCCCTGAGACCTATCTTGAGGAGTCAGATTTGAGTTCAGGGGCTCCCTCTCCTCATGCTTGGCTATCTGGTAAATTAAACTTCCTTTTTTGCAAAACTTGTTGCTTCAGGGACCGGCTAGGGGGCAGCAGGGAAAGATGAACGTGGTCCTGGCTGGGCCTGGTAACACCACTAGACAGATGCTGCTCGAGAAGCCCCTGGAGAGAAGGCTGGAAAACGAGCCGCCACAGACCTGACCAGCCGTGCGCAAGATGCTGGGGCAGGCAGACCTACTCGTGGCCTCAGCCTGTCACCAGCATCGCAGAAACACAAACCGAAACCTCGGAGACTGGCCGTGGGCACTGGTAGGTTAATGGTTAATAACTGACCCGGCCAGCCAGGGTCTATGTCATCTCCCAAGTCCACTCGCCTCAAAAGGGAACAGAAGGTCTTGCTTAAGTCCTTCGGAAAGCAGCAAAGCACCCCTGTCACTGCCCTTCAGCACCCAACGGACTTTTGCCTCCCTTCCCTTTTTTTAAGGACTGTATCATCGCTCTGGGCCTTTATCGCATCAGAGCAGGATGGCAACTTTTATTCACTCTGTATTCCAACAAAACCCAGAAATGTTGCATGGCCCAGGGCCCATGAGGGCAGGCAGAACTAAGATCCGCCAAGGTTTGTTGAGTATTTCCTGGTGCCAGGCACAGTTCAAGGGCTTTTCACTTATTCCTTCATGCCTCATAATGGCACTTGGTGCTAGGATTGTCCTTGTGTCCCTGTGCTCAGGAAAGCAGGGCAATGTCACCTCAGAGGCGAGGGACATCCCCGACAGGCCAGGGCATGGGCTCTGAGGCTGTGGGCCTGGCCTGGCCGCAGGGCAAGGACACTTTTAGCTGGGTGATGTCCATGGCCTGCCTAGAGGGCCTTCTCAATCCAAGCCCTGCATGGTCACTCCAATGGACCTGCAGCTGAGCCTGGATTATTCAAAATTCAGAACTGGGAGTTTGGACAATTCAATTTTCTACTTAAGGAATTAACTAGAAAACATTTTTGTTTGTTCCTCTCCTAGGGAAGACTGAAAATGTATTAATTTCCCCATGCCTTAGGAAGCCCTGGACACTGAAGGAAATTCTGTCTTTGACCATTCATCAGATTGGCAAACTTTCCCCCTACCTGGGTCTCCTCTTCAGCCTAGAGAAACTGTTTTGAACAAAGAAAGGCTCTAGTTTCATTTTCCCTGGGGGTATGAGGCTTGGAGCTGAGCCCCAGAACAGGCTGGAGATGGCCAGGCCCTGGCTGGATCAAAACCCTGCCTGGGGAGACCTGCCAGAGCCAGAGCTAAAACAGGTGCACTGCCTGGGGTCCTGGGGACCGCTCTGCAGAGCTCCACCAAAGCAGGGTGCTATGCATGACGCCACTTCCCCTGCCTTCCTCCAACCTCAGCCTGAGGGACACTGATCTCAGACCCACTCTGGCAATCCAGCTCAGTTGTGCCTCACTTTCCCCAACAGCTGCGCCCAGTTTTTTGGGTTAGCACCCCTGGGCACGGCCCATGGACCCACTTTGGGCAATGCTACTATGGGGTGTCGGTGCAACCTTCTCAGTCCTCTAATGGTGTCTCAAGGTCACCACACCATGGGGGAAGGGAATCTGACTCACCCCACTGGGCCCTCTTCAGTCACCTAGTCTCTAGTCACTGAGACTGACTTGTAAGGATGGGGAAGGAGTGGAAAGCATCTAAGAAGCCTAAGAAGTAGGGCCAGGGATGTAGCTCAGGAGTAGGATGCTTGCCTAGCACACATGAGGCCCTGGGCTCAAGCCCCAGTATTGCATGAGAAGTAAAGAAGCCTACCCTGCCTCTGGGGCAGGTGTCCAGGAGCTGGAGTTTTCCATTTTGCTGTCAGCCGCAGTCACATGCTCTGTGTAGATAATGACAGCTGGTACTTCGGTGCTTAGTCCTGAGGTCAGTCCTGAGGTCAGCGTGTTATCAGCATTATCTCATTTAATCCAAATAGCTACCTAGTACTATTATTACCTCACTTCACAGAGGAGGACACTGGGGCTGAAAGAAGTAACAGCCACTGAGTGACAGAGACACGATTCTGAACAAAATCTGACTTCACAGCCCAGGCAGAAAACACAGTGTTATTACAAATAGAATTCTGCTTTCTTCAGTCTTAGCTGGCTCTCCTCTCATCTCCTCAGCCTTTATTTATTTATTTATTTATTTTATTTTATTTATTTCGGTTCTGGGATGGAACCCAGGGGCATTTGACCGCTGAGCTACATTCCCTGCCCTATTTTTCAATTTTATTTTTTTGCGGGTCTAGGGATGGAACTCAGGGGCATTCGACCTCTGAGCTACACCCTCTGCCCTATTTTTATTCTTTATTTTGAAACAGGGTCTTGCAAAGTTGCAGAGCGCCGCACTAAGCAGCTGAGGCTGTCCGCGAACCACTATCCTCCGGTCTCAGCCTCCCGAATGCTGGGATTACAAGCGTGCACCACCATGCCCGGCTTCCTCACCCTTATTTTTTAAACCTGTTCCAGCTGACAGCTCTGTGAATCTACTGAACTCTTTACTGAAGCTGTGACTGTTTTACAATGCGATTAGCAGATCAAGAACTTTGAAAACTGGGCCATTTGAAATACCATTGCTTTGGGGGGGAAACTGCAAAAGCAGAGACATACCAAACTTGCCACTGCAAAAGATAAGAGTGTGGCTTTTAACAAGCCCCTCAGTGCAGTCACCTGCCAGTGACCAAAAAAATCAACAGGTGACCTGGCTTGGTGCAGGAGACCGTGCAGAGTAAGACAAAGCACAGATCGGCAAGACCGCTGGAGAGTTTAAGCCATGGGCAGACCTGGGGTGCTGGCGCATACTTCCACACAAGCCAGCCTGATCTGTCCCCTCCGGCTGACTCCAGCCCCAGCTCTCTTGCCCTTTCTCCACCACTTGCCAGAATCTGCTCAGCACGTCAATCGTGTGCTTTAGATCGTCTCAGGGGAACCGGCTAGCCACTGTGCCCCTTTCCTTCTAGCTGGTTACTGAATTCTAGGGAAGCCTAAACTCAACCCCTTGGCCTGCAACACCTTAGAGCCATGAACTGGCTCTCAGGACACGCCATCCCCGTGCCGGCCCACCCACCACCTCACCAGTATGGTTTTCCCAGCAGCTGGGTTGTAATGCCCAATCTCAGCAAACCAGCCGTGTGGCAAGCAGATACTTTAGGCCAGGTGTAGAGAGAAATGAAAGAGAAAATCTTACTGACTTGAAGGTGGAATCCAATCACTTGACTTCATGGCCATTTCTTCTCATTCCGGTCTCTCTCCACGGCTTTGAGAAAGGTGTTTTTTGTTTGTTTTTGTTTTGTTTTTTGTGATACTAGGTATGGAAGCCAGGGGCATTCTACCTCTGAGCCACACCACTAGCCCTATTTTTTATTCTTTAATTAGAAACAGGGTCTGAGTTGCAGCAAGACTGGTGTGATTGGGATTACCACACCCAGCTTCAGAAGGAGTGTCTTTGGTAAGTGGGATCCAGCTGTCCCAGCATCTTTGTTTCCCTTAATATAATCAAAGTTTGGGGAGTTTGGTCCTGCCTCTTGAAACACAACCCACCCATCAACTCCCATGAACCAAAAAGAAATACCATGGACTCGACATCCAGTGGCTCAAAACTGCAGCACTGTACCAATCTAGATCAAGCAGCTTACCAGATTTCACTTCCTTCTGTGTCGAGGAATAGCAGTATTTCCTGTCAGCCAGACAGGAAAACTAAAGCTGAACGTGGTCCTGGCTGTAAATCCACTTCCTTCCAAGGCCAAACTAGTTTGGCTGGTGCTGAATGCTGCTGCGGCTTTCTTAACTTCATCTTAACTTCCAGCCCTGTAGCCCTGCTGCCTCCTATTCATAAGTGGAGCTCTAGAAACTAAAAGTTCCTGGCGAATACTAGCTACATCCAAACTGGGCACTCATTACCAGGAAAACCCAAACCACAGTTCTGGGCCACAAACTCCCCAAGGGTCATGAACAAATGGCCAGCAGGAACTGGATCTCGAAATGTTGCCATGGATAACCCTCCCCTCTTTAGAACCCCAAAAGTCCCTCCCCAATGACAAAAGTCACCATCACTTGTTTATCCACTCTTTCAAAACAAAGGCAGCTCTGACCATGGCGGCTGCAGGTTCTGGGAGCCCCAGTATGAAATCTCAGCTCTCAGTTTTCTCACAGACCCAGCAGCTTCCAGAAGGTTCTTCTCTTAATCATTTGGCCTTTGCAGGGACAAAAAGACAGGACGACCAAGAAGGATAAAATAAGTTTTTATTTATAGTCTTATAGTAAAGGGGGAAGCCTTAACTTGCAAGACAATTCTTCGGCAGTATGTACAACATACTTTTTATTTCCATGGAATGGAATCAAACACAGACTGAGACTACAGAGTGTACACTAGAAATCAGCAAATGCCAGGAACGGAGAAGGAGAAAGACAAAGAAATGAGGCCTCAACACACAAAACCTCCCACGGGATCTGTTGACCACAGCCAGAACCAGGGCTGGATCACAGAAAGGAGACAAGGAAAGAAGTGGGGTGAGGCGAGGAAGGGGCCGCACTGCGGTGCGGGTTTAGTACCAGGTAAATTGCTCTTGGTATTTACATTACAAAATCAGTTGGCTCTATTTCTTAGAAATACACACAAAAGAAAGGAAAATTTGATCATTACTTTATGAATCTGTCGCTTTGCAATACCGACATCATCAGAAATAGGGACAATTCACTCAGATTCAAATTTCAGTAGCAGGAAATAAATATCAAAACATTATCACTGGCCCTTAATACAAAATCTTACCCTACCCAAGCCTCCCTCCCTGCCCCACACCCAGGCACCACCCACCACTCCCTGTGGCTGCGCCTCCCTGCTGGCCTCCCCTACGTACCACAGGTGTCACGTGGCCGCTGCAAGGCTGGCACTGTAGGCTTAAATAGTCGGCTGAGAGAAGCAGGAGTGAAATGTGCCAGGGACTCTGCCAATCTGCACCCACTTTCCTTTTATACCAACTTCTTCAAGAAATGGTCTTTCAACAAGAGCGATAAATAGCTTTTTGGAAAAAAAATCCTTACAAAGGAGAGGGTAGTTTTCATTACTCCAAACTGGTCATCTTCTCAGAGTAGAGCAGTTCACAGATTCACAAAGTCTGTCAGAAGTGAGGGGCCAGGAGGAGAGGCCCGCAGGGCAGGCGTCCTCCAGGCACTTGCCGGTGGGGCTGGAGGAGCTGGTAGGGTAGGCAGGACATCGTGTGCTCAGAGGTCCGGCCGGCCGTCTGTCCTCCACAGAAAAAGCTGCCAAGTTGGGGTGTTTTGGTTTAAAAATTCCTGGTAGGGACAGGGAATCCCTGAAGGGAATAGATTAAAAAAAAAAAAAAATGGAAATGGGGAGGGAAAACGAGAGCTGTTGTCCAAGAGCTTCTACGTAAAAATAAAAATTAAAAAAAGAGAGAGAAAAATAGAGTCTCTTAAATGGTTCTGAGGGTCCTAACGATGAACTGAGAGGAGGATGAGACGATGGAGGAGACAGACAGTTTTTATTGCTGGCCTGCCCCGCGTGGCTTAGCTGGCCTCCATCCGGAGTTTCTTCCTGCTTTGGGGCTCTTCAGGCTCTGACTCCGAGCTGGAGTCTGAGCCCCCATCGAAGGCAGAGATGGTGCTGCCCTTGGCGTTGGTGTAGAGGCTGTTGTCTGAGGAGGGGTAGTTGGTCTGCAGTTGGGCACTCGACCTCGCCTTCTCCAGTGCACGAACTAAAAAGCAACCAAGGCAATTTGTTACCACCTTCTGGAAACTTGGGGAGTAACCAAGTCTCAGACTCAGGGTCCAGCCTGTTCTTCCTAAGGGCTTGCTTGCTGGCCTCCAAGGCTCAGGGTTGCTCAGAAGTAACTTCCTTCTGGTGTCTGGTCCATCGCACACTCCATTTCCCCTCCCTTCTTTCCCAAATGGACCTGGGGGCCCAACAGATGTGGCCAGTCACTGCCATCCCACCCAATCCTAAAGAGAAGGCATGTGATGTCATCGTCCTGCCACGGAAGCCCAGCGTAGAGACCAGAGCAGGAGCTCCCTGTGGGATTCAGCAGTGCAATGACAGAGGAGGAGAAGCCAGCCCAGCAATGCCAGGCTTCACGAGGGTATGAAGGCCACACAGTAGCAGGAAAGGATGATATAAGATGCACTGGCCAAAGAAAGTTTTGGCTTAGCTTTCACGTACAAGATCCACTTGGAATGACAAGCTGGACACTTGGAAGCAAGTCACCAATACACACAAAATACCTGGGCCTTTTGACAGGTAGCCCCTACATGCAGGCTGCTCAGCCCCTTCACCAACCCGCTGATGCCACCCGCTGCCCAACCCTTGGTTCAGCTCAGCTTGAGCCTCGAAGGTCAACCCGTTCAGTTTATTTATTTTATGTGAGGTGTTCTAACCCAGGTGGTTACTTGCATTTCCTTTTACTTGCATCTTCCATGAGGGAGGAAGAGAAGTGAATTCCCCAGGAACAAAGAACTTGATCAGCTCTCGCTTTCCCCTGTGGTTGTAGGAAAAGGCGGGTGTGAGCATTGAGAACAGCAGGGGCCTGGCCCATAGGCTGCCCTGATTGGATTACCATTGATAATGGGGAGGGCTCACTGTCCCTGAACACCTGGAGTCTCTGGTACTTACACAGCACATTCCACTCCAAGGACCTCAAAGCTCTTTTCAGACATCTAATGCCAGGTGGAACCCCTATTGCAGGCAGAGCACCTGGGCTCCAAGAAAGGGAGAGATCAGGCCAGAAAAGATACACGCCTCCAATGCCCAACTCCCTAGCCTGTGCTGTCTCCTCACTGGCGGCTCAGGAAGGCTCTAAAACTCAACTGTGAGCCGAGGCTGAATCTGAGGCACGCTCTGGGGCTGGCTCTGACTCTGCAGGCCCAGGTGAGAGCCCGGCCTGGCCGAAGTGCAGCAGGGCCAGTCGCCCCACCAGCTCAGCTGCTCACCTTGCTGCTCCAGAAGAGCATTCTGCCGCTTGAGGTCATCGATATCTTGCTGGTGCGTGTGGTTTTTCCTTCGCATATACTGGATATACTCTGTGGCTTTGTCTAGGATTTGGGCCCGGGATGCCTGTTGCAATATAAGAAAAAACACAGGGACAAAATAAAGACCGAGTCTTGGTAGCAAAGGAACCATGTCCCTCTGCAGCACAGCAGGCAGGAGGGCGAAGTGGGAAAAGGCCGAGGAAAGAGTCATGGCTGGAGAAGGCCTTCTTTGTGCCAAAGTGTCCAGTGCTTTTGGGAGTGAACCTTGCAAGCACAGACTCAGAAGGAGCTCTAGCAGGAACCCAGAGCTCAGATTAGTACAGTGGCTTATTCAAAGCCACTAGCTAGATGCTGGCAGAACGCAGCACAGACTTGGGTCTGTCTGACTATCCTGAGTATGTGCTCCTCTCATCCTCTCTCTCTCTTTTTTTTAAACTGGGGCTTGAACTCAGGAGCATTTTACATTTGAGCTACACCCCCAGCCCATTTTATTCTGAAACAAGATCTTGCTAAGTTGCTGGGGCTGGCCTGGGACCTTGCGATCCTGTCTTAGCCTCCCCCCACAAATGCTGGGATTATAGGTGTGAACTACCATTCTGGCCCCTCTATTTTTTCTCTCTCTCTTTTTTTGGTAGTACTGAAGATTGAACCCAGGGGCATTCTAGCTCTAAGATACACCTTCAGTCCCACTTTTATGTTTTATTTTGAAACAAGGTTTACTAAGTTGCTGAGGTGTCCTCCTGTTTCAGTCTCCCAAGTACTGAGATTACAGGCATGCGCTACCATGCCCAGCTCCTTCTCCTTTAAGTTGCTTTTCAGTCTTCAGTCAGCTATGTCTGAAAACATCAAAATACTGTAAATCAGAGCTTGGACTACTCACTCTGCTAGGGCCTGACTCTAGCCAGGCCAGAGTGACAACAGTGGTAAATTGGCTGAAGTTGGTTTGGGTGAAAGTGGGTTCAATGTTTTGCGCCAAGATCTTAAGACTTCAGCCAGACTCTCAAAACTGCTGTTAACCAGTCCTAACATAATGATGCTGCTGTGTCACTGTTTCCGTTTTCCTGATTGCGTGAAAGCTGTCGGTGCTTGATGTCAACACAGGAAATACATGAGATTGGGCCATTTCAGGAAGCAACCATGCTTCCACAATGGCCATGGGTAGCATGGTCACTGTCCTGTCAGAGGAATATGTCAATAAGCTAATAAAATGGATGTCAGAGCCGGACATGGTGGCGCTCGCTTGTAATCCCAGCATCGGGAGGCTGAGACCTGAGGATCACGGTTCGCGGACAGCCTCAGCTACTTAGTTAGGCCCTCTGCAACTCAGTGAGAACCGGTTTCAAAATAAAGAATAAAAAATAGGGCAGGGGGTGTAGCTCAGAGGTCGAATGCCCCTGGGTTCCAACCCGACCCCCCCCCCAAAAAAAAAAAAAAAAAGTCAGGTCACTGTGTTCAGGGAAGCCAAGCTTCTCTGGGAGATTCCCTCTAGGCTGCAAACATGGCAGCACTGTGTCACTGACAACCGGGGAGCCAGCAGTCCAATCAGCAGAATGGGACGAAGCTAAGAGAAGCCCAGGCAGGGAGGGCTCACGGCTGAGGTGTGGCACTTAAGCTGCAGGGCCCCGGAAGCTCCTCACTCAGAGGGTCGACCCCCACAAGTATGTATCATAATCCAGCGGTCCTGGACGACCAGAACCCAATAGGGCAGGGAGGGGGCAAAGAGCACATCCACACCCAGCCTAGCAAAACTAAATCTACTTGTATTGAATTTTAGCAATCTCAATTTAGCCCTCAGTGGGCTGGGTATCAGAGAGGTACGCAAGGCCTGAGCTTATTCACCAGTCCTTGAAAGTACTAGAATTTTCAGGCTTTTCTCTTCCAGTACCCTTAGGGTGATTTCCTCAAGAGGAAATCATTCAATCAACCATTTTTTTTTATCTGACACAAATTATGTGCAAAGTACTAGGGAAGACATTGTGGAGAAACAAAATGTATTAGTCATGGCTTCTTTGCCCAGAAGCTTGCTTACTCTCCAGTTGAGGAGATAAGTGTTATCTATGTACACACAAATCACAGGCAGTGCTGACAAGTGTAACCTGGCTAGTACAGATTGACTAGCCAGGGGAAAGGTGGTTTCTGCTGGGATGATTCCCTACTGTGTGTCAGGCACTGGCCCGGAGGATGCAGCTCTTTCTGTCAGACGGACAGACACACACACACCCCTCTCTCCATGTGAAATAGTGAACCCTGCACTAGACCAAGGTGGAATTTTTGGAAAAAGGTAATGTTAAGTAAACAAGAGTAGCACAGTGAAGGGTGTGGGTGAGGGAGAAGCCTGATCTGACTGCCTAGTTGAGTGGTTATTTTATGTAGAAATACTGAGAAAACCTAATTGGGGGTAGGGAGAAGCAAATAATTAGAAGAGACTAATTACAATACCCTGCGTCTCTGGATATAAAACATGGAATTAAAACTGATTAGTATTGTATGAGAGATGGCAGAGCTTGGGGATGCAAGAGGCAGAGGCATGCTGTACGCTGTTATTACTGAGCTCGATGCCTCATACACATTCCTCTCTATGGTTGCTCCTTATCTAAGGAGAAATTCTCAAAGGCCTCACCTAGCCCTCCAACTCTATCCTCTCCATCACCAATTTCTATGCATACCTATACCTAATATCTCTTTAAATTTCCTTTGCACTGAGAAGTGAACCTATGGTTTTGTATATACAAGGCAAGCACTGAGCTACATGCCCAACATTTCTATAAATTTTATTTTTAGACAGGTCTCATTGAATTGCCCAGACTGGCCTTGAACTTGCGATCCTCCTGCCTCAGCCTCAACTAGCTGGGATTACAGGTATGTGCCACTGTGCGTAAGTTGCCAATTTTAGCTATTATTTTAATAGTCCCTCACAAGCAACAAAAGGCCTTTTTTTTTTTTTTTTGGTGGCACCAGAGATTGAACCCAGAGGTATTCTACATTGGAGCTACACCTCCACCTCTTGTTTTGAAACAGGGTCTAAGTTGCTGAGAGGCTAGTCTTGAACCTGTGGTCCTCTAATCTCAGCCTCTCAAGTACTGGGATTATAGGTGTGTGCCACCACTCTTCACTGCAGCATTAGTTTTTTAAAAAGGGAAGAGAAATAGAACCTCTACAATCACAGGGTGTTTGATACGTTCAGGGAGGACTGGCACAGAGTAAGGAGCCTGTATGCCCCCATTTTTTCCTTTGGGCATTTATATTCCATACCATGAAACCAGTACCAAGAAACACAACAAAACAAGCCAGAAGAGGGAAAAGATGCCGTGGAGGGAGAGCACTTTCAACTTTTCCAGGTTTCTGGATGAAAGCAAAATTCACAGATGCTAAACAGTGTTTACCAAAGATGGCTAGATTAGCATAATCCCAACACCAGGTACCCAGCCCTTCCTCTACCCTCTGCTGGAAGCCAAGTGTTCCAGGTCATTCACTAAGCCCTGCCCCCTCAAAATAACCATTCAAAATTAACTTTATGTTATCTTTCCTTGGATACTCATTAAGAATTAAAATTCAACAAAGAATTTAAAAACACAAGCCAGGTGTGGTAGCACACGCTTGTAATCCCAGTACTTGGAAGCTGAGACAGGAGGATCATGGTTCTCAGCCAGCCTCAGCTACTTAGTGAGGCCTTCCTTCTACAACTTAGTAAAACTCTGTTCCACAATAAAGAATAAAAAATAGGGCTGGGGGTGTAATTTAGAGGTAGAATGCTCCTGGGTTCCATCTCTAGTACTACATTAAAAAAAAAAAAAATTAACACAAAATTCAGAATGTCCCCAAATTTGCTTCTAGTACAGGGAAGAGGGTTGGAGGGTAGGGATACACACAAGCTTGAAGCTAGGAAATGTTAGATTTGTCTAAAACCCCCACTCCCATCTCCACAGACCACACAAGATCATGTGACTAACCACAGCATCAAGGTGTTGGCAGGCCCTTTTTGCCTTTATGAGTTTAAATGTGAAACCAGCAAGAAACCCTAGGGTTTATGGCTTGGACTATGAAACAACCCTGGGCTTTTAGTTTCTGTTTTCTGAAAGGTTCTCAGTCAGCTGAGTCAAATGACAATATTCACGTGAGTGTGCTAACCAGATGATACCTGGCAAGGCAAGGAATCCACAGATGAATACTGCCTTAAGACACTCTGTGAGGACTCAAAGATTTATTTATTTATTTTTATTTACCCAGGGGCATTCTACCTCTGAGCCACACTCCTAGCTCTATTTTTTATTCTTTATTTTGAAACAGGGTCTCACTGAGTTGCAAAGGGCCTCACTAAGTAGCTGAGGCTGTTGGAGAACTGCAATCCTGTCTTAGCCTCCTGAATGCTGAGATTACAAGCGTGTGCCACCATGCCCAGCTGATTTTATTTTTTTAAATTATTTATTTATGTTTATTTTTTTGGTGGTATTGGGGATAGAACCCTTCTATCTCCAGGCTACGATCCCAGACCTATTTTATATTTTATTTGGAAACAGGGTCTCTTAAGCCAGCGCGGCTGGCTTTGAACCTGCGTGATCCTCCTGTCTCCGCCTCCCAAGCAGATTTTTAGCCATGATTTTTTTATTTTTTGGAAGACTGAGACAGGAGGATCACAGGTTTGAGGACAGCCTTGGCAAGTAGCGAGACTCAACCAAGTGAGTCTCGCTGATTTTTTTATTTTTTATTTTTTGATGCTGGGGATTGAACTTGGGGCATTCTACCTGTGAGCTACATCTCCAGCTCTGATATTTAAAAGATTTTTGAAACAGGGTCTCACTAGGTTAATGAGAATCTCACTACTTGCTGAGGCTGCCCTTGAATCTTAGATCTGCCTATCTCAGCATCCTAGTACTGGGATTAAGTGTGTGCCATCGCGCCTAGTCAAAAATTTTTTTCCCCTGCTAGTTTTCTAAATTTGAATTCTGCCTTTCTGAGCCGAAAAAGTTCCCCTGAACAGCTTGGACACAGCCCATGGACAGGACAGAATATGGCTGAAGGGACTGCAGAGGTGAGTCACCTCTTTTTCACCTTTGGAGCTACACGGAAAGATGCTGCACAGTCCTGCCAGATCTTGTTCCAAATCTATGCTTGCAGAGAGCAGTAGAAGTAATAATGAAGATGATGAGAGCAGCTACCGTTTTTGAAGTTCTTACTAAGTGCCAGGTATCCTTACACAACCTTTTTCTGTATTATTTCCTCTATTTTATAAATGAGGAAACTGGTAATAGAAATTTGAGTCGTGGCTAAAAACTATATAAATAAATAAGGAAACTGAGGAACACAGCTGCAACTTACCCAATGTTACATGTAACTAGTAGGAAGGACAATTTAAACTCGGCCTCCAGGACACCCTATTTTGGGAACACAGAAGCAGCTGTTGAACTCATTAAAAAAAACAAAAACAAAAGCAAATTAACAGGATTAAAGGGACAGTGCTGTCCCAGAGGGGAAAGACTGAGGAGGAGCAGGACCTGGAAAGCCACTGGTCTGTCTAGTGACTGTCTCAGCACCAGGCGTGGTGAACCATCCCACACAGGTGCAGAGTGAGCGGGATGAATATTGTCATTAGAATTTGGCTAGAAAAGAAGTGAAAAACAGTAGCTTGTAATAATAGCAGCGTTCAAAAAAGACTGCTTTTTTTGCCCCTCATTTTCCTTATCGGTACTGGGGATTGAACCCAGGGACATTCTATTTTTAAGACATACCCCCAGCGCTCTCTTATTTTTACTTTGAAACAAGACCTCACTTGGTTGAGTCTCACTACTTGCCAAGGCTGTCCTCAAACCCGTGATCCTCCTGTCTCAGTTTCCCAAGTACCGAGATTACAGGTGCACCACCACACCTGGCTTACTTTCCTTTTAGACAGGGAGAACCAAACGGCCTCCTAACAGAGAAGAAACGGGGAAAGCCTGAAGACAAGACAGCCTGAGTGCCTGACTGAGCAGGCCTGGGACGGGGTGGGGGGAGTTAGCTCCCCACAGAGCTGCCGGCCTCACTGGCCCTTCGCATTCCAGAATAAAACAAAACAGACAATGGAGAAGACCCAGGGTTGGCAACAAGTGGACCAAAGGGAAGGTCCATCCTCCAGAGGCACCATTTTCACAGAACTCAGCTTCAACAGAGTCCACCCACTCCTTGTGTCATGGCAAAAGTCAACTTACATATTTCACGAAAGCCGCAAATCCAAGCGTTTGATTCTAATTAGAACCTTTTAACTCTTTTTGTGTGTGTAGTACTGGCAATTGAACCCATTCTACCTCCAAGTTCCACCCCCCCAGCCCAATTTTATTTTTTCAAACAGGGTTTTGCTAGATTGCTAAGCCTCATTACTTGCTGAGGCTGTCCTCAAATCTGCAATTCTCCTGTCTTAGCCCAGTTTTAATTAGAACCCTTTAAGATCCCAAATGATTCCTAAAGTACACACAGATAGGTTCAGGATCAAGCCCAAGGTTATTAAATCCTATTTAAAGCAGCAGATCTCAAGTTTTCATATATAAAGCCAGAGCTTCATACATTTATGGATTTACAAATCTTATTAGAGTAACTTAGATTTGTGTAGAAAGCCAGAACAGTAGAAATAGATCATTAACATTTAGAATCCCAGCATACTCAAGTCCCAGTGCTGACCAGAGAAACAGTGACCTAGGCTGTATTTATCACTTTCCCCTTCTCTGTCAAAAATAGTACTGGACTGATGTTTCAACTGTCTTGTTCCCCAAGGACCAAAATGCCACATCCAGGAAGTGATGAAAGGACTACTGCTTGACTTAACCAACTGACTTGTTTTATTTTGCACTAGTTATTTTGTTGCACTGGGGATAGAACTGAGGGGTATTCTACCTCCAAGGGATAATCTCAGCTCTATTTTTTTTGAAAGGGTTTTTTTTTTTTGCTAAATTGCTAAATCTGGTCTCAAATTTGCAATCCTCTTGTCTCAGCCCCCTAAGTACTCCAGTACAGGTGTGTGCCACCACACTCACCATGCACCATTATTGTAAAGACAATAAAAACCATTCACTTTCTGAACTTACAGAAGCTTTTACACACATTAAGAGAAAGAAGGGCTCAGCAAAGCTGGTATACATTTCCATTTGAATAAGCTATCATCTGAAAATAAAAATCAACAGATAGGCACAATATTTGGTTCTCCATTAAATTAGTTCAAAAGTAGAACCCTATCAATACAAACAAGGGAAGCTGGAGAGCTGAGTTCCTTTGAAGGCATTCTGCTTCTAGGCCAGCTGCAGGACCATCCTTTTTCTTTATTCCCCACCACAGGACCATTCTATAGATTACTGGGGAAAGACAGTGCCACTATGCTATGCAATGGTGCTTAAAACCAGGATTCAGACTTTTTTTTTGGTGGGTCTGGGGTTGGAACCCAGGGGCATTCGACCTCCGGGCTACACCCCCTGCCCTATTTTTTAATTCTTTATTTTGAAACCGGGTCTCACTGAGTTGCAGAGGGCCTCAGTAAGTAGCTGAGGCTGTCCATGAACCGCGATCCTCCTGTCTCAGCCTCCCAAATGCTGGGATTACAAGCGTGGGCCACCACGCCTGGCTCAGGAGTCAGACATTTGTTGAAGGGTCAACACAAATCTTATTTTATTTAAACTGCATTTTTTGGGCAGTTACTGGTTTGTTTATTTTCTTTTGGTACTGGGGATGGAACCCAGGGGCATTCTACTTTGAGCTATGGCCCCAGCCCTATTTTTTATTCTTTATTTTGAAACAGGGTCTTAATGAGTTCCAAAGAGCCTCACTAAGTAACTAAGGTTGTCTGCGAACCACGATCCTCCTATTCTAGCCTCCCGAATGCTGGGGTTACAAGCGCGCACCACCACGCCCGGCTGTTTTTATTTTTTGAATGTACTTTCTTTGGGGCACTACTATGGTATCCCATCATAATGTAGTTCAGAGTGGTAGTGACATACATGCACACAGCACCTGGTGAGCCCCCTCCCCTTCTCCATACAGGATAGAGACTGGCACTGATAATATGTATGTACATGACATCAGTGGAATTGTTTCCTTCATTAAATCTCTCATCTCCACCACCCTCCTCCATCAATCCACTGGGCTTTCTCATTTATTTACTTATTTATTTTTGGGGGGTACTGGGGTGGAACCCAGGGGACTCTACCATCCACCCCAACCCCATTTTTTATTCTTTTTTTTGAAACAGGGTCTGTCTCAGTTGCAGAGGGCCTCACTAAGTGTTCTCCTTTATCTATTTATTTTTATTGCAGTACTGGGGATTGATCTCAGGGGCATTCTACCTGAGCTACACCTCCAGCCCTATTTTTTTTTTTTTTTTTTTTTTGTGTGTGTGTGTGTGGTACTGGGGATGGAACCCAGGGGCTTTCTACCTCTGTGCTATACCCCCAGCCCTATTTTATATTTTATTTGGAAACAGGGTCTCACTTAGGCTTCAAAACTGTCTCAGTCTCCCAAGCGCATGAATTACAAGCATGCGCCACCACCACTGGCTCAGCCATATTTCTTTTTTTTTTTTTTGGTGGTACTGGGGTTCCTGGAAGCCCTCCTACCTTCAGGCTACACTCCCAGACCTATTTTATATTTTTGGAAACAGGGTCTCTTAAGCCAGCGTGGCTGGGTTTGAACCTGCGCGATCCTCCTGTCTCCGCCTCCCAAGCGCGGGTATTACAAGTGTGCGCCACCATGCCCGGCAATGTATTTCTTTATTCTTTATAGCCCAGCCCTATTTTTTATTCTTTAATTTGAAATAGAGTCTCACTGAGTTGCAAAGATCCTCACTAAGTAGCTGAGTCTGTCCTGGAACAGGGATCCTCCTGTCTCAGCCTCCCAAATGCTGGGATTATAAGCGTGTGCCACCACACCTGGCTTCTTTATTCTGAAACAGGGTCTCACTAAGTTGCAAAGGGGCTAAGTAGCTGAGGCTGGTTGCGAACCTGCAACCATCCTGTCTCAGCCTCCCAAGTACTGGGATTATAAGCAGGCACCATGGCACCTGGCTTTTTTCTTTATCTAAAGCCCCTCTTGTGGGCTGGGCATGGTGGCACACCTTGTAATCCCAGTACTTGCAAGGCTAAGACAGGAAGATCAGAGGTTCACAGCCAGCTCCAGCTATTTAGTGAGGCCCTCCACAACTTAGTGAGTCCCTGTTTCAAAATAAAAAAATAAAAAATAGCCGGGCGTGGTGGCGCACGCTTGTAATCCCTGCTCTTGGGAGGCTGAGACAGGAGAATCACACAGGTTCAAAGCCAGCCTCAGGTACTTAGTGAGGCTCTCAGCAACTTAGTGAGATCCTGTTTCCAAATAAAATATAAAATAGGTCTGGGAGTATAACCCGGAGGTAGAAAGCCTCTGGGTTCCACCTCCAGTACCACCAAAAAATAAAAATAAAATAAAATAAAATAAATAAAAAATAGGGATAGGGGTATAGCTCGGAGGTACATGTATCTGGGTTCAATCCCCAGTACCGAAAAATATGAAATAAAATAAAGTTCCTCATATCCTGATTACTCCCTAGCTTTCAAATATGGGAGAAAATAAGACTCTTCACTTTCTGTGACTAGCTAATCTCACTTAACAATCTTCTCCAAGTCCATCCATTTTCCTGAAAAATGGTATAATTTTGTTTTCTTTCTTGCTGAGTAAAATTCCAATGTGTGTATAGCCCATAATTTTGTAATCCATTCTTGTTGATATACACTTAGGCTGGTACCATGATTTGGCTATTATAAACTGTGCCACTATAAACATAGATATGCATGTATCACTACAATATTCTGATTTTAATCCTTTTAGAAAGATACCCAGGAGTGGTATTGCTGGGTTGTTCGGTGGATCCATTCCCAGTTTTCTGTGGAATCTCCACACTGATCTCCATAGTGGTTGCGCTAATCTGTAATCTCACCAAAAAAAATGTGTAAGAGTTCCTATTTCCCCACATCTTCACCAGCATTCATTGTTGTTTGTATTCTTGATGACTGTCATTCAAATTGGAGTTAGGTGAGATCTCAGTGTAGTTTTGATTTACATTTCCCTGATTGCTAATGGAGTTGAACATTTTCCCACATGTTTATTGACCATTTATATTTCTTCTTCTGTAAAGTATCTATTTAGGTCAATTGCCTATTTATTTATTTATTTATTTTGGGTACAGGGGATTGAATCCAGAAGCATTCTACCCTTGAGCTATACCTCCAGCCCTACTTTTTATTTGAAAAAGGGACTCACTAGTGAGTGTCTCACTACTTGCCAAGGCTATCCTCAAATCTGTGATCGTCCCTGTCTCAGCCTCCCAAGTACTGGAAATACAGGTATGCATCACTATGCAGAAAATTGTTTCTTTTCTTTTTTTTTTTTGCAGGTCTGGGGATGGAACCCAGAGGCATTTGACCTTCGAGCTACACCCCCTGCCCAATTTTTTATTCTTTATTTTGAAACAGGATCTCACTGAGTTGCAGAGGGCCTCACTAAGTAGCTGAGGCTGTCCGCGAACCACAATCCTCAGGTCTCAGCCTCCCGAACGCTGGGATTACAAGCGTGTGCCATGACTCCTGGCAGGAAATTATTTCTTGATTATGTTATTTTTTTCTTTTTTTTAGTGTTTAGACTTTTAACTTCTTTGCATATTATAGATATTAGTTCTCTAGCAGAGGCTGGCAAAGATCTTCTATCTGTAGGCTCTCTTAAGATTCTTGATGTTTTTTTCTCATGTCCCTGGTAGCCTGAAATCAAGGTGTGGCACTTCCCAAAAGAGGAAATACAGCTAGTAACTAAACATGTGGGAAAGCATTCAATCCCATAGGTAAACAAAACACAAAAACAACTACTATCTTTTGCCCACTAAATTACTCTCTTAAAAAAAATCCAGTGATGGTATAATTAGAACTCTCGAAACACTACCAAAATACTATCTTTATAATTTCCTTGAAAAAGTAAGAAATGAAAGACGACATGAAAATAATCCTCCGAAAGAGCATTTGGCAACATACAGCAAAAACCAGATGCTCACATCCTTGACCCAGAAATCCAACTTCTGGGACTTCTAGTTTAAGGAAATAGTCACATACACCATGATGTTCTCATCATATTGTTTATAAAATTCTAAAGCTGGACACAAACCAAATGACCAACAGAAACATGCCAAATGACTAAATATGATTGTTATATCATCTAGGAAAAAAGCATGATGTTAAATTTACCCACAAAGTGTGAATATGCTGAGACCAGAAAGAATTCACAAATTAATGATATAACTTTCCTTGCTTCTTCAATCCCATTAATAATTACATGGACTTAATGTTAACAGCAGCTTTTGAGAGGAAAAGGAAGCAAGTTTCTTCAACATCCACTTTAAGGAGGTACTCAACTTTTTAGTGAGACCCTGTTTCAAAATTTAAAAAAAAAAAAAAGCTGGGCGTGGTGGTGCACACTCGTAATCCCAGCATTCGGGAGGCTAAGACTGGAGGATAGTGGTTTGCGGACAGCCTCAGCTACTTAGTGAGGCCCTCTGCAACTCAGTGAGACCCTACTTCAAAATAAAGAATAAAAAATTGGAGTGGGGGTGTGGCTTGGAGGCAGAATGCCTCTGGGTTCCATCCCCAGTTAGAGGAAAAAAGAAAAAAAGAGAAATGAGCCTGGAGGGCTGGAAGTGGAGCTCTGCAGGGGAAACACAAAGACAAGAGAAACTGCATAGAGAGGAAGACCTTGAGTGGGCCTCTTTCACCAGTCATCTGGGCCTTTAGACTAGAGGAGCTAGTCTAAAGGACCCTGAGGAAGAACTCAGAAAAGCTGAGAAAAACATTTCCAGGCAAACAGAGGAGGTGGACACCATTCACAACTGGAGGGTTAATGTAAGGAACATGTAGAAAAATAGGGCAGGCAAGCTGGATGTCTCAGAGAACATGGAATGCCAGTCATTACATAACTGGGTAATGAAAACCCTTGGAGATCTTCAGTAAGACACAAATAGTTTATTTTTAATTTTTTGCGGCACTATGGATTGAAGCCAGGGAAATTCTACCTCCAAGCTACACCCTTGGACTTTTTTTTAATTCTTTATTTTGAAACAGGGTCTTACTGAGTAGCAAAGAGCCTCACTAAGGCACTTCAGCTACTTAGTGAGGCACTTGCAAAGGGCCTTCCTAAGTAGCTGAAGCTGGCTGAGAACCCGGATCTTCCTGTCTCAGCCTTCCCAATGCTGGGATTACAAGTGGGCGCCGCCATGCCTGGTTCACAAGTACAGTTTATATAAGAAATGAAAGAAATATTTTACAATGACTGAGCCTGGAGCTTAAGGAAATATTGGGCAATTTAAGATGAAGAAAATTTAAGAGGGCTGGGCATGGTGGCTTGGGAGGCTGAGACAGGAGGATCGTAGGTTCACAGCCAGCCTCAGCTACTCAGTGAGGCCCTCCACAACTTAGGGAAACCCTGTTTCAAAATAAAGAATAAAAATAGTGCCGGGCGTGGTGTCGCACACTTGTAATCCCCCCCACACTTGGGAGGCGGAGACAGTAGGATCGTGCAGGTTTAAAGCCAGCCTTGCTGGTTTAAGAGACCCTGTTTCAAATAAAAATATAAAATAGGTCTGGGAGTGTAGCCCGGAGGTAGAAGGGCTTCCAGAAACCCGAGTACTACCAAAAAAAAAAAAAAAAAAAAAAAAAAGAATAAAAATAATAGAGCTGGAGGTGTAGCTTGCAGGCAAAATGCCTCTGGATTCCATCTCTAGTACCACAAAAACAAAACAAACAAAAAGTTTAAGATACTAATTGCCTAAATTAGAGTTTGGCCATGTAATAACCTTAGTAAGTAATGAGGTGAAATGGTAGGAGTATGGTTTACATTTTATTTAAAAGGCAATTCCTTCAGCAGCCCAGATACGATGTAGGCACAGTATTCCTGAATGAACTACTTGCCTTAAAAGCATCCACCGGAAGGAGTCATCTTCCAGAATGTGGCCAGGGTAGAATAGGTAGCTTTCTCCCATCAATATAATAAATACTTAACTGTGCTCCCTACTATGTACTGGGTATTAAGGAAAGAAAATGACCAAAAAGAGAGTGTCCAAACACCATCAGATAATCACACGAATCTACACAAAACTACAATAGCCAAGGTGTGGTGATACACACCTATAATCCCATCTGCTCTGAAGTCTAAGGCAAGAGGATCAGAAGTTCAAGGATAGCATGATAAGGCCCAGCTTCAAGATCTGGTGATAGAGCCCAGAACAGGACACAAAACAAAAACTTGGGCTGAATATGGTGAAGCACTCCACTAATGCCAGTACTTGGGAGGCTGAAATAGGAGGATCACAGGCTCAAGGATAGCCTCAGCAAATAAGACTCTCATCAACCTAGGGGAACCTGTTTCAAAATAAAAAATAAAGTAGGACTGAGAGTGTAGCCTGGATATAGAAGGCCCCTGGGTTCCAACCCCAGTACCACCACCATCACCACCACCACCACCACAACAACAACAACAAAAAAAAACAAAATTCCGAGCCGGGTGTGGTGGCGCACGCGGTGGGGCACGCTTGTAATCCCATCGTTTGGGAGGCTGAGACAGGAGGATCTCACAGGTTCGAAGCCAGCCTCAGCTACTTAGTGAGGCTCTCAGCAACTTAGTGAGACTCTGTTTCCAAATAAAGTATAAAATAGGTCTGGGAGTGTAGCCCAGAGGTAGAAAAACCCCCAGTACCACAAAAAAAAAAAAAAAAAAAAAAAAAAATCAAAATTCCACACCCTGCTAATTGCTATGAGAGTCTTTGGCCTTAAGAATATAAACCAGGTGTGGTAGTAGGTGCCTGTAATCCCAGCTACTTGGGACACTGGGACAGAAGGCTCACAAAATCAAAGTTAGCCCAGGTAACTTAGGATCAATGTGTCTCAAAAAAAAAAAACAAAAACTGAACACCTGTAATCTTAGTACTTGGGAGGCTGAGAAAAAAAGATCACAATTTTGAGACCAGCACACAAGTAATTTAGATCCTGTTTCTAAACTAAAGTTTAAAGGGGCTGGGAGTATAACTCAGAGGTAGAATTTTCCTAGGTTCAATCCCCAGTATCACAAACAAAAACCCAAGAACTCCAGGGTCTACCTGCAGTGGTGCAAGCCTGAAATCCAGAGACTCTGGAGGATTGCATGTTTAAAGTCAGCCTAGGGTAATTTATCAAACCCTGTATCAAAATAAAAAGTAAAATGGAGCCGGAGCCAGGTGTGATGGCACATACCTGTAATCCCAGTACTTGGGAGGCTGAGACAGGAGGATCACAGGTTCATGGCCAGCCTTAGCAACTTAGGGAGGTCCTCAATGACTTAGTGAGACGTTTCCAAAACAAAACAGGGCTAGGGGTGTAGCTCAGAGGTCAATGCCCTGCAGTTCAATCTCCAGTATCCATCCCCACACACACATGCAAAAAAAGCTGGCCTTACCCTTTATAGTCTGACTGGTAAAAGGCTTCAATCCCATTCTATCTTTACCAGTAGGCTCCTTGTTCAGCTGAAAAACTACAAGGGACACAACTCAAAGCAAAAGCTCAATGGAGCATGGTGACACACCTGTAATCCTAGTACTTGGGAGGCTGATATGGGAAGATTGTAGGTTCGGGACCAGCATACAGTAACTTAATGAGACCCTGTTTCAAAATAAAAAACAAAAAAAGACTGGGATGTAGCTCAGTGGTAGAGTGCCCCTGGGCTCAATACAGTACCAACTCCCCCTTCAACACATACACACACAACATAAGAGATCAAACTTGCTAAGCCTGGGACCAAAAGCAAAATCCAATAGATCACCAACTGTAATGATCTCTTTTCTGGGGCTGGGTGCTGGGCTCGGAAAGAATTTCGACTTGATATGACCCTTGGCCTCACACTTCAGTGTTACTTACATATGCCACCTGAGAGGAGTATTTATTCTCATAGCAGCCCTGGTGTGACATACTGCCAAGATCTATCTAGGGAAAGCTCCTAAAATAATGACCTGATAAGCCAGGTGTGGGGGGCACACGCTTGTAATCCCAGCGTTCGGGAGGCTGAGACCTGAGGATTGTGGTTTGTGGACAGCCTCAGCTACTTAGTGAGGCCCTTTGCAACTCAGTGAGACCGTTTCAAAATAAAGAATAAAAAATAGGGCTGGGTGTATAGCTTGGAAGTAGAATGCCCCTGGGTTCCATCCCTAGTATTTTTTTGTGTGTGGGTCAGGAGATGGAACCCAGGGGCATTTGACCTCCAAGCTACACCCCTGCCCTATTTTTTAAAATTCTTTATTTTGAAACAGGGTCTCACTGAGTTGCAGAGGGCCTCACTAAGTAGCTGAGGCTGTCCATGAACTGCGATCCTCCAGTCTTAGCCTCCCGAATGCTGGAATTACAAGCGTGCGCCACCACGCCCAGTTTCTTCCTTTTTCTTAATCACCTATTCTTGGTTAGGACCCAATTCATTCAATATTAATTAATTATTACTTTATTATTATTATTACTATTTTTTTTTTTGCGGTACTGGGGATGGAACCCAGGGGCATTCTACCTCCAAGCTACACCCCCAGCCCTATTTTTTATTCTTTATTTTGAAGGAGGGTCTCACTGAGTTGCAGAGGGCCTCACCAAGTAGCTGAGGCTGTCTGCGAACCGTGATGATCCTCCAGTCCCAGCCTCCGGAACTGCTGGGATTACAAGCATGTGCCACCACACCCGACTTATGTATTTATTTATATTTTGCGGTACTAGGGATAGAATCCAAGGGCATTCTACCTCTGAGCTACACCTCCAGCCCTATTGATTCTTTATTTTGAAACAGGGTCTCACTAAGTTACGAAGGGCCTAAGTAGCTGAGGCTGGCTGCAAACCCGGATCCTCCTGTCTCAGCCTCCCAAGTACTGGGATTACAAGCGTGTGCCACTGTGCCTGGCTAGTATTAAATTCTCTTTAAAAACCAAAAGACTTAGGACATGTATGACAACTAATCTAAATGCAAAGTATATCGCCAGGCATGGTGGCGCACGCTTGTAATCCCCGCGCTTGGGAGGCTGAGACAGGAGGATCACACAGGTTCGAAGCCAGCCTCAGCTACTGAGTGAGGCTCTCAGCAATTTAAGTGAGACCCTGTTTCCAAATAAAATATAAAATGGGTCTGGAAGTATAGCCCGGAGGTAGAAAGCCTCTGGGTTCCACCACCAGTACCACCAAAAAAAAAAGAAAAAAAAAAAGTAAATAAATAAATAAATGCAAAGTATAAAGTCACTTGGAACATAAAGACACTCAAATCAAAGTAAATGAACATCAAGATTCAAAGGCCTTCCCCTTCAAGAATCTGAGCTAGGCACCTCAAGACTTACACCTTAAGACAATTATTTCATGACTATTTACATAATGTCACAATCTTAATTACTGCCATTCAAATCAAGAAAAGAGTCAATTTCCTTTGGTTAAAATACTGCATTAAAAAAAATAATTGTACCATTTAGTGAAAAGTCAAGTATCAGTGACCAAAGCGTTCCATTAGACTTCACACCTGTGAAACTACTGGCAAAGAGAATAATGAGGGCCATGCTCTCTCTACAGAAGTGGCTGGACTCAAGCAAAGCTAGTAGCAGACAGGACAGGGAGGGTTCTGAAATTACAATAGCATGTAGTCAGTTCTCAAATTGGGGGTTTGCTGGTTCCCTTCAACAGCTCCTCTCTCTCCTATTAAGAAGGCGCATGGCCTAATAGTGTCTCCTGCAACCAACCCTCACTAGTTCCCTGGGCCACTCTGGCCCTTCAGCTTCCTCAGCTGGCCCAGGAAAGCTCCCGGCTCCTGCCTCAGGGCTGCTGCTAAGATGCATGTTTTCTTCCTTCACTTCCTTCAAGTCTTTGCTCAAATGTCACCCTGATGGTGAGACTTTCTTTATCTTCCCTAACTAAAATTATACCTTTCCTTCCTGGCTTAACGTGCGTCCTGGCTTAACGCCACTTATCTGACATTTTGTGTGTATAATTATTACTTCACTTTCTATTGCTTCCTTGTCAGAATACAGGTTTGCTTTTGTCTGCTTTGCTCAGTTCTGTATTCCCAGTCACTAGGACAGTGCCTGGCATGTTGTAGACTCTAAGTAAATAAATACTGGCTGATGGGAGTGAGTGGACCACAACAAATGACAAACTATTGTTTGCAAGGCCACCAAACTAAAACCTCCAACTTGCTTGAAGAGAGAAGGGAGGCAACAGGATTTGGGATAATGAGATTATAAGGACTTAAGGAAGAAGGCCATGGCAATGTAATACAGGCTGGAAGAGGTATAGTTAAGGTCTGTGACTCACCTCTTGCACAGTGTTTTCAAACTTAATGCCTGAGAATGACCTGTCTGCTTGTTATAAAAGCAGATTCCCAGGCCTGCCTCCAGGAAGCCGATTCAGTAAGGTTTGTTCCACAAGCCCACCCTGGAGCATTGCCTTTATCACCACTCCTGAATAGGTGTGAGATGGAGAGCTCTCGACCATGCAGCTCACCAGAGCAACGTTAATTGATAACATGGTAGAGGAATGGGCACAGACTGACACGAGATCATCACTTACACGTGTGTACTTCAACTGAAGGGGTGAGTCTCTCTAGTCATAAAGATTTCCTGTGGTGCTTAGTGCTGTACATAGGAATGCTGTTATTCCAGGTAAGTGCCTTGGTTCAAGGCCATTAAATCAAGTCCACACTAAGCAGGCGTAACCCACGGCAGATTCTAGTTTTGTAACACCAGGTATTCACATGGCCTGTTTTGTTTTTTTTTTTTATAAAGGTCAGACCTACCCCATGCTTCGGCCGCCTGGAAAGCCACACCTTAGATAAGTATAAAGCCCATGACTTTAACCATAACATAAACAAAACAAGTCACGGTTCCAAGTGTAATCTTAGATAACCAAACAAACCCAGGACCCCTACCACAGAGCTGAATCAGGAGAGCCACTCCAAGTACACCTAAGAGCAAAGATGGTTTTTAACACAAAACAGCTGTTTCTGTTTCTGGGTCCCCCCCACCCCCCAATATTGGGGATGGAGCCCAGGGGCATTCTACCTGAGCTACACCCCAGCCTCATTTTTTTTTTTTTGCAGGTCTGGGGATAGAACCCAGGGGCATTTGACCTCCAAGCTACACCCCCTGCCCTGTTTTTTATTCTTTATTTTGAAACAGGGTCTCACTAAGTTGCAGAGAGCCTCACTAAGTAGCTGAGGCTGTCCACGAACGGTGATCCTCTGGTCTCAGCCTCCCAAAAACTGGGATTACAAGCGTGCGCCACCACGCCCGGCTCCCAGCCTTATTTTTTACTCTTTATTTTGAAACAGGGTCTCACTAAGTTGCAAAGGGCCAAGGTAGCTGAGGCTGTCCTTGAACAGTGATCCTCATGTCTCAGCCTCCCAAATGCTGAGATTATAATCATGTGCACCACATCACGCCCGACTGCTTCTTTTTTTGTGGTGCTGGGGATCAAACCCAGGGCCTTGCACATGCTAAGCAGGTGCTCTACTACTAAGCTTATATCCTTAGCCTCAAATAGCTGTTTCTTTAAAACCTGAATCACTGACCCCCCCAAAACCACAAGTCATCTTCCAAGCTTGCTGGTTATTCCACTGAGGGGCCACAGATAGCTACACTGTCTCAAGGATGGAACTAGCTGGGCTTGGTGGCACATGCTTGTAATCCCAGCATCTGGGAGGCTAAAACAGCAGGATCATGGTTTGTAGCTAGCCTCAGCTACTTAGTGAGGCCCTTTGCAACTCAGTGAGACCCTGTTTCAAAATAAAGAATACAAAATAGGGCTGGGGGAGCTTGGAGGTAAAATGCCCCAGGTTCCATTCCAAGTATAACACATGCAAAAAAAAAAAAAAAAAAGGATGGAACTAACTGTGGAACAGATGCTCTCTTTAAATTCCAAGGAGTGAGCCAGGTGTGGTGGCACAGGCTTGTAATCCCCGTGCTTGGGAGGCTGTGACAGGAGGATCACGCAGGTTTGAAGCCAGCCTCAGCTACTTAGTGAGGCTCTCACCAACTTAGTGAGACCCTGTTTCCAAATAAAATATTAAAAAATAGGGCTGGGAGTATAGCCAGAGGTAGAAAGTCTCTGGGTTCCACCCCCAGTACCACAAAATAAATAAATAAACAAACAAATAAATAAATAGATTCCAAGGAGTGACCCAAACCTACAGGCTTTTGCTCAAAGCTGCTGTTTTTTAAAATGTAGAAACAGCTGGTGCCTATCCCTCCAGGGAAAATGCTAGTTACTAAAGGTCACCAGTGGGGGTTGTGGACAGGAGAGATTTTTTTTCCTTCTATTTTTTATGAACATCTCTCATTACTAAAGTCTTTTGTTCTTTACACAACTGGTACCCAGGTGGGTCCATCAACATGCCTGGGACTAGGTGCTGATTTTTTTTTTTTGCTACTGGGGGTGGAACCCAGGGACTTTTCTACCTCTGGGCTATACTCCCAGACCTATTTTGTACTTTATTTGGAAACAGGTTCTCACTAGGTTGCTGAGAGCCTCACTAAGTAGCTGAGGCTGGCTTTGAACCTATGCGATCCTCCTGTCGCAGAATCCCAAGCACTGGGATTACAAGCGTGCGCCACCACGCTTGGCTCCTAGTTGCTGATTTTTATTTTTTTATTTTTTGGTGGCATTGGGGGTGGAACCCAGAGGCTTTCTACCTCCGGGATATACTCCCAGACCCATTTTATATTTTATTTGGAAACAGGGTCTCAATAAGTTGCTGAGAGCCTCACTAAGTAGCTGAGGCTGGCTTCGAACCTGTGTGATCCTCCTGTCTCAGCCTCCCAAGTGTGGGGATTAAGGCGTGTACCACCACGCCTGGCTCCTAGTTGCTGATTTTTAACCCTATGAAAGAAATACTCTTAGAGGTCTAGGAATCACTGATCTTGGGAACCTTTAGTGTGATTCCAAACAAACTATAGGCTAAACTCTACACTAGAATGTATAGTTATAATTTCTTGAAGGAGTAATTTATTACATATAATACTGATTTTGAAAGACCACTCTTAGCAACAACTCCCTTACCTCAAACATATTTTTTTATTTACCTTTTTTTTGTGGTCCTGGGGATGGGACCCAGGGGCCTCTACCTCCCGGTTATGCCCCCGACCTACTTTATACGTTATTTGGAAACAGGGTCTCAGTAAGTTGCTGAGCGCCTCACTAAGTAGATGAGGCTGGCTTTGAACCTGTGTGATCCTCCTGCCTCAGCATCCCAAGCAATGGGATTATAAGCGTGCCCACCATGCCCGGCTCCCATCAAACATCTTTTTGTTAAAGATAAGAGCATGTGGTATGTGTGATGATCCTCCAAAGAAACAGGGAACCACGCCACCTGAATATCCCTCACTGCGCTCCTGTCCAGAGAAGAGACTGTACCGCTACACCCCACAAATCCCGAGCCAGAGGTGGCCAATCCAATTTCTTGATAAACTCACCTTTTCTCCTTGGAGTGATGGGACTGAGTCCCGCAAACTGTGAAAGCTGTCTTTGATGTGGTCCCTACGTTTTCGTTCCAGTGCATTATGGTGAGCCCGTTTGTCAGCCTAGAAGGAAAGAAAGAGCACATTAGAAATATCATTCCTTCTGCTTCATAGAAGGTGGGTGGGGCACAGCCTGGTAGGATATGCTGTCAGCGTTGACCCTGGATGGACTGGGAAGATTTGTCGAAGTGGACAGTGAGGAGTCTCCAGAATTAGGTTCTGCTAAAGTGGGAGAAAGGGGTGAGCAAGGCTTGCAACAGGAACATCCAAAGTAGCTCGATGCATCCAGCTCATGCATAAGTAAAATCAAAGTTATTCACAGGGACAAAGTGTGGCTCTCCAGCAACACCGGCATCCCTAGCTTACTTATGTGACAGGAACAGCTGCCAGTCCGTGGTTGGGAGGTAACTAGGAAAATTCCCTGTGGGCCTCTTTATAAGATGTGATCACCCCCACTGTAAGAGACCGGGGTGGGGGGTGCTGCTGCTGCTGAGTCACTGGGGCAGTGCTTCTCTCCTTGTTAAACCCACCACTGGAGGCTCCACGCTGGTCTCCAGGCAGCTAAAAGGCACTAGATTAACTTTCTCATCAAATCATATGAGAGAAACTAAAAGCCTCTAGAAACTCAGCTTCATGAATCTGAGATCATTATGACAGAGCTGACAGAAGTGCCAACTGCATTGAGTTCCTGTTTTTTAAAGCAGATCCAACATGCTACCCTGCCAAGGGCTTCCCCTCACACAGGCTGGGCCAGAAAGGCAGTTCTCAGAAGGCAGACCTTCTTACACCCAAGAGCTCTGAATAAAGTCTCTCAGGCACCTGCATCAGGCCAAGCTAATTGGGCAGTTTTTTAAATACCCAAGCTAGAGCCTCGAACCTGTCCTGTTTGGAATAACAAAGAAGGCAAAGACTGCCAGGAATACCAAAGTGCTTCCCCAAAAGAGTGCTACGGGGAGCCTCAACGGGTACTCATTAAACGGACATCCCCTCCAAATGGCAGTCAAGTGCTTACTTCACCCAAACCAAGAACTTCACCACAGCTACACTTTGGAAGTACAGAAAATAAATTCTTAGAATTACCCTAAACACGCCAGGGTAACCTAGAGCTAACCTAGAGAGTAAGTCTATATACAGAAAAATTAGACAGTTTTAATCCACTCAGAGCACTAAGAATTACTATTATTGTGTGTGTGACATTAGGGATTGAACCCGGAAACATTCTCCTCTGAGCCATGCCCCCAGCCCTTTTTATTTATTTTTGAAACAGGGTCTCACCAGGTTGCTGAGAGTCTCGCTACATTGCTGAGGTTGTCCTCGAACCTGTGATCCTCCTGTCTTGGCCTCCTAAGTACTGGGATTACAGGTGCACACCACCATACCCAGCTGAATGCCAAAGATTTTAAAGATGAAGAACAAGAGTAAATAACTTGGCTTAGTAAAGCATAATGCTTTTTCCAAAGATTCTAAAGAATCTTTGTACTTCAGAAGATATCTACTAAAAAGAGAAAAGTTGTGAGGAATAAAGGGAGTGAAATTCTCATACTATTTAATCTTAAAGGCCTGAGTCATCCAGAGAAGCAATAAGCTAAGACAGCAGCTACTTCATTACTTCCTGGTCTCTCAAGCAAAACACCTCACCTACAGCTCTGCTGAACAAACTGTGATTCCCTTCACGGCCATGGTCCTTCAGAGGACAGTCACTTTTTGAGGGCAGAAGATAGACACACTGCAAAAGACATCCAATCTGAAGTCTGAATTCACTGTAAAATGAACATTTCCTGAACTACAGCAATATATGGAATAAGATGAGGAATCTGAGAGAACAATCAGGCTTGGAACAACATATAACCTGAGACTAGAGGTAGTATTCTGGTAATTTCTTTCCCCCGTTCATTCATTCCTTTTTGGTGCTGAAGATCAAACCAAACCCAGGGCCTTGCACATCCTAGACAAGTGCTCTACCTCTGAACTGTATTTCTAGCCCACAGGTAGGTTCTCAGTATCATATAGCATTATAGCAGAAAAAAATGTAGATGTCTTCTAACAAGAGGAGTATAAAACAGCTTGAAGGAATTAAAAATATTTAAGTACTTAAGTCTTGTCCAACTTACTGCAGTCATCTAATCAAAGGTAAGATGGGCTAGGACTATACCTGAGGAACTCAAAAGGCTGAAGGGTGACTTCTGGCTTGTATATGCCCCTCTGGTATTTGCTATATACACTCCATGATGGTCTATTTAGATGCAAATTAATCTCCCAGCTTTGGTCTCCAACAGCAGCCCAAGATACTCCTGTCTCCTAAATCACCCCGATTCCTGGCCCTCCTCCCAGCTTAAGAGCTCTGCACAGAAGCAGTGACACCAGAGTTACCCATAATCCCTCCTATTGATACAAATAAAATTCTAATTATCTGTTTTCTTTCTGGGAGAGCCCTGTAAATCTCAAATAGCTACAATGGACTTAATTTTGCTTGGACCTACACTAGGGACATGGAGTGAGGTATAATCTAATATCCAAATCATCCCCACAATGCACTCCCCTCCCCCTTTACTGAGCCCTGAAAGAACTCAAACGGACAACAAGTCTTTTGGTTAGAGGATTGTAAGTGAACTTGGCTGTGGACCATCAGCAGAAATCTTGGCTTCTCATCTGGGGAGCCAGCCAAGTTTGAGAAGTTGGCTCAACAAGGAAAGGCAGCAGTCCACTGCCTGGTAGAAAGCCTGGGCTAGGGACTGTTGTTCTCAAAGTAGTGGATGGAATTTCTGTGGTGGTTCCAGGCCTAATTTAACTAGCAGAAGAGTGGAACCTTAGACCAGTCCCTGCCGCCATGCCCATCCCTGAGCTGCTAAGCTGAACTAGAGTCAATATGAAAGCTCCCAAGACAATGGCAAGGATGTATTTTTTCTCATCCTCAAGTCTCACTTGCAAGAGCAAGTTAAAAACATGCAAAAATAACATGCCTAATTTCATGCAACTCTGAATTAAAAGGTATCGCTAGTGACTTGAAAGAGCAAATGAAAAAAATCTTCACACAACGCTGAGAATTCTCTGGGAAATATTTCCAAACCACAAATCCACCCAGCCCAATTCTCCCCCAACGCCCAACACAAAGAGGGCCAGCTGGCAGGTTTATCACTGTCTTGTTAACTGTCTTCACTTGCAGGCAACCCTTTCTCAAAGAGCCATGATTTCAGAGCTGAAGAAAAAAAATGGGTGAAGACTCTCAGTGTAAGGCATCTGAGATCCTCCCACAAACTCAAAACCAGGTTTTATTTTTTTCCTTCCAAAAAGGGTCAGACAATTGTGTTTTGAACAAATAAAACTCAATTCAGATGAGTAAGCTTTCTTTCACATGTACTGAGAAGGCTATCTGATAATAAAGATCAGTGGTACTGAAGTCACCCTTGCAGAGTTATCGAGGCACAATGCTAGGTAATAACAGGTCTCAAGCTACTCAGCAGGCCCCACATAGCTCCACTATGCATCTCTGCTGGACTCTGCTCATTCTTCGCCACTCTGGATTTAAGGTTTCTACCAGAAATTTCTTCCTTCAGGGCACCCCAGACTAACAGAAATACCACCGGGCTAGGTGATAAAGGGTGGCCTGCAGATGCTCTACTGGTGAACTACGGCACCAAACCGCTTCCAGCTTTGACGTGTCTGCCAAGGCTTTTACACAGCTCTCACTTTTATTTCCACCAAACTTTCTGTACTGGTAGCCAGGATAAAAATCTCCACCTATAATTTGTCCATCTCTGATCCTAACAGGCATGTGTATCTTAAGTGTAGTTAAATGTTGAAGGTGAACATTATTTCATTGGGGAATAAGTTGTTAAACTGGCAGGAGGTCACCAAAGCTAAGAAGGTCTCTTCAGAATTGAGGAAAATCTTCTCAAACTATTTCCTTTCAACCTACTGCACAGAAAATGCATCTTCACTCAAGGCGTTACATCAGTCAGCAACCTGACTTCCTGCAAGGTCTAGGCAAATATTGTGGAGAAATAAATGTTTCATTATTCAAGTCTGCACAAGGTTCTCCAGAACAATGCCATTTCTTACCAGCTACCTAACACCTAACTTCTCTCATTAAGGAGAATCTTTCCAATATACAAAATTTTCAGCATATAGGGAACTTGTGCTGTCCATTAAATATTTGTTACCTTTAAGAAATTTAAAAGTGCAACTTAGAAGCCAGGGGTGGTGGCACATGCTTGTAATCCCAGTTCTTGGGAGGCTGAGACAGGAGGATCATGGTTCCCAGCCAGCCTTAGCTATTTAGTGAGGCCCCCTGCAACTTAGTGAGACCCTGTTTCAAAATAAAGAATAAAAAAATCAGGGTAGGGGTTTGGCTGTGAGGTAGAATGTCCCTGGTTTCAAGCCCCAGCATCACAAAAGAAAAAAAAAGTGCAACTTAGGGAAGACAGTGTTGTTTATGATCATCATCAACGTGTTCTTATTAAACACTAAGGACCCCCAAAAGACAAAAACCCAAAATTCTTATTACTTTTGATAGATAAGAAACAGATAACAATAAATAAGACCAAATTTCTAAGCAACTTAAAATATTTATTTTAATTAACATGAAAATTGCAACTTGAAATAACATAAAAACCACTAAAGTTTTCTAACAGGAGAATATTAACTTCAATTTCCCAACACTTCAAAGATATTTCAAATTCTCAACACCTCTCCTGCTTAAAGTTCATGGCCTGGTTATGTTTCTTTCTTCTAATGACTACATTTGTTTCTGAGACTTTTCCTATCTTTTGGTGCCTGGAAAAACTTGGGAACACTATTATATTAATATGGCATACTACTGCCATTAAAGAGGAAGAATGCCTTGGTCAGGCAATTGTAAATTAAAATCAAATTAGATTAGATGATCATTACTTTCACTATTACTGGCATCTTGAAAAAAACTCTTTCAAACGTAAGAACCTCTTTTTACAACAGGCATATTCACGATAAACCTGACATTTTGTTATCATTGTCAGTCCTCTAAGCAGAAACTGAGTATATGCACCCTGCAGCACTTTCACCATGCAACTGATTCCAAGTATTGAAAACAGACAATAGTTTCCTAAGCAAATTCCAATCTGAGGGGCAATCAAACTCATTCCTTTTAAATACACTACAATTCCTCAAGAAGCAAAGAATACTGAGAAGTTATAAATACTTCATATCAGAAAGGTTCAAGAATGGAATTGTATAGGAATATTGCAAATAAAACATCTTCAGTTAAAATACACGGTATAAGTCCTTGAATTTCCTGAACAACATACAAATCCTACCTTTCTTGTGTACTTTCATTCTTCCCCAAAAACAACCCCCTTGTATCTATCCCAGAAATTTAACAGTTCTGGGGATTGAACCCCGAGCCTCACAAATGCTAGATGAACATTCTACCACTTGAGGTACACCCTCAGCACCAAATGTAACTTTAAATGCAACTTTTCCCCTTAAGAAATAATAAAAAGATATTACCAGTGAAGATTCTGCAATGTATTAAATTTGGTGATACGGTTGGTGTTACTTCCTTTAACAAAGCTGATTGGTCACTGGAGAAGCTGTTTTCCATTTGTACTGAAGCAACAAACGTTCGTCAAATCAGTTTCACTTTCTGTTAGTTAACCTCCTCTAATTCTGCTCTTGTTGAATGTCCTGGATCTTTTATGTAGTAAAGGCTGAGATACTGTGGTGACATAATACATGAATGTCTCTTTCTACGAGGTCCCACAGAACATTTCCTAAATAATTTTTTAAGATCATTTGTGGTCCTAAATAGGATTGTACATAGTCTACACTTTTTCTGAAATTTGTTCAAGGCAAAGCTTAAGAAAAGTTTCCTCTAAATAAAAAGTTTATTATCTGTACTAAATCTCAAGAAGTACATAGTATATTCACAGGAAAAAAAAACAAAAACATTAAATCCTTTTTACCCTACCCTTCACTATAGTTTGATATACTGTAAAATTTGTCTTTAACACATCTGCTTTTTCTTTTCCTTTTTTTTTTTTTGTGGGTCAGAATGGAACCCAGAGGCATTTGACCTCCAAGCTACACCCCCTGCCCTATTTTTTATTCTTTATTTTGAAACAGGGTCTCACTGAGTTGCGGAGGGCCTCACTAAGTAGCTGAGGCTGTCCGCGAACCGAGATCCTCCCGTCTCAGCCTCCCAAATGCTGGGATTACAAGCATTTGCCACCACACCCGGCCACATCTGCTTTTTATCTCCATGCTGTTTTGATTATATTGTGCCAGATAAAATGAGTTTTAACAAGTAGGTGCGTCCAATTAAAAACAAAGTGTCTCTAGGCCCTGGGTTCAATCCCAGCATCAAAAAGCAAAACAAAACAACAAAGGGTCAAACCTACTTTCCTTGTCTACTTCCCAAAACCAAAGGAAAAAACCTAGGCACTTAACAGCAAACTAAAAACATCTATACAAAACAAGGAGATTAGCATTCTATGAGGGTGGAAACATGTTAATATTTCAGTTAATGAATTTACATCAACACTCATGTGGATGAAAATTTTTTCCCCTTTGGTGCTGGGGATTGAATCCAGGGGCATTCCACCTCTGAGCTACATTCCCAACCCTATTTTACTTTTTCCTTGGAAAGATTGTCTTGCTAAGTTGCTGAGACTGGCTCTGAACCTGTGATCCTACTGTCTCAGCCTCCCAAGTACTGGGATTATAGGCATGTGTCACCAAGGCCAGCTTGGATGACTATTTTTGAAAAGCAGGAGTTAACTCTGAGTTAAAACTTCACGCTGGGGGAAACTTTTCTTACTGGAAGGCCAATATAATCCAAATTCAAAAGATGATTATGCAAAAAGGAACCTTACCAATCCTTAGCCATCAACCTGTATCAAGCCCTGGGGCAGATTCTACAACTAGAGGTTTGGAGAAATAAAGTTTTAAACAAAGTGCAGACACAAAACTCTAAGTCTACATTATTATTATTTTTTTGTGTGTGTGGTACCGGGGTTCCTGGAAACCCTTCTACCTCCGGGCTACACTCCCAGACCTATTTTTATATTTTTTTATTTTGGAAACAGGGTCTCTTACGCCAGCAAGGCTGGCTTCGATCCTCCCAAGCGTGGGGATCACAAGCATGTGCCACCATGCTGCTAATAAGTCTACATTATTAAGGATAACAGTAACTGAAAAAAGGGGGGAGAGGAATTCAATGTTCAAACACACATAACAATATTAAGTATGTGATAGTGTTTCAGTAAGAAACAAATTATTTTTAGTAACTACTACCCAGGGACAACCCTTGGAACAAATGAATCCTCATATTTTATAGAAATATCAGCTCTTAATGCCCATCTGCTTGGACAATCTGCAGTTTCTGACTGTGCTAATGAAGAGTAGGGACAGCCAAGAGAATTTGCTTTTACCCTGAGATTATTCCTTACACCACAGGTATCAAATTGGCACCCCCAAAACTCTAACAAGCCTTCAGTTGTTCCATTTACAATTTAAATATCAGAAAAATGGGGGCTGGGGTGTGTAGCTCAGTGGTAGAGTATTTGTCCAACAGAGCCCCGGGTTTGATGCCCAGTACTTCAAAAAATAAATACTAAAAAATTACATGAAAAACTGAATTTGTAATTTTTCTTTAAAAATAGAAAGATCCAGCAACATTGATGCCTCGTTCTCACTTAACAATCCACTGGAGTCCAATAGTGGCTGCCTTTCCACAAATGGCATATGCTCACCAGTACCCGAGTCCTCACCTCTTCCCTCTACTTTATTCTTGACTATCTCGTCTGGTCCCACAGGCAAATTAATTTTTGACCCCCCCATACACTTTTTACTGTTCCCAACTGTCAAATATTAGACACTATGATGTACTTCTTTTATTCTGATTTACTGTGTGTATCCTTTTATTCTCTGACCTACAACCACATTACAGTTGCAGATTCAAAGAAATGAGATTAGTGTTTATAGAAATCCATAAAACCACCTACTGAGAACATAAATATTAAAAGCCAAAGAAATTATTTTAACACTATGATCTTATCCATTACCTTTTTACAAAGCTGTCTCTGCTATCCCATTTTTAACAATTTTTTTTTCTTTATATCTCTCCTTCAACTTGGATATAAAGAGTCAGACCAAAAAAACCTGTGAAAATTTCATGATTTGACCTTTGGCTCATCTACATTTACTATTTTTACATGAGACTAGCATGCTGTGCTAGATTCTATGGGTCTCCAGCAGTCACATGACTTTTGGTTTAAAGGCGATTTACTGCACGTGGCTTCAGCTTCACAAAACTATGCTGACAGGGTTTAAACCCTACTTGTTCCTAAATCTTCTGACAACTTTGCCCCCAAAACAATGCTTCTATTCACTTCAGAATGCATTATTTCTCACTTATATAATGGCAGCTACATCCTGCATCTGAAAACTACATAACAATTAATTTCTTTGCATACAGCTCCTTCTCATTCACCTAACAGAATTTACCACCTGAGAATCTAGAATCACGGGATTTGCAAACCCCTCTCCCCAACCCTGGAAAGGCCCACCTCACCTTTGCAGTCAACAGGAAAGTTTACTACAGTATTAAAAGTAATAGAACGATTTTTTTTTCTCTCTGACCCCAAAAAGGACTAAAACTGAACGGAAATGAAAATGAAATGGAGAGTAGAAGACGTACCGCAGATTGAAACCTCGGTTGCTCTTCCTGGAATAAGAGAGAAAAAAATAGAAAATATAGAAGTTATTTTTACACTTCACATTCAATAATAAGAAAGAAAATGCCGGCGGCAGAGGAAGCGGCGGGTGGGGAGTCAGCCCGACACCCCTCCCTTTATCCCCCCCCCCCCCACTCCAACCTCCCAGCGGGATCCCGTGGCGAGGTAGGAGGGTCCCGAGCGCCGCCCCTCCTTCCGCGATCCGACCAGGGCCACAGGCGGTCCGGAGCACCGTCTCCTCCCCTCGGACCAGCTCGGGCATCTAGCGCTCCCAGCCCCTCTCCATCCACCCTGACCCCCAGGATCCGCGAGGTCTCGAGAGGAGGGGGT
This sequence comes from Muscardinus avellanarius, assembly GCF_963383645.1. NCBI lineage: Eukaryota > Metazoa > Chordata > Mammalia > Rodentia > Gliridae > Muscardinus > Muscardinus avellanarius. The sequence continues at coordinate 70,078,184 of NC_137798.1, forward strand.
CGCGCACCCAAGGGGCAAGTACCGAGTGCCGTCCCCTTTCCCAGGATCCGGACAATGGGATCCCGGGCGTACCGCATCCCGGTCCTCGGATCTTGAGCGGGGTGGGGTGGAGCGGGAGGCCGCACCACGCTCCTCCACTGAGGAGGGGGGTCCCAGGGGCCGTGCGCCCGCTCCCACCTCCAGCCCCAGGAGGCCGCTCCGGCCAGGAGCCCGGAGCGGAGCGAGCCGGGAGCGCGGCGCCGGCGGTCCCGGCCCCGGGGGAAGGGGAAGGAGGCGGCTGCGGCCCGGCCCCATCCCGCCGTCGCCCCGCTGAGAGCCCGGCCGCTGTCCCCGCCTGACAACCCGCACGGGAAGGAAGAAGCCCCGGGACTCACGTCGCTCTCCACCTCGATGTCATCGTTATCGCTCATTTCCTACGGCCCAGGCGGCGGCCACTGCAGCGGCGGCGGGGAGGGGAGGGGCCGAGGGAAGGGGGAAGTCAAAACAACAAGCCGAGTGCCCCCACACACACACGCACTCACTCACGCACTCGCTCCCTCACTCACACACACACACACACACACAACACGGGCGAGAACCACCTCCTCACTGCAGCACCGGATCAACGGCGGCACGCACGCCCGGTCGGCCCCTGCCACGTGACCGGGCTCGCCGCGCCGGGGCCGCCGAGACTTGTAGTCCCGGTCCTGCTGACGCGCGACCAGGAGGGCTCCAGGAAAACTACAAATCCCATAAGGCACCGCTCACAGTTGCCGCCAGCCCGGCTTGTTGACGGAGCCCAGGACGCCTGCGCAGCCAGGGGGGCGGAGAGAAGTGGCGCGGTGCCTGCTGGGAGGCGTAGTCCGCAGGCCGCGAGTTGTCAGGAGATTTTCCTCCCGAGGCAGCAGAGAGGCTGCTGGGAAGACAGGACACGTGGAGGGAGCTAGGCTCCTGGAGCCGGCCACCGTCTGAGTTCTGGGCGCCGGGCCCAAGGGACTGGGTGGAGGCTGTGAGGGAGAAGCCGGCTGCCTAAAAAGCGCAGCTTCTCCTCGGCGCGACCGCTTTTACTTTGTCTTCTCGATGCCTGGGACGCCCCTCTTTGCGCTTTGGGGCGTAACCCGCCCGGAGAGAAGCGTGCTGCTGCGGAGTAGGGGGGCGCGGCTCGGGATGCCCACGCGGACCCTCGGGATTCTGTGGGGTGTCACTGGCAGGTATTTATTGGTGTTACAGGATAAGCCAGAGGACTGCCCTCGCGGTGGGACCGCTTTCCAGCTGCCAGGATGATGTATATATTTGTACAGGAGTGACCACCTAAGCTACCCAGTTACTCACGTGAAGCCCTTACGTTCACAGGACGACGTGTACGTGGAAGTTAAAGCCCCCGTTGAGTTTGTTGTAGCCTGTGCAGTTTAGGGAGTGCCCAGTTCCGAGACCCATAATTAAGAGTTGCAAAAAGGATCAAAACGGGAAACGTGTGTAGCTCCCTATACAGTTAAAGGGTGTAATCACACCCATCCCACCAGTATTTATTGAGCACCTAACACGAGGCAGTACAGGGATACCATTGCATGTAAGTCTGGAACTGCCCCTGCTTTCATGCAACGAACAGATGTGGAAGTAAAAATTAGAGTACTCTGCCACCATTCTTAAGTGTGTATCAAGTTCCACAGGAAGAAAAAGCAAAACAATAACAAAGATATTAAGCTGGGCGTGGTGTCGTACCTTTGTAATCCAGCATTCCGGAGGCTGAGACCTGAGGATCGAGGTTCACAGACAGCCTCAGCTACTTAGTGAGGCCCTCTGCAACTCAGTGAGACCCTGTTTCAAAATAAAAAACAAAAATTGGGCAGGTGGTGTAGCTCGGAGGTCACATACCTCTGGGTTCCATCCCCAGACCCACAAAAAAAAAAAAAAAAAAAACCCACAGCAACAACAACAAAACAAAGATATTTTCCAAAGTCAGATAAACTAAACCTATTTTGCATCTGGTCTCCTAAATTAATTAAATCTTGTGCTTCCCCTACTAGTTACTGATCTCTGAATGAAAAGCATTTTATTCCATGTGTGTTACTAGGGATTGAACACAGGGGCATTTTGCCTCTGAGCCGCTCTCCTATTAGTCTGAAACAGGGTCTTACTAAATTGATGAAGGCCTCACTAAATTACGGAGGCTGGCCTCCAGTCTCAGCCCCCCAAGCACGGAATTATGGGTGTGCGCGACCGCACTCGTGTACTCCTCACTTTTAAATGCGGTAATTTGGAGTCATGACACAACTTTTGTGTATACTGTGTCAGTATAGTTCTTCCTGACAAGACAAATGTAAATGTGGTCAACTTTCCTGTACATTTTTTTGCTTCAAACGGATTGCCTTTGTTGTTCAGTGATCCAGTCCCAATGAAGTCGGCAGTCTTTGCAAGTGAGTTCATCTTTTCTAAAAGCTTTTGTCTGCTATTTTTTGGGTGACAATCATAAACAGGCCATTATGTGATAAGAGGTGATGGACTATAAGGGAAGAAGGGATAGTAGCTCTTGTGTGAATTAATTTGGTACTAGAAGTTAGGGCTAATTGATTATAGCAAACCATCCTTGGATACCTGCTATCTGCAGAGCACTACAGGGCAACTCTAATTACCAGTTAAATTCATCAGGGGACTTAAAAAGTTCACATGTTACCTTCTGTGGTGGCACGTACCTATAATCCCAAGTACTCTGGAGAATAAAGCAGAGGGATCACAAAAAGGGGGTTAAGGGTGCAATGCAGTGGTAGAAGGCATGCCTACCATATGATATGTGAGGCATTGGATTCTATCCCCAGTTGGGGTTGGAAGAGTAAGTCCCATGTCATGGCCACAGCCCAAACCAATTAAGTCAGAACTTCTGGGAATGATGAGCAACCATCAATAGTTTTTAAAGAGCCGGGCATGGTGGTACACACTTGCAATCCCAGCATTTGGGAGGCTGAGACAGGAGGATGGAGGCTCATGGACAGTATCAGCTACTTAGGCCCTTTGCAACTCAGTGAAACCCTGTTTCAAAATAAAGAATAAACAATAGGGCTGGGCATGTAGCCTGGAGATAGAATGCCCCTGGGTTCCACCAAAAAAAAATTTAAAAAATAAAAAAGAATAGCCGGGCGTGGTGGCACATCCCAGCATTTGGGAGGCTGAGACTAGAGGATCGCAGTTCACGGACAGCCTCAGCTACTTAGTGAGGCACTCCGTAACTTAGTGAGACCCTGTTCCAAAATAAAGAATAAAAACAGGGCAGGGGGTGTAGCTTGGAGGTTGAATGCCCCTGGGTTTCATCCCCAGACCCGCAAAAAAAAAAAAAAAAAAAAAAAAAAAAAAAAAAGAGAAGAGGAAAAAGATGTGCCACCATGCCCGACTTGAATTGTAATACTTTTTTTTTTTTTGAAGACTTAAAGAAGTTTATTAAAAGATAGAAATATAGAAAATAGTTACAGCCCCATGCCAAAATGGCATGAGGGGTGGAGGGTGGCCCGGGCCGACTCACCACTCCCATAATACTTTTTTTTATTTTGGTGGTACTGGGGATGGAACCCAGGCTACACTCCCAGACCTATTTTATATTTTATTTGGAAACAGGGTCTCACTAAGTAGCCGAGAGCCTAAGTAGCTGAGGCTGGCTTTGAACCTGCGCGATCCTCCTGTTTCAGCCTCCCAAGCGCGGGGATTACAAGCATGCGCCACCACACCCAGCTGAATTGTAATACTTTAAAAGAGCAGATTTGGTTGGGTGCCCAGGCGCAGGCTTGTAATCCCAGTACTTGGGAGGCTGACACAGGAGGATTGCAGATTTGAGTTTAGCCTCAGTAATTTAGCGAGGCCCTCAGCAACTTAGCGAGGTGCTGTTTCAAAATATAAAAAAAAAATGTAAAAAAGGCTGAAATATAGCTCAGAGGTAGAACACCCCTGGATTCAGTTCCTCAATTACAAACAAGAAAAAAAAAAAAAAAGAATGGATATTAACAGCTGGGTACGGTGGCACACAGTAGTAATCTCAATACTTGGGAGCCTGAGAGTTCCTAGATTCAAGGTCAGCCTCAGCAACTTATCATAGAGACCCTGTTTCAAAATAAAACATAAGCCAGGAATGGTGGCACACATCTGTAATTCTAGTACTTAGGAGGCTGAGACAGGAGGATTGCAGGTGTGAGGCCAGCCTCATCTATTTAATGAGGCCCTCCACAACTTAGTGAGACCCTGTTTCAAATGAAAGAATAAAAAATAGGGCTGCATTGTAGCTTGGAGGTAGAATGCCCCTGGGTTCAATCGCCAGTACTGCACAAAAAGAAATATAAGCCAGACATGGTGATTACAATCATGCCTGTAATCCCAGTACTTTGGAGACTGAGACAGGAGAATTGCAGGTTCCAGTCCAACTCCAGCAACTAAGTGGGATTCTCAGCAACCTAGCAAGATTTTAGCTTAACTCAAAACAGATATAAAAAAGGATAGGGAATGTAGCTCAAAGGTAGAATGACCCTGGGTTCAATCCACAGTACAAAAAAAAAGGAGAAAGAGGAGGAGGAGATTTTATGGTATGTCAATAACTATATTCAAATAAAGCTGTCATAAAAATAATAAAAGCCAGGTGTGGTAGCACACACTTGTAATCCCAGTACTTGGGAGGCTGAGATAGGAGGATTGCAAGTTCGAAGCCAGCCTCAATAAATTAGTGAGGCCCTCCACAACTTAGTAAGACCTTGTTTCCAAATAAGAAAATCGGGCTGGGGGTTTAGCTCAAGAGGTAAAATGCCTCTGGATTCAATCTCTAATGCCCCCCCCACAAATAAATAAATAAATAAAGGGAAAATAAGATAATCTTTGCTCCCGCAGAATCTAGAAGCTGACAGGAGAATAAATGAGAACACAGGGTAGTGAAAACTGTAAGCATGGAGCAGGTTATACAGGCACTGAATGCTGAAGAGCTCGTAGGAGGGGCTGGATCCCAGGTGCAGAAAGGACATGTCAATCAGAGACATCTTAGACCATCAACTCCACCTGGGCAAGTGCTGGGGCTGCAAAGACCAGGTCAGATTTTGCTCACTAGGAATCCTCCATTGTTGGAAGGAAGTCTGAGTAAGTAGGCAGAAGGGAGGAGGAAAGGCTTAGGGACTGGAGATGTTAACCCATCTCTTCCTAGAATTGATAGAAGAGGAGGAAGATCCATCAGCCTGGTTAATAAATTGGACCCAATAGACAAAACACTGCACCCAACAACTGTAGAATATGTCATTTTCAAACACTCATGAACATTTACAAGAGCTATATTGTGAACCACAAAGCAAATCTCAACACGTTTCACATGCCTGTGATTTTAGTATTCTTGGGGTTAAAACAAAGTAGATGTAATAACAAAAACTAACTAGAAGCCAGATCTGGTGGCAGATGTTTGTAATCTCAGTACTTGAAAGGCTGACACAGGAGGATCACGGGTTCAAGACCAAACATCAACAATTTAGCTTAATTCAGCAATCTAGCAAGACCCTGTTTCAAAACAAAACAAAACAAAACAAAAAGGCTTGGGAGTGTCGCTTAGAGGTAGAATGCCCCTGGGTTCAATCCTTAGTACCAAACAAAAACAAAAACAAACAAAAAACCCCCACAAAAAAACAGAAGGAAAGAAAGTAAAAGATAACTAGAAAATCTTTGTAAGTTTGGTTGGGGGGGGGGCTAGGGTATGAACTCAGGTGCATTCTATCTCTGAGGTATACCACAGCTCTATTTTTTGTTCTTTATTTTATTTTATTTTTATTTTTTTGGAATCCAGGGGCATTTGACATCCGAGCTACGCCCCCTGCCCTATTTTTTAGTCTTTATTTTGAAACAGGGTCTCACTGAGTTGTAGAGGGCCTCACTAAGTAGCTGAGGCTGTCCGCGAACCGCAATCCTCTGGTCTCAGCCTCCCGAATGCTGGGATTACAAGCCTGCACCACCACATCATGCTGTTCTTTATTTTTGAAACAAGGTCTCACTAAATTGCAGATGGCCTCACTAAGTAGCCGAGGCTGGCTGCAAACCTGTGATCATCCTGTCTCAGTCTCCCAAGTACTGGGATTACAAGCGTGCGCCACCACACCTGGCTAACCTAGAGCTATTTTACCTCCAAGCTACCACTCCCGGCTCGATTCTATTTTTTCTTTTGAAACAAGGCCTCACTAAGTTTCTGAGGCTGACGTCAAACCTGCAATCCTCCTGTCTTAGCCTCCCAAGTACTGGTATTACAGTAGGTAGGTTTGGAATTTAAGAAACACTTTTAGCCAGGTGCAGTGGTGCAGGCCTGAGATCTCAACAACTGGGGAGGCTGAGGCAGGAGGATTGTGAGTTCAAGGCCAGTCTGAGCAATATACCAATCAGATAGAATTAAGAATATAGAGAAACAACCCTGAGTCTCTGAAGGAGAAATGTGTCATTGGAATGTGGAATGGTCAGGTTGTGGGCAACTTACGAGCTCTGAGCCAGACAAAGGAGCCTGAGGTATAGAAAGAAACCATTAACCTTCTGAAGCTAGGGGCTAACATTTAATTGGACCATGACCCTCTGGTCCAACTACCTGACCACCTAACCACCCAACCACTAGAGATGCTGATGTAAGCTGAAATGTACATGTCAGACTGACCCCTTAGGGGGAACCAAGATCTTGTTGAATATGTCCCAAACCTGAGGAAAGTCCAGCCCCTTGGATCATGCATGTGCCACCTAATTAGGTATCCTAATAAAAACTCAGACCTTCAGCCCTGGCTGCACATTTGACTCTTGAGGTCACATATACCTTCACCTTTCACTTTCCTCTTTTTACAAAAACCTGATGTGAGCAAGAGCAGGGTGTGTTGGCACATGTTTTTAATCCCAGGATTTAGGAAGCTGAGACAGGAGGATGGCAGGTTTGCGGTCAGCCTCAGCTATTTAGTGAGGCCCTCTGCAACTTAGTGAGACCCCGTTTCAAAATAAAGAATAAAATAGGGCTGGGGGTGTAGCTCAGAGGTAAAATCCAGTACCACACAAATAAATAAGTAAATTTGTTTCTTTGAGCCAGGCATTGTAGTGCATGACTATAATCCCATTACTTGGGAGGCTGAGACAGGAGGATCACAGGTTCAAAGCCTGCCATGGCAACTTAGAGAAGCTCTCAGCAACCTATCAAGACCCTATTTACAAATAAAAAAATAAAATCAGGCTGGGAGTTTACCTTGGAGGTTGAATGCCTGGGTTCAATCCTTAGTATCCCCCCCAAAAAAGTGTTTTTCTTTTTGATATGGTGTCTTGCCACTCTAAAGGGCTCACAGGGGTCTCTCCAGAGACAGAGGAGATCTCTACTCAGAGCGTCCAGGTTCTTGATGCATCATGGGAAAGAATTTAAGAATGCATCTGGTTTTTATTTTTATTTTATTTTACTGTTGTACTGGGGATTGAACCTAGGGATCTTTTACCTCCTGGCTGTTTCCCAAATCTATTGTTTTATGTTTTGTTTGGAAACAGAGTCTTGCTAAGTTGCTGAGAGCTTCACTAAGTTGTTGAGGCTGGCTTCAAACTTGCAATCCTCCTATCTCAGCCTCTCAACTACTGGGATTACAGGTGTATGCGCCATGCCCCACAAGAGACACACATGGAGAAATTTTCATGTACATTCCCCGCACCCACAAAAACAGGTATATAAGAACAGAAAGTGCTTTACTGATGTAAATTACAATCTAAGAATTTATTTACATCTACAGATATCATCTTTGGTAAAGCCCTATCAGAACTTATCAAGACAGGATGTTGTCAGCCCCTTACTACTTCAAGTGATCCAGTGGCAAATATATTACCTGGAAACTGATTATGCCTGTAATCCCAACTACTAGGGAGGCTGAGGCAGGAGCAGCACACGTTCCAGACTGGACTGGACAACTTACTGAGACCTTGTTTTTTTTTTGGGGGGGGAGGTGGTACTGGGGGTGGAACCCAGAGGCTTTCTACCTCCGGGATATATTCCCAGACTATATATATATATATGAAACAGGCTCTCACTAAGTTGCTGAAAGCCTCACTAAGTAGCTGAGGCTGGCTTCGAAACTGTGCGACTGTCTCAGCCTCCCAAGCACGGGGAATACAAGCGTGTGCCACCATGCCCGGCTGAGACCTTGTTTAAAAACAAACAAAATCAGGCTGGAGGTGTAGCTCAGAGGTAGAATGCCCCTGGGTTCAATTCCCAGTACCACCAAAAAATAAATGAATAAGAAATAAAAGTGGGTGGCCGACCTATGGAACTCAAACTGTGCCAGGGCAAGTGAAACCAGTGTAGGCTTGGAGACGGGGCTGCTGAGGAGGAAGAAGACTGTACAAGAGTTCTTGGCCTTCAAGCCTGGCACAGAGGCACACACCTACAATCCCAGTGATTCCTACATTCAGTCTCCAGTAACACACACACACACACACACACACACACACACACACACACACACTTCTTGGCTTTCAAGAGAGGAGTAGTCAACCTTGTAGAATATGTAGAAGGCCACTGGTAGGTCAAACAAGATAAGGGATTTGGATACAGCAATAAGAAATAGCTGGTTGCTGGGTGTGGTGGCACCAGACTGTAATCTCAGTATTTGGGAATCTGGTACTGGAGAACCATAGGTTCAAGGACAGCCTCTAAAAGTAGTGAGACTCATCAACCTAGTCAGGGCTTGTTTTTTAAAAAAATAGGGCTGAGCCGGGTGTGGTAGCGCACGCTTGTAATCCTCGCGCTTGGGAGGCTGAGACAGGAGGATCGCACAGGTTTGAAGCCAGCCTCAGCTACTTGGTGAGGCTTTCAGCAACTTTGTGAGACCCTGTTTCCAAATAAAATATAAAATAGGTCTGGGAGGATAGCCCGGAGGTAGAAGCCTCTGGGTTCTATCCCCAGTACCACCAAAAAAAAAAAAAAAAAAAAAAAAAAAAAAAAAAATAGAGCTAGGGGCATAACTCAGAGGTAGAATGCCCCTGGGTTTAATCTTCCACTGCCAAAAAAAAAAAAAAAAAAAAAAAAGGAAAGAGTAGTATTTTAGTACCTGTGTGTAGTGGCACACATCTGTAATCCCATTACTTTGAAGGCAGAGACAGGAGAATCACAGGCTCAAGGCCAGCCTTAGCAACTTAGTATTTCAAAATACAAATTTAAAAAAACAGAGTTGGAGCCAGGTGTGGTGGTGCACGTTTGTAATCCCTGCGCTTGGGAGGCTGAGACAGGAGGATCGCACGGGTTTGAAGCCAGCCTCAGCTACTTAGTGAGGCTCTCAGCAACTTAGTGAGACCCTGTTTCCAAACAGAATATAAAATAGGTCTGGGAGGATAGCCGGGAGGTAGAAAGCCCCTAGGTTCCACCCTCACCACAAAATAAACAAATAAATAGGAGGATTGAAGGTTCAAGGCCAGCCCCAATTTAGTAAGACCCTCAGCAATGTGGCAAGAATGCTCCTGGGTTGAATCCCCAGTACAAGGTATGTGCATGTGTGTGTGCGTGCGTGCATGCATGTGTGTATGTGTATTTTGAGGGAAGTGGGATTTCCTATCATTCTCCTTTTTCTTTTCTTTTTAAGTGTGAAGTCATGATCTTGCCAAAGCAATAGAGCTATTAAAAGACAGCCACTCTCAATGAGTCCTTTATCTTTCCTAAGCGGCAAACTTCTCAAGGCATAACCTTAGCAACACAGTCCCATGTCAGCTGGGCTAGCTTTCTCCTTATTTGGGGGAGAGAGTGTCACCACGAGGTACCCACAGGAACCAGCTGGCACACTCGAATTAGATCATTTGAAGAGTTTGTCAAATGAAATTGGGAACTGGGGATGGAGTTCATTGGTTGAGCACTTGCCTGGCATATATGAGGCCTGGGTTTAATCCCCAACCCTAAAAGGAAAAAAAAAAAAGTTTCATTAAAAGAAAATTCAAAACTGAAAAGTTGTGTGCCAGAATATAGGCAGGGTATAAAGAAACTACAAGGGGTTGCCCAGTTCCCTTGAGTTTCTGTTCCCAGCCCGTGGGAGGAGGGCAGTGGTGACCAGAACTGTGGGTGAGGGGCAATGTGTGGGGGAGCTGTGGGGGGCCCAGGACAGGAGCTAAGGCCAGGGCCCAGAGCTGGGATCTGGAAGATCTCTAAGCACAGTGAAGAATCTTGTCTCTTCTCACATTTTCACAGAAGGTGAGGAACATCAATCCACTCACTATGCAGGGAGGGTAAAATATGGGGGAGTATGCTGGCATCTCTGTCCCATTTATTTATTTATTTATTTAGGTACTGGGGATGGAACCCAGGGGGACATTCTACCTCCAAGCTACACCTCCAGCCCTATTTTATTCTTTATTTTGAAACAAAGTCTCACTAAGTTGCAGAGGGCCTCACTAAGTAGAGGTTGACCGCAAACCTGCCATCCTCCTGTCTCAGCTTCCCAAGTACTGGTATTACAAGTGTGGGCCACCACAACTGGCCTGCCCCCTCCTTTATTTCCTGTTGGGGGAATGAATGACTAACTCATCAGGTTTGAAGTGGTAAAACTTTACCTCTGATAACCGAGTCTACACAATAAGTTGACAGTAAGGAGAAAAGGTATACACATTTATTTTGTACTCAGGGGCACACACACACACACACACACACACACACACACACACACACACACACACAACCAAAAACAAAAAACAGTGAAAAACAGTGAGCTCCCCAATAGACAGTGAGATCTAGGAGCTTCAGTTCCCTCTCCACGAGGGAGGGAGGGAGTGTAGGCTAGTCAGGGGAGAGTAAAAGATTCCTGGGAAAGGTGAATAGGCCCTTGAGGAACAGGCAGTACTTGTGACAAAGTCGCTCTGAGCTCAGAGTCAAAACTTCTTTGCTGCTACAGAGACGAATCCTGCCTAAGTCGTGGAAGGTGGGGGATGGGATTGATGACATCTGAGCTCCTTTTGCAGGCTGTCTTGAGGCAGATAAGAGAAGTTCAGAGAAAGCCTCTCCCTGCATTTGCTGGTCCCCAACTGCCCTCAGTTTGAAGTCACCAGCACACCAGAGCAGCATATTTTTGGATTGCATTTCTTGAACTCCTTCAGCTTGGTGAGTTTGAAGAAACTGGTTACTTGCTCCCCTGCTTGAGTGCTGGCTTCCTCCTCTCCCTGGGTGTTCCTGCTCATTATCATGGATCAGTCAACAGCCTTCCAGCTCAGACCTTCCTTTGTCCATTGCACTCGACATCTCTCATAGGTCACTTGGGCATCTCAAACTGTTCTTTCCAAAACCACTCTTGAGAAGCCAGGCACTGTGGCACACACCTACATGGCCAGCTACTCAAGAAGGCTGAGGTAGGAGAATCACAAGTTCAAGGCCAGCCAGAGCAATTTAGCAAAACCTTATCTCAAGATAAAAGGGTGGCAGTTGTAGCCAGAAACTTACTGGCTGGATATGTAGCCACAGATGTGCTGACTGGAGACATAGCTCAGTGGTGGAGCTCTTGCCTGGCTGTGCCTGAGGCCCTGGGTTCAATCCTCAACCCTGGGAATAAACGGGATGAGAAAGAAGGAACCCTTGGGTTCCCCTGCTTGTCCCCAGCCTGGTCTTCCCTCTCCCACCAAGTTAGTGCCACATCTACCCAGTTGCCAAAGTTAGAAACGGAGAGTCTTTTCCTTGTCCTCATTCTCACCCTCAGCAAGTCCTGTTGGCTCTGCCTCCAGAACAGAGGTCACTCAGTTCATTGATTCTCCCTCTCTACCATCTCACCTTGTCAAGGAGCCTGGCACAGTAGACATTTGATAGAAAGTTTTTGCACTAATGAAAAGATGGTTTCCCACTTGCAGACTTGTCCCCATTCTAATCTGTCCTCCATTCAAACTGCCAGAGTACTTGTTTATAAAGGTAATCAGCTGGGCGTGGTGGCGCACCCCTGTAATTCCAGTATTTGGGAGGCTGAGAAAGGAGGATCACAGGTTCAAGCACAGCCTTAGCAACTTAGCAAGACTCTCAGCAACCTAATGAGACTGTTTTTTTTGTTTTGTTTTTTTTTTGGTGGCACTGGGGGTGGAACCCAGAGGCTTTCTACTTTCGGGATATACTCCCAGACCTTTTTTTATATATATATTTTATTTGGAAACAGGGTCTCACTAAGTTGCTGAGAGCCTCACTAAGTAGCTGAGGCTGGCTTCGAACCTGTGTGATCCTCCTGTCTCAGCCTCCCAAGCGCGGGGATTACAAGCGTGCGCCACCACGCCCGGCTTTAATGAGACTGTTTAAAAAAAAAAATCAGACTTCCGGGAAGATGGCGACCAAGAAAAGCGGGGCTTAAGAGTCCCGCTAACAACCAATCTCCATTACCACAAAAAGAGCGCCTTTCATAGCCAGAAAACACCATCACCAGAAAAACAAAAAAAACCACCAGGCTCCAGAGAGAAAGCGGACTGAGAACAGAGCTCAGGGCCACAGAGGAGACACACGCGCCCGAGGACGCGGCAGCAGCGCCATACTGCCGGCGGCAGCGGCGAACTCAACAGACGGCTACAGCAAGCCAGGTGAGCCGCTGCGGAACAGCCAGGCGGGATCTTTCGGCGCAGACAGCATTTAAAGCTCCCAGTGGCTGAGCTCAGCACACGCTGCAGGGATTCAGAGTGGAAAACGAAACCAGAGAAGAAAAAATACGCCAGCCTCATGGCCAAGGGCGTGGCAGAGGCGCCATATTGCCACCGGCGGCGGCAGCAGCAGTGAATTCACCGAGTCCAGTACAGCTACATCTGCGTACTCAAGAACAGTGAGTCAAATTGCGGGCCACAGAGGAGAAATCGCAGTATTGTGCCTCCTGGGACTTGACCCAGTGAGGGAGTGGTGGTGGCAGAGATATCACACCATAGGAGAACGTGCAACCTGGCACCCCCCATAGTTTAAAGCAGCCTCTATCGACTCCCTGGGTCGGAGACTCTGTGATACAACACAGTAAAGAAGTAGTGGGGTCTGAGATAATACAGACTCGAGATCCAGAGCACCTTAAGTGAAGCCATAGTGACCCAAGGGAAGAACCCAGAGAAGGCACAAATCTCCGAAATCATGGGAAAGAGGAATAACACTGGAGTAATGAATGTGCACAACCCCACAACATCAGAACCTGATAAAACAGAAAATCAGAGATTTCTAGAAGATCAAATCAGGAAAATAACTGTAGAAATAATAGAGGTGCTTCGAAAAGAACTCAGAGAGAGCCAAAAAGAGATAAAGGATGCAATTAATGAAGTAAAGGCCTCAATTCAAAGCACAAACAACCGATTAGACCACATGGAGAACAGAATCTCGCTCTTAGAAGATGAGCAATCCAAAAATGAATGCATAGTTTCTAATCTAGAAAAAAATTTCCAACAGCAGGAATCTGACATTGAAGAAATATGGGCCCATCTTAAGAGAGCTAACCTAAGAATAATTGGAATAGAGGAGGGAAAAGAAAGTGATACCAAAGGGATCAACAATCTCTTCAAGGAAGTAATAGCAGAAAATTTTCCAAATATAGAGCAAGAGGTTGATACACAGATCCAGGAAACTTATAGAACTCCCTTTAGACAGGATCGGAGAAGAGGATCCCCACGCCATATAATTGTCAAAATGACCAATGTGGGAGCCAAGCAGAGAATCTTAAAGGCAACAAAAACAAAGGGCCAAGTGACATTCAGAGGCAAACCAATTAGAATCACTCCAGACTTCCCAAACCAAGTCATGAGAGCCAGAAGGGCTTGGAGTAACATATTCCAAACTCTGAAAGAAAACAACTTCCAGCCAAAAATTTCCTATCCAGCAAAACTTTCTATCAAATTAGATGGAGAAATAAGAAGCTTCCATGACAAACAGAAACTGAAGGAATTTATGTCTACAAAACCAGCGCTAGAGAAAATACTCAAAGAGATTAACTACAAAGAAGAAATAGGTAACACTCACCAGAACCAGAGAAACAAGAATTTCCATCCAACAGACAACTAAGATTGGTTATCTGTGGAGATTCATTATTTATGTTAGTCTTTTACCTATCTCTAAGTTGTATTGTTTGCCTTTATTGTTGTTAATTTTTAGGATTTCTAGTTGGAATATTAATATACCTTCAGATACAGCAATTGGAAATATTTTATCCCATTCTATTAGTAACTTTTAACTCTGTTTACATTGTCTTTGGATATACAATATTTTTTTTTATTTATTTTTTAGGGAGTTTGTATATTCTTCTGTTGCCTGTGCCATTGAAATCATATCCAAGAAATCACTGCCAATTTCAATGTTGTGAGGTTTTATGACCCGGATTTTCTCCTAAAAGTTTATAGTCTTAAGATTTATATTTAGGTCTTTTATCTATTTTGAGTTAATACTTGTATGTGGGATTAGGTAAAGGTCCAATTTTATTCTTTTCCATGTAATTATTATTTTTCAACAATATTTAGTTAAAAGATTATTATTTCCACCACCAAATGTTCGTGGAAACCTTGTCAAAAATAACTTGATAATATAGGGAAGAATTTAGCTCTAGGCTTGTATTTAACTCTAATGGTCTATATATCTGCCTTTAGAACAGTACTACACTGTTTCAATTATTGTAGCTTTATATGGTTTGAAATCAGAAAATATATATCTGCTAGCTTTGTTCTTTTTCAAGATCGTTTTGGGTATCTAGAATTCATACTCCATATTAGGATAGATTTTTTTCTGAAAAATAAATATATAAATATATGATAGTTTCACCTAAAAAAGAAACAGAAAAAAATATGCTCTAGTAAGAAAGAAAGCAAAAAGAAATATTGAAATGCTATCTTTAAATCATCAAACGCTTGGTATCAGACAAATGAAACTGTTATGTGAGATTATCATTTTTAATTTTGGATAAATTGCTATAATACTAGATGTCAACCACTAAGCCAAGCATGGGAAGGAGGGATGGGGAGAGAATGGGGTGGGGATCGGGTGGGGGCTGACTGGGCGATATGTGCATGTATGTCTACAAAAGTTTGTATCCCACTATGATGTATGAATACAGTGCACCAATAAAATAAAATTAAAAAAAAAAATCAGATCCTGTCCCTGTCTGCTTAACCTTCAATGACCTTGTCTACCTCCCTAAGAAGCCCTAGAGGACCTGTGTGCTCCGGCTTCTGCCCATCTCTCTGACTTCAACTCTCACTCACCCCTTCTGCCCTCCAGGCCACCCTTTTCTTTCTTCCATCAGTGTTTTTGTGCTCTGAGAGCCCTTATGACTTCTTGTCTAAGGTGGGCAGCATTCATTACCATCTGTTCTTTTTTGGTGCATGTTTGCTTGTTTACTGACTAGTGAGGCCAAAGACCTTGTGCATCTTGTTACTAGTCATATCCCTGGCACATGGTGGGTACGTAATGTGCTATGATCTGAATGTTTAGGTTCTAACCCCTAAACATTGATATCGGGAGTGGGGTCTTTGGAGAAGCCCATTCTGCCCCTATGAATGGGATCAGTGCTCTTTTGAGTAGACCGGAGGAAGCTCATTTATCGCTTCTGTCATTTGAGGATGCACTAGATGGCACCATGTATGAAGAAAGGGTCCTCAGCAGACACCTGAGTCTGCTAGTGCCTTGATCTTGGACTTCTCAGCCTCCAGAGGTGTGAGAAATAAATGTTTATTGTTAGAAGCCACCCAGTTTATGGTATTTTGTTATAGCAGTGTGAATAGACTAAGACATAATAAATGCCATGGGACTGAACCTTGCAACTGTTTATTTCAATCCCGTCATATTTTATAGAGTGCATGGGTAAATGTTAATTCACTTCTGGAAGACCTGAGAATAAATCATGAAGATCGTTCCACCTTTGCCAGGGGGCTGAGAAGAGCTTCCCTACCTGACTTAAATGTCTGTGTTGACAGAAAACCAAGAGGCTATTTGTTTAGGTTCTGCTTCTCTCTGTGCTTGCAAGGCAGTCCTTGTAAATAATGCCCAGCTCTGAATTATTCTCTAAATGTGTTTCAACAATCCTGAGGTCCTGGGGGTCATGGTGGAGAGGAAGAGATTAATGTCAAGGGCCCGTCTTTTTAGCCCATACCTTACTTGAAGTCCTTGAGTTAATTTCACTCCTTTGTCAGAAAATCAAAGGCATTTGCTCATAGATTTTGCAAGCAACAGCCAACAGAGGATGTGCTGTTTGTTAGCACCAGGGTTAGCTTCCTGGTACACATTGGAAGTTTGCTGTTAGAAGTTTCCATTGAGCCAGGTATGGTGGCACAGGCTTGTAGACCCCATCTTGGGAGGCTGAGACAGGAGGATAGCACAGGTTCAAAGCCAGCCTCAGCTACTTAGTGAGGCTCTCAGCAACTTAGACCCTGTTTCCAAATAAAATATAAAATAGGTCTGGAGGTAGAAAGGTAGAAAGCCTCTGGGTTTCATCCCCAGTACCACTAAAAAAAAAAAAAAAAAAAAAAAAAGTTTCCATTGATCATTTTGGTAGTGTAGTGATATACCTTGGATTTTATTACATATAGAGACACTTTATACACTTTTAAAAGTATAATTTAATACTGTTGCACATATTATAATATATGCCTCCATAT